>NC_083446.1:27365078-27965078 GCF_020745735.1 Hemiscyllium ocellatum
TTAAGAACGTTGCCCAGACCATAATGTCGCCATTTGTTGAAGTTAAGTGTATAGTGGATATTCCCAGATTAAGTTATCTGGTCCGACTGCCGATTTTTAAATAAATAGAACTATTTACAAAAATAAGGAATGGAACACAACGAACTGAAAATACTGTACCAGAATAATTTATCTGATCCAAAACTGACAGACAATCTCCAACTAATGATGCTGATCCAAATTACAACAATCCCAATAAATAAACCCCTGACCAGAAAGAGTAAAAATTACTCTAAAAAGGATATAGGTTATGAAGTCAGAGGGCTGAAATAGGGGGATAGCGTTCAGTTTCAACAGGGACCCTGACTCCACTAACCTTCGAACTGAACTGACACGTGTAGCTGGAGAGCTGGCCATATCCTCTTGATAACACCAGTGTTTTTCAAAAGAAAATGACTTGAAAGCCTTCTTTCTAAGGCATTATCTGTTGGTTAAAAAAGGACCCCAATGAAGCATTCAAAATTGAGACATGTTGGAACCTTGGGTCGTTTAGAACCTCTCTGAAAACAATTCAAGGACAACATAAACTTGTAAAGAGACCGCTTGGGTGACAGCTCCCGAGATATATAATTGAATCATCAATATCCAAGGATGGCTTCGGTTTTCAAAACTCCCCAAAATAGTGGTTCGTACTTTAAAATGCGCATGTACAATCGTTTACTATGAACACGCAAATACGCACAACTACATCCAGATTCAGTGTGGTACTTCCATCATTGGGTGCCTCCATTTGCCACTCAAGTCTTAACAATGCATTGGCAATCATGTTTTCAAGACCTGCCCCGTGCACAATTTTCCAATTGAATGGCTGTTACAATAGGCTCCAGCTTAACAGTTCAGCATTTTTGTCCTTCAATTTCTCCAAAACAATCTCAAATACGTTGCTAAGAAACGCCTGCTGAATCGGTGCCAACTTTAGAGAATTATCCCTGTAAGGATGTTGTTGAAACATAACTGCATCTCCTACAGCTACATTGGGCACAATTAGGTTAGTACTTCCAAGTTAATGTGTGCATATATCCTCATGTGATAGTAATAACTCTTTCTGGTCATTTCATTTTTTCTCAGGAAGGCAATTCAATAATTTATCCCAATTTCAGACAAGAACCTCATTGTCCTCTTTAATTTGAGGAATATCCGATTCATAATCCTCTGAACCTGGTTCTTCCTTCTGTGGCATAATCATTAACACCTTGTCCTATTGCAATCCTTCTCCATCAAAGTACATTTTGAGTCTATTCATATGACATGCACTGTGAGATTTCTTTCTGCCTGGAGTCCTTATCAAGTAGTTGTTCTCATTCAATATCCTTTTTCTTTGGTAAGGTTCCCTAAATCTTACCCTTCAGGGTTCACCTATCCCTGGAAGTAACAGTAATACCTTATCCCCGATAGTAAAATTGCAAAATGTTGATTTCCTGTCTGCTTCGTGTTTTATTGCATGCTGCGTTACTTTTAAATGTTGTCTAGCCAAATCCTCGGTGCTATTAATTGTTCTCTAAAATTTTCGACTTAGTCCAAATGAGTGGTCTTTGAATTCTGATTTAATATTTTCCCCTTAAACAATTATAATTCTCCTCTCACTTAATGCCAAGAAACAAATACGAAATGGATTAAATTTGCTCTGGGTTAATTAAAGTATAAATGGTATTCCTTCCCCTAATCATCAAGATAACCCTGACCATAAACCCTCAACATGGTCTTTAATGATTAATGTCTCCTTTCTAGCGGACCCTGCAATTTTGTGTGGTACGCAGTCGAATTGAATTGCTTTATTCTTATGACATTATAGTGAGTAATTTGAATGTGAAGTTTGAACCTTGATCTCATTGTATCTCTATTGGCAATTTGTATCTCTTTAAAAAGATTAATTCTTCTGCAATTCTTTTAGGTATGATATTGCATCTCGGGATGGCCTCTGGAAATCGAGTTGGTGCATCCATTAACGTTAACAAATACTGATTCCCACATTTCTTTGTTTGAGGTTGGAGACCTAGTCAGTCAATTAAGACTCATGTAAAAGGTTCCTCAAATGCTGGAATAGTTAAGAAAGGTGCATGTTTTATTATCGCTTGTGTTTTTCTAATTACCTGACACGTATGACAAGACTGGCAAAATTCTACTATATTCTGTTGCAGTCCAGGCCAGTAAAAATGTCTCTTACTTCAGCCTGTGTTTTCCTCACTCCTGAGTGACTTCTCGGTAGTAGCTCATGTCCCATCCGCATCATCTCCTTTCTGTACCCCATGGGCAATACGATTTGATGAACCTCTGCCAAAGCATCATTTCCTTGAATATATGATCGTCTCCATTTCCTGATTCGTACACCATGTTTAAGGTAATAACACTCGAGGATACATTCAAAATTCCTAACGCGTGTACTTTTTGATACAACTGCTTTAACATTTTATCTTTCTCTGGTAATCAATTGGCTTAGCTGAGCTAAAAAAACATTTGCATGATCACCTATTTGTTCCTGGTTTTTTCTCGACTATCTGGTGGAACACGTTTCTGTTAATGCCACTTAAGCTTCCTTATCTATACATTGTTGATCTCTCCTGTTTGAACTGGTGACATTGGGACTTTGTTACCCCACAATCAGGAAAGCTTCCATTCTAAAACTCCTGCATTGCTTCAGTTGCCTCTGACTCCACTGGTTTTTGAACCCGAGTAGGCAGCACTCGTACCGGTGAATCAGCTATATGTTTCGCAAGGACAAATTGTATTCCTGGAGCTGAGAGTTTGTCCACTTTTCCTCCCACAATTTCTCCACGCCTTTCTGGAAACTTTATGTTTGCTTTACATAATTTTGCACTTTTTGTCTCAGTGAATTCCCTTTAGCAGTACATTTTTCTGGAAGTAGTCCTTCAGGAGTACATATCTCCTTATCCTTCATCATGACAGTCTGAGAGGATACCATGTCTCTTAATATTGCATCCTCTTTACCTGCCCTATGTGAATAAACCTTCCCTTTGTAGGCATATTGCCAACGCAGATCCGGCATTTCCAACTTAACATTCAGGTTGTACACTATGATGCAGCTTTTTAGCTTCCACTGTGACTTTTGTTACCGCTCCAACAAAACTCCTAAGCTTATCCTCTTTTCCTGCATCTGTATTTTTTTTCCTGAACCTACCAACGCAGTGATTTCATATGGCCTAATTTGTTGCAGTGAAAACACCAGAGCTTTTTAACTTCTTCATCTCCTTCAAGTATGTCCTTTTTACACTGTGGTAAGTTATAACCTTCACGGAGATCTCCCTTTCCCTTCCTAAGTGAACATTTCTCTTTGCCCCAGTTTCTATCCCTCAAGGACTGAAACTGATTCTGGAAGCTAAACTAAGTTTTGTAATGAGTAATCACTAGAAATTCTCAGATTCATAACCAACTTCATATACATGCCTTGCCGTTTTAACTCGCAGCTCTTCCAAAATAGTTTACATTATGTCAGGCAATGAAGTTATGAACTCCTCCAAATTAATGTCTCTCGAAGAGCATCATAACTTTGCTCTCTTTTTAAAGCTCTTATCCATCTATCAAAATTACTTTTTTGATCCTTTCAACCTCAATATGGGCTGGACAAGATTCGGCCTTAGATTCCTGAAACGTTGTCTGTCGGCTTCTGGCACAAGCTCACATGCACTTTTCCCCCTCCTCATAATCCCCGGATGTCTCCTCGAATAGTATTGCGAATACCTCACGAGCTCTATCCACAAGTTCTGTTTTGGATCAACACCACGCACATGCTCAATGGCCACTGCAATTGTTCAGCTACGTTTTCCAAGTGCAATGAAAAAGGTTTCCATGAATGTACCATGTGTATCCTATATTTTGTATACCCTGCTCTGTCTCCAGCGGTGCTTTTCCGTGAATATACCTAAAACATTTCCGACCAGGCTTTCGACCACCATGGGTTTGCTCATCCTCACGGTGTTCCTCAACTGAGCTTACGTTCAGCCATCATCTCCGTCCTTTTAAGCTGACTTTGCATTCTAAGGGTCCATCTCTGAAGCTCAAATGCTCCCTGTTATCCTTTTTCTCCTGCTGAAGATTTTTGTAATTTTTTTCTCTTTCCTCTGCTAAACCTATTCATTCTCTTTCTTTCTCTTCTGATATGAGTCATTACATAAACTGCTTCATTTGCGATTGAAGTTAAGTCATCTCTACAGATCCTGCTGGAGGTCCAGCAAATTGGAATGGGGAACCACTGCTGCAAGCATCTCATCTGTCCTCACGTTAGTTGTAGCTTCAACTTCAACTCGTCCACTAATTCCCGCAGCTTGGACTTCATGTCCATTTTGCAAAAACCCCAAAATTAATTCTTCCACCTACAAAACATACTTGATGACTGCAAGAGCCATTGCTAGCCGAAGCTCTGTTTAGTTGCCCAAATCAACACAGAAGTAAGAGACACTAACACCTGCCATTCGCCGACTAAATCCCACAAATGACCCCCCCCCCATCTGTTATGGACCAGGCCCAGCCCCTCAACACATTTTTAATCAGGTTTCCCAGACAGTAAGTTTGCTATTTGTTAAAGTTTAGTGTATCAAAAATATTCCTGGAGTGAGTTAACTGGAGAGAATGCTGAGTTTTAAACAAACAGAATGGATTTACCAAATTACCATTTGAAACACAAGGAATGAAAATGGAATTCCTGAATAACTTGTCCTGTCCAAACTCGACAGGATATCCCGACTTAAGGATGCTGTTCCAAATACTTGCCCAATCCCAATAAACAAGCCTCTTAGCACAAGGAGTAAATCTGATGCAAAAAACTTACAGCTTATGCGATCAGAAGGGCAGAAGAAGGTAAATGGCAACCAGTTTCAACAGTAACCCTGTCTCAACTAAAACCCAAACTGAACGAA
Source organism: Hemiscyllium ocellatum (assembly GCF_020745735.1). NCBI lineage: Eukaryota > Metazoa > Chordata > Chondrichthyes > Orectolobiformes > Hemiscylliidae > Hemiscyllium > Hemiscyllium ocellatum. The sequence goes on from NC_083446.1 coordinate 27,369,989, forward strand.
TCTGCTGAGCTGGAGAGGTGGCCACATTCTCTTGATTATACAAGACTTTTTTAAATAAATGAATGCCTACTGCCTGAGGCATTACCTGCTAGGTATAAATAAAAGTGCAACGAACATTTCAAAATTCATACATATTGAATATTGTATCGTTCAAACCCCCTCTGACAAAAACAAAGATCATGGACAACATCACCTTGTAAATGGACCAGCTTTGTGACAACATGCCGTATTTATTTTTGCACTGAATGCAAAAAATGTCAGTCTTACTCCTTTGAAGCCAATAAAGTGTTTTAAAGGGTTTGTGATTTTTTATAAAACAGTGCTGACGCACATTGCGTGTTCAAGAAACAAAATTGCCTTATAAGATCAATGAGAGGAATGTCCAGACAGATCCACACGTCCTGGCTCTGGTCAGGGCAAACATGTCCACTGTAAATCTATTGGTTGGCACCTGTTCTAGTCGAGGAAGGGTCAGTGTGTTAACTACATCGAGATTGTGTTTTATGGGGATGGTGGTGGTGGGAGGTTCAGGCGGTTACAACATTGCAAACAGACAAACACAGCAGAATCATCTTGTCTGCAGTAAGAAAACATCCATCATTCTCCTTCACAACGAAATTCACGAGAGCAATTGGTGATGGGAGATGCGACCAATATCCAAGCCATACCAATATTCAAGCCAGTCCAGTTGTTATTGTGATATGGAGGAACCACACTAAAAGGAGTTAACTGGATCTGTTTGTGACTGGAATTGATGTCAGTCTCCATGGATCCTAATTGTGTCACTGGATGGTTTTCTTCTTCTATTAGTAAGGGGCTTCTTGCAATGTTTTTTTTCCCATTGTAGTCGCAGATGCATCACCTCCACATTAACAGGGATCAACAGCTACAGAGAAAGGAAGAGGAGAGATAAACATCTGCGAATAGTCTGGAATGTTCCATTAATGGATCCGAATCTGAGAACAGTAGACTGGAATGCTGTAACAATGGACAGGGGTTTATCCGATGTTCTTGTATATCTTTCCTGGTCTTGGTTGGCATTATCACATCGGATACTCTTTGTACTGTTGATTATCCAGTTTGTTTACTATCCCTTCCTCGCTATTGTTGGTGTTCCTGGTAAGTGCCCGCATTTCTATCCATTTATTAAGTCCATAAGTTATGGTGAAACTCATTTCTATTTTGTTATCTATATCTGGCAAAGACGAAAACTATTGTCTTCAGTTTCAAATGTAAATTCTATTCATTTCCCACAAATTTCAGACCCACCCACACCTCCGGCCTCACAAACATCGCCGGACAAGACTGCTCACAATCCCGATGTACCGTTTTGTCCTGAATTCATTTATGTCTCAGTATTATGTCCATCACTAAACCTATCCACAACCAGTTCGATTATACTCCCAGTCTCCACCTTAGCGTAAATGATGATATTTCATAAACCATTATCTATGCCTTGGTAAAATTCTGACTTTATGGTTCCAACTCTCCTGTGAGCACTCTTTCAGTTGCAAATATTTCGTTTACAGCCTTGTTCTTATCTCTAACGTAACTTCATGACAGGGACACTGTGTCAGAGTAGTAATGTCGCAAGAAATGTAATTCAGAGGCAGAGGTTATGACACATAAAGACACTCTTTCACATGCGACCACAGATTATGTCAGAACATATATTCAATAGGAATTGAAAATAAAAGAGAGTTTCACTAATAACAAACATAACATCACCAACATTTTATCTATAATTTTATCTATTTCACTGGTATCCTTTGGGAAAAAAATATAGCATTATTATCTGTTCTGACTCAGTGCCACAGAAATATGCTTGGCTCTATATTGCCTGAAAGAATTCCATCACAATAAAGGACATTTGGTGATGGTCAACTAATGTTGCCCTTGTCAGTGATGCAGGCATCCCATGTAATAACAACATTAAATAAAACAAAGCATGATGCTAGAGATCAGAAACAAAAACAACAAGAAATTGTCAGAGACACTGAGCAGCATTAGCAGCTTCGGATCGAGAGACAAACAGAATTGGCACTTCGAGTCCACTGAACAGACATCAGAACTGAACGTCACTGGGAAATAGTGTAATTGATGTTGTTGACAGGGACGTCTGTTCTGAAAGGGAGAAGGAGTGAGTTGAATAGATGTAGAAAGAAAGAGATAGACAGAATGAAGCAAACAAAGGAATTGTTGATGATCAGCTGGAATGGAAATATAAACGAAATTAACTTTATCTATTTTATCCTGTTCCAATTTTACTGAAAATCATACCCATTTAGGGTATACATCAAAGTCCCTGCTTAAAGTTATGTCCCTTTGTCTCTCTTTGGTAAAGTGTGACCATCTACTTTTATTCAATAATTGGATGTTGAGTCAGTACTAAATTCCCCTTTTTCATTGTCCTTGAGAAGGTGTTGGTGAGCTGCCTTTCTGACCCAATGCAGTCCGTGGGCTGTAAGTGGTCAGTACTGAGGTTCATCCAGTTTCATTTCTTTGAGACTTTGTAGTGAGTGATATAACTGAGTGCCTGGCTTGGCCAATGCAAACTTCAACTGAGAGTTAACCGCATTGCTGTAGGTCTGGAGTCACACGTCAGCCCGACCAGGTGAAGATGGTAGGTTTCCCTGAAGGTCATAAAGGTGCCAGGCCTTACAATCAACAATGTCTTCATCGTTTTATTTGATTCTTAATTCCTCACGTTTTATTGAATTCAAATTCCAACATTTGCTGAGGTGTAATTCAAATGCGGGGTCTGGGTCATTGCTTGCGTCCCTGGGTTAATGTCCGGAGAAAATACAGCCTCGGCCATTGCCTCCTCAGCATTTCCAACCATCTCCAATGGCTAGTGATGATGCTGTAGATCTGGCTTTGCTTCGGTCTGGATGAGTTGTATCATAGGCTGCTGTCGGGGTCAAAGGAGGAAAGACCGTGACTGAAAATTTTAATTAGAATCTGACCATCGGGGAGGTGCCAGAGGGCTGGAGAACAGCTAATACGATTCCACTTCTCAGTAAGAGTGGAAGAGATAGTTCAGGGAACTATAGACAAGCAAGTGTTAGATCATTGTTAGGGAAAGTACAGAAGAAAATAGGGAAGGAGAAAATTGAACTCCGATCAGAGTGGCAAGGTTTGATCACAGATAATCATCATGACTTTATCAGAGGAAAATCGCATTTAATGAATTTGATTGAATTAGTTTGAGGAGGTCACTTATTCAGTTTTGCAGCAAGGCCTTTGACAAAGTTTCACACAGGAACTGAAAAATAAAATATTCTCACTGTATCAAGAATAACTTGACAAGTTATAACAAAGGTTATCTTAGTGTCAGGATACAGAGGATGGTGGGAGAAGGCTGTATGTGTGACTGGAGACTAGAGATCCCTGGTGTATCTCAGGGATCAGTGCTGTCTCCCTTATTGTTTGTGTTTATTCATAAATGGTGTAGATGTGAATCTGCAGGGAGGTGGGTAGAGGAGGTGGGAGTTGGGATAAGTAAGTTTGCGTTGATACAATGATTGGCCGGGTGGTTGGCAGTGAGGAGGAAGGCCTTATGTTGCAGGAAGATACAGAAGGAAAAGACAGACGGGTAGATCAATGGCAGACGGAATGTAAACCTGATAAATATGAGGTGATGCACTTTGGAGGAAGGAACCAGACAGGATAGTACTCAATGATTGGCTGCACGCGAGGTAGCTCAGAGTGTGCTACTCCACACATCCCTGAATGTAACTGGACAGGGTAATGGGCTAGTTAAGAATTGGACCTTGAGTGCTGCGTTTATTAATCAATGCATAGATGAGAAGAGTTATGCAGGGCTTTGTTTATGCCAAGATGGAATACTGCATGGAGTTCTGGGAGCCACATTACAGGAAGGATGTAACTATACTGGAGAGTGTGCAGAGGTGATTCACCAGGATGTCCCCTAGGATGGAGCTTATCAGCTATGGAGAGAGGCTGGATAAGGTAGGGTTGTTTACTTTGGAGCTGCTAATGTGTTGCTCGTCAAAGCACAGCAGGCCAGGCAGCATCTCAGGAATAGAGGATTCGACGTTTCGAGCATAAGTCCTTCATCAGGAAGGGCTTATGCTCGAAACGTCGAATTCTCTATTCCTGAGATGCTGCCTGGCCTGCTGTGCTTTGACCAGCAACACGTTTGCAGCTGTGATCTCCAGCATCTGCAGACCTCATTTTTTACTTGTTTACTTTGGAGCAGAGAAGGCCGAGGGGGATGTGATTCAGAAGGATAAGATTATGAGGGACATGGGCAGGGTGGATAGACAACAGCTGTTCCTTTTAGTCAGAGCGTCAAGAACAAGGGAGCACACTTTATCATTGAAGGGGTTGAGGTACAGTGAGGATTATTTTTTTTCACCAATTGGGTGTTGGGGTCTGGAACGCAATTGCTGAGAAAGGAGTTATCATGGGTAACCTCAGAACCATTTAAAACTGCTTGGACGAACACTTGGAAGTATCATAGCATTCCAGGCTATGGGCCTGGTGTTGAAAAGTTGGAGTAATTTAGATCGTACTGTATTTCTGTTGGCACATAGTCTATACTCGTGTGAGTGTATGGTGTGGAAGGTCAATTATTGAGCAGCTGAATGCACAAATTGATCGGAGTCTGAAGGGTATATTCACAAGGGTTATAAAAGTGAACTGTAATAGCTTGTTATATAATGTCAATGTGTGAAGTACGAGAAAGTAAGTGCAGCTGCCTTACAATCTGAAAACAGATAATGGGCAATGAGAAACAGAGAAATGGCAGGACGATGAAGTCACGACTTGAGTTCTGTCTTCACAGAACTTTCCAACAATACTCAGAAAACCAAGTCCGGTATGGGAAAATGATATATTACGTGGAACATAGAACTTTGTAAGTAAATGGTTGACGAGAAATTATTGGGGCTGAAAATAATGGTCATAGACAACATTAACATAGACTTACGAAACATAGACTTATGATTGAGAAAGAGACTGGGAGAAAAATGAAAGAGAAACAATGGATGTAATACATTTAGATTTTCAGTAAAAACCTTCGGTAAAGCGCCAAATCTAGTTTGCAAAATAAAATCTTAGTGGATTGAGGCTAATACATGGTCATTTTGTGGGAATGGGAAAGCTGGCAGGAAACAGTGAATAGAAATAAACAGACTCGTTATGCAAAAGCCTGACATTGTCTGTAAGGTATGATTCTGTGAGTATGACTATGTCCCAGACACCCCATCACCTTCCCCAGATATCTCCTGTCTCACCAGCAGGACATGCACAGCAGATGTGACGGCACAGCGGGATACAGTTGGAAGGGAATTGCTCTGGGAGTGCTCAACAGTGACTCTGTATCCCATTCAGTCTCATGGCGTTAGTTTAGACATGGGAAAGGAAACCTCCTGATGAAAACCATGCACCAGCCTCTCTCAACTGATGAATCAGTACTCCTCCATGCTGAACAACACTTGTAGGAAACATTGACGGTGGTAAGGTCGCAAAATGAACTCTGGGTGGGAGATTTCAATGTCCACCACCAAGAGTGGCTCTGCAGCAGTATTACTGATCGAGCTGGCCGGTTCCTAAAGGATATAACAGCTCGACTGGGTCTGTGGCAGGCAGTGAAGGAAGCAACTAGTGGAAAATACAAACTTGACAACAGCGTTACTATTCTGCCAATTGCAGAAGTATCTGCCCATGAAAATATTGGTAAGAGTGACTAACGCACACTCATTGTGAATACAAGTCACACCTTCACATTGAGAATATCTTCCATCATTATGAGTGGCCCTATCCACGTGCTAAGTAAGACAGACATTGAAAAGATCTGGCAGCTCAAGTCTGGATTTCCATAAGGTGTCGTGGGTGAGCAATAGCAACAGAATTGTATTCCATTGCAACCTCACGGCCTGGCATATCCCCCTCGCAACAATTACCATCAAGGCAGAGGATCAAACTTGGTTCAATGGATTGTGAAGGAGGGCAGGAACAGCACCAGGCCCACTTGACACTGAGATGTCAGCCTGATGAAGCCACCAAACAGGACGACATGTGTGCCAAACAGCAGAAGCATTAATTGATGGACAAAGCTAAGTGACCCCGAAAGTAACGGATCAGATATGAGCTCTGCAGTCCTTCCACTTCTCGTCGTGAAACGCTGGGGACAATTAAACAATTCACTGGGGGAAGAGATTCCACAAATAACCCCTTCCTCCATGATGGAAGAGATCAGCACTTCAGTGTATAAGATAAGGCTGATGTATTCGCAACAATCTTCAGTCAGAAATGCTGATTGGATGATCAATCTCAGCCTCCTCCAGTGGTCCTTCGCAATTCAGTTACCAGTCATCAGCCAATTTGATTCACTCCACGTGATATGCAGATTCATTTGGAGACACTGGATACTCCAAAGGGTACACATGCTGACAATATTCTGGCAATAGTACAGAAAACTCGTGCATTAGAACTTGTCATTGCCCTAGCAAAGCTGTTCCAATACCATTACGACAACGACATTTATGGAATTATGTGGAAAATTACCCAAGTATCTCCTATACAAAAAAAAGTAGAACAAATCCAATCCGGCCAATTACCAACCCATCAGTCTACTCTCGATCAGCAGTAAAGTGATGGAAGGTGTCAGTGCTTTCAAGCAGCACCTGCTCAGCAATATCCTGTTCAATGACGCTCAGTTTGGGTTCTACCAGCGTCACTGAGCTCCTGACATCATTACCTTGGTTCAAACATGGACAAAAGAGTTGAATTCCAGAGGTGGGGTGAGAGTGACAGCCCTTTACACAAGACTGCCTTCGACAAAGTGTGGCCTCAAAGGGCCTTAACAATACTGGAATCAATGGGTATTGGGACAAACAACCCGCTGGTTAGAAGCATACCTGACACGTAGGAAGATTATTATGATTGATAAAGGTCAGTCAACTCAGCTCCAGGACAAGTCTGTAGGAGTCCCCCGGCAGTGGCCTCGGCCCAAACATCTTCAGGGCTGCTTCATCAATGACATTCCCTCTATTATATATTCAGAAGTGGGGATGTTCGTCAATAATTGCAAAATGTTCAGCAACATTTGTGGCTCCTCGGATACTGAAACAGTCCATATCCAAATGGAAAAATTTCTGGACAGTATCCAGGCTGACGCGTGGCAAGTAATATTGATGCCACACAAATACCAGACCGTGACCATCTCCATTAAAATACAAGCTAATAACTGCCCCTTGGCATTCAATGATGTTACCATCACTGAATTCCCCCAGTATCACAGTTCTGGGGCGTAATCATTGCTTAGAAACTAACTGGACTCGCCGTATAAACGCAGTAACTACAAGAGCAGGTCAGAAGCAAGGAATACTGCGGCGAGTAATTCACCTCCTGACTTCCAAAAGCCCATCCATTATCTACAATGCATTAGTCAGAGGTGTAATCTATTACCCTCCATTTTCCTGGATGATTGCAGCCCTCGCCACACTCAAGACGATTGATACCATACAGGACAAAGCATTGGGTTTGAGTGTCATATCATCCACAATGCTCCACCATCAACGCTTAGCAGCAGCAGTTTTTTTTTACTACCTACAATTTGCACTGAAATGGTTCACCAAAGATCCTCAGACACCATCTTCCCAGCACATGACCACGTCTATCCAGAAGGACAAGGGCTTCAGATGTATGGGAACACCATTATCTTAAAGTTCCCCTCCAAGCCATTCACCATCCTGATTTGGAAATATATCACCGTTCCTTAACAGTCACTGTGTCAGAGTTCTGGGATTCCCTCCCTAATGGCATTGTGGGTCAACCACAGCAGGTGGACTACAGCGGTACAACAAGGTAGCTCACCAAAACATTCTCAAGAGCAACAAGGAACAGGCAACAAATGCTGGCCCAGCCAGAGACACACAGATTCACGAAATTAAGAAACTGGGAAAAAAAAAACAGAGGAAGGTTGCTGAGGTATCGCAGGGATCGGTGCTTGGTCCGCAGCTATTCACAATACCCATTAAACAATTGGTTGTGAGAATCAAATACAATATATCCCAGCCTGCTAACAGCACTAAAGGCTGTGGGAATGTGAGTGGGTGAGGAGGTTGTACAAGTAGAGTTAATGGGCAAATACGTGGCAGATGGAGAGCACGGAGCGAGAGGTGCCGGTGTGTCCATTTGATGGGAACAAGAGATTAGCAGCCTATGTTTGAACCATATTGATCTACAAAGCGATGTATGCTCTTTTTTGTTGTTTCCTTCTGAGCAGCACTACGAGTACCCTACAGTGCAGTGAGTTCTAAACCAAGAGGTCAATACTGGGAATGGCATTGTCACGCTGCCCAGTGGATATAGACCCCCAAGGGGTGGGGAGCTGTAATATTGAGAAAGATCTGGATTTCCTTGTACAAAAGTCACTGAAAGCAATTTTACAGGAACAAAAAGCAGTTAAGGAGATAAATGGTGTGTTAACCTTTATTTCAGGAAGATTTGAGTCCAGGAGTAAGGGTGTCTTACTGCAGTTGCACAGGCCCTTGGAGAGACCCAATCTCGAACATTGCACAGCATTGTGTAAAGGTTTGGTCACCTTACCTTATAAAGGACAAACCTGGCATTGAGGAAGAGCAGTGAAGGATGGCAGACTGATCTCTAGGATGACAGGCTTGTTGTGGGAGCCGAGTTTGTTGCGACTGGGACTGTGTTCCATGGGCTTTAGGAAAATGAGTGGTGATCTCAGTGAGATATATAAAACTCTGACAGGGTGGGACAAATTGCAAGCAGGGATGACAATTCCCCAGGCTGTGGTGTCTAAACAAGGGCCCACAGTATTATGTACAGGTATGGCACTATGCATTGAGATGAAAATAAATGTCTGCACTCCGACACTGGTGAACCTGGGGAATTCGCTCACACCTGAAAGCCAAGGCACTGAATATCAATTAGAATTTAGAGGCACTGAAGTGTTGAGGGGAGAGTAAGAGTACGGTGTGGAAATAAAAGGCCAGCCATCATTAAGCTGAATAGGGTAGCAAACTCGATGTACCAAAGGGATTACTGAACTTCCTATTTTATAGCTTCCCAAGGTTAATCACATTAACAGGTATATTCATTGTGTGGGATAAGTGCATTGAGGAGATGTTTTCATATAATATAGAATAGGGGAGGCTCAATATGTTGTATGACCTCCTCCTTTCCAAGTGTTTCTGTGTAGTCTGTGGGAAAATTGTCACAAACTCTCAGATGTCAGGAAGGCGATCTCTGCAGCGTCGGCAGGACTGTGTTTCCCATTCCCTTTTCCGATACCGAGGCTGGTGCCGCGTGTTCTGCCTGTTTTATCATTTAAGACCTCGGAACAGTTTGATACAATTGAGTATCTTGCTTCGCTCTTTCAGAGACCATTGAAGAGTTTATCACATGTCTGTGTGTCTGGAGTCACTTTTAGGCCAGACCAGGAAAACACAGTGACTCACTTCCTGAAAGTCCATTGGGGAAGCAAATTGGTGTCTACAATCGACATTGGCTTCAAGGTCACTGTTACTGACACCAGAGTATGCACCTTAATATTTTATTAATTATTTTTAACTTCCACCAGCTTCCAGAGCATTAGCCTGGTCTGGATTAATAATCCAGTTTCATCTCTACAACAGCACCATCTCCATATGGAAACCTATCAGAAACCCACACTGAGCAGGTTATTCCTGTGCTGCTTGACAGCTCTGTCAAAGATAACTCCCAACAATTTGACTGTCGTGATTGTACTGAGGGAATGAAAAATATTCAGGTTGCAATTATTCTCCTCTTAGGGGACTGGACATATCTGAGTAATTTTCCACATTACCAGGGAGATGTCAGAGTTGGAGCTGGAATGATACAGCTTCCCCAGGGACACGGCTTATTGTGCAGCACAAGTCTTCAATCCTATTGCAGGAATGGGGTCAGGATCCATTGCCTTTGTCGTATCTACTGTGTTCAGCTGTCTCTTCATGTCACGTGGAGTGAATCAAATTGGTTGAAGACAGCCATCTGTGATTCTGTGGGCATCATGAAAGGGTGAGGTGGATCATCCATTCAACACCTCTGGCTGAAGATGGTGCAGATACTACATCCTTGTCTTTTCCTCTGATATGTAGGCCTGTTTGACTATTTAGGATGGGGATGTTTGTGGATCCTTTTCCTCTGGTTATTTGTTTAATCATCTATCGCCATTTATGACTGAATGTGGCAGGACTGCAGAGCTTCGATCACATCTGTTGGTCAAGTGCGGTAACATTAATGGGTTAGTACCAGGTTTAGGATCACATGCTTCTGACCCTGACATATTCACCCACAGTCATTACTGAAACATAGACCTTTTTGATGGTAATGGCAAACTAAGGAGAATATCCCTGGGCAACATGTTCCAGGTGGTAGTTGAATGGTGTTCTACTTCTCCTACTGCTGTGATCTGTAGCACTACATGAATATGCAGTTTTGAGCTGCAATATCTGCAATGCAATTCTGTTGCCTGTCACCTAGTTCACATCGAAACCCTTTCGCCCATTAACCCTGTACTCAATGACCTGCTCTGGTTTCTGATGTGGTAGCGTTTGCATTTTCATATTCTCATTCTGTTGAGGTCATGCTTCCAATCTGACACATTCCATAAAGACATTTAACTGATTTTAATTCAATTGTTTAATTCATCTGAATCTTTTTCCTTGAATAATACCATCCTCTGTGTTTAAAGTGAATGTGTTTCCCTCTGTTTCTCTCCCTGATCATGATCAAGAGCTCTCTAGTGTCACTGATGTCAGCCTTATGTAGTTTCAGAGCCAATTATTTCTCTGGATTCCCAACCATCTTCACCACTTTGTATGTTCCCTCTTCTGGTTTGATGCCTTATTACTCATGGCCGTCTTGTCCTCCCATGAGTATGTTTCATTTTTGGGGGGAAATCTTCTGATATCCTCCGAATTATCCAACATAAATTCCTGCCTTTGCTGATCCATCGTCTTCCCTGCTCGGGTCCTCTTCCAATTAACTCTGGCCAGCTCCACCCGCATTTCTTTGTAGTTACATTGCTCAATTATAATCACATCACATCAAAAATACAGCACTACATATAAACCGAAAGAAGGAGTTTTAAGAGATGGGACACAAAGAATAATTGGCAGATTTCTTAACTAGATACAAAGACAGAACGGGAGAGAGGATATATATGAGGAAATGTGAAAAGTGAGTAAACTAGATTTTTGAAAGAAGAAGGTGCACATCACTCAATGTTTTGTCAATTCCGGTGTGCTGTGGCCCTTTGTACAGTGCATGTACAGCAGAGTAATATGTTCAAGTGTTGGGTCTGATGCCAGAAGTTTTCTCTCCAATAATATGACAGATACTAGCTTTGGAAAAAAACCCAGCAGGTCAATATATTGAAGTCAATAAGCACATCGACCTGGACCCAATATACCGACCACTGCAGCGGACAGCTAGAACTGACTACCGGAAGTGACAGATTCAAACCATTACAAATGCCGGAGGAAAGATCACAGAAGCGCTTCACAGGAGGCTCCCACGCACTGAATATCTCCCCTAGACAGGGGATGAAACGTCTGCAACACAAATTCCCAGCTCGGCGAACAGAACCACAACAACGAGCACCCGAGCTACAATCTTCTCACAAACTTTGAACATTGAAATCCCGGTAGAAAGGGGATTAACTGAAATAAGTTGGGATACCAGATACAAGAATTTATAACACACATCCTGATAAGAATCAGAGATTAGAGAATTCTAGAAAAGGAGGGAACATTGAGAGAAGGGGATGATAACACTTTAGATGAGCATCAAATATGTACACAAAATCATTTTCCGTCATTGAAATCGTCCTTTCGTCGTGTTACCAGGATATATGAACACCAACTGACCATCAAAAGACATAACCCACTATGACTATGTTCCATACATACAGACAAAGAAGGAAACCAGTTTGACTGGGACAACATACGCATATACCAAGACACACAAGGACGTTCTTAGAGGAATGGCATTCTAACCAGACGTCTATCAATAATCACATCAATTTGGATCCTATCTGACTTCTTTTGGAATAAAAAAAATCGGGAATGACATCACCCACCTTAAGAAACCAAGACCTATAAATAGGGAGATGGGACATACCAGCAGCACTTCATCGGAGACGCTCACTGATGATGTCACCTCGTCATGGTGATGAAACGGCTGAAAACCAACGTTCAAGTTCAGCGAGCTAACTTGCATACATATAAATTGTTATTTTTCATGAATTAGTGGAATTTAGGAGTTCTCTGTCACCCACATTTCAAAAGATTATAATGTGAGATTAGCGTTTCTGGGTGTGTGGTTTCAATTAACAGACGGGTTCAACATTGATGTCAGAACAATTTGAGGCCTTGCCATATGGGATTGGGACAGATTTGAACAGATTTAGGGTAGAAAAGGTCCCAGCGGATTCCAATGCCTAGCAATTAGTGACCGAGATCCTCAAACAAAACCGGTGGGAAAATTCATTTAATTCTGTTAACTTGTGGTCGGTTCAACTATAACTGAAAGAAATGGATTTTAACATTACTAAAGAGTTTCCCAAATTTACCAAGGAAGTTTAGAAAGGCAGAAGATGGAATATTTTTAGAATTAACAAATAGGTTATAATTGTGTTTAACCAGGGACAAAAGGAAAGCTGAAATTATAATGGAGATGGTAAAGCACTTTGTTGTGTCAGAGAAACAGGCAACTGCAGTAGAGTTAGAAATAAAAAAACTTAAATTGCAAATGCAAGGTTTGTGAACGTTTGTAGCTCAGGTTGAGATTTAGGGCCTAGGTGTGATCGCTGAGCTGTAGGTTTGATATCCAGGTGTTTCATTACCTGTCCAGGTAACATCGTCAGTGGTGACCTCCAAGTGAAGCGAAGCGTTCTATTTATAGGTCTCCTGCTTTCCATTTATATGTGTGTCCTGCATGGGGTTCCTGGAGTTCGTGGTGATGTCATTTCCTATTCATTCTCTGAGAGGTTGATAAATGGTATCTAGATCTATGTGCTTTTTTATGGCTTTGTGGTTGGATCTATCCTGGGACAGACTAAGTAAAGACATGCCAGAGAATTCCTAGAGGCCTGGCACTCGAACAATTTGTATTTTCACTCTTTCTGACATGTTATTCAAGAGCGTGATAATTTGTGGAATTGGGACAGAATTAAGGTTGCGGACAGAAACATCTCATTGGAGTGCCAAATCAGGATTGGGGAAGTAACAGTAAGAGTGAGTGACAGAGTGTCAGACCCCGGAATGCAGTTTGTTCTTGTGAACGATTTAATGGGATCCAAGGTGGGAAAGTCACCCCTTGTGATGGAGAAGTCACATGAAAACTAGGGAATTGAGGAGTTAAAGGAAGTATACCCAGGAATTTTCCAGACCATGTAGTATCAACATCCCACTGTCATAAGTTACAACAGAAAGGATAAACGAAAGAAAAAGACAAAGGAGTTGATGTTCATCTAACTGACACCCTATTTGATGCAGGGAAAACCTGAACGTGGAGAATAATGGTTGGTTAGTGCACAAGGGAAAAGGGCCGAATTGCACTAGATTGTGTTACTGGCAGCATACAGTGTTCCGGATAGCTCATGAACTAACTGCAGGTGGTCATCTAAGTGTACGGAAGACTCAGGATAAGGAACATAAACATTTGAAGTGGCCTCGAATGCACACGGACGTGGTTAATTTTTGTTGTACATGTAACACATGCCAAATGGTAGATAAGTCACAGAGAGTAATATAACCAGCTCTTTTGTTGCAAATTCCTGCATTCGATGTACCTTTCACGTTGTTTTTGATTAATTGTGTACTTCCCCTTTCTAAAATAAAAGTGGAAACCAATATTTGCTGATCATAATGTATGTGTCTCCCAGATTTCCAGAGGCAATTAAATTATGGAATGTTAAGGTAAAAAGGGGGGTGCAGGACTTGGTAGCTGTGGGCTCTGCAGAGAGATTCAGTCAGACCAAGGGTCTCATTTTACCACTCAGCTGTTTTCGGAAGTCATGGATAGTTTATGCATACAGCACTACAAATCAAGTGAGCCCCATCCTGAATCCCAGGGAGCATTGAAAAGTTAGCATCAGACGCTGAAGACTTTGTTAACAACCTCCTGTCAGGGTTGGCCAAATGATTGGGATAAAGGTATCCCATTAAATTGCTTATCATCGAAGATGCCCCAAATAAATCTACTCAGTTTACTTCCTTTGAGTTAATGTTCGTACAAGAAGCGAAGTCCTTTGAATTGAATTAAATCTAAATTGACAGGACCGAAGTCTGAGATTTCACACTTGGATTATGCATGTGAGGTGAGGGAGAGATTAGATGGAATACATAATTGAACTAAACAGCACCTGAAGAGGGCACAGCATCGAGTGAAGCAGTTGGGGATGACGTATTAGTAGTTTAAATAATGCTCAGGATATTTGAAGCCAACTGAATTTGAATACTATTGTTTGGACACCTGGGAAGCAATCAAATTCTGAGAATTATTGTACCATGGGGAGTATATAAACCCAGTATTTTGAACACTAGAGGGAGAGCCACTGCCATCCAACAGCGGAATAACTGCTGTAGAGCAGGAGTGCTAGCTGGCCATCTCAAACACTTTCTATCAAAGATATATGTTCATGTCAAACCTAATTGCAGAAAAACAAAAAGTGACCCAGGGAGATCAGCAGCTGTAAGAGTGAACACAGCGGGGAAGATGGAGACTGTGTGGTCTTGAGATTGTAAGGTTTAATGTGTTGGTTGGTAGAATAGCATATTTTTACAGAGTTGGAAACAGATAATAAGTCGCTAGGTAAAGCAGGGCCTTGTACTTGTGAACAGCTTTTTTAAGTATTCATTATTAAAGTTAACAAACTAATTGGTGATTTTTTTTGTTTAAATAGTGGAATGTAGGAGATCTGTATTACTCATATTTGAACAGAATACGAGGTGAGGTGAGCCTTTCTGGGTGTTTGGTTTGAATTAACAGAGATGTTTGACTCCACCTTGTAAATGTCCATCCATGCCATCCGCATTTCCTTGCAGTTGGCTCATATCCTTCTCGCTCTTTCCCATCACATATTTATCCAAATGTTTTTGAAATGTACTTAATGTACCTCACTCAACCTCATCTGCTGGCAGCTCATCCACGTATCAGCCCTCTGTGTAGAGAAGTGGTCCCTCAGATTCCCTTTTATTCCTTCTCCTCTGAACTTAAACTAATCCCCTCTAGTCCTCGATTTTCTACACCTTAGAAAAACACTGAGAGCATTCGCCATATCCATATCCCTCATGATCTTATACATGTCTATAAGGTGCCCCCTCAGTCTCCTACACTATATAGAAAAGGTCCTAGCTTGTCCAACCTCTCCCTATAACTCTCACCATTGGGTCCTGGCAACATCCATAGGAATTTCTTCTGCATTCTTTCTAATTTCATAAAATGCTTCCGATAACAAAGTGATAAAAACTAAACAGAATACTCCAAGTGCTACCTTACCCAGGTTCCGTAAAACTGCAACATAAATTCCCAACTTGCATTCTCAATGTCCGGCCTGATGAAGGTCAGTGTGTCAAATGCCTTCTTCACTGCCCTGTCTAGCTGTGACTCCACTCTCAGAGAATCGTACACCTGAACGTCAAGGTCTCTCTGTCCACTACATCCCTTTAGGCCCTCCCACTCACCATGAAACCCCTACCTTGAGTTGAGTTTCCAAAATGCAAGACATCATGCATCTATATTAAATTACTTTCGCCATTTCTCGGCCCACTTCCCCACTTGATGTCCTGCTGCAATTTCTGATAAACATCCCCACTGATCACGGTGCCAATGATATCAGTGTCGTCTGAAAACTGACTAATCATGCCTTCTACATTCTCAACCAATTCATAGATAATAAACAACAATAGACCGTGCCTCTGGTCTGACAAGCATCCTAACACTAAACCCTCTGCTTCCTACCATCAAGCCAACTGTGCATCCAATTGGCCAGTTCCTCCAACATTCCACGTGATGGAACCTTCCAGAGCACGTGGAAACTTATCAAAGGCCTTACTGAAACCCATAGAGACTAGTTTACCCTTCGGCCCTCAACAACCTACTTGGTCACTTCATCAACGATTTCTAACAAATTGGGGAGCAATGATCTCCAATTCACAAGTCTATGCTGACCGCTCTGAATCAAAATGTGTGTAAGTAATGGGTTCAGTCAATGGTATGGTGTCCTTCTTTCAAAGATGATTCAAGTTCGTAAGTAATGCCATCTTCCTGCTATTGTCGATCCTTACTGAGAGAATGGTCGGGACACTCTCTACAGATTTGATCTCATTGGAAGGAATGATCTCCTTACGACAGACACGCGTGATGGTATCACGAGGATAGAGTGAAGAAGCTGAGTGTTTAATCAGAAGAGCTGTGAGAGGAGAAGAACTGGTGACGCCAAACGCGAGGAGTGGCAGCAATCATTTACTTTCAAAAGAGACATTGACAGGGTGAGAAATTCCATACTTTACCCAGGATTGATCGTTTTGGTTTATTGTCACGTGTACCTCAGTACAGGGAAACACTTTATTTATGAGCAGTGGAGGCAGATCATAGTCAGCATGGACAGGCAGAACATAAGGTGGAAATAGACTTGGACAGAGTAAGGCAAACAGGTTACATTGCACAGGACGTGGACTCGACAAGATCAACATGAACAAGACCAGCATTATGTGAACTTAGACTGTCCATTCATCAGTCTAACGTGGCTTTCCTAATAGTTTATATGCCTAAATTCACTCTCCCCACGTTATTGTGCAGACGGCGTGTGAACCCATACTGGTTTCTTCCTCGTCTGATTGGAAAGGGCCAAAGGCATGATTGAGTTATCCCTGGATCCTGTTTGACAGCTCGATGTGCTGACAAGTGTGATGATGCTGGAGCTTTAAGAGGTTATTTTGTTTTGTTTTATTTTAAGAGAGAGATTGAACGATCATTGCTGAAAAGGTGTTGCTGGAAAAGCGCAGCAGGTCAGGCACCATCCAAGGAACAGGAAATTCTTTGTTTCGGGCATAAGCCCTTCATCAGGAATGAGGAAAGTGTGTCCAGCAGGCGAAGATAAATGGTAGGGAGGACGAACTTGGGGGAGAGGCGATGGAGATATGATAGGTGGAAGGAGGACAAGGAGAGGGTGATAGGCCGGAGTGGGGTGGGGCGGAGAGATCAGGAATAAGAGTGCAGGTTAGGAAGGTTGTGCTGGGTTCGAGGGATTCGACTGAGACAAGGTGGGGGGAGGGGAAATGAGGAAACTGGAAAACTCTGAATTCATCCCTTGTGGTTGGAGGGTTCCCAGGCGGAAGATGAGGCGCTCTTCCTCCAACCATCGTGTTGTTATGGTCTGGCGATGGAGGAGTCCAAGGACCTGCATGTCATTGGTGGAGTAGGAGGGGGAGATAAAGTGCTGAGCCCAGGGTTGGTTGGGTTGGTTGGTCCGGGTGCTCCAGAGGTGTTCTCTGAAACGTTCCGCAAGTAAGCCCGGACCAACCAACCCAACCACCCCGTGGCTCAACCCTAACTTTCTAGTCCCACTCCTCCACTGCTCACAACAAATGTTAAAGGTAACCAGGTTGGTGATATCAGTCTCAGACGAGGTCAGTGTCAGTTTTAGGAACACGTCGGGCTAGTTTCTTTAATCTGCTAAAATAGCACGTGTATGATCCAGAGCAATGTTACTCAAACTACGAGGGAAAGATGAATGGCAAACTGTTTGGATATTGCAAATATATAATCGATACTTCCCTTTCTAAACACACACACACACACACACACACACACAAACGATAAACAAAATCTCTGCAATTCCAAGTTGAGAGAACTTTGTCCACATATTAGTCTAACTCATGACGAAAGGAAAAATTGAGAGATTGTCCCAAATGTTATTCTGCTTCTGACGATATTCTACTCACACAAACTGCGAATCATGTTATTTCATCCTGGAACAGTTGGAGTTGTCTGAATTCCCTTCGCATTAGACAGTGAGGATATTCCAATGAATTCTGGTCAGGGATTGCCCAAACGGTAGCATAGTGGCTCAGTGGTTAGCACTGATGCCTCACAGCACCAGGGACTTTGGTTCGATTGCAGCCTCAAGTGACTCTCTGTGTGGGGTTTGCATATTCTCCCCTTGTCTGTGTGAGCCTCTAATGGTGATTTCGTTTCCTCCCACAGTCCAAAGCTGTGCAGGTTAGGTGAAGTGTTCATACTAAATTGTCCATAGTGTTCAGGGATTTCTAGGTTAGGTGCATTAGTCAGGGGTAAATGTAAGGGAACGGGGTCGGGGAAAGTTACTCTTTGGAAGGTTGGTATGGACTTGTTGGGATGAAGGGTATGTTTTAACACTTCAGTAATTCTACAAAAATAAGAATGGGAACGATGACTGTAGAGCTCTTTTATAGCTTGCACACATTGCTGTGATGAGGAACAATGAAGGAGAGAGAGTGCAATAGTCCGTTCCTTCTCGGGCAGATTACATTTTCTCCCTCTCTGAGCTGATTCACACAGTAATATCATTCTCTCCCAAAGTGGACCATGTGAGGTCTCATTGTACGTTGTCCAAACTATGCCCTTATCACGTTTCCTGCTCCATGTAGGTGCATCATTGCTGTTGTCATACACAGAGCCATACCCTCAGCGAAAATGGTCTCGACCAGTTCGAAGATATATTTAGATATCTCTGCATCATTAAAAAATAAAATATTTAATGTATTCAGAATACGTGTGTTAAAATGAATGAATTTTGTAACAAATACAGAAATTGCTGGAAAAGCTCGGCAGATCTGTCAGCATCCAGATGCCTTTTACATGCTGTAGTTGTTTCAGCCTCCATATTCTTCTGGCAGTTCATTCCATACGCACACCACCCTCTGCGTGAAAACATGCCCCTTAGGCCTCTGCAAAATTTTTCTCCTCTCACTTTGAACCAATGCACTCTGGTTTTGGACGCTCCTAACGTGGGGGGAAGCCTTGACTACTCACCCTATCCATGACCGTTCTGATTTTATAAACCTCTACTGCTATGAAATGTGACGCTAATCAACACGAATGGCTGTGTTTTCAGTCATGCTGGGCCTAAATTCTCAAATGTAATACTTACAGCTCTTCTTTCTCCATCAGATCACAATTCTAAAATAATTGTAATCATTTTGTTCAGATGTATCATGAGACACTTCAGTGGGCTTTACACCTATACTGCTGTGCCTGGAGGTAAGGACATGAGCACCACTAGGCAATACCCATAAAGCTGTAACATTATTCTCCTGTGTGTTTGCTCATCAACCTGTTCTGACACGCTTTGACATACCTCTGCAACAGGCAGGACTTGAATCCAGGCCTTCTAGTCCAGAGCTAGGAAAACTACCACACAAGTTCAGGAATTGTAATCAAATCGGGTGCTCTGGCTCAGAGGCAGTGACACTACCCACTACACGACCATACCCAGATTTTGGGTAATATGTTAAGTGCCAACTTTCAGCTCAGTGTGGAATTATTATAATCAGGTTACTATGACTGAACTACACAAAACACTTTATTTAGTTAAACGAGTGCAAGACGTTCGTCTCAACTGTAGGATTTTAAGTGCACGTGCTGTGCCATCAAAATTAACAATGAACATCTTTAATTGCTATTATCTGTACTCTACAATATTCGGGAAAGAAATGGAGTTTAGTTTGGTTTAATGCGTGGTAATGGGTTTAGTAAAGCAAACAAGAGCAGGACGCATGCAATTAAAAGTAGCGTCTTTGGCAGCATTGTAGGACAAAGACATAGGCCGTCAGGTACAATTCTTTAAAGTTTGCATCTCTTGTAAATAATGCGGTTAAGAAGGTGTTTAGCACACTTGTCTTCATTGGTCAGAACTTTGAATATCGGAATTGGGATGTCACGTTGAGGTTGTACAGAACATTGCTGAGGCCTCTTCTGGAATACTGTGTCCTGCCTGGTCACCCTGCCCGTTCATTGCATAGGCATCCCTTTAAACACCACAGAGACTGCCAGACCTGCCCCACACAGAGACTCACAGATAAACAAGCACAGCAATTATTATGACACAGTATTGAGCTCATCTGGTAATTTAAACTAAGCTTGAAGAAATTCTCAATTCGCCTCGGAAACTGTTAAAATTTGAGTGACAGAAAACTCCCAAATTACAATATTTAAATAAACTCATCAATTTATTTTTTGACTCTGAAAGCGAACATTTTACATCAACAATTCACATCTCTGAGACCCCCTTTCTCTTAATTGCTTATTACCCCATTCCAACTCTATAATGATATACTCTTTCAATAAGATGCTTATTAAAATTACATCAACTTAATTTCAAAACCACACAGCAGCTGTTGTTTTTGTCTCTTCTTCTGTGAGAAGATTTCCTTGGCCATCTTCGCTCTTTTTACTGCGGATATGTTTCGTATGAAAAGGTACCTTTGATAGAGTGTTTCCTAATCCCTTGGATCTGTGTTGATGGTATTTGCTCTGTCTGCAATTTTCAAATGCCTGCATTATTAATATCCACAACATCGGATTATCTCATTGGTTCAATTTTCGAAAACCAATACTTGATTTGGTTTCAGTTTCCTAGGGCATAAATGAAAACGGCTGTTAAAATTCGAATTGTTGTCCAAAGAGCAACCAACTCAGGGATCAATTTCACAGCCAAATGTTACACATTTTCATTTGTCCTTGATAGTCCGGGTGGGCCATCCTCTCATATCACAGGTGCTTGTAAGCTTTCAGTTCACAACAGCATTCCCTCTTTCTTAACGGTACAGTACACATTTTCAACTTCATAACATTAATACCCTGATGTCAATGAAGATAGGTGGAGCCTATCCAGATTTTTCTTGTTCTGTGGTTCGTCAATATGGCATTCGCACCATTTTATGTGTGTGAGAATTTTTGTTGCTCCATTGACCGCATATCATTATTCGACTCTTCACGGGAATGTAGCAGTATTTCACTTGCTCATACCAGTGAGTGTGGCAGGATTTCAGCTATTTCTTGGGGACTGTGGCACGACGACAATCTGAATGTTTGTAGATGGCACCAAATCTGAAAGAATTGTAAAGTCTATTGAGGACAGTATGGATCTAACAGGACAGTGATATGTTGGTGTAGTGTTCAGGTGTGAGGCAGATGGGGATCAATGCAGAGCAGTGAGGTGATGAACTGTGGTAGGAAGGACAATGAAAGGCATTTTGACACAGGCCATACCGTTATAAAAGGAGTGCAGGAGCAGAGGATCCTGCGTGTGTATGAGCACAGATTATTGAAGATGTCAGGGCTAGTGGGGAGACCAGTAAAGATTAGTTTCAGTTTCTGAATTATTTACAAGAGGAGGTGTAGGAGGGAGCCTCTTGAGCTCCCTTCCCGGGAGGTTGTGGCGACGATGTGTTGTGAGCCCACCCACCTGCCCACCGAGATCGTGGGGATTCCATTTGTACCAGCTCGACACAAAAGGGAGATTACATCAGGGCCACAGCTTCTTAGTTGTGCTGGGGGAAACAGAACTGCCAGTGGATTTAAAGTGAGAATTACACTTCACTGAACATTGCTCCTTTCTCGGTTGTTGGGACGTGGATGTTTCAGAATCGCCACACGAGGCATCCTGGACCTTTCCGGCGCTACCAGGGTGCTCCCCACATGGCGGCAGGGAGAGTGGGGGAACGGATATCGGGCACTTCACCACCCGGCTTGTCCCTTTCTGTCCTGTCCCAGGCTGTTTCTCCTGGAATGGGAGGAATGTAGGGAGGGAGGGAGGGTGGGAGTGGGTTACCAGCAGTTAGTGCTGATGCAGGTGACGGGACATGGTGAGGGCTCAGGTGAGAGTCATTCCACAGTGTTGTATCCATGCAGTCTTAATAGTATGGGAGGTGTAGTGGAAGGCGTGACAGAGAGAGAGAGATAGAGAGGGAGGGAAGGTGCTGCATGGTGGACCATGAGCCATGTTCGGGGTCGGTGCTATGACAGATATACAGTGAGTGTGAGGGAGCAGAGAATATACAGTGACCCTTATCCTGACAGAGTTGGGAACGTTACTGATGCATGTCCTGTGTTGCTGGGCATTTCTTCAGACCGCGGAGACTACACTGAGCTGGGTGTTGAGCTCAGACCGTGCTCAGTGGGTCTGGTCGTGTGGCCTTCTGGCAAACGAATGGTCCCCCTTTGTACAAGCCCATCCACCAAACCCCCCGTGCCCCTGTCGACAAACGGTGGTGCAATTGCCGCTTATCTGCCTTGCTCGGGGTAAACTGTGCAGGGCAGCTTCAATCTGAGAAAGCTCAACCATGTGCCCAATGATCTTTTAAAATGGCACCAGTGCCAGGGATCACGGAATATCCAGGGCACCTGGGTGAAGGTGAGTCCCTCCAGCCATGATGGGTGGGAGAAGCGGGCTGGCACTGAATGAGAGGGACACCATGGGGTAGGGTGGATAGTTAATGAGGTGAGCTCGATAAGGTAGCACCAGGAAACTACCTCAGCCTCGGGCAGATAATCTCTCTGTCACACTCAAGGAAAATCAAACAAAGGTAAATTATTGTTCGAATCTGCCCAATGAGTCATAGATTCTGTTGAAACTATTTCCAATTGCAAAGCTGCAGAACAAATACTCATCTGATTCCACACCAACCTCCCTTTTTCCTATCTTTACTGGGAGGAACGAAAAAAGAGAGAGAGAGAGATCATGTATAGTGAGCAACATGGCATTGAATGAGAGGGACGGCATGGGGGGAGGTGTGTAATTAATGAGGTGATTTCGGTAAGACAGCACCAGCAAACTCGCTCAGCCTCGTGTGGATGAGCCCTCTGTCACAGTCAATGAATACGGCTCATGTTACAGGATGTTTTCGAAGTGTCTACATTTCAGCATTTTGAAACCAGGGAACACATCCTTCCATGACACTGCCTCTCAGTCTCCCCACTCTGTCTACTTCCCAAAACCCTCCCATGTGGTGATATTTAAACATTCCCCCGCCATCTCTCTCTGGCAGTGAGGTTCACACCCACAGCACCCCCTTGTCATGGCACAATGACGATATGGAATTGTAAATGGATGGGAGCTGCATATCCTGTCACTTCCAGCATTGGCTGCAAGTTTGCCCACACTGGGCAAGGATCTAACACCGAGTTACAGATACATGCACTGGAGTGGTGTACACAATTCTACAGGCTGGGAGGGTAACTGCTCCTGGATTACAGATAATGCACTGGGGTCGGGTACACAGTCCTACATGCTGGGAGGGTAACTGCTCCTGATTTACAGATCAATGCACTCGGGTATGGTACACAGTCCTACGTGCTGGGAGGGTAACTCTTCCTGGTTTACACATCAATGCACTGGGGTGGTGTACAAAGTCCTACATGCTGGGAGGGTAACTGCTCCTGGGTTACACATCAATTCGCTGGGATGGTGTACAAAGTCCTCCATGCTGAGAGGGTAACTGCTTCGGGGTTACAGATCAATGCACTCGGGTAGTGTACACAGTCCTATATTCTGGTAGTGTAACGGATCCGGGGTTACAGATTAATTCACGTGTGATCACTGCACAGGTCACTGTGCTGGTCAGACTATCTGGTTATGTTTTATAGTTCAATGCACAGCTGTGGTCTGCACTGCTCCCTGCGCTGGACGGATATCTATTCCTGGTTTATAGATCAATGTTCGATCTGATCTGCAAATTGTTACACTTTGGACAGATTTCTGGGTTGTAATGAGCAGTACACTTTCCTGGTCTGGACAGGTTCCACGGTGAACAGATATCTCCTCTGGGTTTACGGTGTCTGGGCTGGTTCTATGAGATGGGTTGAGAATGTGGTATATCTAACCATTTCAGCTGAACTGGTAATGCCTTTAGTTCCCATTCCTGTGATTGGACCCTCCGTCTCTCACCTTATTGATGTTACAGTGTGTCCAGGCACAGTACATCATGTTGGTGGGGTGAATAAGGCGGAAAGGTGATGGACAGTTCAAGGAGTTCCCCAGAACGTTCTGTCCTCGGCATTCTATAACTGAATTCCCTGGAACGTTCTGTCCCCGACATACTGTAACTGGCATTCCCCGGAACGTTCTGTCCCCAACATTCTGTAACTGACATTCGCAGGAACGTTCTGGCCCGGACATTGTATAATTGCCATTCCCTGGAACATTCTGTCCCCGATATTGGATAACTGACTTTCCCCGGAACGTTCTGTCCCCGACATTCTGTAACTGACATTCGCCGGAATGTTCTGTCCACAACATTCTATTACTGACATTCCCTGGAAGGTTCTGTCCCCAACATTCTGTAACTGACATTCGCCGGAACGTTCTGTCCCTGACATTCTATACCTGACATTCCCCGGAACGTTCTGTCCCTGACATTGTTTGTGAACGGAGGACATCAGTGAATTGAACAAACGAGAAGATCCTGAGGGAAGACATCCCGTTCCAGGGAAAAGGAGATACTGTTCCGAAGGCCCCTCAGGCAGTTAAATGGGTGAACACGTTTTCCCTGCGTTTACATTTCTCCACGACACAGGATCGACCAGAATTTAGACCAAAATACAGAAATTCCCAAACTCCGTTTGTCTTCAGGAAACTGGGAGAGAATCCTTCAGGGCAGCAACGTTTCCACCCTCCGTATTACGAACTGGGGAGGAGTGACTTGTGCCTGCCCTCGAATGATCGAATGTGTGGGAAAATTCTAGAAACAATCTGTCCTTATGGATGTGTCTCTCTGTGTTTGGGGAGGGAGAGTGTCTTGTAGTTTATGTCACATTTTTGTCAGTAATTCCGACCTTCCCATTTGTTATTCCAGCTCCAATTATTGTAATAATTCCCAGAATACAGGGACACATTTGAAAATCTCACTGGGTCCACAATCAAGCGGGTCCCTTTGACTCCATGCTGATGGATAATGGG
This sequence comes from Hemiscyllium ocellatum, assembly GCF_020745735.1. Classification (NCBI taxonomy): domain Eukaryota; kingdom Metazoa; phylum Chordata; class Chondrichthyes; order Orectolobiformes; family Hemiscylliidae; genus Hemiscyllium; species Hemiscyllium ocellatum. The sequence goes on from NC_083446.1 coordinate 27,394,956, forward strand.
TTTGTTTTCCTTCCTCACAGTTAACGTAGTGTCCAACTACATCCTGTTTTATAAAGATTGTGGATTGTCTCCATGTATCAGTCGTTACCTGGGGGCCATGACAGCGGCGGATCTCCTGATCATTATCCTCGACCTGATCCTGAGACACATTCCCATTGTTATCGGGGAAAATTTTATTTCCTGAAGAACTCCGTCCCTGTGTGTAATATCCACGCCGTCCTGCTTTATGCAGCCACTGACTGCTCTGTCTGGTTCACCGTCACTTTCACCTTTGATCGGTTTGTTGCCATTTGCAGCCAGAAGCTGAAATGTAAATATTGCAATGAGAAAACGGCGGCTGTGGTTCTGGGAGCAGTGACTGTGCTGAGCTGTTTAAAGAATATTTTCTGGTATTTTATGTTCACGGCTCGGTATAGGTCGGGGAACACGCCCTGGTTTTGTTATACATCAGATGGTGTTGCATATTCACCTGTCTGGGTCGCAATCGAGTTCCTCCACCACATTCTAACCCCGTGTGTCCCATTTCTCCTGATTCTGCTGCTCAATGTTCTCACCATCAGACATATTTTATTGACCAGTGGAACCCGCAGGAGACTCCGCGCTCACACCAATGGGGACGCTCAGTCTGACACAGAAATGAGAAACCGAAAAAAATCCATCATTTTACTGTTTGTGATCTCGGCTAATTTCACCCTGTTATGGACAATGTTAATGCTGTATTCTATATGGAGACGGATGGATTGGATTTGGTATCGGTCTGTGTTTCTCCATTTTTTTGTGCAGGAATTAGGCTTCATGCTACAGTTCCTCGGTTGCTGCACAAACACCTCGATTTATGCTGTGACCCAGACTAAGTTCAGGCAGCAGCTGAAGAATGTGCTTAAATATCCCTTCACCCAAATCCATCCATCAATCAAATTCCGTCATTAATCAATCCATCCAAGATTTTCTCATTTCAGTTCAATGTTTCAGCGATGGAGCAGCCTGTCGCTATGGTAACAGGCTGAGGGTAGCGCTAGTTTGTCCATCCTTATCCCACAGTGGGGTTACAGGGAAACATTTCAATGTTTCTCACAACTCAGGGGCCTGTGAGAAAAGGCACCATCCCACTGACTGTATCCATCACTTCCATTTATAAACAATAAAAATGTTAATTAAAGCGTGCCGAGCAGCAGAGTGACCGATATTGTTGTGTGTCTTTGTGTTGGAGAAGCTGAGTTCGAGAGAGGCAGACTCAGCCCCAAGTCCTGGTGCTCAGGGAAGGGGAGGGCACCGCGCCCTGAGCACAGGAGCTGCATTTAGTTCCGTCTGCCCCCCCTCCCCTCACTGTAGCCTGGCCTCCCCTTTCCTCTCCCCTACTCTTACTCCACATTTATCCCCTCCCTCTCTCTCTCTTCACACTCACGCTTTGTCGCCACGTCTCCCTCTCACTTGTCCTTGTCCCCCCTTCTCTCTCTCTCACACACACCCCCAACCTTGGTTTCTCCATGTGCCTCCACTCTTTCCTCTCCCCATCCCACTCACTTTCACTCTCACTATCCTGCCGTCGCTGTCTCCCTCCCATAAATCCGTCTCTATCCCATTTTCTCTTCCTCTCATATCTCACCCCAGCCCCCCACCCTACATGCAGCCTTACCACCAACAACCCCCCACCCCAAGTCTCTAGGTCAGAGGGAGAGGGAAGGACCAGGGAGACAGAGTGTGTCAGAGAGAGGGAGAGAGGTACAGGAGGGAGAGAGATTCAGTCAGAGAGGAACCTCAGAGTTACTGCTTCACAATTAATAGGACCCCCTCACACTAACTGTGTCAATATCACCCTGAACCCCTCATACTTATTGCTTCAGTGTCAGCCTGATCCATCAGACTTACTGCATCACTATCACCCTGACCCCCTCATACTTACTGTATCAATATCATCCTGCCTCCTCACAATTACTACGTCACTGTCACCCTTACACACCCACACTGACTGCGTCGCTATCAACCTGACCCAATCACACTGCGTCACTGTCATCCTGACACCCAAACGCTTACTGTATCACTATCACCCTGACCCTCTCACACTTACTGTGCCACTATCACCCTGCCCCCCTCACACTTACTGCATCAATACAATACTACCCCCTCACAATTACTACGTCACTGTCACCCTAACACACCCACATTGACTGCGTTACTATCACCCTAAAAGCCCTGCAGTTACTGCAGCAGTATCATCCTGTCCCCTCACAATTACTGGTCACTATCACCCTAAGCCCCTCACAATCACTCCATCACCGTCTCATTTATCCATTCAAACTCACTCCGCCACTGTCACCCTGACCCTCTCACACTCACTCCTTCAACGTCAACCTGGACCCACTCACACACAGTCCATCACTGTCACAGTGATCCGCTCACACATCCGCCAACTCCGTCACACTGACCCTCTCACACTCACTCCATCACCGTGACCCTGACCCCTTTACACTCACTCCATCAGTGTCATACTGATCCCTCACACTGACTCCATCACCGTCACCCTGAACACCTGACACTCACTCCATCTTCGTCGCCTTGACGCCCACACACTCTCGCAATCACTGCCACACTGACCGCCTTACACTCACTCCATCACCATCACCCTGAACCACTCACACTCACTCCATTTCTGTATCCCTGAAGCCCTCACCCTCACGCAAGCACCGTCACACTGACTGCCTCACACTCACTCCATCATCACCCCTCTAACCACTGACCCCCCTCGCAATTAATCCATCAGCATCAGCCTGACCCCCTCACACTCACACCATCACCATCACCCTGACCTCCTCACACTGACTCCATTAGCGTCACTCTGACTCCCTCACACTCACCCTATCCGAGTTACCCTGACTCCCGCACACTCACTCCATCACGGTCCTACTGATTCCTTCACACTCACTCCATCACTGTCACCTTGACCTAAGCACACTCACTGCATCAGCATCACTCTGACTCTCTCATACTCACTCCATCCTAGTCACCCTGACCCCCGCACACTCACTCCATCACTGTCACCATGAATCCCTCATACTCAATCCAACTCCTTCACACTGAAGCCCTCATACTCACTCCATCACTGTCACACTGATCAACTCACACTCATTCCATCATTGTCACCCTGACCTCCTCACACTCACTCCATCAGCGTCACTCTGACTCCCACGCATTCACTCCATCCGAGTCACCCTGATCCTCCATCACTGTCACCCTGACGCCCACACACTCACGCCATCACCGTCACACTGACTGCCTCACACTCACTCTGTCACCGTCACCCAGAACCACTCACACTCTCTCTATCACCGTCGCACTGCCCCCTCGCAATTAGCCCATCAGCGTCAACTTGACCCCTCACACTCACTCCATCACAATCACCCTGTCCTCCTCACCTGCACTCCATCAGCGTCACTCTGACTGTCTCACACTCAATCCATCCGAGTCACCCTGACTCCCGCATACTACTCCATCACGCTCATACTGAACCCCTCACACTCACTCATTCACCGTTACCCTGACCCCCTGACCCTCACCCCTTCATCGTCTCACTGACACCCTCACACTCACTCCTTCACAGTCACACAGACCTCCTCAAGCTCACTCCATCAATGTCATCCTGACCCTCTCAGACTCAGTGCATCACTGTCACTGTGGTCTGCTTGCACTCACGCCATCTCCGTCACACTGATCTTCTCACAATTACTGCATCACCGTCACCCTGACCCCCTCACTCTCACTCCATTACCTGTCACCCTGACCACGTCACACTCACTCCATCAGCGTCTCCCTGACTCCCTCACAATCACTCTATTACCGTCACCATGAACCCCACACACTCACTCCATCTCCATCACCCTGAAGCCCTCACACTCACTCCATTACCGTGACACTGAACCCCTCACGCTCCCTCCATCACCGTCACTCTGAACCATTCACACTCACTCCAACATCGTCACACTGAAACCCTCACACCCACTCCATCAGCGTAACCCAGACCACCCCAAACGCACCCCATCACCGACACACTGACGCCGTCACTGTCACCCTGACCCACTCACACTCACTCCATTACCGTCGCCCTGACCCCTGATACTCACTCCATCATAGTCACCCAGATCTCCTCAAATCATTACCTTCACAATGATCCCCTCACACCCAATCCATCACCGTCACACTGATACGCTCAAACTCCCTGTGCCACTGGCACCCTGAACAGCTCATACTCATTCCGTCACTGTCACCCTGATCACCTCACACTCAATCCATCACCGTCACACTGATCCCCTCACACTCACTCCATCTCCGTCACTCTGACCCCCTCACTCCTTCAAAGTCACCCTGACCCTCTCACGCTCACTCCATCACCGTCACCCTGACCCCATGACACTCTCTCCATTAGCATCGCCCTGACCGCTCACAATCACTTCATCACCTTCAGCCTTACTCCCCCACCGTCTCTCCATCAGTGTATTCCAGATCCTCTCATACTCAGTCCTTCACCATCACCCTGACCCCCTCACACTGACTCCATCACCAACACCCTAACCCCGTCATACTTACTGCATCACCTACACACTGATCCTCTCTCCCTCACTGCATCACCGTCACCCTGACCCCCTCACACTCACTCCATCACCAAAAAACTGATCCCCTCAAACTCTCTCCATCACTGTCACCCCGAACCCCTTACACTCATTCCATCTCCGTCACCCTGGAGCCCACACATTCACGCCATCACCGTCACACTGATCCTCTCAAACTCCCTCCGGTACTGTCTCCCTGACTACCTCACACTCACTTCATCATCATCACACTGATCCCCTCACACTCACTCCTTCACCATCGTCCTGAATCCCTCACACTTACACCATGCAAGTAACCCTGACCCCTGCACACTCAGTCCATCACGGTAATACCCATCCCCTCACACTCACTCCAACGCCCTCATACTGACCCTCATACACTCACTGTATCACCGTCATATTGATCCCCTCACACTCACTCCTTCACCGTCACGCTGAACACCTAACACTCACTTCATCTTCGTCACCCTGACGCCCACATACTCTCGCCATCAACGTCACACTGACTGCCTCACACTCACTCCATCACCCTCACCCTGAACCATTCACACTCACTCCATCACCGTCACCCTGAAGCACTCGCACTCACTCCAACACCGTCGCACTGATCCCCTCGCAATTAATCCATCAGCGTCGCCCTGACTCCCTCAAATTCACTCCATCACGGTCGTACTGTTTCCCTCACACCAACTCCATCACCGTCACCTTGACCTACTCACACTTACTGCATCAGCGTCACACTGAACCCCACACTAACTCCATCTCCATCACTCTGAAGCCCACGCACACACGCCATATCCGTCTCACTGTCTGCTACACCCACTCCGTCACCATCAGCCTGAACCACTCTCACTCACTCTATCACCATCACACTGATCAGGTCATACTCACTCCATCACTGTAGCTCAGAGCCCCTCACCCTCACTCCATCACAATCACTCCATTATCATCACCCACACAACCTCACACTCACTCCATCACCGTCACACTCAGTCCATCATAGTCAACATGGTCCGCTCACACTCACGCCATCTCCATCACACAGACCCCCTTACACTCACTGCATTACCGTCACCCTGTCCCCCACACACTCACTCCATCACCGTCACCCTGACCGCCTCACACTCATTGCATCACCTTCACACTGACCCTCACACACTCACTCCATCACCGTCACCCTGACCTCCTCACACTCCCTCCAGCCCAGTCACCCGGACCAGCCCACACTCACTTCACCACCATCACCCTGATCCCCTCACACCCACTCCTTCACCATCACCCTGTCATCCTCACGCTCACTCCATCATCGTCACCCTGACCCTCTCAGACTCAGTGCATCACTGTCACTGTGGTCTGCTTACACTCACGCCATCTCCATCACACTGACCCTCTCACACTCACTGCATCACCGTCAACCTGACCCCCTCACACTCACTTCATCACCCGTCACCCTGACGCCCTTGCACTCAGTCCATCAGCGTTTCGCTGACTCCTTCACAATGACTCCATCCGAGTTACCCTGACTCCCGCACACTCACTTCATCACCATCATACTGATCCTTTCACACTCACTCGATCACCGTTACCCAGACCCCCTTACACCCACTCCTTCACGTCACGCAGACCTCCTCAAGCTCACTCCATCAATGTCATCCTGACCCTCTCAGACTCAGTCCATCAGTGGCACTGTAAACTGCTTACACTCACGCCATCTCCGTCACACTGACCCTCTCACACTAACTGCATCACCGTCACCCTGACCCCCTCACTCGCACACCATTACCTGTCGCCCTTACCCCGTCACACTCACTCCATCAGCGTCTCTCTGACTCCCTAATGTTAGGACGAAATCGTCCTTGCGTGTTCTTTTAAGGAGAGACCACACTTACCCAATTATTTGATATAAAACAGGTACGTTTATTAGCTGCAGAAACTTAGCTGTTACAGCGAAGCACGAGAGTTCGAATGGTTCGCTGGAGAAAATGTACAAGTTCTGAAAATTTATCGATAAGCCCTCGTTAGTTATATTCTTTTCTAATCTTAATTTACGTAATTACTCATCGCGTGATCTTTCACAGACAGAGGCCTTCTTTAAAATGGTCTAACTTGCAAACAAAGGTTCTATGTATTCTGGAAACATATTAGTAGATTTCACAAAGGCTTTACATATATCAGAAACATTCAATATCTTGCATACAAGGAATTACTATATGTTTGCAACATTTCCTCACCTTTAAATCTTATCGCATAGTTTACCAGGCCGAATTGACCTTGTCGATAGTCTCATTTGAAAACTACCATTGTTAGCTATCATGGCAAAGAGCCAAGAATTATAAATCACTTTGGTCATCAATTTTAAACTATAGGTTCACAGCGCCCCCCGATGTCCTACGAAGTAAGTACATCTCTGTCCTCTCATGGGCTTCTATAATATCCTAACATTCCCCCCCCCACCCCCTTGGCCTCTTGAGAGGCCATAACAACTTTAATCGTTACAATCGCAATATCGCGCGGCAACCGGGGCCAGGTGTGTCTCCGGACGCATTATTTGTGTCCCTTTTGCTTTTCTGAACATATCATCTTGACCTGGCCGTCCGGTTCTAAGAAGACATCAGTTAAGAGTGTAGGGGTCCCTAAGCAGCGTCTTACTACAAAAAAATCAACAATTAGTATTTGATTCTAAATTATTCTTATTTTAACAAATGAACTACAAAAACTTTATTAAAATTAACAAAACATAAAGTATAAATGAGCATGATGACAAATAGTAGAGAACCAGAGAGAGAGAAAAAAAAGAACGAACTTGGATGCTTGTAGAGTGAAGGTCAGTTGTCCAAAGAACTCCAGATTGTACTCCCACGAATTAAATCAGTCACACTATACTATATCATGAAATCCCGAAATAGCTTTGCATATTACGGGCACAATGCCAATTTTTCTTGTAATAGATTTAAATCGGCTTTTGGAATCAGCCGCATAACTGGCATTTTAATCTTTCAAAAACAATGTTGATATAATGTGCTGTGTCCCCTTTTTCCACTCAGCAGACCAAAGACTAGACCAGATTCCTATTTCAGATGCCAAGGCTAAGCAGCCGTTAATACCACATGACCACAGGCCACCATTCTGAAAGTCAATGCGCGACTATGCCTGTCTTAGGTTGTCCCTCAGCTCGAGGAATCTTACCCGTCATTGGTTAACCAGTCGTTCCTCAATGACCAATGCAATCCACTTCCATTTCAACGTACAGGGCAGTGGCACCTGGCTTACCATAGTGATCATTGGCTCTCGATACCAGACGATGTTTAAGAATCTCTTGCGTGATCAATAGTCTCTCAAACCTTGAGACACACTACACTTCAAAATTCCTGACTACAGCATTAAGGCACAAATTTAACTGTTTCCAATCTGTAACGGGAGAGGAAGAAACAAAACACAACTAGGGTGTCTCTGGACTACAGCCCTCACAATTAGAGCTTTGGAATGAGTAGGATTAAAAAAAAGAAATACAGTCATAAAGTAAAATCATTAGTTGTCCCGCGCTTCTCTTCGACATGTCTCCTCCATCCGCTCTGGTTCTGATTCCGTAATACTTCCCTGAGCCGCCCCCATCACAGGCTCCTTCAGCACTGCTGCGGAGCACCAGTATGCAGGTGTTGAGTCATCCTTTCCCGTCAGGTCATGGTCAATCGTTCGTGTCACCAGTGTCCTGATACATGGCACACACATAACAATAACTACAGGTAATAAAAATAGCAGCAGGGATGCGTAAACCAAGGGTGTCCCCCCCTAACAACAGAAGCTATTGACATGCAGCCAGAAAGTCACCAATTCTTTCCGGCTTGTTTGCTTTTCTAGTGTATGAGCTTTGCCAATAGTGATGGAACACTGCACAGAAGCATACCGTGTCATTCCATCTCCAATAGGGATATTTAACTAGTTGTGCTAACCTTGAAACATGCTTCTTGCTGGACAGTGACAGAGTTTTATTGGCATAAACTGTAGAAACGTCTTCAGCCTAAATTGAGATTGTTACAGCATTGAATTCTGTAAGGATGGATTAACAAAGCTAGATGTATTGGGCTGCTCTGTACCAGGCAAAATATGTAACTGATTCAATCTTCTGGTGATTTTACACATACTGGCAACTAAGTGGTACTGATCTATTGACAGAGCAATAATTCAAAACATCAACTGCAAGCAATCTCAATCATATAATGATAAATACAGAAATCTCGTTTTTGGAAATTTATGTAATATATTGATACCCCATCTCATTTTAACAAGTAACTTTTTAATCTAATTTAGTTAGTGATCCTGCTAGTGACCATGATAGCTAGTTAGGTTGGACTATATAATTTGCAGATTGATTTACACTCTAATTCTATTTACAATTGGCTTTCAATTTTTCTCCTAATTACCTCATCAACTGCAGCTATCGCCAATTTCGCCTTCTGCTTCTGTCACTCGTCCTCTCTCTCTTTACAGCTGAAAATGTGTTGCTGGTCAAAGCACAGCAGGCCAGGCAGCATCTCAGGAATAGAGAATTCGACGTTTCGAGCAGAAGCCCTTCATCAGGAATAAGAGAGAGAGCCAAGCAGGCTAAGATAAAAGGTAGGGAGGAGGGACTAGGGGGAGGGGCGATGGAGGTGGGATAGGTGGAAGGAGGTCAAGGTGAGGGTGATAGGCCGGAGTGGGGTGGGGGCGGAGAGGTCAGGAAGATAATTGCAGGTTAGGAGGGCGGTGCTGAGTTGAGGGAACCGACTGAGACAAGGTGGGGGAAGGGGAAATGAGGAAACTGGAGAAATCTGAATTCATACCTTGTGGTTGGAGGGTTCCCAGGCGGAAGATGAGGCCCTCCTCCTCCAGCCGTCGTGTTGTTGTGTTCTGCCGGTGGAGGAGTCCAAGGACCTGCATGTCCTCGGTGGAGTGGGAGGGAGAGTTAAAGTGTTGAGCCAAGGGGTGATTGGGTTGGTTGGTTCGGGCGGCCCGGAGGTGTTCTCTGAAGCATTCCGCAAGTAAGCGGCCTGTCTCACCAATATAGAGGAGGCCACATCGGGTGCAGCGGATGCAATAGATGATGTGTGTGGAGGTACAGGTGAACTTGTGGCGGATATGGAAGGATCCCTTGGGGCCTTGGAGGGAAGTGAGTGTGGAGGTGTGGGCGCAAGTTTTACATTTCCTGCGGTTGCAGGGGAAGGTGCCGGGGGTGGAGGTTGGGTTGGTGGGGTGTGTGGATCTGACGAGGGAGTCACGAAGAGAGTGGTCCTTGCGGAACGCTGATAGGGGAGGGGAGGGAAATATATCCTTGGTGGTGGGGTCCGTTTGGAGATGGCGGAAATGGCGGCGGATGATACGTTGTATGCGGAGGTTGGTGGGGTGGTAGGTGAGAACCAGTGGGGTTCTGTCTTGGTGGCGGTTGGAGGAGCGGGGCTCAAGGGCGGAGGAGCGGGAAGTGGAGGAGATGCGGTGGAGGGCATCGTCGATCACGTCTGGGGGGAATCTGCGGTCCTTGAAGAAGGAGGCCATCTGGGCTGTGCGGTGGTGGAATTGGTCCTCCTGGGAGCAGATGCGGCGGAGACGAAGGAATTGGGAATATGGGATGGCGTTTTTATAGGGGGCAGGGTGGGAGGAGGTGTAGTCCAGGTAGCTGTGGGAGTCAGTCGGTTTATAATAGATGTCTGTGTTGAGTCGGTCGCCCGAGATAGAAATGGAAAGTTCTAGGAAGGGGAGGGAGGAGTCTGAGACAGTCCAGGTGAATTTCAGGTCGGGATGGAAGGTGTTAGTAAAGTTGATGAACTGTTCAACCTCCTCGTAGGAGCACGAGGCAGCGCCGATACAGTCATCGATGTAGCGGAGGAAAAGGTGGGGGGTGGTGCCAGTGTAGTTGCGGAAGATGGACTGTTCCACATATCCTACGAAGAGGCAGGCATAGCTGGGGCCCATGCGCGTGCCCATGGCATCTCCTTTAGTTTGGATGAAGTGGGAGGATTGAAAAGAGAAGTTATTCAGGGTGAGGACCAGTTCAGTCAGTCGAAGGAGGGTGTCAGTGGAAGGGTACTGGTTGGTGCGGCGGGAAAGGAAGAAGCGGAGGGCTTTGAGTCCTTCGTGATGGGGGATGGAGGTGTACAGGGACTGGATGTCCATAGTGAAAATAAGGCGTTGGGGACCAGGGAAGCGAAAATCCTGGAAGAGGTGGAGGGCGTGGGTGGTGTCCCGAACGTAGGTGGGGAGTTCTTGGACTAAAAGGGACAGGACCGTGTCGAGGTATTGGGAGATGAGGTCGGTGGGGCAGGAGCAGGCTGAGACAATGGGTCGGCCGGGGCAGGCAGGTTTGTGGATTTTGGGCAGGAGGTAGAAACGGGCGGTGTGGGGTTGTGGGACTATGAGGTTGGAGGCGGTGGATGGGAGATCCCCTGAGGTGATGAGGTCCTGGATGGTCTGGGAGATGATGGTTTGGTGGTGGGAGGTGGGGTCGTGGTCAAGGGGGCGCTCCCTCTCTTTACAAACACTTTCCGTGCCCCTCCTAACAATGCGTGATGACAAAATGTTCAAGAACAAACCTTTCAGCTCAGTGAGTAAACTTAGAACCTGAGCTATATATCTTCTCAAAAACTGCAAATACACCTACTTTCTGAAAGATAGTCCTAATTTACTAAACTAGGCAAGATCCACCTGTGATCTGTTCTTGAATCTCAGAAGAGATTAGCGTCTGGTATTTTTACTGTAACCCATACTCACTATCCAATCACAAATTAATTACAGACCCATAAGCTCCTCCTTCAACAGGGGTAGGGTCATCTTCCAGTTTTTTGAAACCTTGTACTAAATTCATATCCAGTACTTAATAGAGAACAAGGGGAATAAGTCCCTTACTCCTAACCACAACTAAAATTTAGTGAATGAAAAGGCTAAAGTTAATCATAGCTGTCTTTGTACAGCCTACTAGGTATGTGTCCAGATGCTTAATAACGAAGACCTGTTCAAAGTGTTAAAAGGTTTTAGCCACCATCAGATCTGCATAATTGAAAAATGAAGAGAAAGTGCTTGACTTGAAGTCTGTAGGAATATAAATGCAACATTTTAGTACACAGTGTTATATTACCAATATGGAAAAATCTATCTGATTTCTCATCTCATCTTTCCTAGAACCGTCATAACCAGGTTTGGAATTGTGGAATTAAAATTAGCTGTTTGACCACAGTTGTATTAGGAATTGGCACAAAATCTGTGTGACCAGGACTGAATCCCTCCTGTTAGTGAATAGCTGTGAAAAGTACTATAAAACAACCAGAAATTGAAATCCCGACTTTGTAATACAAAATAATAATATTACTCTATCATCCAAGCATCCTTAAGACTTAAAATTTATTCCTCTTCAGAAAATCCCATTTCCCTCTAGAACTAAATTTCGAATCAACCTTGTGCAAATAAAGCATTTAGCAAAATTGATACCATAATGATGTCATTCATTGTAGAGTGCGAAGCTTGAATAAATAGAGGTTCAACACCCATTCCACGCAATAAGCTCAGCTCAGAATCTAAGCAAAACCGATGGCAGAATATTGGCATCTCAAAATCATTGATTACAGAGGCTAAAGCAGTAGCACGATGGATCATGTAAAAATGCTTGCCTGCAGGTCTTAGAAAAGATAGACATAGAAACCTACCGAACTTCCCCCACAAAACTAAATGTTAAATTGAGAGAGAAAAAAAAGTGCTGTTTGATTCTTTCGATAAACTGTGAACAACTCCAGATGATGCGAATGTCTTGTGAACACAAACAAAAGATACATCTTTCCAGTCACTTTATGTGTAGAGCCTGATAATTATTAGCAATGTGGCGAGAAAATAGAAAAAAATAACAAAACGCATTGAAGTAGAAGACCATCTGGAGAGGGAGGGAGGAAAGAACAGCAGAAGGTTTCACTTCCCGTAACACAATGCTTTCAACAGACGAGCGCTCCAGTATCCCCATATAAGTCTCCTTTCTCCCCTAGTAAATAGTATATTTAAATTAGACATTAAACCAGCTCACATATACATACTGGGTTTTAATCATAGATTAATCTGTTCTGAAAATCGTATCAAATTCTCAACCAAGACCGTTATTTCCTCTTATATGTTCCAACCTCCCCACTAGTGAGGGGAACGCACACTCACCTAATCTCCTCGCCTCCTATCGGTACTTTCCAAAGGGGACAAATCATTACGTTCTTCCCTTTTCCTTTCTTCTAAGAAATATTGCAATGTCCTTAGATTCCCATATCCTTACACACCAATTTACCAATTCATGCTTGTCTTGCTTTAATGCCTGTAACTAACTTGTAATCATATTTATATATTTACGTCAATTTATCCAGTATTCAATTTTCAAAATGTAAAATGCATACAGTTACCAATTTTGAAGACCACTGTGATCACCCAGTTTTAGTTCCCCATTTTAGATCCAAAATTAGTTTTCTTAAGTAACTCTGGTCAATCATTACTCAATTAAAATACTTTAGGTCTTAAAATATTCAGAGATGTCTTAAAACAATTTGTCAATTCCAGTTAAAAACGTCTAACGTATGCACAATGGTCGAATCCAAGGTCACAGATAATAACCATGGAAGTTTTGGTTTTTACAACTACCCACTGTTGAACTTAAACTTCAACAGACCTTCACATATTTTGTATGTAAAAAGATAAAAGAAAGGGACAGTTAGAGAGTCATGATTTGTAAAAGAACAGAAGTTATTAACCTTTAAAAAAAACATGTTAAGTTTTCATAAAAATCACATTTAAAACAATCCTGAACTCAAGCTCCAGTGAATAAAACTTACTCATTCAATCATCAACAAATGTGCACTCAAACCAAATCACAAGGTGTTAATTGTTTTGCTAGCTGTACACACACTCTCCCTTTCTTTCCAAAGTCCTTTGTGAATCTCCTTACCCCTAACCCTTATTTCTCGCAATCATTCTATCCATCCTCCTCTCTTGCTTCCTCTTCCCTTTGTCTCTTTCACTTTCAATTTCTCTTTATCTATCTCTGTTTGTTCTGAAACTTGGGTTTGTTATTTTGGTTAAAAGAAAAATTAACTCTGTCACTGTCAACATAATACTGGGTCCAGGGCGCTACATATTTTGGCTCTTTATTGTTTTAATCTTTAAAATATCCCAGTGTCACTTATACAACTGTGCATTAAACGCAATGGGAGTCCCCTAGCCAATCAGAGCCCTCCATTGTTGAATGGGAGTTCCTCGTCCAATAGAAACACACACACACACACACACACCTGGCTGCCCCAGTCTATGGGGGGAAAGAATCATTATAAACCACAGAAATTCACACCCTGGTGGCAATGGAAACCAGAGAGGAAAAAGAATTGGAAGTCAATGACTGCCAGACCATGCAGTATATATACATTAAAACATACTTACAATTTATTTTGAATTTGTACTTGTTATGAACTGACACAGGGAGGACATAAAAAGGGAACTTTATAGGTTCAGTAATTATACCAAAATTCAAAGGTTTTTTTTTCTTGTAATATTTTAAAAACTTTTCTCACGCAAAATAGAACGTCTGAACTATAGCCAAATCCCACAACACAAATACTGTAATCTCTGGACTAGAAATTGCCTCGCTTATAATCCTTATCTGCAGCTTTAATATTTTATATTGAAATTGAATCAACAATTAGTAATTTAGAACATTAATTATTAAAATCAGTTTGTATTTCATCATAGATTACTAAATCCATATTTATTTAGTTGCATTATTGTCTTGATTCCTACAGTATAGATATTTCAAGCTTTTTGGACCTTATCCAATAAGATGCACCCTAAATAAGATATTTTTTGGAATATTAATTTGTTTTCCGACGTGTTACCTGGTGTGATAAATTTTCAGCACGATTACCTACTGTCTCTTCTATATTTATAAGAACATTGAAAGAGTCGGATGGAAAACTCTTTTTATACTAGAACATATTCAAATTTAAAGTCTGAGTGAAGATTTGTAGCTCGGGTGTCCGTTGTTGTGGTTCTGTTCGCCGAGCTGGAGGTTTTTGCCGCAAACGTTTCGTCCCCTGGCTAGGAGACATCATCAGTGCGGTTGGAGCCTCCTGTGAAGCGCTGCTTTGATGTTTCTTCCTGTATTTATAGTGGTTTGTTCTTGCCGCTTCCGGGTGTCAGTTTCAGCTGTCCGTTGTAGTGGTTTGTATATGGGGTCCAGGTCGATGTGTCTGTTGATGGAGTTTGTGGATGAATGCCATGCTTCTAGGAATTCCCTGGCTGTTCTCTGTCTGGCTTGCCCTATGATAGTAGCGTTTTCCCAGTCGAATTCATGTTGCTGGTTGTCTGAATGTATGGCTACTAGGGGTAGCTGGTCGTGTCGTTTTGTGGCTAGCTGATGTTCATGGATGCGGATTGTTAGCTGTCTTCCTGTTTGTCCTATATAGTGTTTTGTGCAGTCCTTGCATGGTATTTTGTAAACCACGTTAGTTTGGCTCGTGCTAGTATTGGGTCCTTTGTTCTAGTAAGTTGTTGTCTGAGCGTGGATGTTGGCTTGTGTGCCGTTATGAGTCCTTAGGGTCGCAGTTGTCTGGCTGTCAGTTCTGAGACGCTCCTGACGTATGGTAGTGTGGCTAGTCCTTTTGGTTGTGGCATGTCCTCGTTCCGTGGTCGTTCTCTTAGGCATCTGGTGATAAAGCTGCGTGGGTATCCGTTTTTGGCGAATACCTTGTATAGGTGTTCCTCTTCCTCTTTTCGCAGTTCTGGTGTACTGCAGGGTGTTGTGGCTCTTTTGAATAGTGTCTGGATGCAGCTTCGTTTGTGTGTGTTGGCGTGGTTACTTTCATAGTTTAGGACTTGGTCTGTGTGTGTTGCTTTCCTGTGTACCCTTGTGGTGAATTCTCCGTTGGGTGTTCTCTCTACTGACATGTCTAGGAATGGGAGTTGGCTATCCTTTTCCTCTTCTCTCGTGAATCGGATTCCTGTGAGTGTGGCGTTGATGATTCTGTGTGTTTTTTCCATTTCTGTGTTATTGATGATTACAAAGGTGTCATCGACATATCTGATCCAGAGTTTGGGTTGGATTTGTCTTCGGGCTGTATGTTCTAACCTTTGCATAACTGCCTCTGCTCTGATTCCCGAGATTGGTGATCCCATGGGTGTTCCGTTAATTTGTTAGTATATCTGATTGTTGAATGTAAAGTGTGTGGTGAGGCACAGGTCCAGTCGTTTAAGTATGCCGTCCTTGTTGATAGGTTCGGCCTCCTGTGTTCTGTTATGTATGTCCAGTAGGTTGACTATTGTTTCTCTGGCTAGGGTTTTGTCAATCGAAGTGAACAGTGCCGTCAGGTCGAATGATACCATGGTTTCTTCTTTGTCTATGTGTGTATTCCTGATGATGTCCAAGAATTCCTGTGTTGATTGTATGGAGTGTTTGGATCCGCTGACCAGGTGTTTCAGTTTTTGTTGTAGTTCTTTGGCCAGTTTGTATGCTGGTGTCCCAGGTAATGATACTATGGGTCTGAGTGGGATGTCTGGTTTGTGTACTTTGGGTAGTCCATAGAATCTGGGGATGTTGTTGCTTTCAGGTTTCATTCTTTGTAGGTCCGCTTTGGTTATCTGTCCGTTTTTTTGTAGATTCCTTAGTGTGTTGTTTATTCTATTGGTGAGTTGTGGTGTGTGGTCGGAATCCTTCATTTGGTAGGTGTTGGTGTCTGCGAGTAGTTGTTGTGCTTTATTGATGTAATCTGATTTATCTAGGATGACCGTCATTCTGCCTTTATCTGCCGGTAGTATGATTATGTTCTTGTCATTTTTCAGTGCTTTCAGTGCTTCCCTCTCCTTGGTGTCGAGGTTATGTGTTTGTAGTTTTCTTATCATCATTGGTACTACCGTTTGTCTCACTGTTTGTTGTGTCTCTTCTGTCAGTCCATTGTTCCTGAGTGTGCATTCATCGTGCTGCTAGGAAGTCTGCTGTGTTGGCATCCCTGTAGTTGTATTTGAGTCCCTTGGCCAGTATAGTTCTTTCCATGTCTGTGAGCTGTCTGTGGGAGAGGTTTTTAACCCAGGTGTGTGCTGTAGTGTCCTCCTTTTTGTGTGTTAGTTTGTCCATTTTTTCTTTTAGTGCCTTTTTTTTGCGAAGTGTTGTCCTGTTCTGTCCTATAGTGATAACCTGTTCTATAGTCCGGGTCCATTCCTGATTAGTGGTTTTTGAAATTAACGACTTTTGGCGCGCAATTTCTTGCTTGTATTTGTGCAGTCGGTTGTGAGCGTCTGTGATCATTACCTGGACCATCCTGAATCCGTTCTTCTTGGCTGTTTCCCTGGCTTGTGGATTATTTACTGGAGGTCTGCACTTGACACATTGTGGAAGGATTTTATTTTTTCTGCATTCGTGGAGGAACCGGAGTTGTTCATATGTTGCGCTTAGGCGTTTAGCGCAGGATTCCCATTTCCTGGCTTGTCTCAGCGTTTCTCGCCCGTAAGTGTTTAAAGTCAGGACACTATTCAAAAGAGCCACAACACACTGCAGTACACCAGAACTGCGAAAAGAGGAAGAGGAACACCTATACAAGGTATTCGCCAAAAACGAATACCCACGCAACTTTATCACCAGATGCCTAAGAGAACGACCACGGAACGAGGACATGCCACAACCAAAAGGACTAGCCACACTACCATACGTCAGGAGCGTCTCAGAACTGACAGCCAGACTACTGCGATCCTGAGGACTCATAACGGCACACAAGCCAACATCCACGCTCAGACAACAACTTACTAGAACAAAGGACCCAATACTCAGCACGAGCCAAACTAACGTGGTTTACAAAATACCATGCAAGGACTGCACAAAACACTATATAGGACAAACAGGAAGACAGCTAACAATCCGCATCCATGAACATCAGCTAGCCACAAAACGACACGACCAGTTATCCCGAGTAGCCATACACTCAGACAACCAGCAACATGAATTCGACTGGGAAAACACTACTATCATAGGGCAAGCCAGACAGAGAACAGCCAGGGAATTCCTAGAAGCATGGCATTCATCCACAAACTCAATCAACAGACACATCGACCTGGACCCCATATACAAACCACTACAACGGACAGCTGAAACTGACACCCGGAAGCGGCAAGAACAAACCACTATAAATACCGGAAGAAACATCAAAGCAGCGCTTCACAGGAGGCTCCAACCGCATTGATGATGTCTCCTAGCCAGGGGACGAAACGTTTGCAGCAAAAACTTCCAGCTCGGCAAACAGAACCACAACAACATATTCAAATTCACAAAATTGCCAATATAAACAGTAATAAGCATTACTTGCTAATTACATCATTTGTTGGTTGCATAATATATTTTAAATATGTACATTACCTATATCTGTATTTACAAGAAAGTTTATTCAAAGTGCTTAAAAGTAAGATCTTTAAAACTTAAAAAATTTTTTTTAAGATTTCATAAAGGGATGCCGACAGGTTTAATTTATATACATTTTAATTAGTAAGACTGTCTTTAAAGCTTACAGAACTAAAATATTGTCTCAAACTGTATTTCAATATTAATGATCATATACCCTGTATAAAACATAGACAAAAGCCTATGGTTCGGCAGATGGCTAATGATTCAATAATCTATAGAGTTAGCAATAGAGGATTTAATGATTATTAAACATTTTAAAATCTCCAACCTGAAAAAAAATCATGTTAAGTAACCATAACAATTACATTCAAAAACAGTTCCGGGACTTACACTCTAGGTGACAGGACTCAAACATTCAATCACTATCAAACAGATGAATTCATGCCAGAGCACAAAGTGTTAAACTGTTTGTTAGCTGAGAAGCTTTCAGTCAGTCTCTCTATTTTACACAGACACACTGCTGACGCACGCAGCATTCGTTTCCTCTCTCTGTTTGAGATATGACACACAGTTTCTTAATTCTACAGACCCACACAAATTTTCACACATACAAAGATTCTTTCTTGCAGAGATTTTTACACAAAAAGATTCTTACACACACACAGAGAGACTACCTTTCTCTCGCAATCAGTTTTACACACACACAGAGATTCTTATACACTCTTAGATCTTCACAAACACAGAAACTCTCTTACTCACACAGATTTTTACAAACATAAAAATACTTAAACACACAGATTTTACACACCCAGAGACTCTCTCTCTCTTACAACGAATAGATTTTTTACTCATACATACACATAGTCATTTATATTAGCAGATTCCGTTCGTTCTTCCTATTCGGGCCGGCCCTTTTATCACATACTCACATAAACATACAAATTCAGATGTCCACTTCAATCAGCTGACTCTTTTCCCCATTCGGATCCGCTTTCAAAACAGTACGTCTTTCAAGACCTGACCTTCGCGTGGCAGACCTCTGCTCTTAACAACCAGTCTAAGGTGGACGTCTGAGCGGAAAAAATCCCTTCAAGGAAACGGTTCAGACTAATTCCTACTGCAAGTCTCCTCACTCCCAAGAATTTTTAGTGTACACTAGTGCGTCGGGGTTAGCTAAACCCCTCACTTGGAAGAATTTTAAACCGGCGGAGACAGATTCTACGACACTTTCCCTCCTCACTTCTAAGACTTTTACATTTGCATGGCGGGGCTCGCAAATCCCCTCACCTAGAAGAATTTTAACGGCGGAGATTCCTCACTTCTAAGAATTTTCAGTGTACACTAGCGCGTCGGGGTTAACCAAACCCCTCACTTAGAAGAATTTTAACGGCGGAGACTCCTCACTTCTAGGAATTTTAAGTGTGCACGATGGGGTCCGCGGTTCCCCTCACCTAGAAGAATTTTTACATCGGAGAGAAATTAACATTAGAAGATTTAAAATGACTTACCATCTAAGATTCTGCACCATTGTGTCCAAGTCAATTCAATTTAAAGTTGTTGAGTATTAAAAAGCAGACAAATGTCTAATTCAAAAGTTAACTACTGGAAGCTTTTGATGTAACAGGCGCTTCCTCACCTTAAAGTTTCGGCCGAAAAGTTTGTCTGCCTCTCAATCTGCCAACCCGTGGTCTCTTCTCCACTTGACGGGGTCACCATCTGTTTGGACGAAAATCGTTCTTTTGTGTTCTTTTAAGGAGAGACCACACTTACCCAAATATTTGATATAAAGCAGGTACATTTATTTAGCTGCAGAAACTTAGCTGTTACAGCGAAGCACGAGAGTTCGAATGGTTCGCTGGAGAAAATGTACAAGTTCTGAAAATCTATCGATAAGCCCCTGTTAGTTATATTTTTTTTCTAATCTTAATTTACGTAATTACTCACGCGTGATCTTTCACAGACAAGGGCCTTCTTTAAAATGATCTAACTTGCAAACAAAGGTTCTATGTATTCTGGAAACATTTTAGTAGATTTCACAAAGGCTTTACATATATTAGAAACATTCAATATCTTGCATACAAGGAATTACTATATGTTTGCAGCATTTCCTCGCCTTTAAATCTTATCGCATAGTTTACCAGGCAGAATTGACCTTGTAGATAGTCTCATTTGAAAACTACCCTCGTTAGCTATTATGGCAATAAGCCAAGAAATATAAATCACTTTGGTCATCAATTTTAAACGATATGTTCACAGCGCCCCCCGATGTCCTAAAAAGTAACTACATCTCTATAATATCCTAACACCGCCATCCTCACACCGCCCCCAGCCTGACGCTCACTGCCATCCTCACACCGCCCCCAGCCTGACGCTCACTGACATCTTCACACCGTCCCCAGCCTGACCCTCACCACCGCCCCCATGCCGGCTGCAGCTTGATGCCCACAGCTGTTCAGACACCACACCTTACAGGACCCTCACTGTCATTCCACACTGACCCCAGCCTGATCTTCACAGCCTTTCTACATCCCGCCAGCGTGACCCTCATCGACTTCCACACGCCTCCCCCAGGCTGACCCTCACCACCGTTCACACTCTGCCCCTGGCCTGACCCTCACCTCTGTCCACACACCGCCCCCAGCGTGACCCTCACCTCCATCCTCTCACCATCACCGGCGTGACCCTCACTACTATCCATACGTCGCTCCCAGCTTGACACCCACCTCTGTCCACACACCGCCCCCAGCCTGACACTCACCACTGTCAACACACCACCCCCAGCCTGACCCTCACCACCGTCCACACACCGCCACCGGCCTGACTCTCATCGATGTCCATGCACTGTCCCCAGCCTGACCATGAACCCCCGTTTCACACTGCCCCGAACCTAACCCTCACCATCGAATAACGGCTCCAGCCTGACCCTCACCGCCATACACAAACCGCCCCTAGTTTGACCCTCACCGATGTCCACACACCAATCCAGCCAGACTCCCAACACACCCCAAAACCGCTCCCAAACGGTCCCACATCACTCAGAGCCTGTATCGCCACACCATCCAACGCTGCCCCCAAGCTGACCCGAATCACACCCAGAATGACTCCCAACATCGTCCAACACCGCCCCCAAACTGATCCACACTGCACCTAGCCTGACCCTCACCGCCGTCCACACAATGGCCACAGCCTGACCAACGCAGTTGCCGACATGCCGCCCCCCAGCCTGAATCTCACCGCCGTCTACACACCACGGTCAGCCGTACACTCACTGCTGAGTTGAAAAATGTGAGGTTGGATAAACCCAGCAGGCCAGGCAGCAGCCGAAGGGGAGGAGAATCGACTTTCCGGTCATAGGCCCTTCATCAGGAATGAGGCGATGTGCCAAGTGGGCTGAGATAATAGCTAGGGGGGAGGGGATTTTTGGGAGGGTCCCTGCGAATACGATAGGTGAAGGAGGTGAGGGTGAGGTTGATAGGCCAGAGAGGGTTTTGGGGCAGAGAGGTCGGGAAGAAGACTGCAGGTCGAGAGTGCGGTGCTGAATCCGGGCTTTGTGACTGAGATAAGCTGGGGCGAGGGGAAATAAGGAAGGTGTGGTTGGAGGCTTCCGAGCCGGAAGATGAGGCGCTCTTCCTCCAGGCATCGTGTGGTCAGGGTTTGGCGGTGGAGGAGACCAAGGCCCTGCATGGCCTTGGAGGAGTGTAAGGGGGAGTTAAAGTGTTCAGCCTCGGTACGGTTGGGTTGGTTGGTGTGGTGTCCCAGAGGTGTTCCCTGAAACGTTCCACAAGTAGGCAGCCTGTCTCCCCAATGGAGAGGAGACCACATTGGGCGCAACGGATATAGTCAATGATGTGTGCGGAGGTGCAGGTGAATTTGCTGTCCACACCTCGACCCCAACCTGACCCTCAATGACTCCCACACACAGCCCCCAGACTGACCCGCACTTCTGTCAACACAGCACCCCCAGCCTGATCGTCACTGCCTTCCACACACCACCCCCCGGTCTGACCCTCACAGCTGTCCACACACAGCACCCGGTCTGACTCTCATTGCTGTCCACACGCCGCCCCCAGCCTGAACCACACCTCCGTCAACACAGCACTCCCAGCCTGATCCTCACCACCGTTCACGCATCACCCCCAGTCTGACCCTCACATGCATCCACATACCGCGCCCAGCATATCCCTCATTGCCACCCACACACCGCCCACAGCCTGACCCACACCGCCATTCAAAATCGCCCCAAGCCAGACCTTCGCCGCCTCTCCCAGTCTGACCCTCACCACATTCGCCACATCGCCCCGAGCCTGACCCTCACCACCGTGCACACAACGAACCCAGACTGACCCTGTCTGCCATCAATGCACTGTCCCCAGACTGACCCTCACCGTCGTCCAAAACTGCCCCCAGCCTAAACCTCACTGCTGACCAACACCGCCCCAGCCTCACCCTCAATGATATCCCACCCCGTCTCCAGCCGAACCCTTCCCGTCATCCAATAACAACACCAGCCTGACGCTCACCGCTATCTAACACCGCTGCTGTCTTGACCTTAATCGTTGCCAACAACCCCCCTGCCTGACCCTCACCGCTGTTCTACATTGCCCACAGCCTGACTATCACAGCTGCCCACGTACTACCCCCAACATGACCCTCATCGCCACAAACACTGCCCCCACCTGACCCTCGCTGCTACGCACACATAGCCCCCAACCTGACCCTCACTGCCATGCGCACCCGGCCCCCAAAGTGACCCTCACCGCTTTCCACGGACAGGTCCCAGCCTTACCCTCTCTGCCGTGTACACACTGCCTCCAGCCTGACCCTCACTGCCATGCACGCCCAGCCCCAAATCTTACCCTCACTGCCATCCACACACCATCCCCAGACTGACTCTCACTGCCGTTCTCACGCCACCACACTGCCATCCGGACACTGTCCCCAGCCTGACCCTCACTGCCGTCCACACACTGCCGCAGCCTGACCCTCACTGCCGTCCACACACTGCCGCAGTCTGACCTTTACTGCCGTTCTCTCACAGCCCCTAGACTGGCCCTCATTGCTGCCCACACCAGCCCCAGCATGACCCGCAATTCCATCCACACACCGCTCCAAGCCTGACCCTCACCACGGCCGAACACTGCCCCCAGCCTAAACCTCACCAGGGTCCAAACCCGACCCCAGCCTAACCCTCACCGTCATCCAAAAACAGCACCAGCCTGATCCCCATCCCCACAAACACCTGTCCCTTCCTTATCCTCATCGCTGCCAACACCCCCAATCCCGACCCTTACCGCTGTCCAACATTGCCCACAGCCCGGCTCTCACTGCCGTCCACACACTGCCCCCAACCTGACCCTCACCGCTGTCCACACACAGGCCACAGCATGACCTTCACTGCCATCCACACACCACCCCCAACCTGACCCTCAGCGCAGTCCACCCACCGCCCCCGGCATGACCCTCACTGCCGTCCACACATCTCCAACCTGACCCTCCCTGCTGTCTCCACACCGCCTCCAGCCTGACCCTCACCGCTGCCCACACACCGCCCCAGCTTGACCCTCACCCCCGTTCAACACCGCTCCAGCCTGACCCTCACCCTGTTCAACACTGCCGACAGCATGACCCTCACAGCTGTTCATCACCGCCCCCAACTTGATGCTCACCACCTTTCAACACCGCCCCCAGTCTGACCCTCAGCGTCGTCCAACACTGACGCCAGCCTAACCCTCAAGGCAATGCAACATCACTCCCAGCCTAACCCTCACCATGGTCCAATTAAACATCCAGCCTGACCCTCACCGCCATCCAACGTTGTCCACAGCCCTACTCTCACTGCTGCCGACACACAGGGATCAACCTGACCCTCAACACCTCCCACATAACGCTTCCTGCCTAACCCTCAACGCAGCCCACATACAGCTCACAGCCTGACCCTCATTGCAGGGAACACCGCCTCCAGACTAACCCTCATTGCCGTCCACACACGGCCCTAAGCATGACTCTCACTGCCGTCCAACATTGCCCACAGCCTGACTCTCACTGCCGCTGACACACCGCGACCAACCTGACCCTCAACACCGCCAACATAACGCTTCCTGCCTAACCCTCAACGCAGCTCACATACAGCTCCCAGCCTGACCCTCATCGCGGGCAACACCGCCCCCTGCCTGACCCTCACCGACATCCAACAGTTCCCGCAGCCTGACACTCATTGCCACCCACACACGGACCCCAGCCTGATTTTGCCTTTCGCCCACACACAGCTCCCAGACTTAGCCTCAATGCAGCCCTCACGCTGCCCCAAGCCTGACCCTCACTGCCGCCCACACCATGCCCCCAGCCTGACCCTCACCGACATTCAACACCGTCTCCATCCTGAACCTCACCGATGTTCACATACTGCCCCCAGCCAGACACTCACTGCCACCCACACACCGCCCCCAGCCTAACCCTCACTCCCCTTCAACCAGCCCCCTGCCTGACCCTCACGGCCATTCAACACCTTCTCCATCTTGAACCTCACCGGTGTCCACATACCGCCCCCAGCCTGACCCTCACTGCTGCCCACACACCGCCCCCAGCCTGACCCTCACTCCGCTACAACCCGCCCCCAGCATGACCCTCACCACGTTCAACACCACCCCCTAGCCTGAACCTCGCCGACGTTCTACACCACGGTCCACACACCACCCCCCAGCCTGACACTCACTGCCATCCACACACTGCCCCCAGCCTGACCCTCACCGCCGTACACGCATCGCCCCCAGCCTGATTGTCAACGCCTTTCACACACCGCCCCAAGCCTGACTCTCACCACCGTCCAACACCGCTCCCAAACTGACCCTCAGAGCCGCCCCCAACCCAGTCCAACACCTCACCCCAGTTCCCCCAACCCAGTTCAACACCACCCTCTCCTTCCTTCCCCAACAATCCCTTTCTCACCAAACCTGGCCTCGCTTCTCTCTCTCACCCCGTCTCTCTCAACCTTCCTCTCTCTCTCGCCCACTCTCTCTGTCAATCCCCATTTCTCTCGCCCCCTCTCTGTCTCATCCCCCTCTCTCTCTCCCCTCTCTCTCACCCCACGCTCTCACACATCCTCTCCCTCCCCCTCTCACCCCACTCTCTCACACTCCGCTCTCTGTCACCCCCTCTTGCTCTCCTGACTCTCTATCTGCCCTCTCTCTCACTCCCTCTCTCTCAACCCGTGTCACTCTCTCTCCCACTCTGTTTCTCTCTCGCCCCCTCACTCCCCCGTCTCTCTCTCGTCCCTTCCTCTTTCACCCCTCTCTCTTGATCCCTCTCTCTCTCGCCCGCATCTCTCAATCGACCTCTCTCGCCCCTCTCTCTCACGCACCCTCAATCGACATCTCTCGCCCCCTCTCTCTCTCGCATCCCCCCTCTCTTGCCCTCTCTCTCTCACCCCCTATCACTATCTGTCACACCCTCTTTCACCGCCTCCCTGTCTCGTCCCCTCTCTCTCTCCCCGTCTCTATCACACACCTCTCTCCCCCTGTCTCACTTACCCCCTCTCTCTCACCCCACCTCACTCCTCTCTTTCTCCCCCCTCTCTCTCACACCCCCTTCTTTCGCTCTCTGTCTCGTCCCCTTCTCTCTCTCACCCTCTCTCTCTCCCCCCAACTTTCGCGCCTCCTCTCTATCGCCCCTCTCTCTCTCGCTCGCTCCTCCTCACCCGGCTCTCTCGCCCCACTCTCTCCTCTCTCCTCTCTCTCTCCCCTCTCTCTCTTTCACCCCAGTCGCTCTCTCTCCCCTCTCTCGTCCCGTCTCGCTCCCTCCCCGCTCTCTTGCTCTTGCTTCTCTGTCACTCCCACCCACTGTCTCTCACCCCCTCTCTCTCACCCTCTCTCTCTATCCTGTCTCTGTCGCCCTGTCTCTCGCCCCCTCCCTCTGTCTCTCGCCTCTCTCTCTCTCTCTCTCTCTCTCTCACACACACACACACACACACCCTCTCTTTCGTCCCCTATTTTCACCCGGCCCTCTCTGTCCACCTCTCTCTCTCGTCACCTCTCTCTCTCACCTCCCCTCTCTCTCTTGCCCCCCTCTTTCTCTCTCTCACCGCCCTCTCTCTAGTCCCTCTCTCTCTGTCACCCCCTTTCTCTCGCTCGCCCCCTTTCTCTCTCCCTCGGCCATTCACTTTCACCCCCCTCACTCTCTCGCCCCCTCTCTCTTGCCCCCTCTCTCTCGCCCCATCTCCCGCACCCGCCCTCTCTCCTTCTCATCCCACTCTCTCGCTCTCGCCCCCTCTCTGTTTCTCTAGCCCCTCTCTCTCAACACCTCTATTTCTCTCACACATCCCTCTCTCCCTCGCTCTCTCTCTCTCCCCTCCACCGCATCTTGTCCCACCTCTCTCTCACCCTCTCTCTCTTGCCCTCTCTTTCTTTCGCCCCCACTTTCTTGACTCCTCTCTCTCGCCACTCTCTCTCGCCCCCTCACCCCTTCTCTCTCGCCCCCTCTCTCTCGCCCTCTCTCTCTCACCCCCAGTCGCTCTCTCTCGCACTCTCTCGTACCGTCTCTATCTCAACCCCTCTCTCTCGCCCCCTCTCTCTCTCTCGCGCCACCTCTCTCTCTCTCTCCCTCCCTCTCATCCCATATTTTCACTCGGCCCCTCTCTCCCCCTGTCTTTCTCGTCCCCCCTCTCTCGCTTCCCTCTCTCTCTCTCTTGCCTCCCCCTCTCCCTCTCTCGCCCTCTCTCTCTCGTTCTCTCTCTCTCCTCCTCTCTCTCGCCCTGTCTATCTCCCCCCTCTCTCTCGTCCCTCTCTCTCTGTCACCCCCTCTCTCTCGCTCTGCCCCCCTTCTCTCTCTCTCTCTCGGCCCATGTCTCTCACACTCCTCTCTCTCTCTTTCTCGCCCCCTCTCTCTAGCCCCCTGTCTCACTCTCCCCCTCTCTCTCTCGCCTCCTGTCTCTCTCACGCGCCCTCTCTCTCTCTCTCGTCCCCCTCTCTCGCTCTCTCTCTCATTCACTGTCTCTCTCGCGCCTCTCTCTCTCTCAGCCCCTCTCGCTCACTCGCCCCTCTCACTCTCGCCCCTACTCTCATTTTCTCACCCCTTTTTCTCTCCCCACTTATCTCTTTCTCTCACACCTCCCTCTATCCCTCGCGCTCTCGCCCACACCACCCCCCACCCTCGTCTTATCCCACCTCTCTCCCGGCCTCTCCCTTTCTCGCTCTATCTCTTTCTCTCTATTCTGTCTCACCTCCTCTCTCTCACTCGCCCCCTCTTTCTCTCGCCCCCACTTTCTCGCCTCCTCTCTCTCGCCCCTCTCTTTCTCTCTCTCGCTCCTCCTCACCCCGCTCTCTCGCCCCACTCTCTCGTCTCTGATCTCTCTCTCTCCCCTCTCTCTCACTCTCGCCTCTCTCTCACACCCACCATCTCTCTCTATACCCCTCTCTCTCCCCCCTCTCTCTCTCCCCCTCTCTCTCTCTCGCTCTCTCTCTCGCCCCCTCTCTCTCGCCCCCCTCTCTCTCTCTTTCGCCCTCTCTCGTCACCTATTTTCACCTGCCCGTCTCTCTCTCCCCCTCTCTTGTCTCCTCTCTCTCTCGCCACCCCTCTCTCACTTGCCTCCCTCTCTCTCTCGCCCTCTCTCTCGCGTCCTCTCTCTCTCTACCGCCCCTCTCTCTCGTCCCTATCTCTCTGTCACCCTCTTTCTCTCGCTCGCCCCCTTTCTCTCTCTCTCGGCCCCACACTTTCACCCCCTCTCTCTCGCGCTCTCGCCCCCTCTCTCTCTAGCCCGCCCTCTCTCGTTCTCATCCCCCTATCTCGCTCTCGCTCCCTCCTCTTCCTCTCGCTCCCTTGCTCTCTCTTGCCCTTCTCTCTCTCTCTCTCTCCCTCTCTCTCAATCTCTCTCTCGTTCACCCTCTCTCTCTTTCCCGTCTCTCTCTCGGCCCCCCTCGCTCACTCGCCCCTCGCTGTCTCGCCCCCTCTCTCTTTCTCTCGCCCCCCTCTCTCTCACCACCTCTCTCTTTGTCTCACACACCCCTCTCTCCCTCGATCTCTCTCTCTCCCCTCCCCCGCATCTTGTCCCACCTCTCACTCGCCCTCTCTCTTTCTCGCCCCCACTTTCTCTCCCCTCCACTTTCTTGACTCCTCTCTCTCGCCCCTCTCTCTCATCTCTCCTCTCTCTCCCCCCCTCACCCCCAGACGCTACCTTTTCCCTCTCTCTCACTCTCGCCTCTCTCACTTCCACCCTCTCTCTCTCGCCCCACGGCTCTCTCTCGCCCTCTCTCTCTCGTCCGCTCTCTCTCTTGCCTCCCTTTCTCTCTCTCGTCCTCTCTCTCGTCCCCTCTCTCTCTCTTGCCTCCCTTTCTCTCTCTCGTCCTCACTCTCTCTCCCTCTCTCTATCTCGACCTGTCTCTCTATCGCCCCCCTCTCTCTCGTCCCTCTCTCTCTGTCACCCTCTCTCTCTCTCGGCTCCTCTCTCTCACACCCCTCTCTCTCTTTTTCGCCACCTCTCTCTAGCCCCCTGTCTCACTCTCCCCCTCTCTCGCTCTCGCCCACTCTCTCTCGCCCCCTCTCTCTCACCCGCCCTCTCTCTTTCTCGTCCCCCTCTCTCGCTCTCGCCTCCTTCTCTTCCTCTCGCCCCCGGCTCTCTCTTCCCCCCCTCTCTCTCACTCTCGTTCACTCTCTCTCTCGCCCCTTTCTCTCTCGGACCCCTCGCTCTCTCGCCCCTCTCTCTCTCTCCCCCTCTCTCTTTCTTTCGCCCCTTTCTCTCTCACCACCTCTCTCTTTCTCTCGCACCCCCTCTCTCCCTCGCGCTCTCCCCCCACCCCCTCGCGTCTTGTCCCACCTCTCTCCCGGCCTCTCCCTCTCTTCATCTGTCTCTTTCTCTCTATTCTGTCTCACCCCTCTATCTCTCTCGCCCCCTCTGTCTCTCCTTCCTCTCTCTTTCTCATGCTCTCACTCGTCCCTCCCTCTCTCTTCCTTCTCCACTCTCTTGCTCACCTCCATTCCTTCTCTTTTCTCTCTCGTCACCTCTCCTCCTCTCTGTCTGTCTCTCTCTCCCGCACTTTCTCTCTTCTCTCAACTCTTTCGCCCCCTCTTTTTCTCTCAGCATACCTCTCTCGCTCCCTCTCTCCATCTCTCACCTGCTCTCTCTCTCTATTTCTCTCTCTTTTGCTCTCTCTCTTTCTTTCTCGCCCCTCGAGTCTCTCTCTCGCCCCGCTCTCTCCCTCTTATCCCCCTCTATCTCTCGCACATTCTATCTCACCCCCTCCTTGCCCCTCCTTCTCTCTCTTGCTCTCACGCGCTCTCTTGCCCTCACGCTCTGTCTCTTGCCCCTCTATGTCTTTGACCTCCTTTCTCTCACTCCTTCTCTCTCTTGCCCCCATCTCTCTCAGACACTCCTCTCACTCTCTCACCTCCATCTCTCTTGAAAAGATTCCCTGTCTCACCTCCCTCTCTCTTGCTCCTTCTCTCTCTCGCCCTTCATTTCTCTTTCTCTTTCTCCATCTCTCTCTGCACCCCCTCTCTCTCATCCCTCTCTCTCCAGCACACCCTCTCTTTCTCGACCCTTTCTGTCTCCACCCTCTCTCTCTCGATTCCCCCCTCTCTCCCTCTTTCAACCCTTTCTGTCGCATTCCACTCTTTGACCCTCTCTCTCTCTTCCCCATCTCTCACCGAGTGTATCTCTCTCTCACCCCCTCAATGTCTCTCTCGCTGCCCTCTCTCTCTCCTCCTCTATCTCTCTCGACCGCTTTCTTTCTCTGCTGGCCCCTCTCTCACTAGGTCTTTCTCTCTCTCTCACTCTCTCTCCCTCACCCGATCTCTCCCTTGCTCATCTCTCTCTGCACCTTCTCTCACTTTCGATCCCCCTCCCTCTGTTTCTCTCTCCGGCCGCACCTCCCTCCGTTTCTCCTTGGTTGAATCTCTCTCCCCTCTCCATCCCTCCCTCTCTGCCTGTTAAACTCTGTCTCCCTGGTTCTTCCGTTTCTCTCCGAGGTGGTTAGAAAAAGTGAGTGTGCAGAGAGAGAGAGAGAGGGAGGGAAATGAGGAGAAAGAGTAGGGGAGAGGAAATGTCGAGGCCAGGTTGTAGTGGGCGGGGAGCAGAGGGAGTTAAACCCAGCTGTTAAGCTCAGGGCCCAGTGTCCTCCTCTTCCCTGATGCCCAGGACTTGGGGCTGAGTCTGTCCCTCTCCAGCTCAGATTCTCCAACACAAAGACTCACAACAACAGTTGTCGCTCTGCTGCGCAGCACGCTTTCATCAACATTATTATTGTTTACAAATGGAAGTGATGTATTCAGTCAGTGGGATGGTGTCTTTTCTCACTGGCCCCTGAGCTTTGAGAAGAATTGAAATGTTTCCCTGTAACCCACCTGTGGGATAAGGATGGACAACCCAGCGCTACCCTCAGCCTGTTACCATAGTGACAGGCTGCTCCATCGCTGAAACACTGAACTGAAATGAGAAAATCCCGGATGGTGTGGTTAATGAGGGAATTTGATGGATGGATGGATTTAGGTGAAGGGATATTTCAGCACATTCTTCAGCTGCTGCCTGAACTTAGTCTGGGTCACAGCATAAATCGCGGTGTTTGTGCAGCAACTGAGGAGCTGCATCATGAAGCCCAATTCCTGCACAAAGTCATGTAGATACACAGACTCATATCCAATGAACCACATCCGGCCCCATATAGAAAACAGCATTAATGTTGACCATAACAGGATGAAATTGGCCGAGATCACAAACAGTAAAATGATGGATTTTTTTCGGTTTCTCATTTCTGTGTCAGACTGAGCGTCCCCATTGGTATGAGCTCGGAGTCTCCTGCGGGCTCTGCTGGTCACTAAAATGTGTCTGACGGTGAGAACATTGAGCAGCAGAATCAGGAGAAATGGGACACACGGGGTTAGAATGTGGTGGAGGAACTCGATTGTGCCCCAGACACTGGAGAATTGAACAGCGACTGTTATATCACAAAACCAGGGGAGGTTCACCAGCCGATACCGAGCCGTGAGCATAAAATACCAGGAAATGTTCTTTAAACAGCTCAGTACAGTAACTGTTCCCAGAACCACAGCCGCCGTTTTCTCACTGCAATATTTACTTTTCAGCTTCTGGCAACAAATGGCCACAAACCGATCAAAGGTGAAGGTGACGGTGAACCAGACAGAGCAGTCAGTGGCTGCATAAAGCAGGACGGCGTGGATATTACACACCGGGACCGAATCCCTCAGGAAATAAAATTGTTTCGGATAAACAATGGGAATGTGTCTCAGTATCAGGTCGAGGATAATGACCAGGAGATCCGCCGCTACCATGGCCCCCAGGTAACGTCTGACACAAGGAGACAATCCACAATCTTTGTAAAGCAGGACATAGATGGTCACTACGTTAACTGTGAGGAAGGAACACATACCCATTATCCATCAGCCTGGAGGCAAAGGGACCCGTTTGATCGGGGACCCAGTGAGATTTTCAAATGTGCCCCTGTATTCAGTGATTTATTAAAATAATTGGAGCTGGAATAACAAATTGGTAGTTCTGAATTACTGACAAAAATGTGACATAAGCCACAAGAAACCCTCCTTCCCTAAACACACAGAGACGCATCTATAAGCACAGATGGTTTCTGGAACATTCCCACACACTCGATCACTCGAGAGCAGACACAGGTCACACCTTCCCTGTTCCTAATACGGAGGATGGAAACGTTGCTGTCCTGAAGACTTTTCTCCCTGTTTCCTGAAGACAATTGGAGTTTGGGAATTTCTGTATTTTGGTCTAAATTGTGGTCGATCCTGTGTCGTGAAGAAATGTAAACGCAGGGAAAACGTATTCACCCATTTAACTGCCTGACGGGCCTTCGGAACAGTGTCTCCTTCTCCCTGGAACGGGATCTCTTCCCTCGGGATCTCATCATTTGTTCAATTCACTGACATCCGGCCGTTCGCAAGCAATGTCAGGGACAGAATGTTCCGGGGAATGGCAGTGAAAGAATGTCGGCGACAGAACGTTCCGGAGAATGTCAGTTATAGAATGTTGGGGACAGAACTTTCCGGGAAATGTCAGTTGTAGAATGTCGGGGACAGAACGTTCGGGGGAATGACAGTTATAGAATGTTGGGAACAGAACGTTCTGAGGAATGGCAGTTATAGATTGTCCAAACAGAACGTTCCGGGAAATGTTAGTTACAGAATGTCGGGGACAGAACGTTCCAGGGAGTGTCATTATACAATGTTGGGGACAGAACGTTCCAGGGAATGGCAGTTCTCGAATGTCAGGGACAGAACCTTCTGGGGAATGGCAGCTATAGAATGTTGGTGACAGAATTTTCCTGGCAAAGTCAGCTATAGAATGTCAGGGACAGAACGTTCCTGGGATTGTCAGTTACAGAATGTTGGGGATAGAACTTTCCGGTGAACTCCTTGACCTGTCCATCACCTTTCACCACTCCCCACCCCACCAACATGGGCACATTGCAACATTAATGGGATGAGAGTCGGAGGATCCAATCAGAGGAATGGGAACTAAGGGCATTGCCAGATCAGCTGAAATAGTTAGATATATGACATACTCAATACATCTCACGGAACCATCCCAGACATCATAAAGCCAGAGGAGATATCTGTTCATCGTGGAACAGTGTGCAGACCAGGCCAGTGTACTGCTCAGTAGAACACAGAAATCTGTCCAAATTCATCGATTGCACTGGTCAATACAATCCAGCAAGATGTGCAGAGTGGAACACTGCGCTGACCACAGCAGTGCATTGATCTATGAAGCCGGACTGGATATCTGTCCAGGTCCATGAGAAGTGCAGACTACAGCAGGGCACTAATGTGTGAACCTGAAACAAATTTCCATACAGCAAAAGGACCTGCAAAAACCACATCATTGCATTATCTAGAAACCTCAACCAGCACAGCGACCTGTAGAGTGATCACCCATGAATAACTCTGTAAACCCGAGCAGTTACCCTCCAACATGTAGGACTGCGTACACCACCCCAGTGCATTGATCTGTAACCCAGAAGCAGTTACCCTCCCAGCATGTAGGACTGTGTATGCCACCCCAGAGCATTGATCTGTAAACCAGGAGCAGTTACCCTCCCAGCATTTAGAGTTGTGTATCCCACCACAGTGCATTGATCTTTAAACCAGAGCAGTTACACTCCCAGCGTGTAGGACAGTGTACATGACCCCACGGCATTTCTCAGTAACACTGTTAAATCACTGCCCAGCGTGGGGAAACCAGCAGCTCATCATGGAAGTGGCAGGATATGCAGCTCCCACCCATTTACAGCTTCATATCTATATTGTGCCATGATAAGGGGGTGTTGTGGATGTGACCCTCACTGCCAGAGAGAGATGGCGGGGGAATCAGTTTAAATATCACTATATGGGCTGGGTTTGGGCAATAGACAGAGAGGGGGAGACTGTGAGACAGTGTCATGAAGGATGTGTTCCCAGGTTTCAGAATGCTGAAATGTCGACACTTCGATAACATCCTGTAACATGAGCATGTCTTCCCAGGGAAGATGGGAAAGAGGGGTATTGGTATGAGGTCAAATGAGCATTTGTTCTGTATCTTCGTCACTGGAATTGGTTTCAACAGAATCTATGACTCATTGAGCAGATTCTAACAATAATTTATCTTTATTTGATTTTCCTTGAGTGTGTCCGCACGAGGCTGAACTAGTTTACTGATGCTATCTTATCGAACTCACCTCATTAACTACCCACCTCACCCCATGGTGTCCCTCTCATTGAATGCCAGCCCAATTCTCCCGCCCATCATGGCTGGAGGGTCTCACCATCGCCCGGGTGCCCCTGGATAATCCGTGATCCCTGGCACTGGCGCCGTCTTTAACAAGCCAATGGGCACACTGCTGAGATTTCTCAGTTTGGAGCAACCCTGAATAGTTTACCCGAGCATGACAGATAAGGGGCAATTACACCACGGTTTATCAACAGGGGGACGGAGGTCCTGGTTATTGGGTTATTACAGAGTGGGACCATTCTCTTCCCAGAGGAGGTTACACCAACAGATCCACCGAGCATCGTCTGGGCTCCCCACCCAGCCCAGTGCAGCATCTTCGGTCTGAGAAAATGTCCAGCGATACAGTACAAGCAGCAACAACTTTCCCCACTCTGTCAGGATAAGGGTCACAGTATTCTCTCTGCTCCCTCACACTCACTGTATATCTGTTATAGCACCAACCTCCGAACAAGGCTCATGCTCCGCCACTCTCACTGCTGCATGCAACACCGTTTTTCTCTCTCTCTCTCTCTCTCTTTCTCTGTGTCTCTCTCTCTCTATCTCTCTCTCCCTCCCTTCACTTTACCCCATCACACGAATAACACTGCCTGGATGCAACACTGTGTACTGACTTTCCCTGGAACCCTCACCATGACCATGTCTCCCACCTACACCATCACTAACAGCAGGACCATCCACCCCCACCATACATCCCTCCCGCCCTTCTCCCATTCCAGGAGAAACAGCCTGGAATAGGACAGAAAGGGCCAAGCGGGGTGGTGGAGTGCCCGATATCTGTCCCTCACCCCCTCTCCTCGCCATGTGGGGAGGACCCTTGTTGCAGCCGGAGAGGACCGGGACACCTCGTGTAGAGATCCTGAAACATCCACGTCCAAACCGACAGAGTAAGGACCAATGTTCACTGAAGGGCAATTCTCACTTTAAACCCACTGGCAGCTCCGTTTCCCCCGGCACATCTTAGTAGCCGTGGCCCTGATGCCATCTCCCTTTTATGTCGAACGGGTACAAATGGAATCCCCACGGTTTCAGTGCGCAGGAGCGTGGGCTCACAATACATCGTCACTACCACCTCCCAGGAAGGGAGCACCGAGACTCCCTCCAACACCATCTCTTGTAAACAGCTCAGATACTGAAACCTATCTGTTATAGTTACTGCTCTCCTCACTTATCTTGATCTTTTAAATAATGTGTGCTCATATATACACAACGCCCTAAGCTCCTGCAGCCCCTTTATAATGACACAGCCTGTTTTAAATTGTCTTTCATTGTCTTCCCTACCAAAGTGCATCACCTCACACTACTCAGCACTGATCCCCATGTGCCTTACTCCTGAACACGACACCAACGTATCACTATCATGTTACAGTTCCACACTGTCCTCCATAGACTTCAGAATTCTTCCAGCTTTGGTGCCATCTACAAACATTGAGGTTGTCATGGCATCACAGTCTCCAAAACAACTGAAATCCTGCCGTACTCACTAGAATTAGCAAGTGAAATACTGATATATTCCCACGGACAGAGTCGAATAGTGACATGCTGTCAATGGAGCAACAAAAATCCTTACACATAAGAGACAGAGTAGATGAAATATTGACAAACCACAGAGCAAGAGAAATCCGGATAGACTCCACTTATCTATAATCATCGGGGTATAATGTGATGAAGTTGAAAGCGTGTACTGTACCTTTAAGAGAGTGGAAATGTTGTTCTGAACTGAGAGCTTTCAAGCTCCTGTGGTGAGAGAGGACGGCAGATACAGAAACAATATATTGTTATGGAGCTGGAGTCAGGTAAGAAGCAGTTAAGAGAAAGGTGGTCTCAGAGTTGTGAATAGTTAATGTAAAATGTTCACTTTCAGAATGAAAACATAAATTAATGTTTTTATTTAAACTGTGGAATTTGGCAGATCTGTCATCCATATTTTAACAGTTTATGGAGCGAGTTGAGCATTTCTTTATGTTTCATTTAAGTTACTAGATAAGTTTCACGTATCTGTGTGTCTCTGTGTGGGCAGGTCTGGAAGTCTCTGTGGTGTTTAAAGTGATGCAATGCCATCCTCTGCTGGCCTCCACATGCCACTGCACAGGCATTGGCAGAGGGTGAAAACAAACAGGGATACATTCAGAGCGGGGGAGGGAGAGGTCAGCTGCTCACAGCACCATCCAAACTGATGTCTGATCCATGTACTGATCTAAATGGCCTTTAAGCGTAGTAGCTCTCCTTGCTTTCACCACTTCCTCTGGAAGTTCATTCCACACAGAAGCCAGCTTCTGTCTAAAATAATTTTAGACAGTAAATCTTTTTCCTCGCACCTTAAAATATTCCTCAGTTTTGAATCCACACCTCGAGGGAAAAAGACATCAGCCCTTCAGCTTATCTGTACCCCTCATTATTTTATCAACCTCTGTAAAGTTATCCCTTAATCTCACACTCTGCAGTGAAAAAAGTCCCTGCCTACCCAGCCTCTCCTTATAGCCCACTCCCTCCATTCCCAGCAACATCCAGGATAATCTCTTCTGAACCCTCTCCAGCTTAATAATATCAAGGTCAATAATATCAAAGTGAATAGTCCAGGTGTTTTCTAAGTGTACGGGGAGTCCAAATCTAGAGGACATAGGCTTAAGGTGAGAGGAGAAACATTTAAAAGTGACCTAATGTGCAGCTTCTTCACCAAGAGGGTGGTGTGCATATGGAATGAGCAGGCAGGATGACCAGACTGGACACAGTATTCCAGAAGAGGTATCACCAATACCCTGTACAATCTCAACATTGACATCCCAGTTCCAATACTCAAATGTCTGACCAATGAAGACATGTGTGCTAAACACCTTCTTAACCACGCTATCTATATGAGATGCAAATTTTAAAGAATTGTACCTGACGGCGTAGGTCTCTGTTCTCCAACACTGCCAAAGACCCTACTTTTAATTGTATAGATCCTACTCTTGTTTTATTTACTAAATCCAATGCCTCGCATTAATCCAAACGAAACTCCATTTGCCACCCCTCAGCCCAGTGTGTGATATTACTGCCACCTCACCCTCCCCTTCAATTATAAAATGCCAATCCCCCTCTCCAGGAGACCTGCACACTCCGGCCTTATTCCACAAAGATCCGGACCTTGGTTTGCTTTGTGTGGTTAGGGGGAGGAGGGACAGATTGCACATACAGTCAGTGGGGAGGAGAGGCTGGACAGTAATCAGCGGCTTGGTATCATTTCACGGTTTTAGGAAGAGGGCAGTGGCACGTTAGAATTGGATAGTGCTGATGGGTGTTTTGGGACCAGAAATCAAGCTCTTCCTTCGTCTCTGGTGTTCAGTAATAAATATCTATTTGAGACCCTTCATTGGACAGAGTGTGTCTGCAGGATTTCTTTCACTAATATTGCAGACAACAGATAATAGCAATTAAAGATGTTCATAGTCAATTTCGACAGCACAAAACGTGCACTCACTATCCTACAGTTGAGACAAATTTCTTACATTTGTTTAAAAATACAAAGTGCTTTTTGTAATCCAGTAATGGTAACTTGATTATAATTCCACACTGAGCTGAATGTGGGCACTAAAATATGACTCAAAATCTGGGTATGGTAGTGTGGTCGGTAGTTTCCCTGCCTCTGAGCCAGAGCTCTCGATGGATTCCAATTCCTGAACTTGTGTGGTAGTGTTCCTAGCGCTGAACTAGAAGGCCTGGATTCAAGTCCTGTCTGTAGCAGAGGTATGTCACAGCATGTCAGAACAGGCTGATGAACAAAGACACAGGAGAATGCTGTTACAGCTTTATGGGTATTGCTGAGTGATGCTAGTGTCCCTAC
This sequence comes from Hemiscyllium ocellatum, assembly GCF_020745735.1. Taxonomy (NCBI): domain Eukaryota; kingdom Metazoa; phylum Chordata; class Chondrichthyes; order Orectolobiformes; family Hemiscylliidae; genus Hemiscyllium; species Hemiscyllium ocellatum. The sequence continues at coordinate 27,432,485 of NC_083446.1, forward strand.
CTCCGGACACAAAGGTCTAGGTGTAAAGCCCACAGAGATGTCTCATGATGCATCTGAACAAACTGATTAAAATGGATTTAGAATAGTGACTTAATGGAGGAGGAACAGGTGTCAGTATTGCATTTCAGAATGTAGGCCCAGGATTACTGAAAGTACAGCCATCCATGTTGAGTGCAGTCACATTTTGCAGCAATAGCGGTTTATAAAATCAGAATGGTCATGGATAGGGTGAGTAGTCAGGGTTTTCCCTCAGGTTAGGGGCGTCCAAAACTAGAGGGCATTGGTGGAAAGTGAGAGGGGAAAGGATTTGATGAGGCCTAAAGAGCACCTTTTCACACAGAGGGTGGTGTTCATATGGAATGAGCTGCCAGAGGAAATGGTGGAGGCTGCTACAAATACAACATGTAAAAGTCATCGGGATGCTGACAGAACTGTCGAGGTATTACAGCAATTTCTGCATTGCTTTAAAAATGCATTCATTTTAACACAGGTATCTATTATTCTGTGTATAATGCACCCTGAACATCTCGATTAGATTCCAGGCGATAACTTAGTTCGAGGTATCTGTTATTCTGTATATAACCCACCCTGAACTCCTCAATTAGATTCCAGGCTGTATCGTAGCCCGAGGTATCTGCTAATCTGTATATAAACCGCCCTGAACCCATTGATTACATTCCAGGCAGTAAAACACCCCGGGCTATCTGTCATTCTCTACATTAACCTCCTAGAACCATTCGATTAGATTCCAGGCTGTACCTCACTCCGGGGTATGTGTTATTCTGTATATAACCCACCTTGAACACCTCGATTCGATTCCAGACTGTGAATCACTCCGGGCTACCTGTTATTCTGTATATAAACCACCCTGAACCCCGTGATTAGATTCCAGGCTGTAACTTCCTGGCTGGGTTAAAAGGAAAGGCTGGTAGTTATAGGGAATGCTGGCTGACTAAAGAAATTGAGGGTTTGTTTCAGTAAAGGAAGGAAGCATATGTCAGGTATAGACTGGATAGATCGAGTGAATCCTTCTAAGAATATAAGGGAAGTTGTAGTATACATAAGAGGGAAATCAGGAGGGCAAAACCCGGACATGAGATAGCTTTTGCAAATAGATTTAAGGAGAATCCAAAGTGTTTTTACAAATATATTAAGCACAAAGGATAACTAGGGAGAGAATAGGGCCCCTCAAAGATCAGCAAGGCGGTCTTTGTGTAGAGCCACAGAAAATGGGGGAAATATTAAATGAATATTTTGCATCAGTATTTACAGTGGTAAGGGATATGGAAGATATAGACTGGAGGGAAATCGATAGTGACATCTTGCAATATGTCCAGATATACAGACGAGGAAGTGTTGGATGCCTTGAAACGGTTGAAGATTGATAAATCCCCAGGATCTGATCAGGTGTACACAAGAACTATGTGGGAAGCTAGAAAAGTCATTTCTGGGCATCTTGCTGAGATATTTGTGTTATCGATAGTCACAGATGAGGTGGCGGAAGACTGGAAGTTGGCAAACGTGGTGCTACTGGTTAAAAAGGGTGGTAAAGGCAAGCCAGAGAACTATAGACTGGTGATCCTGACCTCGGCGGTGGGCAATGTGTTGGAGGAAATCCTGACGAACAGGATATACATGTATTTGGAAAGGCAAGGACTGATTCGGGACAGTCAACATGACTTTGAGCATGGGAAATCATGTCTCACAAACTTGACTGAGTTTTTTGAAGAAGTAACAAAAACGACTGATGAGGGCAGAGCAGGAGATGTGATCCATATGGACTTTAATAAGGCGTTCGACAAGGTTCCCCATGGGAGACTGATTAGCAAGGTTAGATCTCATGGAATACAGGGAGAAGTAGCCAATTGGATACAGAACTGGCTCAAAGGTAGAAGACAGAGGGTGGTGGTGAAGAGTATTTTTTCAGACTGGAAGCCTGTGACCAGTGGAATGCCACAAGTATCGGTCCTAGGGTCTTAACTTTTTTTCATTTACATTTGGATGCGAGCATAAGAGGTACAGTTAATAAGTTTGCAGATGACACCAAATTACAGTTATAGTGGGCAGCGAAGAGGGTTTCCTCAGATTACAACATGAACTGGACTAGATGGACCAATGGGCTGAGAAGTGGCAGATGGAGTTTAATTCGGATAAATGCGCGGCGCTGCATTTTGGGAAAGCAAATCTTAGCAGTACTTCTACATTTAACGGTAAAGTCCTAGGGTGTGTTGCTGAACAAACAGATCTTGGAATGCAGATTCATAGCTCCTTGAAAGTGGAGTCACAGGTAGGTAGGATAGTGAAGAAGGCGTTTTGTATGATTTCCTTTATTGATCAGAGCACCGAGTACAGGAGTTGGGGGGTCATGTTAGGCTGTACAGGACATTGGTTAGGTCACTCCTGGAATATTGCGTGCAATTCTGGTCTCCTTCCTGTTGGAAAGATGTTGTGAATCTTGAAAGGGTTCAGAAAAGATTTACAAGGATGTTGCCAGGGTTGGAGGATTTGAGCTACAGGGAGAGCCTGAACTGGCTGCAGCTGTTTTCCTTGGAGTGACGGAGACTGAAGGGTGACCTTATAGAGGTTTAAAAAATTATGAGGGGCAAGGTTAGGATAGGATAGGATAAGAAGACAAAGTGTTTTCCTCCCACTAACACACCAGATGGCTCCTTCTTTCGAGACTGCAATTTGCCTTCCCACGTGATTAAAGATGGCCTCCAACGCATCTCGTCCACACCCCGCTCCTCCGTCCTCAAACACCACCCCTCCAACTGTAATAATTACAGAACCTCCCAGTGCTCACCTTCCAACCTACCAACCTTCTCATAAACCACATCATCCGAAGACGTTTATGTCACCTCCAAATGGACCCCATCACCCTATATATATATATATATATATATATATATCCCTCCCCACGCCCCCCAACAGCCCACCCTCCCTTCTTGGAACCCTCCCCTGCCACCGCAGGAATTGCAGAACCTGCGCCCACACCTCCTCCCTCATGTCCATCCAAGGCTCCAAAAAGGCCCTCCATATTCCCATTTACCCATTGCACCCTTTGCTATCTTCCCCCACCAACCTCTCTGACCTATCACCTCCATCCCTACCCCCATTCACCTATCGTACTCTATGCTGCTTTCCATCCACGCCCTCCCCTCTCATTTATCTCTCCACTCTGCAGCATCCTGCCTCTGTAGCTGATAAAGGGCCTTTGCCCAAACCGTCGATTTTTCGGCTCCTCGGATGCTACCTGACTTGCTGTGCTTTTCCACCATCTCTCTAAACTAGATCTTATCTTCTGCCTGTCAATCCTACAGCCTGGAGGACGCAAAGCTGTCTTCTCCAATTTGAAATAACATTCCTACCCATGTCCCTTCTCCATTTCCAGCCCATCTCCCTCCTTTCCCTTCCAACTAACGACAATATCTTACAGCTCCCAACAGGATTAATCCATCCCATCGCCCAACCACGTGTACACGCATCCGAACCTCACCATCCCGCTGCTCTCCCTTCCCTCTTTACCTGCAGCGCTCCCTACCCCCACCCCAAGTCCTGAAGACCGGTTGCACCTGAAATTTTGAATTTCCCACCTCATGATGCTGCCTGTCTTGCTGTGTCTTCCATCCTCCTGTTTGTCTTCAATAACTCAGGAACATAGAGTCGAGTCAGCACAACATGGTGGTAGGCAGGAAACACGAGTTGCCCATTGAAGTCCTCTGCACTCGGGCCAGACGGAAGACATTCAGTTCCTCGAGACACTGACACATGAACAGAAGAGGCCATTCAGCCCCACCAAACTATTACACTGAAATAGGAGATTATCATTGATGCTGCAGCACGACAAACCAATGAATCAGAGACTGCGCAGGCAGACTGCTCCATGTTGTTCCTCCTGGCCCTATTGCTAATGGTACACACGTGTTACGTTAACATGGTTTGCTGACCATGAGGAGAGAAAGTGATTTTTTTTACCAAGTACGAAGGAGGCATCTTCCATCTCCGAGATTATGGACGAGGCTAGACCACTCAAAATAGCCTTAAGCAGGCAGCCCAGACCATAACTTGGCAATTTGTTTCGGTAATGTGTATAATAAAAATTACCCGGAGTAATTTAGCTGATTGACTACTAGATTTTAAAGCAGGCAAAAACCTTATGCATAAAATTACAAAATGAAACACAACGAACAGATTAATGAATCCTGACAGAATTCAATCCATTCAGCTCAACTTAATTATGCTGTTCCAAATATACACAAATCTCCCAAAAAGGAAACTCCTATTTAAAACCAGTATCAATGGAATATATGCTTCCAGGTTGAAGTTGAAGGTCAGAAGAGAGAAAGAGCTTCCGCACAGCACTCTGTTGAACTTCGCAGTTCATGACTCAACAGAAAACTACTGTGATCAGCTCAGCTAGGACAGCGAAAAGAGCGCACCACTCCCCATTCATTACACAGGTCACGAAGAAAGCATGGCCTCTTCGCCCTGAAGTCTCATCTGTTTCCATATAAACACAAGCCGTCTGAAAATCCTTTTCATCTCTGCAACAAACCAGACTGATCGGAGCCCGGCCCCATTTTATTGTCCCTCTGAAAAACATAAAGGACAGAGTCTCCTTGAGCCAAGGAACAGCTTTGGGACAAAAGAGGGACTAGCTTTGTGACATCTCCCCCTCCCTTGAAAAAATAACCAGAATACAAAAAGATGGTTGCATTTTTATCCCTTCAACCCCAGACATATGCACTATACTAACTAAACGTGAAAGCATGCACAACCCCATGCAAAATCAGGCCGCTGCATACCCATCACCGAACGCCTCCGTATCTCATTGGAGTCTGACTAACTCATCAGCTTTCATGTTTTCGCGACTTGCCACATGCGCAATTGTCAGATTGAACGGCTGCACCAACAAGCTCCATCTAAACAGTCTGGCATTTTTGTCCTTGAATCTTTCCACAAACGTCAATGTGTTGTGATCAGTGTCTATGATTGTCTCGGATGCATTGTTGGTAATATAAACACTGTTATGTTTTAATGGCAACACCAAGCTTAAAGTCTCTTTCTACACTGTTGAACATTTCTGTTGATACACGTTGGACTTCTTAGAAAAACACCCGATGGATCTTTCTATTCCCTCATCAACCTCCTGCTAGAAAACCAGACTGTCACCCACATCATTGGCATCGATAGTCGCCTTGAAATGCTTCGTGTAATCCTGTGTAGCTAATACCGTGAGCAGTGGTTAACACAGTTTTAGGCCTTCAAATGTCATTTCACAGTTCTCCGTCCACTGAGAGTTTTTACCCTTGACAGTTCAGTGAGGGGAGCAGCCACACTGCTTAACGTTTGGCACAAACTTTAGGTAGAATCCAGTCAATCCCAGGAACCGTGGTACTATGCTTTTGTTTTGTTAACGGTGTGGAACATTCCCCAACTACGTTTATTTTTGTATCTTATGGGGCCATTTGTCCATGTCCAATAACGTGACCCAGAATTTCGCAAATTCACTTGTAGCTGGGTTTACCACTAAGCCTGCCTTCTGAGGTCGATGAAAAAAGTCCGATAAATGCTGTAAATGTTCCTTCAATGAGTGACTAAAAATCATCAGTTCATCAATGTACACCACATAGTTGGATAATCTGGCAATGAACTGATTATCAGTCTCTGAAATGTGGGTGGATCTTTTCTCATGCTAAATGCCACGACTTTGAACTGATGTAGTCCATTTGGCGTTACAAAAGCCGAAACTGCCTTTGCGTTCTGTGATAGAGTTCCTGCCAGTAGCCTCTGAGCAAGTCCAATTTAAAAACATAAGAAGCTTCTCCCACTTTTTGGACAGAGTTCTCCAAACATAGAATTGGATATGCATCAGTCTTTGTAACAGCATTGACTTTGTGATCGTCCACACATGACCGTTGGGTGCCAACCATGACTATACGTGATGTCCAGTCATTGCAATTTATCAAGAATGAAGACATCTTGAATCATGCGCTCTACTCCTTCTGAACGTGTGCCAATTTTGGGGGGTCATGCCTATAAGGATGTTGCTTAACCAGAACAGCATCTCCTGTATCTAAATCATGCACAATTACTTTCGTACTTCCCATTTTATTTCCGGAAATCTTTCCACGATATAGTAATAACTTTTTCAGGTCACTTTGCTTTTCTTGTGGAAGGTAACTCAATAATTTATCCCAAATTTTGACAACTTTCTCATTGTTCAATTTGATTTGAGGAATGTCCAATTCGGAATCCTCTGAACTTGGTTCTTCCTTCTGTGCTGTAATCATTAACGCCTTGTCGTCTTGCTTTCGGTCCCTGTCAAAATACCTTTTCAGCATAATCACATGACACACTCTGTGAGATCTCTTCCTGTGTGGAGTCCGTTTCAAGTAGTTTACCTCATTAAATTTCTTCCCAATTTGTTTAGGAACACTAAAACTTGCTTTTAAATGCTCAGCTGTTACTGGAAGTAACACCAATACCTTATTCCCAATTGCAAAATTCCGAATTTTGTGACTTCTGATCCACTTCCTGTTTCATTTTATGCTGCGATACCTTTAAATGCTGTCTACCCAAATCTCCAGTTCTATTTAATCGTTCCCTAAAATTTGACAAATCATCCAAATGGTTGGTCTCTGAATTCTGACTTATTAATTTCTCCTTAACCAATGTTAATGGTCCATTTAGTTTCTGCCCAAAAATTAATTCAAATAGTCTGAATTTGATAGATTTGAATTGATTAATTCCCAAGTAATCCATCACTGCCTTGAATCGTTCTGATGTGAGGTTTAATCGTTGATTTACCTGGATCTCGATTATGAGTCCCTATCTAGTTAAAAAAGTAAGTATTTTTTCTACAATTATTTTAACTGTGATGCTGCAATATGGGATTGCCACTGGACATCTTGTCGACACACCTATTATTGTTAATAAATTGTTATTTCCACTTTTTGTTTGAGGTAGGGGACATACGCAATCTATCAAGACACTTGTGAAAACGTCCTCAAATGCTGGAAAAGCTATTAAAGTCGCAGGTTTTATGAAGGCCTGTGTGATATGTTTGAGACGTCTGGCAAAATTCAATTACATTTTTGTGTAGTCCAGGCCAGTGAAAATATATTTGTATTTCAATCTGCATTGTCCTCACCCCGAAATGATCTCCAAGTGGTAGCTCATGTGCCACTCGTAGCACCTCCTTTCAATACCCAACAGGCAAAACAATTTGATGAATTTCTGCACATGCCTGATCTGCTTCAATGTGTGCTGATCTCCATATCCGCATTAAGACATCGTTTGTTAAGTAATAACACACAGGAATGCATTCATTCTCTTTCTTGTTTAATGTCTTATGATTTAACTGTTTTAATTCCCCATCTTTCTGCTGCAAATCATTCAGCTTAGCAGAGCTAAAAATACTTGCTTGTTTTCTTACTTGCACCTTCTCTGTTCCACTTATCTGGTCAAAAAAAGAGGTTTCGGATAACTCTGTGTCAGCTTCCTCATCTGTGCCTTTTGTCCTGTCCTGCTTCAAACTGTGCATCTATGATCTTGTGATCACCCAATCAGGGAAACTTCCTGGACAACCGTTCTCTAGTTCTCTACTGGCTTTCCAATTAGAGTAGGCAGCACATCTACTCGTGAATTGGCTATATAATTTGCAAGGACAAATTTTATTCCTCGAGCTGAGAGTTTGGGGTCCAGTGCTCCTACCACACATTCTCTACTTTTCTCTCGGCTCTCTCACCTCATTTTACATAACTGAGCACTTTTTGTCTCAACATGAATTCCTGCTACCCGCACATTTTCTGTCAATAGTCCCTCAGGAGTACATATCTCCTCATCCCTCAGCATTACAAACCGAGAAGGTCATGTGCCCCTTAATATTGGAACCTCAATATCTATTGCTCCTGGCCTATGTGAATAAACATTACCCTTGCATGGAGATGTTTGAAGCAGGTCTGGCACGTCCTCCTTGATCAACCTGTGTCCATCTTGTACATTCTGAGGCAGTTGTCTAACTTCCCTTGAGCTTTTTGTTACTTTCGAACAAATCTTATCGTCTTCTCTGGTTTTCCTACATCCGGTTTTCTCCTCGCACAACACCTCTGTAATTTTTTGTGGCGCACTTTATTATAATGAAAACGCCGCGGTCTTTTATCTTGTTTGTTCCCCTCAAGGTTTTCTTTTTTGACCCTGTGGTAAATTCGCCTTATCATCTTCACTGAGAACAACTTTTACCTTTCCACGTGAGGACATCTCTTTGCTCCAATTTGTATTTCTGATGGACTGAAATTGATTCTGGAAGCCAAACCGAGTTTATGGAACAGCTCATAATCATCAGCCCCTTCAGCTGCTAACCTTGAAATTATCACTCTCTGCTCTTCCACATGAGTTTGCACAACCTCAGGCAGTGAATTGATGAATTACTCCAAAATAATTACCTCTCTAAGGGCATCATAGGTTGCTTGCTTTTTAAAGCTGTTATCCATCTATCGAAATTACTCTGTTTGATCCTTTCAAACTCAATGTAGGTTTGACCACGGTATCTGTTCGATTCCTGGGACGTTGTCTATAGGCTTCTGGTACAAGCTCATATGTAGTTAAAATGGCTTTTTTCAGCTCCTCACATTCCGCAGATACCTCCTCTGATAAGGATGCGAATACCTCACTAGTCCTACCTACAAATTTCGTTTGGATCAACAAAACTCTTATTGCCTCTGGCCTGTGCATTTGTTTAGCTCCCTTTTCAAATTAGTTGAAAAAGACTTCCACATCCTTGTCATCAAAGGTAGATGATGCTCGTAATCAGCTCGGCTTCTGACTACCTGGGAGTTGCTCATCCTCACTCTCTTCCTCACTAACCCTACCAGGAGAAAGTGAGGACTGCAGATGCTGGAGATCAGAGCTGAAAATGTGTTGCTGAAAAAGCGCAGCAGCTCAGGCAGCATCCAAAGAACAGGTGATTCGACGTTTCGGGCATAAGCCCTTTTTCAGGAATGTTCACTAACCCTACCCCCAACCTTTATCTCCCGCCTTTTACGCTGACTTTCCTTTTAAGTGTCTGTTTTTGCTGTTCAAAAGCTGTCTCTTTCTTTCTCCTCTTCTACCCTCTCTTTTTCTCTCTCTTCTGCTGCTCTCTCTATTTTTCCTCGGTTCTGCTTTTAATCGTAACTGAAACTGTTTCATTTCTGCTGCCCATTCCTTATCTCTCGCCGCTAAGTCAAGCTGCTTCCTTTGCAATTGAATTCTGACCTTCTGTATAGATTCTGATGGTTTCTCCAGCAAGTTTAATTGATGGCATACTGCTACAACTAACTCTCCTTTCCTCACAGAAGCAGGCAGTTCTGATTCCAGCTTCTCTGCTAATTAATGCAACTTGGTCTTATTCATTTTCTTCAAAACTTCCAGTCACTACATCCACACGCAGAAAACCTTTGGCGACTGAAAGAGCCATTGCTGTCCCAAGCTTTATCTAAACAACAAAACCAAAACCCGAATTAAAGACACGAGCATCTCATGCTTGCTGTTTAAAGTCCCGCAAAGAGCCCCCAATCTGTTATGGACTCGGCTAGACCACTTAAAATATTCTTAAGCAGGCAGCCCAGGGCATAACTTTGCAATTTGTTTCAGTAAGTGGACAATGAAAATTAACAGGAGTAAGAGAGGGGGGTTGTGAACTAAATTTTAAAACAGACAAAAACTTTATTCACAAAATTACACAACGAAACACAAAGAATAGAATAAGGACTCCCTACCGAACTCAACCTAACCATCTAGACTTAAATGAGCTGTTCCAAATGTACACAACAGTCCCAATGTGTAAACTCCTTTCACAAACCAGTAGAAATGGAATACTTGCTTTCAGGTGGAGGTTGAAGGACAAAAAAGAGAGAGAGTTTCCACATAGCTCCCTGTTGAGCTTCCCAGTTCAAGACTCAACTGAAAACAGCTCAGCTCAGCTCGATCAGCTAAAAATATCTGACCACTCCCCTTTCATTATACAGATCCCTTCTAAAGCATGGCCGCAAGTTTCATCTGCTTCCATATATCATCTCTGTACGAAGCCAGACTGATCAGAGTCAGAGCCGATTTTAATGCCCCTCTGAAAATAATCAAGGACAGAGTCTCCTAGAGCCAAGGAAAAGCTTTGAGAAAAAAAAGCGACTAGCTTTGTGACAGAGAAGACTGGTTAGTTTGCTGTACGGATGTCAGAAGCTGGTGGGATTGGCTAACTCTATCAGAGTGTGACTGCTGACAGGTTTGTGAACAACAAGACGTTCAGTGCAGGGTAACAAACTAACTGCACATTGAGGCAGTGAAAGTTCGTTCAGAACCTGAAACTCTCCCTCAGCCAACACGTGGGTCCACAGAATTATGTAAACTATCATAGAATCATAGAGTCCAACACCACGGAGACACTCCCTTTAGCCCAAAATGGTTTATGCTGACCAAAATGTCCATCCGTGCTCACCCAGTTTTCCTGCACTTGGCCAATACCCTTCTCAAAGTTTCCTATCTATACATTTGTACAAACGTGAAGACGTGTATCACAGAAAACACGTTATATTTCACGGTATCAACGTTGTGTTTTGGGAATACTGAGTGTTAGTTCATAACACTCAAGTTTTAATGCAATCAGTTTTTAATATTTTGTAGCGATACAGATTAAGCAGCGATCTCCTTCACAGTCTCCTCATGGTACCACCACTGTAGGGATAGTCTGGTGAAACGCCATTACACTGCAGAAAGTAGATCATTCATTATAAAGGAGAGAAAATCTGTTCACAGTGCCCCAAGTTCTGTCTCAAAAACACTTTACAAGTGCGGGATAGTTCTTCACTATTAGACTTAATCATTGTGTAATGAAGGACACCACTCATTTACTGTGCTGATTAATTATTGCTCCATATGAATTCTGTCAGTGACTCATGACCAAGGACCATTTCGCCTTCGCATAAACACAAGATGAGAAGGATGGTATGTTTTACCAAATCATTTCATTGCCTTATGAAGCAAAGCCAGATCAACAGCGGCATCACTATCGCCATTGGAGATGGTTGGAAATGTTGAGGAGGCAACGGAGTAGGCTGTATTTTCTCCGGAATATTAACCCAGGGACCCAAACAATGACCCAGACCCCGGATTTGAATTCCACCTCAGCAAATGTTGGAATTTGAATTCAATAAAATATGAGGAATTATGAATCATATAAAACTATATCAGTAAAATAGATAAAATAATATTTAAAATGTTGGTGATGTTATGGTTGTTTTTAATGGAACTCGCTTTTATTTTCAATTCCTGCATTTGAATATATGTTCTGACATCATCTGCGGCAGCATGTGAAAAAGCGCCTTTATGTGTAATAACCTGTGCCTCTGAATTACATTTCTTGCAAAATTACTAATTTGACGCAGTGTCCCTGTTATGGAGTTACGTTAGAGACAAGAACAAGGTTGTTAACAAAATATTTGCAACTGAAAGAGGGCTTACAGGTGTTTTGGAACCACGAAGTCAGAATATTACCAAGGCATAGATAATGGTTTATTAAACGTCAGCATTGACACCAAAGTTGGGGCTGGGGGTATAATCGAACTGGTCGTGGATAGGTACAGTGATGGACAGAATACTGAGACATACATGAATGGGAATGTGAACAGTCTTGTTCTGAGATGTTTGTGAGGCTGGAGGTGTGGGTGGTTCTGAAATTTGTGGGTAATGAATAGAATTTACGTTTGAAACTGAAGACAATATTTTCGTCATTGCCAGATATAGATAACAACAATCGAAATGAGTTTCAACATGGCTTATGGGCTTAATAAATGGATAGACATGCAGACACTTACCAGGAACACCAACAATAGCGAGGAAGGGATAGTAACCTGCCTGGATAATCAACAGTACAAAGTATATCCGATCTGGTAATGTCAGCCAAGACCAGGAAAAATAGAAAAGACCATCGGATAAAACCCTGTGCATTGTTACAGCATTCCAGTCTTCTGTTCTCAGATTCTGATCCATTAAAGGAGCATTCCAGACTATTCTCAGATGTTTATCTCTCCTCTTCCGATCTCTGCAGCTGTTGATCCCAGTTAATGTGCAGGTGATGCGTGTGCTGCTACAATGGGACAAAACATTACAAGAAGCCCCTTACTAATATAAGAGGGAAACCATCCAGTGACACAATTAGGATCCATGGAGACTGATATCAATTACATTCACTGAACAAACAGATCCAGTTAACGCTTTTCAGTGTGGTTCCTTCATACTACAATAAAAACTGCAGTGGATTGAAAGTTGGTATGGCTTGGATATTGATCACATCCCCCATCACCAATTGCTCTTGTGAAGTTCGTTGTGAGGGAGAATGATGGATGTTTTCTTATCGCAGGCAAGATGATTCTGCCATGTTTGTCTGTTTGTAATGTTGCAACCACCTGAACCTCCCACCACCACAATCCTCATAAAATACAATCTAGATGTAGTTACCAAGCTGATCCCTTCTCGACTAGAACAGGTACCAACCAGTAAATTTACAGTGGACATATTTGCCCTGATCATAGGCAGGAAATGTGGATCTGTCTGGACTTTCTTCTCAATTCCTGCAATTTTAAAATCGGGGATAAGGTTTTACTGTTACTACCAGGGGTAGGTGAATCTTGAAAGGTTTAGTGGAGCGTCTCAAATACAAAGGATATTGAGTGAGAGCAACTTCTTGATAAGGACTCCTGACAGAAAGAAATCTCACAATGTATGTCGTGTGGATAGGCTCAAAATGTCCTTTGACAGAGAACGACAAGGTGATAATAATTACGGCACAGAAGGAAGAACCAAGTTCAGAGGATTATGAATCAGATATTCCTTAAATTAAAGTGGACAATGAGTTTCTTGTCTAAAATTGGGATAAATTAATGAGGTACCTTCCTGAGAAAAATTGAAATGGCCACAAAGAGATATTACTATCACATGGGGATATATGCAGATATTAACTTGGAAGTACTAACCTAATTGTGCACAATAGGAGATTCAGTTACGTTTAAGCAACATTCTTACAGTGATAATTCTTTAAGGTAGGCACAGGTTCAGAAGGCGATTACTGGTAAGGTATCTGAGAATCTTTTGGAGACATTTAAGGACAGAGATGCTGACCTGTTAACTTGGAGCCTGTTGTAACAGCTATTCAATTAGAAAATTGTGCATGGGGCAGGTCTTGAAAACATGAATGACAATGCATTGTTGAGACTTGAGTGACAAATGGAGGCACGCAATAATGGGAGTACCAGACACTGAATCCGGATCTTGTTGTGCACATTTGCATGTTTAGAGTAAACGAATGTACATGCGCATTTTAAAGTACGAACCACTACTTTTGGGAGTGTTGAAAACTGAAGCCATCTTTGGATATTGATGATTCAATTATATATCTGAGGAGCTGCCACACAGGCGGTCTCTTTACGATATTATGTTGTCTTTGAATTGTTTTCAGAGAGGTTCTAAACGATCCAAGGTTCCAACATGTCACAATTTTGAATGCTTCATTTGGGTCTTTTGTTTTTCACCTAACAGATAATGCTTCGGAGAGAAGGCTTTCAAGTCTTAAAAAAAAATGGTGTACTCAAGAGGATGTGGCCAGCTCTCTGGCTGCACGGGTCAGTTCAGTTCGAGGGTTAGTTGAGTCAGGGTCACTTTTGAAACTGAACGTTCTCCCCCTCTTTCAGCCCTCTGACTTCGTAACTTATATTCTTACTTTTTGTGTATTTTTTACTATTTGTGGTCAAGGGTTTGTTTATTGGGGTTGTTGTAAGTAATTTGGATCAGCATCATTAATTGGAGATTGCCTGACAAATTCGGATAGAAGGAATTATTGAGGTACAGTATTTTCAGTTTGTAGTGTTCCATTCCTTATTTTTGTAAATAAGTTCTATTTATTTAAAAGTCGGCAGTCGGACCAGCTAACGCACTCTGGGCATATCCACTACACACTTAACTTCAACAAATGGCAATATTATGGTCTGGGCAACATGCTTAAGAATGTTTTGAGGGGCCGGGCCTGGTGCATAACAACGTTCAATAACCTTGATAATTAACAGTCATGAATTAATGAGTCAGTGACAGAATGAATATGATAATGGCTATGAGACAGAAAGACCTGCGGCCAGTGACTGAGGAGACCTGAGGGGAGTACCGTAATATCTCCCAGTCACGAGTATTCAGCCATCACTGTTTCTGACAAATGAAATGAAATGCAATGCCGAGCAAGATAACAGATGATCGTTGTTACATGGAATGCTGAACAACAATGTGAATAGAACAGGATAACTTTAAATGTGATGTGCAAAATTATATCTTACATATAGACTTTTTAATCACAGGTTATACAGGTTGTTAAGATTGTTTATATCTGGACGGTAATAATTTGATTGTTTATATCGTATCGAGCTGGTACAGAGATGATGGGCTGTATGGCAACCATCTTTGCTGAAATTATTCAGAGAAATGTGTTCAAAATTTTCAGAGACTGAGGAGACAAGTTTAGACATAAACCGCACAGACAATGTCATAATTAATAAACTATTCTTATTTTACATCAAGTGGAGCTGTCTCTAAAAGGCTCTTTACATCAAAATCACTTTGATGAGATCTGTGCATTCATTTTCAGAACTTAAAGAAGAAACAGACTACAGTGTAATACATGTGTCACTGGCACAAGTGATAGGAACAGGAATGGAGCATATTGTCCAAATATAACTGGGGTCAACATCCAGGCCAATCACGAAAAAGCAAAATATTAGAGATAGTGGAAATCTGAATAACAAATGCAAAATGATGGAGAAATGCAACAGAAGACGCAGGATCTTGGCAGAGAAACAGAGTTAACATATCGACTCTTATATGAACAAGTTATGTTGGAATCAATAAGACTTGATTCCATTTTTCTCTGCTCCGATACTGCCTGAACGGCTGGGTTTAATGGTGGGCACTTGCTTTTTGGACTGGATGCTTGTCCCCAGCAGCATTCCACAGAAGTTGATTCTTGTTTTTCATTGTTTGTCATTTATGTAAATGATTTGCGTGAGGATATCGAAGGCATGGTTCGTACGTTTGTGGATGACACCAAAACTGGTGACATAGTGGACAGTGAAGAAGGGTTTCTATGAATACAAAAAAGATCTTGATGAAATGGGTCAATAGACTGACAAATAGCAGATAGAGTTCAAGCTGGATGAATGTGATCTGCAGCCAATAGTGTGTGTATGCTGCTGTCTGATGCACCAGGAATGGGATGATTTTAATCCCCATTTCCTAGGTTCAAAACATCGATATCCTTCAGGATCTTTGAGAGGCCTTACCCTTTTGCTGTTAATGTAGTTGCACAATGTATTTGGATTACTCTTAAACTTATCTGTCCATGCTATCTTACATCTCCTTCTGACTTTCCTGATTTCTCTCGAAAAAATGTCCCACACTCTTTATATTGACTAAGAGATTAAAATGAATAAAGTTGCCCATATCTAAAGTGAGGTTTTCTTTGATTCTTGAATAAAAGCTCAATAACTGTACTTGACCATTGCTCCTTAATATTACCAGCCTTACCTTACATTCCAACTGGAACATAATGCCTCTCAACTCCCGTCGTCAGATTGTTTAACGCTTCCCACTTGTCATACAGCGTTTTACCTGCTAACAGTCTACTCCAATCAAAGTTGCTAAGTCCTGTTCCATGCCACTAACATTTATGGTATTCTAATTAAATAAATATAATGAAAGCGTCATTCTTTTCCATAACTATTATGAAACGAATAGAGTTATGAATACAATACCCAAAATATACCCTCGTTTACTTCAGTCACCTGCCATGCCTCTTGCACAAAAGAAGGCATGATTTTGCTCTTTTTCTGTTAGAATGATGAAGTATGCCTTCTTGAACGTATTTAACAAATTCTTCACCATCCAACCCTTCCTTACATTGAAAGAAATGCAATTTTGTTCTTCAGAATTACAATATACTCTTGCCTCTCTCTTTTTTGTTCTATTTGACACGCTGTCCTCATATTCATAAACTTCTCCAACCATCCTACCATTTGTACAGCTGTTTGGAATATCCCCCTTGCCGTATCTATCAATAAAACGTCTCCTTACATAAAATGAGCAGATCTCCCTGCTAAGATATTCGTTGCTTTACAGTTTAGATTAGACCAATCCATTCTGAACAGGTCATTTCTTTCTAAAATAGATACCAATTTCCCAAAAATCTAAATCCATCAACAACACAATAGCCCTTCAGCCGTTAATTTTTCTACTTTTACCCTTTGTTCCTTCCCAGCTGAATTTGGCATTGAGAGTAAAGCAGGAAGTATTGCTTTAAAGGTTTTTTTTTTAAATACTCACACTCACCTCTTAGGTACACCCTGTACTGGTAGATTGGATTCCCGTTCCAAGTGTTTACATCACAGATTTGGGAGATGTTGACAGTTTACTGCAGTACATCTGGTAGATGGGCGGCACGGTGGTACAGTGGTTAGCACTGCTTCCTCACAGCGCCTGAGACCCGGGTTCAATTCCCGACTCAGGCGACTGACTGTGTGGAGTTTGCACGTTCTCCCCGTGTCTGCGTGGGTTTCCTCCGGGTGCTCCGGTTTCCTCCCACAGTCCAAAGATGTGCGGGTCAGGTGAATTGGCCGTGCTAAATTG
Source organism: Hemiscyllium ocellatum (assembly GCF_020745735.1). Taxonomy (NCBI): domain Eukaryota; kingdom Metazoa; phylum Chordata; class Chondrichthyes; order Orectolobiformes; family Hemiscylliidae; genus Hemiscyllium; species Hemiscyllium ocellatum. The sequence continues at coordinate 27,449,183 of NC_083446.1, forward strand.
CCCGTAGTGTTAGGTAAGGGGTAAATGTAGGGGTATGGGTGGGTTTCGCTTCGGCGGGTCGGTGTGGACCTGTTGGGCCGAAGGGCCTGTTTCCACACTGTAAGTAATCTAATCTAATCTAATTAGATTCCCTACATTGCGGAAACAGGCACAATACGTCCACACCGACCCTCCGAAGAGCAACCCACCCAGATCCATTTCCCACTGACTAATTTAGCGTGACCAATTTATCTGCACATTTTTGGACTGTGGGAGGAAATTGGAGCACCCGGAGGAAACCACGTATGGGGAGAATGTGCAAACTCCACACAGAGAGTCACCCGCGGCTGGAATCGAACATAGGACCTCGATGCTGTGTGACACCATGCCGCCACGGAATTTTGATCTATTGCTTTAATCGTTCCCTAAAAAATGTCATTCCTGCCAATAGCTACAATAATGTTTGGCTACTAAAACTCACCTTTAACAACGTGCTTGAAATGTTTCGAGACGTTCTTCATCCTAGCGCAAGGAAAGCAACAAACCATCCTAAATTAACGGTCACTGCCACAGAATCTCCTGTTGATGCCCCGATAGAAAAGTCCACTGAAGCAACAATTCTACTAAGTCTTCTCAAAAGCTGCTGAACATAAGTATAATTCCAAGTGTCCAACAATTGATTGCTCTTCCATTTTCCTAAGAAAGACAATCCCCTTCTTCTGTTCGAAAAGCTGAAACTCATTTTGATACAGGAATAGCCACCAGAGAATTTGGAACTACTTTCTTATCTTTCTGACAGCCACACATCTAAACGACTGATGTGCTGTATATTTTTTTTCTAAATCTTCCAGCCATCCTTTCTGTGCCTTATATGTCACCTCAATAATATTATGCCGAAAAGCCGGACTTTTTATAACCACCTTCTGTTAACTTTCATTACCTACCAACAATAATGTTAAACTTGATAAATATGCATGTACATATCAAACATTAAAAACAAACAAAATTAACTATTTAGCTAATTAAATGAATAAAAATATTCCTCTTCAATAAACTCCGAGAAGAAAATAGTCTTCTCTGGAGTTGAAAATCTGCTGGAATTTCCGAATGGATGGTATAACTACTTCTTTTCTTTAAAAAAAAATCTGATTTATTTTAGAATACAAAAAATGTTCGCAGTGTAATAAAATGAACCTTTTAAAGCATAAATAGACTTCTTCCTTTTTTTCTGTAAACTACCCATAAAAGGTCCTTTAAAAATATTCGTTTGAAAGAAAATCGTGAGTTTGATTTGCTTTTTTGTTTGTTTTTGAATGTAAATAAAATAAAATAGAAAAAAATAATGTTAAGTTAATAAACAATAATATCAACTGCAAAAAGGATTACAGTAAATATTTAACTGCTTGCAATTCCAGGAGCAGATGTAAGACGCATGCTGCTCTAAGGACATTTTTTGAAACTGTTTTTACAATATGAAGAAAACTGGGCGTATGTTTTAATATGATTTGAACTTATGCTGTGAGTCTATATGTAGAATTTGTTTGAATCCCATCACTCCAGCTCTTTCAAACAAAATTATGAATTTGTGTCTGTTGTAGACCGAAAGTTTCTTTTGCTTTGTCTATTGCAGAGAATGAAAATGATCCAGGACCACGTATAACACAAATGTGAAAACCACCAAAAACCTAATACAATACTAATTACGGACAAGCTTAAATAATAAAACATACAGAGGCGCATAGCATTAAAGGAGAATTCAGCTCCCAGGCCAAAATAAAATTCGTGGCTCCCTCGTAAAATAAAACGCAATTGCATTATGCTACAAATTCACCAATATCGGAAAAGCAAGAGAATGGAATTCTCAATGTTTTCCCTGTGAGCAACATCTGCAGAACAGGATAAAATCAAGGCTTAGTTGAGAACTTCATAAACAATGACGATGAGAATGGGAGAGATGGATTTTGAGTGGGGGGAATGATAAATAACGTTGTGGATGACACAAAGATGAGCTGGTGGTTCACAGTGAGGAGGAACGTGTGACGGTACAGGAGGTTCTAAACCGGTTGTTCAGGTGGACAGATCAATCGCTGATGAAATGTCACCCTGATAAATGTGATACCTTTCTGAAGTAACAAACAAGAGTATACTCAAACTGAAGAAAGGCCAGATTTACCTGATTTCACTTTTAAGCAAAGAAAGCTGAGAGGTGCTCCTGATGGAGGTGTTTACCAGCATGAGAAGTCTAGACAGGGTGAAAAAAAGCATTTCTTCCCCTTACTCCAAAGCTCTATAATAAGGAGACACATTTTTAAAATGAAAGTGGACTCACCATTAATCTGTAAACTGTAGAAAATCTTTCCTATTTCTAAATGTGTTTGTTTTTAAAAATATTCACGATTTATATTGCCTCCCGAAAAATGTGATGTTGAAGCAGAGGTTTTGTTTTGTGATCCAGGTTCTCTGCTCATCGCGCCTCAGTTTCGCAATCTGTTCATTGAAATGATGCACTGTTTTATCATTCAACGCTCCAATGTGCTCATACACAGACACAATTTGCCAACTATGATCCACAAATCAATATTCGCCAATTCCCTTGACATGCCTAGACCTTTTTAAAGACGTATATCTGCTTCACATTTTCCTTTATTAATCTTTTCAATGTTTGTATTCTCCCACAAAACATTCAAAACATTTTCCATACATATAGATTGTGGACACTTTCGAACAGAATTGAAAATGTAATATTTTTACTCAATACTTAAACTATAAAGTTGCAACAATGCTGACGTGTTTTGTTGTCCCATCAGCAAGCTCCACCCTGCAGTTACACCAAATAGTCATTACATCTCAAAAGAATTGCCAAGTCTTTACATCTGATCTAAATGGTCATCTGTTCCTTCATTAAGAAATGGGCATATTAAGTACGGACTGTCTGTCTGACTGCAAAATTTCGATGTGGCTTGCTCCTAGAAATTAAACATCAGGAGGTAAGAACAGGGATAAGCCATCTGGTTGCCAGGCCTGTTGTGGGAATCAACAAGGCCTGGCTGCGGTATTTTCTCCACACTGACATCATGTTCCCTACACACAGATCAACCTGCATTTCCCTCAACGAAACCCCTCGATCCCTGTTACCCCAGCCACCAAAGGTGAATAAAATCCAAAGAACTGTAGATGGGCCAATAGAAATTAGGAGTGGCAGTAGGAAATTCAACAGTGCAGTTATCCACGTTAAACACTGTCTGCCAAATATAGCAATCTGCCCCATTTTCTACGCCTATCAATATTCAGCTGTAAACTTTTTAGCTCCTCATTGCAGCCTGATTGACAACCTAGTTGAATACCATCTGTGATTTTAGTTACTGCACTCTGTCTCTCCTTCCAGGTCATTCGGGCAGATTGTAAACAATTGAAGTTTGAAAACTGAATCCTCATTCGTTTCTGTTAGCCAGAGAGAGACAATTTATCCGATGCTCTGCTTTCTGTTAGTCAGCCAATCCTCCATTCAATTCAATATTCTACCCTTAACCCCTCGGATCTTACCTGCTAGATCAATCCTTTACGCAACACCTTGTCAAATGCCTTCTGAAGTTTAGATGTACAACATTTGCTTCATTCCCGTTAACGAGCTTGTTGGTTACATTCTCAAAGAACCCCAACAGGAATGTCAAGCACAACCTGCCCACCATGAAACCGTGCTGACATGGTGAATTCATTTTTATTTTTCCAAGAGTTCAGTTATTTCCTACTTTATAGTTGACTGAAGAAATTTCCCCACTACAGAGGTTAGGCTCACTGGTCTATAGTTTGTGAATTTTTGCCTATCTCCAGTTTTGAGTACATGTACCACCTTATTATTTTTCCAATACTTCTTACCGCTCCAGAATCTAAGGATTTTTAAAATATCCTAACTAACACATTCACTATCTCTCCTGTTACCTCCTATAATACGATAGACTGCAGGCCGAGGTTCTGACCTGCCTATAATCCCATCAATGTATTTAATATCTTCTTCATCGTCATTGTACTTCCATCATGATCCTTTGCAGTTGTTTGAAATTTTGGGAAGAAATTATCTTGCACTTTGAAAATAGGAAGCTGTTGGTTTTACCATTATTACCTCGCCATTTTAATCATCTCAAAGGCCAACATTTACTTTCAGCATTCTTCTACTTTTTGTCTACTAGGAGATGTGTTTTTTTTATTATTTCTTAAGTTTTCTACTCATTTTCCTTCGTTGCCATTTCGATTTTCTTTTTATTAACCGTTAGCTGTCAAGTAAATTTGTTAAAATTCATTAAAGGATGAGGATGTCGCTGGTTAGACAGCACTCATTGTCTGTCCCGAATTGCCAAGAGGGCAATTCAGCGTCAACCACATTTGCATGGGTTGGAAGTCACATATAGGTCAGAGCAGGTAAGGATGGTGGTTTCCATCTCTAAAGAACATTCATGAAACATAAGAATGTTTCCAACAATGAGCAATTAATTCATTATCATCAATAGACTCTTAATTGCAGATTCACACTGGATTTAAATTCCATCATCTGCCATGGCGGCATTTGAACCCGAGACCCCAGAACATTATCTGGATTAGCAGTCAGCAATAATGCCACCAGGCAAGAACCTTCATTTATTGCTGACTTACTTGTTAAGACATGGATCGCATTTACAATTCCTCTACCACTCAGAATTACATTTTATTTGAGGGGTTTTGACGATCTCCCTCAGCAGTTGTCACTGCTCTTCAAATGTCCTGCACTTTAATCTTTTTGATATGTCCAATCAGGCCAAACCCTTCCTCAGGCCAATATAATTATCATTGTCCAACACTAAACTTTTCCTTTATGACTGTGTCTTAACTGTTACAGTCTCGATGTTTAACTCCAGCATGTTGTGTTCACTCTTTCTAAGATGATACTGTACTACAATATGATTTATCACTCCTTCCTCATTACATAATACCAAAGCCAGTTCTCAGGTTGGTTCCATGACATGTTAATCAAAGAAATAATCCGTCATATATTCGACGATTCGTTCTTTGAGCCTCCCCAAGCCAAATTGATTAATCCAGTCAATATGCATGCTCAAATTCTCATAATCACTCTTGTGCCCTTGTCTGAGACCATCAGCGGTGTGTGTGTGTGTGTGTGGGGGGGGGGGGGGGGGGAGGGGGGGCGCAGTGGGAGTAATTTGTGGGCTGGAAATACTCCTAATAATGGATTTCTTTAAATGTGTTTTATTTCAAAACAGACTGATTCATCAGTTTTGTCCCATGTGCTAACATCATTTCTTAATAGCGCTTGACATAATCCTTAACCAATACAGGTACTCCACCTGCTGTTCCTTCTTGTCTGAATACTGAGTACCCTTGGAAATTTAACACTTCAGTCCTGACTTCCTTGTTAACACGTTTCAGTCATGCCCACCATGCCATACTTAATTAACGCTGGTTGCGCTATAAACTCATTCTTTTATTCTAACTATTACATGCATTTAGTTAAAAAAAACTTGTACATAAGTTTTATTGATTTATCTTTCTCTTTTACTCCTTGTGTGCACAGGCTCTCCATTCTTATTTATTGATCCCCGATAATAGTGAGCCTATCATATATTCCAACTTTCGAATCACACTTTTAACATTGTTGTGATTAGTTCCCTCAGCATGGTCATTAAAATGGCTCAGCATGTTTATTTGACAATCCTTTACTTTTCCTCTTCCTTGTCTCACTTCCAGATGTCCGGGGAGTAATCCCAAGAATACAACCCTGGAGATCCTGTTTTTAAACTCGCTCCTAACTCCCTGAACTTTCTTTGCAGGGCCTTTCAATCTTTCACTCTTCTTACTAATGTCATTGGTATTAATGTGAACCACGACTGCGAGCTGTTTACCCTCTCACTTCAATATGCCCTGAGCATGCTCGGAGACATTCTTGATCCTGGCACCAGCTTGCGTTTTAATCAAGAAAATCATAGAAGCATCGAATCCGTACAGTGGGGAAACATGTCATTTCAAACAGCACGTCCACGCTGACCCTTTGACGAGTAACCCATTCTGACCCATTCCCCTACTCTGTTCCTCTACATTTACTCCTGACTAATGCACCTAAGCGGTACAGCGCTGAACACTATTGACAAAACACAAAAAAACACAAACAACCCAGACCCATTCCTCTAGTTTATGTTGAATTTGCATTCTCACAAACGATACAGAGAGAACTACTCGGCATTTCCGGCCAGTTCTGATTTTGACACCGAGGTTGATTGCATATTGATAAAAACGTATGCATCACACAATTGAAAAAAAGCTGAAATTACACTCTCAAGAGAAAACTCAATATTTGGTCTTTCAATGATCCCAGTAAAGGTTCGTTACATTACTGTTTTTCGGTCCATGAACATCATTTCCCAATCCATGAATAAAGGAGGTTTTTACTTCTTTTTTGGTATCAGAAATTTGGATACTTTGCACACTTACTCTTTCATATGAGAACGTGATAACATCTCATTCTTTCATCTCAGTCCAATTACAGAGATTTATTCACAAAACGCACACACACATACACATATATACACACATATACACGCACACACGCACATGCGTACACACATAGACACACAGATATACACACATGCAAGCACACACAGACACACACACATCTACACACGCACATACACACAATGTAATTCTTTGTCGAAGAATACCAGTAACATTATAAGTAATTGGAATGGTAACTGGAAAGAAGGATTTAGGTAAATGAAGTTTGAGAGAAAATGTGTCCTTTTTGGATCAGAAAAGACTATTATGTGAACTTACTAAGTTTATAAAATTTATGGAAGCTATGCAGGGCAGATACAAGTTATTGATATGAAGGTGTAGAGATAAATGTTACATTTAAGAGAGACTGGAAGCTGGCATAAAGTGTTCTGAAAGAAGGTAAATGTAATATTTTACTTTGACCTAAATAGCTGAGATGCCACGAAATGAAAACTAATTCCAATTCGGACAGTTTAAAATTTGCACTAACACACTGGAATCAAATTGAGTTTGAAATACTTGATGTCATTAAATTCAATGAAATGGTCCGACGTTTAGAGGTGTAAAACTGGACTTTTTGAACATTTGGGGGAGAACTACCATGGACATCCAGAAAGATAGACTGCGAGCTGAAGAACTTTCTGAAAGGTGCCTGTCTATAAGAGGTTTTCACAGCAGAACATCGAAGCCAACCGAGAGAAAACTCTACGAAGGAGAAGCCTTCTTTACCTCATTTGAAAAATTGCGTAGGCATTTGGAGTCGTCTAAGGATTTATGGTAATGCTAGTTCAGACTAAACTGATAGGCAGGGCGAGTGAGGTATTTTCTCCGCTGTCAGATTAGGGGTCAGGAGATTCTCAAGACGTGAAACAAGCTCTTTGAAGTGCTCACAAATTGGTACCAGAATCATATAGACAGCAGGACATAAACATAAATAAGTAATCAGATCAGACTTATGTAGAGTTTGAAATAATTAAGCATAGGCATTTTAATAGATGGATGCTTGTTTTAAAAATAGATACGACCTATCAGGCTCTAATGGATATTATTCTGTTGAAGAATTTGAAAAACTCACTTCCAGAGATGATAAGAATGCACGTGGAGGAACAGAAAGTTCAGAAACTGAGAAGGGCAGGAGAATTAGCAGATGAATACATGTTGCTGCATAAGTCAAGCTTCAGCAAGAATTTCGTCCTGTGAAGAATCGAATTTGGGAGATGTGGAGATGCTACACTTTAAATGAAACAGTAGTGAATAAGACTTTACCACAGGTTAAGGAAGATGACCAAGAGGTTATGAAGGATATGAAAGGCCTCAGGTGATTTCACTGGAATAGATTGGGGCACAGAAAACTACAGTGTCCGTGGTTTCAGAAGGCAGTGGGAAAAGATGTTTTCACTGCCATAAGGAAGGATATATGTGGTCACAGTGCTGATCGTTAAGAAAGGGACTGTGGAAAAGATGTGGTAAAAGCAAGTAAGCCAGTGGCATGAGTGAAAGTCTGAAAGGAAAACCCAACAAGAACCGAAGAGCTGCAGGAAAGTGCACAGCCTAGGCAGAGACTGGGTATGGACTTAGTACCTGATCTTTATAAAGAATTGGCCCTGGGAGTAAAGTTTACTTAGAAACAACAGGAGAATAAGTTATAATTTTGAGAGATATAGGATCTAATCAGTTTCTAATAGTAAGAGATGAGCAAATTTGCAGTATTTCTGATCTGTTAACCGAGAGTGTCGTAATTTGTGGGATAGATGGACAGAAATTTAGCTTTCCTCTCCATAAGATCAGGTTGGAGTGCTTTCTCAAGTCTGGGGAAGAAACGGTGGGAGTGACTGACAGAGTGTGAGTTACAGGAATCAAGTTTGTTCTCGAGAATGATTTAGCAGGGTCCAAGTTGGGAGCGATACCCCAAGTTGTGGAGAAGCCCAAGAAGACCAAGATACTGAGGAGTTAAAACAGAAATATGCTGGTATTTTCCCAGACTGTACAGTAACCAGATCCCACTATCATGCGTCACAACATGAAGCACAAACTAAAGACAACGAAGAAGGAGTTAAAGTTCAGTTAGCTGACATCCTGCTTGACGTAATGGAGCAGGGAAAACATGAACAAACAGAGTGTCAGACAAAGGTGTTTGGTCCTGAAAGGCTAAGGGATTTGCAACAGAAAGGCAAGATGATAAAAGATATACATGTGAATGCGTACTCTGAAAGTAAGGCAGAGGTATTCCTGAGGATTATTATAAGAAATATAGAATCCTAAGACAGAAATAGAGACTACAGAAGATTAGTACAGATGAGTAGTGAGCTGAAGTGCACCAGATTGTGCTGCTGGTAGCATAGAGACAGGAAGTGTTGTGGGTAGCGCGTGAACTACCTGTGGGTGGTCACCGAGGGGTACGAAAGACTCAGGTTAAAGGACAAAACATTTTTATTGACCTGGAACGCACAAATATATGTTTATCTTCTGCATACGTGTAATACATGCCAAATAGTAGGTAGGCCACAGGCAGTAATGAAACTAGGACCTCTGTCACCAATTCCCACATTGCGAATCCCCTTCATGTGGCTTATAAATGAATGTGCCCTTCAGAAAAGTAGAGGAGAGAAAGGATTGGAGAAACAGGTGCGAGTTTCTGCCCCACAGGGTGAGGAATCTATTCCAAATGTTGTGGATTTTGATGTGCCTCAAAATATGCTAAAAATATAGAAGTCCTTGAGCAGTGAAGTAGGATCTTAAACAATCTGCCTCAGGGGCATAGAACGCAGTTGAAAAGTTTGTTATTGCAATATGAGGACATTAGTAAGATTCATATGGGAAGAACTAATGCCATTGTACCTGAATTGAACGTATGGAACACAATTCCGAAAAATCAACACCCCTATCGGCTTAATTCTCTCAAAGCAGACAGATCCAGAAGGAGGTGGAGGCCATGCTCAATGTGGACATCATCGAACCAAGCCAGAGCGCATGGAGCTCGCCGATCATCTTCGTTCCAAAACCGGATGGGACTCAATGATTTTGGCTGCATTATTACAAGATCGACACTGTTACAAAATCAGACTTATATCCAATACCGACATTGAAGGACTGTACACAGAAAGTTGGACAAGTCAGTTCCATCACCAAGTTAGAGTTAATGTGTGGTTTCTGGCAAATACCTTTATCAGAGACTTCAAAATAAATTTCTGAATTGTAACGCCAAATGGACTGTATCAATTCAAAGTGATGCTCTTTGGAATAAAGAACACACCCAGCACATTCCAAAGGCCCATGAACAGAGTTGTGATCTGGTTAATAAACTGTGCAGTCCGTTTGGACGATGTAGTGATCATTTCTAAGTCCTGGAAACATCACTTGGTACAGTTGGCAGAGCTCTTTGAATGAATATGAGAAGCAAAACTGATGATAAAATTAAACAAAACTGAAGTCGCGAAAGCAGACGTGATGTTCTTGGGACAAAACATCGGTCATGGAAAGTTGACGCCAATGGAACGCAAAGACAGAGGTTACCCAGGAATTTCCATGACCAACCTTGAAGAAAAAGGTGCTTCGCTTCTTAGGAGTCAGTGAATTCGATCGGAAGTTTGTTCCAAACGTCAGCAGTGTCGTGGCACCATTAACCGACTTGCTGAAGAAGAACACAAAGTTTTGGTGAACAAAACAACGCTAGGAGGCATTCGACCATTAAGAAGAAATATTGACCACCAAACCAGTTTTAGATACACCAAACGGTTCATCCTTTCAAAGTTGCCATCGACGCTAGTGACATAGGAGTTGGAGCAATACTGTTACAGGGCGATGAGATGGGATCGTACTTTTCAAAGAAACTCAACATCCACCAGAGAAAATATTCCATGATTGAGAAAGGACTATTAAGTTCGGTACTACCCTTACAACATTTTAATATGTACTCACAAACAGCGTGTTGGAGACGGTTGTGTACACGTATCCCAATCTGATTACATTCTCTGAACACTTTAAAGGCTATTTCATTGGAGCCTTATGTTACAGACTTTTCATTAAAAAATTGTACTTCTAGCGTGTCATGAGAATGTAATCGCAGATGTGTTCTCACAGATTTAACTGATAAAGTTTAGACGAGATTCGTATTTGTCCAATGTTAAATATAGGTATATGGCAAGAAGTTAAGTGAACTTAGATTTAAGTTTTCTCGAAGCTATGGTCAAGTGTTTAAAGAATAGAAAAAACAAATGAGACTGTGTTTTAATTATGATTTTTTTAAGCAATAAGGTGTTATAAATGTGTAAAGGGTACTGTACCTTTAAGTGGGTTGAAGGATATATAAGCACAGCGAGTTCTGGAAAATGTAGAATGTAGCATGTACTCCAACAGCTGGCAGTACCTCTGTTCCTATAAGTCAAAAAATAAAAGCAAATTTGATCAATCTGTTTAAATTATGTCCCAAGAAACTAAATTACAATCGAGTTTAAATTTGGCGTTTGGCAATATAATAAAAAAAATGAAATGACACGATGCTTTGGGGCATAAAGCTGAAAAAAAAATCATTTGGAGGAGAACTGCCACGCCACCAACATCTGCAGACTGCCCAGAGAATAGCTCTCCTAAATGTACCTTTATTTATCAATGACCAGTGAAACAGAAACTCTAAGGAGAAGAAAAGGAGGATACAAAGAGAAGATTCAACAGCTGGTTAGTTGGAAATTTGAATTTTTTTGTGTATCTTAATTGCGGGCGGGGCGGAGGGGGATTATCGGACCAGTATTGGAGATGAGAAAGTAAGTGATAGGTCAGAAAAAGTAGTTGCAAATAGTTGTTCGTTAATCATTCTCTGTCAGACTTTTTAAAAAATATTGTTAATTTTTTACTTTAAATAGTGACCATTAAGATGGTTATTGGCCTTCCGTATTTTTACAGATTACAGTACGGGTTAATTCATTACTGTCTTGCATGTTTAAATTAGCGCATGTTGAGGTGTGGGTTTCCCCGCGGGTTGCAACACATTGACTGGGATTTCTCTGCACAGATGCTGCCAGACCTGCAGAGCTTTTCCAGCAAATTACTGTCTAAGTTTTTGGCTCACTAAATCTGCAGTCTCTTGACTTCCTTACGTCTATCATTAACAGCCATGGTTGAGGTCCTGGAGGACAGGAAGACAGCTAATGTCGTTACATTATTTGTAATTTGGCTGCAAGGAAAACCCGGGGAACTACAGACCAGTGAGTTTGATGTCAAGTGTGGATAAGTGTTTGTAGGAGATTCTGAGAGGCAGGATTTACATGCATTTGCAAAGGCAAGGACTGATTAGCGATATTCAGCACGGCTTTATGTCTGTGAATCCATGTCTAATAAACGAGATTGCAGTATTGCAGTTTTTGAAGAGGTCATCGGGATGATAGATGAAGATAAAGCAGCATACGTTGTCGACGTGGACTTTAGTGAGGCCCAACAATGTTCCACATGGTAGTCTGTTTAACAAGGTTAGATCACAGGAGATCAGGGAGAGCTATCCAATTAGATGCAAAACTGGCTTGACTGTAGGAGACAGTGGGTGCTGGGAGAGATTTGCTGTTCAATTGGAGGCCTCTGTCCAGAGTTGTTCCACAAGGACCAGGCTGCTGTTGTTCATTGTTTTTGCAAATGATTTGGATGAGAATATTGGAACCGTGGATAGTAATTTGGAGACGAAACCCCCCAAAATTGGAGTTAGGGTGGGCAGTGAAGAAGACTATCTTAGTGCACAAATACATCTTGATCTACTTGACAAGTGGGCTGAGGATTGACTAATGGGTCTTCATGCAGATAAATGTGAGATGTTGTAGTTTGTTATACAAACGAGTGTAGGATTTATTCACAAAATGGTAGTGCGCTGGGGAGTGTTGCTAGTTCCGTGAATGTGGAGTCGCATATTGACAGGGCAGTGAATAAGGCATAAGGCAAGCTGACTTCCATCAGTCAGAGCATTGATGACAGGAATTGGCACTTCATGCTGTGCTTCTACAAGAGAATGGTAAGTCCACATTTGAAGCACTGAGTGCAATTCTTGTCGCCATGCTATAGGAAGGATGTTATAAACTGGGAAGGGGACACAAATATTTAAAATGATGTGACGGAGACAGGAGGTTTTGAGATATAAGGATAGGCTGAAATTTTGTTCCTTTTGTGTTGGAGGCTGAGAGGTGACCTTTATGGATAGGATAAATAGAAAAGATCATTTCCAACGTGTGGGTGGGTCAGAATCAGAGACGATAGATTTAAGGTGAGAAGAAAGATATTTAATAGAGATATAAGGGGCAGTTCTTTCTCACAAATGGTGGAGTGCATATGTAGCGAGCTGTCAGAGGAAGTGGCATTGTGGAGTACAACTAAAACATATCAAGGACAATTGGATGTGTACATGAATAGGAAATGTTTGTAGGGGTCTGTGCCAAAAGAAGAAAAATAGTAATCATTCAGTTTAGGAAACCAGGTGAGCATGGAAGAGTTGGGCCAAAAGGTCTGTTTGTATATTGTATGATTCTAAGAGTCTATAACTCTTTCACATTTCCTTCATCACTAGTTCTTCATTGCACTCAATTCATTTCCAAGTCAAAGCTCATCTGCAAATACTTTAAATTATCTAACTCTCCAAACTTTCTTAAGTAGTGAATTCCTGACATTGATGTGGTTCTGCAGACCACAGCAGCAGAAACAGAATTAAATTCAACGTTTTTGCTGGGATAATCCCTCAATCTACCATTCCAACCAAGTTGATCTATGATTCAGTGGTGTATATGTGAACGTGCCAGTGTCCCAATCGTGTTTACGTAAACCTGATGACAACCTGTTAAAGCTCTCATAATTGACTGCTTGCATTTAAAACAGCAGAACTAATATCTGATAGAGAAAGTGTAATAATCCTAACACCAACAAACCAACAGTACTATCACATCCAGCCATAAATGGTGATGGACGGTTGAGCAATTTCATGGAGGTGAGGGCTCCACTATTACCCTATCCTAAATAATGGAACAATCCTGTAAATCAGTGTAAAAAATAATGATGTAGTTTTGGTAAGATACTCTGCCAGACGTGCTGAGTGAATGATCCACCTCACCCTCGCCATGATGCCCACAGACTCACAGATGCCCGTATTCAATCAATTTGATTTGCTGCAAGTGACATGATGAAACAGCTGAACACAGTAGATACGACAAAGACAATGGGCCCTGACACCATTCCTGTAATAGGACTGAAGAGTTGTGCTGCACAACAATCCGTGCCCCTGTGGAAGTTGTTTCATTCCAGCTCCAACTCTGACATCTTCTTGGCAATGTGAAAAATTACTCAGCTATGTCCAGACCCCTAAGAGGAGAATAATTACAATTTGACCATTTACCCCGTCAGTCCCATCACGATAGTTAAACTGGTAGAAGTTCTTTTTGACAAATCTGTCAAACAGCACGGAAATAACTAGCACAGTGTGGTTTCCAATAGGACCCTCCGTAGAGTTGGTGCTGTTGTGGACATGTCACTGGATTACTAATCCAGACCAAGCTAATGCTCTAGCAGCTGGTGCAAGTTAATAACAATTAATAAAATATCGACATATAAAATCTGGTATCAGTAACGGTGATGCTGAAATCAATGTCGATTGCAAACTCCAATTTACTTCATCAATGTAATTTCAGGAAGTGAATTCTGGCCTAGTGAATTCCACGCATTCTCGATCTTGCCTAAAAGATACTCTGGACACACACGCATGTGATAACCTTTTCAATGGTCTCTAAAACGATAAAGAAAGACACGAAATTGTGTCAAACTGCTCCTCGGTTCGGAAGGATGAAACTGACAGAACTTCCAGCACCAGCCTCAAGTATCGGAAAAGGGAACGGGAAACACAGTCCTGTTGATCCTTCAGAGCCTCCTTCCTAACATCTGAGAGCTTGTGACTGCTATACTCCAAATGCCTCTCTATTCCTTTCATATCGTGAAATCATTACTTATAGTCAGTGCCTTCTGTTCCACAGCTTATATGGGAGAGAAATCCTCAGAGTCACCAGTCACTGAGTGCAGACGTTTATTCTCATCTCAATGCAGAGTGGCCTGTCTGTACATAATACTATGGCCCCTTTTCTTAGATGTCCGAGCCAGGGGAATTATCTTCCCTGTTTCCAATATGTCTCACCCTGTCAGACACCCTTATATCTCCATTCATTTTCCTAAACACTATGGAATACAGGCCCAGTCGCCCCAAACTCTGTTCTCACAACAAGTCTGTCATCCCAGAGATCAGTCTTGTCATCCTTCACTGCACTCCCTCATTGTCAGGTTTGTCTTTTATAAGATAAGGAGTCCAAAACTACACACAATAAGGCACAATGTTCAAGATGGGCTCTCACCAAGGCCCTGTACAGCTGCAGTAAGACACCCTTACTCCTGTCAGTCAGTCCCCTAGAAATAAAGTCAACACATCATTTATCTTCCTGCCTGCTGTCTGCTCTTGCAATATTGCTTTCAGTGACTGGTGTCCAAGGAGATACAGATCCTTTTCAATGTTACAGCTCCCCACTTGCTGGGTCTATATACAATGGTCAGCGTGCCAATGCCATTGCCAGTATTGGCTTCTGGTTTCAGGACTCACTGCCCTGCAAGGACTTGGAGGGCTGCGCAGCACGAATAAAAGAAAGAACATAAATCCCTCTAAAGAATAACATGTTTCATCCAATCTCTTTTCAAATGATAGGTTGCTGTACTATTGTCCCCATCGAAGTGCACACCGTCACGTCCCATTGATCTTCACTTGCCACGTATTTGCCCATTCACTGCACTTGTGTCAATCATTTTGGAGCTTTTTTCTAAATCCTCCTCGCCCACTAACAATCCAACATCATTTAGTGCTGTGAGCAGACTGAGAAATTTTGCATTTGACTCCCTCAACTAAATGTTTGGCATGCATTGAGAATAGCAATGTCAAAATCACTAATCCCTATGACACGCTATGATTCTCCGACTTAAACATAGATTGTTTTATTCCTGTTCACTGTTTCGTATCAGTTCTTCTATTCTAAAACCATGTTCAAACTTTTGTCCCAATGCCATAACATTTGAGTTTGCACACTTGGTGATGGTGTTTACCAAGATCTTTCTGAAATCTAAATGCATTGCATCCATTTCTTCTCTGTATGCATCGACCAGTCGGTTTCTCAAATATGATTCCCTTTTCACGGTGACCCATTACATAAGAACGTACAAACTAGGAACAGGAGTAGGTCATCGGGCCCTTCAAGCCTGTGCCACCATTCAGCAAGATAATGGCTGATGATTTCATGGCTTCAGCTTCACTTACCTGCCCACACACTATAATCCTTAATTCCTTTACTGTTCAAAAAATTGTCTATCTGAGGTCACCATATTCAATGACAAATCCTCAACTATTTCACTGGGAGAAAAATTTCACAGATTCACAACCTCCTTGGTCAGGAAGTTCCTTCTCAATTCAGTCCTAAATCTGCTCCATCTAATTTTGAAGCTTTGTCCTTTTGTCCTAGTTTCACATGCTTCTGGAAGCCCCCTTTTTATATTTATCTTACCTACTCCCTTCACAAGTATATGTGTTTCTATTCTTTCCTCCCTCATTCTTTCAAATTTCAATCAATGTATAATTCCAATCTACTCAGTCTCTCTTCCTTCACACCACCCCCAATCGCCTGTATTTCCTTTCTCAGATGGGGAAACCAAAACTGCACGTACTACAGGTGTCGTCCAACCAGCCCACTTTAAAGCTGCAACATAACCTCCCTGCTTTCACACTCAATCCTTTTAGCACTGAAGTACAAAATTTTATTTGCCTCGTTAACTACCTGTTGTCCCTGCAGACCAACTTCTTCAATTCAGGCACAAGGACACCCAGGTCCCTCTGCACAAGAGCATGAAGCATTTTTTTAACAATTCAAATAAGAGTCGTCTTAACTATTTTTTCCGACCACAATGGAGAATTTTACATTTATTATAAATGTAATCAATCTGCCAGACCTTCGCCAACTCACTTGAACTCTTTATGTCCCTTTGTAAAGTTTAACCGTCCTCTGCACACGTTACTCTGCCACTCATTTTAGTCTCATCTTCAATCATTGAGACAGTACACGTCGTCCTCTACTCCAAATCATCTTTGTAAGCTGTGAATAATTGCCGTCTCAGCACCAATCCCTGAGGCACTTCATCAGTCACTGATCAACACCCAGAAAAAACAATCATGTATTCCCACTTGTTGTTTCATGTTGGTTAACCAATCCTCTATCCATGCTAATACATTACCCGTAATGCCACATCTTATGCAGCAGCCTTTTTGACGTCACTGTATCGAATGTCTTTTGGAAATCTCAATACACCACGCCTACTGGGTCCCTACAGTTATAATTTGCTCATTGAATTCCAGTAGTTTAGTTATACATGGCTTGCCTTTCATGAACCAACACTGTGTCTGCCTAACTGGACAATTTCTATCAAAATGCATTGCCATTTATTCCTTGATTACAGATTGAAATATTTCCCCTGCAGATTTTAGGCTAACTCGTCTATAATTCCCCACACTTTGTCTACCTCACTTTTTAAGCAGTAGTGTCTGAACTCCTGTTTTCAAATTTGCTGGAATTGCATCAGAGTCCAGTGAATTCAGAAAAAAAAATCCACAAGTGCATTTGCTATTTTGCTCATCACCTCTGTTAGTATCTTGGGATACATTCCATCAGGGCAGGAGACGTATCTACATTTGGCTCCATTAGCTTGACAGACACTACCTCACTCTTGGGAATGGTTATTTCCAGGTACTCACTTACCTTCCTCTCTTTGACAATCACTGGCATGTTATTAGTGTCCTTCATTGTGTAGACCAACTAAATAATCTATAATTCTCGTCCATTTCCTCATATCCCATTACTGGATCCCACTTCTCACCCTCTGAATGACCACTGCTTACCTTAGCCATTTATTTCGTTTCGTATATTTACAGAATATTTTGCTATCTGTCTTTATATTCTGAGGTGGTTTACTCTCATAACCTATCTGATGTATCTTCATTTTTTTGTTGCTTTATTTTTACATTTAACGCTTTTGACATTATTTTGACATTTAAAGTTTTCACAATTTCTACTCTCCCACTGGTCTTTGCCATTATTTATGCCATTTATTTTAATTTGATAGTCTTCCTTATTTCCTGAGACATTCAAAGCAGATTACCCTTTTCCTACAGTCCTTCCATTTCACTGTTACATGCTGTTGCTGAGAACGCTGACAATTGCTTTGAAAGCCTTCCACTGTTAAGCAACGGTTCCACAGTAAAGTCTTCACTTTCAGCCATCTTTAGCCAAGATCAAAGGGTTGTAAAACTCATGTATATGAATTGTGCACACACCTAAGATGGCTCTTGAGTACTTAATCAGTTAGAATGGAGGTGAGAATTTGATTGATTAAAATGCCAATCATTAAATTTATTTCAAGTCACTGCCTGGAGATACCTTCAGGTACTATCGATGCAAATTAAGTAGCACTTGTGGACAGACAATATATTCTAAGCATGAGACCTTGTTCGGACTCTGTCTGTGTCTTGACCTGGAGTCACACTGATTTTATTTACAAAGTAGGAGAAGTGATTGTGCGTATGTGCGAGAGAGGGGGCGTGTCTCTGTGAAGGGGAGAGAGAGACACACATTCTGTATGTGAGATAGAGTGAGGTGCAGTATGCGTGTGAGTGCGGGAGGGAGAGAAAGGCTCTGTGTGCATGCGAATGTGACAGAGTGGGGTGCGTGTGTGGAACGTGAGAGAGGGGGAGTGTGACTGTGTGCGAGAGGCAGATAGGGAGAGTGTGCATCATTGTATGTAACGGGAAGAGTGAGAGTGTGTACTTGTCCAGACTAAGACACAGAAAAATACGGCATGTCCCTTTCCCCACATACACTCACTCCGTGGTTTTAGAGCTTCTCCTCTGCTCCATTTGTTGTTCATGTTACAGACCCAGATGGTATAACTACAGTCCCCATGCTCCATCTCGAGTTGGGTCACCAAATCCTCAGGTGTCCCTGAATGTCTCAGGCAGCTCACAGCGCAAACTCCAGCAAACTACCCCCAGCACCTCCACTAGGTTTTGCATAACAGAAGTCAGTCAAAAGCCCCTCAGATACAAGACAGATCCCTGGTCCTTTGCAATTATACTCAATGGTATTCCTCGTGTTACTGACCGCACAATCAACTGACAGAGACAAACAGAGGCGTTCCGTGGGCAGGCCCATGCCAAGTTTCAAACACGCGAGTCAGAGCTGCTGGAACATTCCTGTCCATGGAGCACCACATGGGACACATCGGGAAGTGAACAGCTGCCTGACACACACCATTTCAATGTTTCTGAGCTTCACCGTGCCAGTACTCGATGCAAGGGAGTGTCAACAACTAAGGCCAGGGAAAGATACAGTGAAAAGAGACAAAGAATTTGTTAACTGATAGCTTGCTGAAAATGTGAATAAGGAGATAGGGGGACTGGAATAACAGGATGGTGGGCCCAATCCCAAGAAAGCAAACATTAAATGGAGATATTGCCAGATCTGCTAGAATGGTCCATTGCCTCAAATTCTGAATCTGCTTCACAGAACCAGCCCAGACACCATAAACTGGGGTAAGGTAATGGCTAAGATGGAGAGCTGTGCAGGCCGTGCCGGAGGATTACTCCAAAAACTGGACTATCTACACAGGAAGGGGAGCATTGCAAACCTTTGCCAGGATATTGCAACCCTGCACCACCACCCTATGCCTCCGACCTTTGAGCCAGTTTTGTAACCAAATTGCTTTCATATGAACCAACCTTGTTAAACAGATGACCATGCACATTGTTATTCAACGCCTTACTCAATTCCACATCGACAATGTACACCACTCTATCTCAATTAATCTCCTGAGTCGCTTCTTCAAAAAATGTCTCAGTCAAGTCAGTGAGACACAATATTGCTTGCACAACGTCATATTGACTATCTAAATCAGTCGTTACCTTTCAAAATGCTTGAAAATTATATGCCACATAATCACCTCCAACAACTTACTCACCATAAATGTCAGGCTCACTGGCTTTTCCTTATTACCCTTCATAAATCCTTGAAGTAGTGGCACCACGTTAACCACCCTCCAGTCTTCCAGCATTTTACCCGTGGCTATTGATGTTAGCAATCACTTCCCTAGCTTCCCACAGAGTTTGAGCGTGCATTCAATAAACTCGAGGACATTTTCCTTCCTTTGCATGTTTTCAGACCTCCAGCAGCTCCTCTGTAATGCAGACACTTTCAAAGATGTCACTACCTATTTCTCAAGTTCTCTAACTTCCATAACCTCATGCACAGTAAATAGCGATAGAAAATATTCGTTCAGGACCTCCCCCGTTTCCTGTGGTTCTGCATATGGGCAGCCTTGCTGATCTTTAAGGATGTCCTATTCTCTCCACAGTTACTCTTTTATCCTTAACATATTTGTAGAATTCCTTTGGATTCTCCTTAACTCTATTTGCCAAAGCTATCACACTTTCCCTTTTTATGCTCCCAAGTTCTCTCTTAACTATACTCTTATTGCCTTCAGACTCTTCTAGTAATTCATGTTAAACCAAGAATTAACAGGCTAATGATGACCATTCCGATTGTCTGAAAAATCCATCTGGTTCACTGACACCCTTTAAGGAAACGAACTGCCATCTTTACCTGGTCTGGTCTACAAGGGACACCAGACCCACAACAATGTGGTTGACTGTTAACTGCCTTCTGGGCAATTAGGGATGGGTAATAGATGCTTGCCTAGCCAGGGACACCTTCATCCCATGTACGAATTAAGGGGAAAAACGCATCAATTCCTGGTGTCTGTACCAGACACACGCTTCCCTTTTAACAATGACCAGAACCTCAACTTCTTCAATCCTACAGCATTCCTTACACGTACCAACGTTACCATTCATCCTAACAGGAACATAATGTCTCTATCCGCCTGACATCTCATTGTTGAAGGCTCCCCATTTCCGAACTGACCCCCTTCTCTGTGAATATCTGTCCCAATCAACTTTGGAAAATTCTTGATTAATATCATCAACATTGGTTTTTCAACAATTTAGAACTTTAAGTTTTAGATCTGGTTCATCCTTTTCCATCTCTATTTTGAAACTAATGGAATTATGATGAATTGTCATATAGTGCTCCCCCACTGATACCTCAACCATCCCCTCCCCATTACATTATTTCTCAAGGGTAAGGTGATGTTTAGCTCCTTCCCTAAGATGGAGAGCATTGGTCAAGCAGCTGCAGCGTTGTAACTGGGACTGCTGGGTTTTCAACTCATTTGGTTGAACTTAACAATAATTTTTCTCAGTGAAATTTTCATTGAGTGAGATAGAGGGATTGTCTGTACGAGGCTGAACTAGTTTCCTGGTGCTATCTTATGGAACTCACCTCATTAACTACGCACAGCAAACCATGATGTTCCCCTCATTCAATACCAGCCTGATTCTCCCATCCATCATGGCTGGAGGTACTCACCATCGCCCAGATGGCCCTGGATATTCTGTGATAACTGGCACTGGTGCCATCTTTCAAATCCCAATGGGCACACAGTTGAGCTTTCTCAGTTCAGAGCTGCCCTGAACAGTTTACCCCGAGCATGGCAGATAAGGGTCAATTACTCCACGGTTTGTCGACAGGGACAGGGAGGTTCGGTGGATTGGCTAGCACAGAGGGGGACAATTCTCTTCCCAGAGGCGGCCACACCACCAGACCCTTCGAACATGGTCTGAGCTCACCATCCAGCTCACTGCAGTATCTGCAGTCTGGGGAAATGTCCAGCAAAACAGGACAAGCATCAATAACCTTCCCCGCTCTGTCAAAATAAGGGTCACCGTATTCTTTCTGCTCCCTCACACTCACTGCATATCTGTTATAGCACCGACATACGAACAAGGGTCATGCTCCACCACTCTCACTGCTGCAAACAACACCTTCCTTCTCTCTCTCTTTCCCCTCCACTGTGTCTCTCTCATTACTATTACTGTTTGAATACAACACTATGGACTGACTCCCTCTGAACACATCACCATCTCCACACCACAACCCACATCAGCACGAACAGCAGGGACCACCACTCCCACCCTCCATTTCTCGCATTCCAAGAGAAGCAGTCTGGAATAGGACGAAAAGGGGCAAACCTGGTGGTGGAGTGCCCGATATCCATCTCCCCACCACCACCCGTACCTGTGTGTCTGTATTTTACTCTGTGAGTATCTATATGTAAGTGCAGGTCTGACCGGCTCTGTAGTGCTGAAAATGAACCAATATCTCCCTCAGCTGGCCTCCCTACCCGACTGCAGTGAAAGCAGCAGAGAGTGACATCACTTGAGGATTCAGACTGGGAGGGAGAGACAGTGAGAGAGCTTATAGCACGTTCCAAACTGACAATTTGTTAAAAAAAACTAATCAAAAACCAAAGCAAAGTTAGTCGAAATACAATGGATTCATAAATGATATAGAGTTTAAACATTGTCAATAAGTACATCAACATTTATTTTTCTTTATATCTGAGACACAGAATCATACACACACACACACACACACACACACACACACACACACACACACACACACACACACACACACACACACACACACACACACACACACACACTTGCACACTCAATACTGGTAGATGGAATACTGCAAATACACTTGGGCCTATCAAAATTGAATTGCTCACCTCTGAGTCAACCATTTTGTCAGGAGATGAGATGAATTAATTTCTCACTGTGTGACTGGCAATGCTTAAAACGCTAGTGAGAAAGTACAGGGAAGTCCTGAAAAAAAGCCCAGTAGTGTTGCTAATGACGCAGGAACAACATTTCTCAGTATCAGACAAGATTGCTCTATGCTTTCACAGATATTATTGGAAAAATCAAACGGCCATGCAATTTGAGAGATTCGCAATAAAGGATTTGTTATCTTCTGAGAAAGTAAAATACTCTGCCATTGATGCAGTGGTGTCGGGAGGCCAGCAAAGGGTAGTATTGTAACAATTTAATCACAAAACTCGGAGGCTAGCACTGCTGCCTCACAGCACCAGGCACCCGGGCTCGATTCAACCCTCGGACGATTGTTTGTGTGGAGTTTCACATTCTCCCCATATCTGCTGTTTCCATCCATAATCCAAAGCTGTGGATGTTAGGTGAATTGGCTATGCTAAATTGTCCATAGTGCCCAGGGATGTGTACTTTAGGGGCATTAGTCATGAGTAAACGTAGAATAGTATTTTAACGGGTCTGGGTGGGTGACTTTTCGAAGGGTTAATGTGGATGCGTTGGGCAGAAGCGCCTGTTTCCACACTGTAGGAATTCTGTGAACTCTGCGAACAACAGGGACAGAGGAGACAGAGGAGGAGGGAGACTTTGATCCCAATTTCAATATATTTACTTCAAAAGCAACTTTGCACAGAGATGCAGACAGAGGTACACACAAACTGAGATACTGATACTAACACACATAACATATGCACATAGAGATACGCACACAGATATGGAAGTTTACACACAAACACACGAACATAACCCCACATCCAGGCACACACTGTCTTTAATAGAGATATATATGTTTTATTAATAAGTTATCAATGGTCAGTTGGAGAAGGCAGGAGAATCGGGTTGAGAAATATTTTTATTGCGATCAAATATCATGGCAGACAAAAATGGGTTGAATGGCCTAATTCTGCTCCAGGGTTCATTGCTCATATGAACTTGTGGTCCTAGAAATGTCTTTCCATAACGCCAGTGAAGGCTGAATTTCGTAAGTATTTCATTTAAGAGAGTTCATGAGAAAGTGGACAGGCTTGAGGGGCTGAGTGATCGATATCTGTTTCTAATTGTCGACTCCTTTTATATCAAAGTAGTGGTGATTGGTTTGAGGGGAACACATTTTGAGAATAAGGACATTCCCATTTCAGACTGAGACAGGGATGTTCCTTTCTGTTTAAGGTTGTGTGATCTGTGGTGTTCTCATGCCGAAACAGCGAGGTTCAGTTCCATAGATCTATGATGAACAAGAAAATCCATCGTTTATGAATCCATTGTATTTCGACTAACTTTGCTTTGGTTTTAGATTAGTTATTTTTTACAAATTTTAGAAACCTGACTGACTTATTCCTAACACTGAACCTGACCCAGTCTGAGACGGATATAATTTACCATATCACACATTGAGTTATACTGACAAGTTGTCGTGACGTCTAGAGGAGAGGGAATAGAAAAAGAGGCAATGAATCTCTAACCTCGGTAGGAACAGGGATAAGGAGAAATTATCAAAAAGGCCATTTGAGTGGGAATTTCTCCTCGCCATAGGTTTGTGGTACCTGTCTGTTTGCATTTGTTCAAAGTTGTGTTAGTTAAATACTTCATGGGAAAGTGACTCAAGGATAATGAACTGCAGATCAGAACGTTAGGCTGAGACCACAATCTGATCAGTCTCAATCTTAGTGCCTGGGACCAACTGCTGTTCCTCTGTCCTATTTGCCCCATTCTATTGAGCCCCTCAACTGGCTACTCACGAGCAGCTGGAGTTCTACGACCTGGTGCACAGAAACGGAGAAGACCATTCAGCCCCTGAACGCAGTCAAATGTGATTTGGTGTGGATTGGAAAACGTTCTTGGGAAAAGAGTGGGTGTTAATGTGAAACTGTCCCCTCCTCTCTCTTTATAGAAATTCCCCTGTCTCTATTTATTAGTCATGTTGTTGACCCCGATTCACACTGTTTACATCCCCCATACTGTACCCAGATATTGCTCACAAAATCCTCTGGTCTCTTTGATTACAGCATTCCTTCACAGAACATCCAGGAAAATAACAACGATGAAACTTCCAAAAACAGAATGCAAGAACATAAGAAGCAGGAGTAGGTTATTCAGCTCCTACAGCCTGCCTTTCAGTTCAATAAGATCATGGCTAATCTGGTGTTGGCCCCTCCTCCCGCAGTGCCTGCCGTGTAAAACATCCATCCGCCCCTGTGTTCCAACAATCTCAATGATCTATCTCCTCAACCACTCTGGGGGAGAGAAATCCCGATGGTCACTGCCCTCTTTGAGAAGGAAACACACCGCACACATTCACTGTGACCTTTTGGCATCAATAAGATATATGAACACCAGGTAAGCTTGACTGGCCTAGATAACAAGGCTGTATTTGAGTGATGATGGTTTCAATGAACCTGAAGTAAATGGAACATAATGGAGATTAGGAGAAATCTCCCCACTTTTTTTTTGAGTGGGAGCAACAGCGAAAGTAAGGCAAACCAGGAAGGCTACTGCTAATGTAAGTGAGATTTTTAAAATTACCTACCGGTAGTGGCCAGCGGTGTTTTTCCTCCAGAGTAGGAGCCAGAGCAGTGCAGAAGTGACGCGGACAGGAGGGGCAGCTGGGAAGGAAAGTAAGTGACCATATATATTAGCAACGCCCTATGACCCCGAAGGGAAGGGGGCAGAATAGAATAGCGCTAGTGGTAGGAGACTCGATTGTTATGAGAATTGATAGGAGATTTTGTCGTCAGGATCGGGATTCCCGAAACGTATGTTGCCTCCCTGGTGCCAGGGTCCGGCACGGCTCTGGTCGGATATACAAGATTCTAAAAGGGAAGGGCGAACAGCCAGACATCGTGTTACATATTAGCACCAATGATATAGCCAGGAAAAAGATTGAGAATGTATAAAGTGATTTCAGGGAGTTAGGGTGGAAGCTGCAGAGCAGGACGAACAGAGTAGTGTTCTCAGGTTTACTCACAATGCCACGAGATAGCGAGGCGAGGAACAGGGAGAGGGCGCAGCTTGACACATGGCTGTGCAGCTGGTGTAGGAGGGAGGGCTTCAGATATGTGGATAATTGGGATGCTTTCTGGGGAAGGTGGGACATGTACATGAAGGACAGGTTCCACCTGAACTGGAAGGGGACCAACGCCCTGGGTGGATGGTTTGCTCGAGTGGTTCAGGAGGGTTTAAATTGTTTGGCAGTGGTGTGGAAACTTGAGCTATATACCGGTGGTGAGAGTTGATGGATATGAGGCAATAGCAAGAGGTAGCGCAGCCAGTGGGACAAAATTTCCTGGGGATAGGTTAAAGTGTGATTGCTTCAATGCAAGGAGTACCAGGAATATAAATGATGAGCTTAGAGCATGGATCAGTACCTGGTATATGATGTTGTGGTCATAACAGAGGCGTGGGTTTCTCAGAGGCAGGAACGGTTGCTGGATATTCCAGGGTTTAGAACATTTTTTAAAAAAAATAGGGAGTGGGGGAAAGAGGACGGGGTGCAGCACGGCTAATCAGAGAAGTAATAACAGCTACAGGAGTTACCATTGTCATGGAGGATCTGCCTACTGAGTCAGTATGGATGGAAATTAGGAACAACAAGGGAGCAGGCACCTCATTACGGGTTTACTACAGCCCCCCAATAGCAACAGGGAGATTGAATAAAAAAGAGGTCGACAGATTTTGGAAGAGTGTCAATGTATTGGGTTGTTGTAATAGGTGACTTTAACTTTCCCAATATTGATTGGAACCTCCTTCGAGCACATGGTTGAGAAGGAGCTGTTTTTGTAAGTTGTGTTCAGGAGGTTTTCCTAACTCAGTACGTTGACAGACCAACGAGGGGAGAGGTCATTTTGGATTTGGTGCTCCGCAATGAGCCGAGGCAGGTGTCAGATCTTGCTGTGGGAGAGCATTTTGGTGATAGTAACGACAACTGCCTCACATTCTACATAAGAGAAAGTGAGGACTGCAGATGCTGGGGATCAGAGCTTAAAATATGTTGCTGGAAAAGCAGAGCAGGTCAGGCAGCATCAAAGGAGAAGGAGAATCGACGTTTCGGGCATAAGCCCTTCTTCAGGAATGAGGAGGGTGTGCCAAGCAGTCTAAGATAAAACGTAGGGAGGAATGACTTGGGGGAGGGGCATTGGGAATGCGATAGGTGGAAGGAAGTTAAGGTGAGGGTGATAGGCCGGAGTCGGGGTGGGGGCGAAGAGGTTGGGAAGAAGATTGCAGGTCAAGAAGGCGGTGCTGAGTCTGAGGGTTGGGGCTGAGAAAAGGTTGGGGGAGGGGAAATGAGGAAGCTGGAGAAATCTGAATTCATCCCTTGTGGTTGGAAGGTTCCTAGGCGGAAGATGAGTCACTCTTCCTCCAGGTGTCGTGTTGCCATGGTCTGGCAATGGAGGAGTCCAAGGACATGCATGTCCTTGGCTGAGTGGGAGGGGGAATGTTGTGGATGTTGTGTATCTGGACTTCAGCAAGGCATTTGATAAGGTTCCCCATCGTAGTCTCGTTCAGAAGGTCAGGAGGAATGGGATACAGGGATATTGATCTGTCTGGATACAGAATTGGCCGGTCGACAGAAGACAGCGAGTGGTAGTGGAAGGAATGTATTCTGCCTGGAAGTCAGTGGTGAGTGGTGTTCCACTGGGCTCTGTGCTTGGGTCTCTACTCTTTTTAATTTTTATTAATGACTTGAATGAGGAGATTGAAGGATGGGTTAGCAAATTTGCAGATGACACAAAGGTTGGAGGTGTCGTTGACAGCTGTTGTAGGCTGCAGCAGGACATTGACATGATGAATAGATGGGCTGAGAGGCGGCAGATGGAGTTCAACCTGGATAACTGTGAGGTGATTCATTTTGGAAGGTCAACCTTGAAAGTTGAGGACAGGCTTAAATACAAGATTCTTGGCAGTGTGGAGGAACAGCGTTATCTTGGTGTGCTCGTACATCGATCCAATCAAATTGCCACCCAAGTGGACAGGGTTGTTAAGAAAGCATATTTTGGCTTTCATTAACAGGGGGATTGAGTTTAAGGGCCATGAGATCTTGTTGCAGCTCTATAAAACTTTGGTTAGACCGCATTTGGAACACAGTGTCCAGTTCTTGTCGCCCTATTATAGGAATGATGTGGATGCTTTGGAGACGGTTCAGAGGAGGTTTACCAGGATGCTGCCTGGAATGGAGGGCTTATCTAATGAAGAGAGGTTGACTGAGCTCGGACATTTTTTATTGGAAAAAAGAGGGAAGAGTGGGTACCTAATTGAGGTGTACAAGATAATGAGAGGCATAGATAGTGTTGATAGTCAGAGACTTTTTTCCCAGGGCAAAAAGTTGTTAACACGAGGGGTCATAGTTTTAAGCTGTTTGGTGGAAAGTATAGAGGGGATGTCAGAGGCGGGTTCTTTACACAGAGAGTTGTGGGAGCATGGAATGCGTTGCCAGCAGCAGTTGCGGAAGCGAGGCCATTGGGGATATTTAAGAGACTGCTGGGCATGCATATGGTCACAGATATTTGAAGGTTCGTACATTAAGTTTACCTTACATGAGGATCAATGGTCGGCACAACATCGTGGGCTAAATGGCCTGTTCTGTGATGTACTGTTCTATTTTCTATGTTGTATGGTTGGAGTGATTCAACACAATGACTCTGGTTCTTGGACATCCACCACCTCAGTCCCAGAACATTTCTGCGGGAGATCCACAGCTCAAGCATCCTCAGTTGATCCACAATGTCTTTCCCCCCATCATATGCTCAGAAGTGGGGAAGGTCAATGAAGATCACACAATGTTCAGAATAACATGTCCTCCCTCAGCTCCTGTAGCAGTCTGTATCCATGTGCAGCAAGACCCAGGCAGCATTCAGGCTTGTGCTATTAAAATGTCGGTAACATTCATGCAAAAGTACTGCAGGGAGATCCAAGATGGCGGCGACTCAGCAAGTCTGAGTCTACAGAGCCCTTCCCAAAACCTGGGAAAAGTGGGTTTCCTGCCCCCACCACACTTGCCAAACCACCCAAAAAATTTCTTTAATCTTAATTAGCTGCTGAATATTATATTTAAATAGTCTAATACTGAGTGGATAATGAGTAAATCAAAGGGACCCCGCAGCTCTCAGAAAACAAAGACCCCTCCCCCACCCTCCTCTCCTCTGGCTGCAGCTGATGTAAAAACAGGCCTTATAGAGATGATTGCTAGACTGGAATCGACACTCGTCAATTTCATCGCAGAATCCCGACAGCGATGGAATGCATTCGAAGAAAAGCTGCAGAAACAGAATCAAACCATGGAAGAGCTGCAGGGCCGAGTGGAGGGGGTGGAACTAAAGGCCACGACCTCCGAGGCTGCAGCTCAAACAGCTGCAGAACAGGTGAGAGCTCTGGAGCAGAGAGTCAGGGCCTTTGAAATCTACATGGATGATATTGATAACAGAAATCGGAGAAAGAATATTCGGCTGCTGGGCCTTCAAGAGCAAGAAGGGAAAGAACAGTTAGTAGCATTTCTGGAGCGATGGCTGCCGCAGATTTTAAACCTGGGGGCTGAAACTGACCGGGTAAGGGTGGAGTGGGCCTACCGGGTCGCAGTACGCGGATCCTGTTCCGGCTGCAGAGTTATAGGGAGAGGCAGATACTCCTGGATGCCTCCAGAAAGCTTGGAAAGGATCCTGAAGCTATGATTCATGAAGGATCCAAGTTTATGTTATTTCAGGACTTCTCCCCGGCTTTGGCACGAAGAAGGAAGGCGTTTGATGAGGTGAAGAAATGTTTAAGGGACTTAGATATTCAATACACCTTACGCTACCCAGCGACGTTATGCTTTACCCACGAAGGATCCGAGTATAATTTTAGATCATCGGAAGAGGCCAAGAAACTTTTAGACTCGGTTAAATAAATCGTAAGAGACAATTTATGTTGGCTTGCCTCTCCCACACTCCGTGGGGAGAAATGGTTACTTTATTCTACTTTACTTTTGCCTCTGGGAGCGGGGTTGTCTTCCTTGCTATGTTATTATACTTAACTGTAATCTGTTGGAGTTGTAATTTTATAGTTATGTGTGTTTGTACGTGGCATTGATGCTATTAGATATACTCAGGTATGGGTGGGGTGGGGTGGGGGTGCGGCGCTCACTGTTAACTCTAGCTCGGTATTATATCTAAATCCTATTAAGGAGCGCCCGGGTCGAGGGTGGGACACTGTTTGGGAGAGGATATGGTGGAACGTTGGAAAGGTAGTAAGGCCCCCTGAGAACAAGGGGGAAGATCTCCATTCAAACATGTTTAATTTTTTTTTTGTTTGTTCTTATTGTTTGGAAATAGCTTCCTTTTAATCATACTGTTATGAGTGTATTAGAGAACATTTTCTCTTATTTGAAGGATGTAAGCGACTCAACTATACACTCTGGATGATTGTGGATTAGTTGAATTTTGATGATTATATATTTAAGATCTATTTTTATATTAATGTTTGTGCTTGAAAATTCTGCTTATTTTTGTAAATTTGTCAAAATGTTAAATTCCCAATAAAAATATCTATATAAAAAAAAAGTACTGCAGGGCACTATGCATTACCACAGTAAAGGGAAGAGTTCATTCAGCACCTCATGCTCACTTCACAGGAAGGTAAGGAGCTCATTCAGCCCATCAACACTATTGGATAAGAATAGGGATAGCCAATTCAATCCATCCTGCCTGTTACACAGGAAGAGAAGGAACCCAGTCAAACACATTGAGCTGTTAAACAGGAACGAGGGATTGCCCAAATCAAGCCCTTCAGCTTCTCCCTTGACACCAGGAGGCGGCCATTGAGGCCCTCAAGCCCCTTGCACAGAAATAGGAGGATGTTATCGACACCCCAACATGACAAACCAATGAAGAGGAGAGACTGCACGGATACACTGCTCCATGTTGTTCCTCCTGGCTCCATTGCTAATGGTACACAATTGATACATCAACGTGGTTTGCTGACAGTGAAGAGGGAAGACAAATGTTTCATGTTAAGTCTCAAAGAAGCATCTTCCATCTCTGAGAAGGTAGACTTGTGTTCTCGATGGAGGGCAGAAGCTATTGCGAATGGCTAACTCTTTCAGATTAAGGCATTGTAGCTGCTGATAGATTTGTGATCAATGTGACGCTCAGTGCAGCGTCATACACCAACTGCACATTGAGGTGGTGAGAGTGCAGTCAGAGCCTGAAGCACTCTCTCAACCAACATGGGAGCTCCACAGAGCTACATAAACTACCACGAAGCACGCATCATGGGGAAAATGCCACCAATGTCTTTCAATGAAAATAATGTATATTCGTCCATGATCTTCAGATTTCAATGCAGTCAACTCTTATTCTCTCACCATGCAACAAATTAAACATCCATCATTTCACACCCTCTTCGTGTTACCATCATCCCAACGATTATTGTGATAAAAAAGCTTTGCACTGCCTCTGTGATAAGGATTTATAAAGGAGAGAGAGTCTGTCCACAAGAGCCCAAATGCTGCATCAACAACACTCCACAACTCCTACTCATGATTTATTTTGTAATGAAGGCTGCCATTTCATTCCCTGGATGCCCTGCATGAATCCTGTTCGTGACTCTGCAGAATATTAATTCGAAAGAGCTTTGTCCAAGTAACAATTAATTTCATGACAAAAGCAAAATTGGGATTGTTTCAATTGTTATTCTGCCACTTAGTTATTCTGCCTCACAGAAGCTGCTAGCACGGGGGGTTCATCCCGGAACAGTTGGATTTGACTGAATTCCCTTTGCTGCAGGCAGTCGAGAGATTCAAATAAATCCTCAACAGGAACCCTCAAAGACTGCTAAAGATGACTGATTGGTTTTCAGCTCTCATATGTTGCTGTAGAGAAGTACAAGTAGAGACTGAGCAATGGCCGTTGCGTTTACGACAGATTGCATTTTCTCCCTCTTTGATCTGAAACATGCAATAATTTCACCCAAACACCAACCGGGATGAGTTAAGGTCTGGTTGACCATTTCCTGATTGAATGACTCGATCCTTGTTACCTGCTCCATTTAGAATGATTTGTAATTTATAATCTGAAGGTATATTTATATGTGTCTGCATAATTTTTGTACAACATATTAAATTATTCATAGTACCTGTGTTAAAATGAGTAAGTTGTTTGCTAAAATTAAATCCTTAGTTTTATTCTCTAATCCTCAGCTCCGTCCCAATACACTCTCCTCAGGGTCTTATATGGTTCAATATGAACAGCTCTCAATCTCAGGCCTGAAGTACTCTGACATTGTAAAGGCCATGAGGAACACGGGGGCGGGATCAGCTAAGGTTATTTTCCAAGGCTGGAGAAGTCCAAGCGAAAGGGCAAAGATTTAAAGTGAGAGGGGAAAATTAAAAAGATACCTGAGTGGTAACTTTATCACACAGAGAGTAGTGCGTGTATGGAGCGAGGTGGCAGCGGAAGTGGTGGGGGCTGGTACAGTTACAACATTTAAGAGGCAATGGACGGGTATATAAATAAGAAGGGTTGAGAGAGTTATGGGTCTAATGTTTGCAAATGGTTTTACATCAGATTGGAATATCTGGTCAGTGCAAATTAGCTGGACTGAAAGGTCTGTATCCATGCCGTATGACACTATGATTCTATCAGGCCTTCATTCTAACTAGGATTAAAGTGAAGCATCTGTGAAAAGCTCCTAAAACAATTGCATATTTTTCTTTCAATTTCAGGGTTCATTACTACATACAATACATTCGATGTAGTCTCAGCATTGTCGTGTACCGATGCAGTAAATCATCCCGTGATTATACCCGATAGCCTTTGCTGAAACAGCATCATTCAATACATTTCCCTAATCCCTTGCTGAATCTGCTGACTAGGTTTATATGACTCATGTACCGAGACACACACATCCCTCTGTACCAATGCATTCTGCGATGTTCTCTTCATTTAAGTAGGTAACTGTTATTTTATCTGTTCAACAGAGCACTGACTCCCCTTTGCCCTTGTTATACTGTTTTCTGCCAAATTTGCACACGAACTGCCGGTATTCCATTGCAGAGTCTCCATATGCTGTGAAATGATGATCTTGGTAAATGAACTAATTCAGCTCCAATCTAATCATTCACCTCATCCAGGTCATTGGTATAGATTGTAAATTGTTGATAATGTCACACTGATCCCTGAGGAATTCCACCAAGTTACAACTTTACGACCTGAATATAAACATTTATCCTGAATGTGTATTCCCTTATAGGTTACCAGGTTTCCCCTGTTGCTGGGCATCAGGCTAGAAAGGTAGGGTGTCCTCATCCTACACTGTGCAATGTACTTTGCGGGCTGAATGACTTCAATCTATTCCTGTGTAAATCCTTAGAGGGCAGAATGGTCTCTGCCTGTCTCATTATAAGGATGTTGACTGGTTCAATGGGATCTTTCTTGACCTCTGTAACATTACTGAGTGGTTCAGAGAACAACATATGAATTAGGGGCAGCAGCTGGCCATTCAGCCCCTCGCACTTGCTGCACCATTCAGAATGCGCATTGTTGATGTGAATGTGACTAAACATCCCTTTCTTGTCTGTACCCAATAAACATGGATGACAATAAGTACATCAACATTTATTTTTCTATAAATCTGAGACACAGAATCATACACACACACACACACACACACACACACACACACACACACACACACACACACACACACACACACACACACACACACACACACACACACACACGAAACTCTGCAGAATATTAATTCTAAAGAGCTTTGACCACCCTCATATAATTAAGGAATAAGCAGGAGAGAAGGACGCTATGGACCCATTCTGTCTGCACAAGCTCCGAAAAGAGTTAACCTGCAAGCTCAATTCTCCAACCCTATCGCTGTAGCCCTCTAAATTCATCACTCATCTGTTCCAGCAGCTTACCAACCTTCAACACAATGAGTTTTTCCAGAATTTCAACTTTACTAATTCTAAATTTCCTGAAGTTCCTCGCTTTCGCAGTCACCCTGTTCTCTAATATTTCCAAAACGATTTTTTGTTGCTTCTTCCGTTTGGACAGAACAAATGTATTCTCCTCACCGGACAGAGATGGTCTCTGTCACCTCGTGAATACGTGAGAGGATGGGGCTCTAGCATAATGGATAGGTCCCCCATCCCTATCTGGCAAGTTCCTGAAACAAAATGGTTGATGGGCATTTTGAGTGCACTCCTCTCCCTGGTGTGAGATTGCACAGCTCTGTGATCTCCTCATTGTTGAAATAAACTGGCGTCACTCTTTGCACCTGGGACAGGTATACCATTGGGAAATAGTTGTAGAAATCTCAGTAAGGACAGTGCAGTGCCCTGCTCCTCCCTCACAGACTCCGCAGAACTGTGATACACTGTAAAATATATCCTCATATCTTGCACAGAGTAGGCACACCAGGCCCTCTAGTCTCCCTGAATGAATGCAGCAGCTGACAACAAAACCTCGAGAAAACCAACCAAACAACACTGAATTTCCAATGTCAGGAGCAGGTTAATATTACATATTTGGCCCACCCACTCAGTGTAAAAGATGCCTACCTCTCCTCTTTTTCTATTCCTGGCTGATAAACTTACATTTCAGTGCAACCCCTGAAATATGAGTAGTTCTGTTCTCCATAGAAATAGTTGACAATGTAACTGCGCAATTTTCTGTACTTCAATCACAATAGCAACAACACCGCTATTGAGGGGTGGTGATGGTTTAACGGCATTTTTTCTAGACTATAAATTCTGATGTCTCCAGAAATATTTCCCAATGGTACACCTTTCCCAGGTGTTGACCCAAACCCGGACTTCAATCCCGCCACAGCAGATGGTGGGATTTGAATTCTATAAAATATTTGGAATTAACCATGTAATGAAATATTGACGTTGTCAAAACTAAGAACATCTGGCTCACTAGTGTCGTTCAGTGAAGGGAATTTCACTGGTCTGGCGTACATGTGATTCCAGACCGTCAGCAGTGGTAGACTCTCAAATGCTCTTTGCAATGGCCAAGTCTGATATTCAGTTATACACTACATGGTCTCAAAGAAGTGAAACCAGACAGACCTGAGCACGGCCAGTCTACAGCACGTCGATGTGCAGTGGTTCAGAGAAGCAGTTCCCCAGCACTTTCTGAAATGAACTCGGAAAGAGAAATAAATGCTGGCCCAGCCAACAACACCCATGTCCCATTAATAAAGAAAAGATGACCACACCCAGCATGGAGAGATAGAGGGGACAGAACTCCCTTGAAACAGGGACTTGGGATTTATATCTACATGGGCATGATACTCAGGAATATGGGAAAAGTTGAAAAGTAAGTGAAAATGCCCTCCCAATTTATTTCCATTTCAGCTGATTATCCACTGTTACTTTGTTTATTTTTTCTGTCTCTATTTCTACATATATTCAACTCAATCCACCAACACATATTACACTGTTTCCCAGCTGCTTTCATGTCTGATGCATGGTGAGTGGAATCAAAATGCTAACTATGTTTTTCTCTCGACAGAGGCTGCCAAACTTACTCCATTTCCCCAGCACTCTGTTTCCTTTTGGTTCAGAACCCCAGTATCTTTCCTTGTTTGATTTAACCTTTTTTTGTTATTGTTTGGGACATTGGCCCATCAAGTCCGCATTGACCCTCTGCAGATCTTTGCACCCAGACTCACCTCATACCCAATTCCTGCATTTGCCATGGCTCAGCCGACTCCTACCCTGTCCCTGCGTTTCCCACAGCTAACAAACCTAGCTGCGCATGATGGGTAATTTAGCCTGGTCAATCCACTGAACCTGTGTGTACTGTGCGAGGAAACTGAACCTGACACAGGTGTATAAGAGAATAAAGGTATGAGCAGAAAGAACAGACAGCAGCTGTTCCGCTGAATCAAAGGATCAAAAACAAGAGGGAGCACGTTTAAAATGAAAGACAAGACATGAAGAGAGGATTTGTGGAATCTGTTTTGAACTCAGACGATGGTTTGTGTCTAGAATGCATTGCCTGCGAGGGTGGTTAAGGAACGAAACCTCACAAACTTTATGAAGCACTTGTATCAGCACTGGATGGTGCAGACTCGATGGACCTTGTCTTTAATACATGATTTCATGTGGTGGCAGCCATGAAGGCTCTGATAAATTCTGAAGCAGCAACCAAAGAGACTTGTTGGTTTGTTCCATCGAACTGTGCTCAGTAAGTGACGAGTTTACAAACAATTATCATCCCATGGAGTATCAGTACTGACTCAATCTAGGACAGCCCATAAATCTCTGAAAACATCCATGTTAATTCACACGTTCAGTGCAAGAGACTTCTCGTGTAAAGTTATTATTTCTCTGAAGAATAATAAAGTCCCTCTCATATATTCGCATTGACAAATAATTCATTTTCCTGCGAGCTATTCATCGCAATATGGCAGCTTGTGTAAAAGTCCATCCACCAGCAGTAATATGTACTCCAAGCTAAACCGGCACATAAGATGCACAGCTGGCACTACCTCTCAATAGCCACTTGGATGGACCAACACCAACTGGACTGGAACGTCTCAAGGGCAATTAATGCTAGTCTAGCTCCATTAAAATCTCAAACGAACTAAAAAGACAAATCGATTTTTGATAATTATTAAACGATGAGGACATCTTTTTGATCCGATGAGTTTGACGCTGTCGTTGAAGTTATGTGATCTATTTCTGTGAAACCGTTTCGTGCATATATTGAAAAAACAAAAGCTCAGGTCACAGATACAAGGTAACGCAGCATTTAAACACAAAATGCCAGGGAATAGTCGGCTATAGATCTACAGGTAACTGGGAATAAGGTAGTTTGGCGTTTTCTGGCTGGCATAGATGTATTGGGCTGAAATGCCTGTTTGTATGCCGTATGAGTCTACCACTTTAATTGCTGGAAAAAGAGAATGAAGACTCATTATTTCCATAGCTTGTGAGCATCAAATAGTGAGGAATACAATCTCCAAGGACACACAGTATGTGAAGCTATATCATTCTCCCATCGCTATCAATGTGTTAAGAACCCCGTTTCTCTCTTTGTAACATAACTGTTAGTGTTCCTGCACCTCAAGAACCCCTGGGATCAATCACCATATTCTGAATAGAAATTAAACACAGGCAACAGAATGCCTTGGTAATGAAACGCACCTCACAAAAAAACAATGGAAAGGAATCTGCTGCGTTAAAGTTATCCATTCGACCTAATCTGATTTCTACAGTAGTTTCAAACGAGGCTTTCCCTTTGTCCTGTGCTCCTGACCTCGCTACAACATCATGAATCTTTCCCAAGTGCTTTTGGATGCCGTTCAAAAGTCACACATGGAAAGCTGTGCCCAATAATCTGAAAGGAAAAGTCTTCGTGTTCATGACAATTGTGTTATTTTTTTCAGTACCTAAAGACGGCAGAAATGTAGAAACAAGCATCAGGAGTGAGGAATAAAAACAGCTCCATCATGTGATAAGATCGTGGATGATCTGATTGTGACCTCAATCACACATTCCTCCTTTGCCTTTACAATATTAGTGCATCACTCTTAGTCAAGAATCTGTTGTTCGCCTAAATCCTAGCAGATCAAGAGCCAGTCATTTCAAGATTTCAGGAGAAAATAAACGCTCCTCTCAGGAGTCAACTGAGTGAATCTTCTATGGATTGCATTTCATATCATTGTGGCCATCGCTCTCTCGATGTGGTTACACCGCTACATTGTAAATCTTTTAAATGTATTCTGTTTCAGAACGTTTCAACACTTATCTTACCTCCCCAAGAATTTGATGTATACGTAAGATTTTGCTTTGTATTCCAGGTGCCCGGTTCCTCTGTGCCTAAAGCCAATCTCTCCACTGAAATAATACACTACATTTCCATTCAACCCGACAATATATTTTAGCACAGGCACATTTTTCCTACTATGTTCCATGCACCAATATTTGTCTGTTCACTTGACCCACCTTAATCTCCTTACAGACTCATGTCCTCTTCATATCTTCCTTCTCGAACAGTTTCAAGTTTGTATTCTTCCGTACTACAGACAGAATATTTGGCCAAGGAAATTCACTGTGGCCATATTGCAAAGTAGTTGACAATGGAATATTATTACTCCATGTCTAAACTATAAATTTGAGACAATGCTAAAGTGTTTTGCAGTCGCATTACTCAATTCAATTGCTTAAAATAGAGTCATATGGTTTGGAATGTGTGTGGGTAGAATTGAGGAACCGTAAAGGTGAAAAACTGTAGTTGGAGTTATATACAGGTCTACAAATTGTAATCAGAAGCTGGGGCACATGATAGACGAGGAGATAGAAACAATATGTAAGAAAGGCAAATTTACAGTGACTGGAGGGATTTCATTAGGCAGATGGACTGGGAAAATCAGTTGTAGTGGTTTGCAAGAAAAGGAATTTGTGGAATGTCTACGAGATGGCTTTTTTGGAGCAGCTTATAGTGAAGCCAATGAGGGAACGGGCAATACTGGATTTGGAGCTGTGCAGTGAGGCAGACTTGATAAGGAAGCTTAAGGCGAAGGAATCTTCGGAGGCAGTGATCAGAATATGATTGAATGTACTCTTCAATTTGAGAGGGAGAAAGTAGAATCGGAGTTAATATTACAGCTGAATAAAGGCACCTTCAAAGACACAAGGGAGGAGCTGGGTAGAATTGACTGGCCGAGCAGGAAAGACAGGGGAACAATAATGGCGGGATTTTCGCGGAGCAATTTAGAAGTCACAGCAGAGATTTACCCCGAGGCAAAAGATGCATTATAAAGCAAGGATGAGGCAACCATGGATGACTGGGACAGTCATGGCTAGGGTAAGAGAAAAATAGAAAGCAGATGATATAGCAAAAGCCAGTGGGAAACCAGAAGATTTGGAAGTTTTCAAAGACGAACAGATGGCAACAAATAAGAAATAAGGATGTAGAAGGTTAAATATGAGGTTAAGCAATCCATTGATATGAATGACAACTGTAAGAGTTTCATTGGACTTAAAAAGGGCAAAAGAGAAGCAGAAGTGGATATTGGGACACTGGAAAATGACGCTGGAGAGATAGTCGTGTGGAACAAATAATAGATGAGAAACTGAATAACTGTTAAGAGAGTTGGCAAAGAAGTGGCAGATGGAGTACAACTTGGGAAAGTGCGAGGTGATGCACATTATTAAGAACAAGACAGGCATGGATTACTTTGTAAGTGGAGAGAATAATCAGAAGTCTGAAGTGCAAATAGAGTTGAGAGTTCCAGTCCCGGATTGTCTCCAGTTAAACTTGCAGGTTGAGTCAGCAATTAGGAAGGTGTTGTATCTGGCGCACAATATTCTTGAAATCTTATATTCAGCAAAAGAACTGAGTTAACTCTTTCAAACAATATTTGTTTATTGAACACAATTAATATTATAACGATAAAATGTCTTATTACGCAATGATAAAAGCTACAAATTATCTTATGCTTTAAATTAACTTTGGATGATCACAAACACGCCACTAGAGGTTGACCTGGTGATATCTTCTTGTGCTCTGATGGTCTTAGAGGTGTCTTCTCTTTCCCTGGTTATTCTCGAGTTACTGCACTGTGTGGGTCTATGTGGTGATTTTAAGCTTCGAAACCTTCACGACCTTTAGGGAAGGTAAGGAGGATCTGTCAATGGAATGATCAGGTTCATTTTTCTTGAACAATCAGCCTCAATCATGGGTTGGCTCAATGGCAACATTCCCTTATCCCGTTCAGGACCAACTTCAGGTGAGTATTGCAGGGTCTGGAGCTGTCAGGTTTGTTTGCAAACCATCTGTGGGTAGCTGCAGCCTGTCTGGATTCTGCAGCATGTGGATTAGCACAGAGAGTTTAGTCAAGGTTGGGATCACATTCCCAGCATGCATTAATCATTGTTCATCTTTGTAACTCCATGGTAAATTCATTATTGCACATCGTAAGATATTCTTTCAGGTGGCCTGCCCGGTGAGAAACTCAAATACAGTGATTGCATTTATTTTGAGAGGACTTGAATATTAAAGTATGGATGGATTTCTCAGGCACTATGAGACTCTGGTCAGACCACATTTGGTGGATAGTGCGCCGTTTTGGGCCGGTATCTCAGAAAGAATGTACGGCCCCTGGAGCGTGTTCAGAGGAGCTTCACAAGAATGGTCCCAGGAAAGAAAAGCTTAACGTATGAGGTCTCTGGGTTTATATTCGTTGGAGTTTGTTTAAGGATGAAGTGGGATCTAATTGAAGCATACAAAATACCGAATGTCAGGTCAGAGTAGATGTTGGGAAGATGTTTTCGTGGTTAGGAGAGAAAGGGCTCAAGAACATAGATAAAGAAAAGATATTTTAGAACAGAGATATGGAGAAATGCCTTCAGCATGAGAGTGGTGAATCTACAGTAAGAATGGCAGTTTCCTTACCGAAAGGACATTAGTGAACCAGGTGGGTATTTCTTGGCAAACAATTCATAACCACCATCAGTCTCTTAATTCCAGATTTGAATTCAAGCTCCCCTACTTGCTGTGGCAGGATTTGAACCCAAGTCACCATAACATTACCTGGGTTTATCACATAAGAATTCAGTTATAACACCACGAGGCTACTGACTTGGCCAGTCCTCCACAGTGTGACTAACGTGCAGTATGATATGCACTGGGATTTGCCTTCATGTTATCCGTTATGCAACTCCTGCTCGGTCTTCAGTATCTCCCTAATTATTTGCCACATTTCTTCATCTGCCCTGCATTTGACTTTTCTTTTTTCCCACCGCCACCCATCCCCCAGTCCACCCAGGCCAAATCCTTCCTTCGGCCAGTGTAATTATCATTGCCTATCACTAAAACTCTCATGCATGACTCAGTCTTTACTCCTTCGATCTGAATGTGAAACTCCAGCATGTTGGGGTAACTTCTTCCAAGACAAAGCTCATCCATCAACCCTCCCTTGTTGCATAATATCAAATCTAAATGAGCCCATTCTCTGGTTGTTTCCATAACATCCTGCTCTCAGAAACGATCTCTCATACACTCCATGAATCTTTGTTCGAGGATAATTGCGTCATTTGCATGTTCAAACCACTCAGTTAAACTTGTGTCCCTGTTACAAGCCATCACTATTTTCTACCTTAGAAGTACTTTGGAGGGAAAATGGCTGAAAATTACTCTTCCCAAGAGGTTTCGTCTCTTGCTTTTTATTTGCACGAAGACGGATTTCAAATATGTTTTGGCACAAAACACTGAAATGGTATGAGTTCCCACTCGCACGAACAAATGTTTATTTTCTTTACGCTAACCACATTTCACAGTAAATATCGAGGAATTAAGAGGGCTAAAAGTGCTCATGAGATATCTTTAGCAAACAGGGTTGAGGAAAATCCCATAGACTACGTTTCATATATAAGGAGCAAGAGGGTAAATAGAGAACTTTTAGATTAGATTACTTACAGTGTGGAAACAGGCCCTTCGGCCCAACAAGTCCACACCGACCCGCCGAAGCGCAACCCACCCATACCCCTACATCTACCCCTTACCTAACACTATGGGCAATTTAGCATAGCCAATACACCTGACCCGCACATCTCTGGACTGTGGGAGGAAACCCACGCAGACACGGGGAGAACGTGCAAACTCCACACAGTCAGTCGCCTGAGTCGGGAATTGAACGCAGGTCCCTGGCGCTGTGAGGCAGCAGTGCTAACCACTGTGCCACCGTGCCGCCCAAGTGTTTGGCCCACACAGGACAAAGGAAGAAAGTTATGCGTGGAGTTAGAGAAAATTGGTGAGATTCTTAACGAGTACTTTGCATCTGGATTCACCAAGGAGAGGGACATGACGGATGTTGAGGTTAGGGATAGCTCTTTGCATACTCTGGGTCAAGTCGACATAAAGAGGGAGGAAGTTTTGAATATTCTAAAAGCTAGAAATTTAGACAAGTTCCAGGTCTGGATGGGATCTACCACAGGTTACTAGGGATGTGAGTGAGGAAATAACTGGGATTTTAACAAATATCTTTGCAGAATACTTGTACAGGGGTGAGGTCCCGGAGGACTGGAGCGTTGCTAATATTGCCCCCTTCTTTAAGAAGGACAGCGGGAATTATCCAGGTAATTATAGACTGGCGAATCTGACATCAGTGGTAGGGAAGCTGCTGGAGTAGATACTGAAGGACTTGAGTAAGGTTTTTTATTAGTTTCCGCATTATAGGTTGATGGAGAAGGTGATGTTGCATGGAGTCCAGCGTGTTTTATATAGATGGATAGAGAACTAGCTGGGCAACAGGAGACAGAGAGTAGTAGTGGAAGGGGATTTCTCAAAATGGAGACCTATGACCAGTGGTGTGCAACAGCGATCCATGCTGGGTCCACTGTTGTTTGTGATTTGTAACAATGATTTAGAAGAAGATATCGGTTGCCTGATCAGCAAGATTGGAGATGACACTCACATTGGTGGAGTAGCAGATCGTGAAGGGGACTGTCAGAGAATGCAGCAGAATATATTATAGATAGATTGGAGAGATGAGCACAGAAATGGTAGATGGAGGTCAATCTATGCAAATGTGATGTGATGCATTTTGGAAGATCCATTTCAAGAGGGAATAATACAGTGAATGGAAATGTCCTGGGGAAAATTGACATAGAGCGAGACCTGGGTCTATTGTTTCCTGAAGGTGGCAACGCAGGTCAGTAAACTGGTCAAGGCAGCATATGGCATGCTTTCCTTCATTGGATCAGGTGTTGAGTACAAGCGTTGGCAGGTCATGTTACAGTTGCATCGGACTTTGGTTTCGCCACATTTGAAATGCTGCATATAGTTCTGGTCACCACATTATCAAAAGGATGTGGATGCTTTGACTAGAGTGCATAGTAGGTTCACCAGGATTTTGCGTGGTATGGAGGGTGCTGGTTATGAAGAAAGGTTGAGTAATTATGATTATTTTAATTATACAGGCAAAGATTGGTGGGGGGAGACCTGATTGAGGTCTACAAAGTCAAGAGAGATATAGACAGGGTGGATAGCAAGAAGCATTTTCCCCAGATTGTGGAACTCTATTACGAAATTCTGGAACGTGTTGCCAGTGGAAGAGATAGGGGCAGGAACAATAGAGTTATCTAAGATGTATCTGACAGATACACGAATGGGCAGGGAGCAGACGGATACAGATTCTTAGAAAATAGGAAGATCTTAATCAGCACAGGCTAGGAGGGCCAAAGGGTCTGTTCCTGTGTTGGAACGTTCTTTGTTCTTAACTTTCATTCTAAAAATGGTAAGATTTCAACTTATTTTATGCTACAATTTAATGATATAAACCATTTATTTGACAATGCATGTCAAATTATTGTCATTTCTAAATTACAGACAGAGAGTCAAAGAGATGCACAGCATGGAAACAATCCTTCGGTCCAAACCGTCCATACGGACCAAATATCCCAACTCAATCTAGTCCCACC
Organism: Hemiscyllium ocellatum; assembly: GCF_020745735.1. Lineage (NCBI taxonomy): Eukaryota > Metazoa > Chordata > Chondrichthyes > Orectolobiformes > Hemiscylliidae > Hemiscyllium > Hemiscyllium ocellatum. The sequence continues at coordinate 27,491,941 of NC_083446.1, forward strand.
TGCCAGCACTCAGCCCATATCCCTGTAAACGTTTTCTATTCATAAACCTATCCAGACGCCATCTAAATGTTGCAATTGTACTAACTTGCATCAATTCCTCTGGCAACTCCATACACAAACCACCCCCTGTGTGGAAAAAGTTGCCCCTTACGTCTCTTCTATATTTTTTCCTTCCCAACTTGAACCGATGCTGTCTAGTTCTGGACTCCCCCACACCAGGGAAAATACCTTGTCCATTTCCACATTCATTGCCCTCATGAATTTATAAACCTCTTTAAAGTCATCCCTCAGTCTCCAAATGTTCCCGGGCAAATAGCCATAGCCCATCCTTGTAAATCTTCTCAGAACACTTTCACGTTTCACAGCATCCTACCGATAGGAAGGGGAACAAAATTGTATGCAATATTCCAAAAGTGGCCTAATCAATGTCCTGTACAGCCGCAACATGACCTTGCAACTACTTTACTCAATGCTCTGACCAATAAAGGGAAGCATACCAAATGCCTTATTCACTAACCTATCTACCTGTGACTACTCTCAAGGAACAATGAACCTGCACTCCAAGGTCTCTTTGTTCAGTAACACTCCATTGGACCTCACCATTCAGAGTATTCGTCCTGAGAAGATTTGTTTTCCCAAAATGCAGCATCTCACATTTATCTAAATTAAACTCCATCTGCCACTCCTCAGCCCATTCGCCCATATGATCAAGATCCTCTTGTAATCTGAGGTAACCTTCTTCACTGTCCACTACACCTCCAATTTTGGTGTCATCAGCAAATTTACCAACTATATCTCTTATACTCATATACAAATCATTTAAATAAATGACAAAAAGTAGAGGACCCAGCACCGATCCTTGTGACACTCCATTGGTCACATGCCTCCAATCTGAAAAAAAACCTCCACCACCACACTCTGTCTTCTACCTTTAGCTAGTTCTGTATACAACTGGCTAGTTATTCCTGCACTCCAATGAGATCTAACCTTGCTAACCATTCTCCCATGGGGAACCTTATCGAATGCCTTACTGAAGTCCATATAGACCACGTCCACCGCTCTGCTCTCATCAATCCTCTTTGTTACTTCTGTAAAAAGCTCAATCAAGTTTGTGAGACATGATTTTCCACACACAAAGCCATGTTGACTATTCGTAATCAGTCCTGGCCTTTCAAAATGCATGTACATCCTGTCGACTCGGGATTCCCTGCAACAACATGCACTCCACTGACGTCAGGCTCACTGGTCTATAGTTCCCTGGCTTGTCCTTAACACTTTTCTTAAATAGTGGCATCACGTTCGCCAACCTCCAGTCTTCTGGCACCTCACTTGTGGCTATAAATGGTACAAATATCTCAGTAAGAGACCCAGCAATCAGTTCCCTACCTTCCTACAGAGTTCTAGGCTACACCTGATCGATCAGGTCCTGTGGATTTATCCACTTTTATGCATTCCAAGACATCCAACACTTCCTCCTCTGCAATGTGGACATATTTTAAGATGTCACCATCTATTTCTCTGTATATCTACAACTCCCATGTCCTTCTCCTGAGTAAACACTGACAAAATACTCGTGTAGTACCTCCCCATCTCCTGCAGCTCCACACAAAGGCCGCCTTGCTGATCTTTGAGGATCTTCTCTTCCTATTTACACTTCTGTCCTCAATTTATTTGTAAAGTCCTTTTGGATTGTCCCTAATTCAATTTGCCAAAACTACCTCATGTCCCCTTTTTGATTTCCTTATTTCTCTCTCTAGTATACTCCTCCTGCCTTTATACTCTTCGAAGGATTCACTCGACCTATCCTGCCTGTACCTGTCATATGCTTCCTTCTTTTTCTTAACCAGACTCTCAATTTCTCTAGTCATTCAGCACTCTCTATACCTACCAGCCTTTCGTTTCACCCTAACAGGAATATACTGTCTCTGGACTCTCGTAATCTCATTTCTGAAGGCTTTCCATTTTCAAACCATACCTTTCTCTGCGAACATCTGCTGCCATCAGCTTTTGAAAGTTCCTGCCTAATACCGTTGAAATTGGCATTTCTCCAATTTAGAACATTAACTTTTTCAGCTAGTCTATCCTTTTCCATCATTATTTTAAACTTAATAGATTTTTGGCAAATAGCTGGAGGTCACACATTTCAGTGAGAAATTAAATCGATCGATTATACTTAAATGTATAAGAATGACAGTCGATTTGATTGTTCAATCTTTGCTCACTTTGAATATGCAGTTAGAGGTCAACCACTTTACAAATGATAGAGCAACAATGTATGCATTTAAAAACTGAGTTTCAATGTGTAATTGCGATCACCAAAATAGTCAACAACGTGTTATTTTTCGATTCAAAACAAAATGTGCATTCTTTACTTTTGAATCATAAAAGGTTGTTCGGTGTTTATAATTTAATTCCATCAATATAGAATCAACTAAATTGTTCAGTTATTGTTCAGTTGAATAATTGTAGCACATATCTTATTATTGCCCAAGTCACAAACATGGCAAAATCCTGATCATGGTTCAAGTCAGTAAACCCATCACTTTACATCATGACCGACATTAAAAGTGGTTTCCAAAAGGCCTGAATTCGGGTACAATGATAATGGATCTTACAGCTGCCTGTGTCACTGAGTGAGACACTGGCCTGCTCCTGAATTTGTCCAGAGAGTTTCCAACCTGAGTCAGGGCAGTCATTCAAATATTCCCTCACAGGGAATAATTTGGAATCCCCCTTCAGCAGCAAGAAACTAGCCAACAGGCTATCACTGCTCTCAGTGTAGGTACAAATGCTATCTAAATTAGATACCAGCGACTGACCAGGAACCCGGTCTTACAAATTTATCCTCAGTCAGAGCCTGGCCCATGGAGCAGAAGTGTGGACATGGAGTCTCAGAATCACATCGCACAAGTCATTTATGGTGATAACATCTTCCATGTCCCCCAGACTCCATAACATCTGCCCCCGGACCAGAATCTGAGTGAAAACATTCACAATTGATAGTCTATTGCAGCATTTTGTGTCTCACAGTGAACCCTCTGAAACTATATCCAATCAATGAACCTTCATATTCACCAGTATCAAAATAAAATTGTACATGCCTGTGGATGTTCAGATACTAATTCATAGGTCATCCAACAGAATGTATCTTAAGAAACCAGAAGCAAGCAGTAAGCCAAGATTCGTTTTAATAACTGAACCTGGTGGATTTTGTCTGGTCTCGGTAACCATGCATATTGTGCTGGCATTTAGGTGAATGTAACAATACACATCAAAACTGAAAGTCTTGGTCTAACGTCCCACCCCGGCTTACTGACATCACACACCGCACTCCCTTGCACACCTCTCTTCCTCGCACACCTCACTCCCTCAAACAATTACCAATTAATGAGAACCCACAAACTGAGTGAAACCTGGAACACAGAACAGTACAGCACAGTAAGAGCCCTTAAGCCCTCAATGTTTTGCTGGCCTTTTATCCTACTCTTAGATCAGACTAACCTACATACGCTTCAATGTACTAACTTTCATGTTCCTATCCAATAGTCTTCTTAACTATCCCTAATGTATCTGATCCTGCTACCACCGCTGGGGGTGCATTCCGCCAACCCACCACTCTCTGTTAAAGAACCTACTACTGACATCTCCTCTAAACCTTCCTCCAATCAGCTTAAAGTTATGCCCTTTGTTGATAGCCAATTCTGTCCTGGGAAAAGGCTCTGGCTATCCACCCTGTCTATTCTCTCAACATCTTGTACACTTCCATTATGTCACCTGTCATCCTTCTTCGCTCCAGTGAGAAATGTCCTAGCTCGCCCAACCTTTCTTCCTAAGACATGTCCTCCATCAAGGCAGCATTCTGGTAGATATGCTCTGCACACTTTCTGAGGCTTCCACATGTTTCCTATAATGAGGCAACCAGAACTGAACCCAATATTCCAAGTGTGGTTGAACCACAGCTTTATAGAGCTAATCATTAACCTCGCTGCTCTTAATCTCAACCCCCCTGTCATTGAAAGCCAACACATCATACACCTTCTGAACAACCCTGCCAATTTGGGTGGCAACTTTGTTGGATCTATGGACATGGAGCCAAAGATCCCTCTGTCACCCCACACTGCCAAGAATTTTGCCTTTAACTCTGTGTGGTGTATGCAAATACAATCTTCCAAAATATATTCGCTTCGCAATTTTTAGACTTCAACTGTATCTGCCACTTATCAGCCCAGCTCTGCATTCTGTCATGTCCTCTTGTAACCTATACCAACCCTCTACACTATCGACAACTCCACCAGCCTTCATGTCATTGGCAAACTTATTAACCCACCATTCCACTTACTCATCAAAGTCATCTATAAAAATCACAAAGAGTACAGGTCCCAGAGCGGATCCCTGTGGAACACGATTGGTCACTGATGCCCAGGCTGAATACTTTCCATCTGCTACTACTCTCTGTCTTCTATGGGCTAGCCAAATCCATATGCAGACATCCACATTTCCCTGTGCCCCATGCCTCCTTACCTTCTGAATGTGCCTACAATGGGGAACCTTATCAAACGCCTTGCTAAAATTGTTGTTCACCACATCTACTAGTCTACCTTCATCAGTGTGTTTTTTTCGCAGCTTCAAAGAATTCAATAAGGTTTCTGAGGGTGACCTGCTCCTCACAAAGCCATGCTGAATATCTCTGATAAAAATATAGTTTTCTAAGTAATTGTATATCCTGCCTCTCAGAAGCATCTCCAACAATTTGCCAATCACTGTAAGACACACAGTTCTGTCATTCCCAGGGTTATCCCTATTTCCCTTTCCTGAACAAAGGAATAATAGTTACCATCCTCCAATCATCTGTCACTACTCCAGTGGACAATGACGATGCAAAGGTTATCAACAAAGGCACACATATGTCTCCCATCACTTACTGCAGTAACCTCGGGTATTCCCCATCTGATCCAGGTCATTTATCTATCCTTATGCTTGTACTTCAATCAGTCTGTACCTCTTATCAACTTTTCTACACCGTGTCCAACCAACTGATTCACTGTTTCCATTTCAATGCTATATAGAGTGCTGCCTGCCTGAGTAAGTACGGTTCCCAACGTCCTGTGAATCACAGAATGAAAAAAAGGAATACACCAATGCCTTCCTGATGAAGGGCTTATGCCCGAAACATCAACTCTCCTACTCCTCGGATGCTGCCTGACCTGCTGTGCTTTTCCAGCACCACATGTTTCGACCCTGATCTCTATCAACTGCAGTTCTCACTTTCTCCATTCCTGAGGGCTGTCCCCTTTTCACTCGGAGCAGGGAATTAACCATCAGAACTTCATTGTATGTGGAGCTGACTGCTCAGTTCTGGAAAGTTGTACTTGATTAATATATTTTTTAAAAAAAATAAATTATAGTTCAGCAAATGTTCATTCAGTGCCAGAGTTACAATTTTGGTTCATGGTTTGAGCAGCCTGATAAGAAATCGTGAATGACTGAAGAACTCCGAGGTACAGAGGATTCCTGGTGTTATATTCCAGTTTACGTTAATGCTGGGAATATTATCAGACAGACTGATGTGATAATTGGAGGTGTGACATTTTTGCCATCACAGAGACGTGTTTGAGGGAGGTCAGAGCGAAGAACTCAATATGCTGTTATACTGTCAAATATGGGCAGGACATGTGAGGGTGTTGAATAGAAGGTGGTGTTGTATTATTAATTAAGGAGACAGTTACTGCAGGAAGGAGCGACAATACCTTGGAAGTGTCTTCAAATGAGGCTTTATGGGCCGAGGTTAGGATCAAAACGATGACAGAACACGCTGCTGTGGATATTTTACAGATCCCCAGAAAGATGAAAATACAGGGGAAGATATATAACCAATTCACTGAGGTGTGTAGGAAAGCAAGGCTGGAGATGTTACAGAGATAGGAAAGCAAGTCTGGAGATGTTACAGAGATAGGAAAGCAAGTTTGCAGATGTTACAGAGAGAGGAAAGCAAGCTAGAGATGTTACAGCGATAGGAAAACAAGGCCAGAGATTTAACAGAGATAGGAAAGCAAGGCTGGAGATGTTGCAGAGATAGGAAGGCAAGGCCGGAGATGTTAAAGAGATAGGAAAGCAAGGCTGGAGATGTTACAGTGATAGGAAAGCAAGCTGCAGATGTTTCATCGATAGGAAAACGTGGCTGGAGATGGCCGAGAGTTAGCGTGGCCTGTGCATGCGAGAACAGGTTAATGAGGTATTATTAAATTCAGTCACAGGATACAGGAAGAGGTGAATCAGCTGGAAGTGATAGAGATAGGGAGAGATGTAGGGGCGGTCAGAATTTACAGCGATAGATGAGTCTGGAGTTTGAGATAAAGATTGTGGAGATATGGAGGGTTACTGAGATACAGATGGATGCAACAGGAGGAGGAGATGACAGGGAAAGATACAGATATACACGTAGATAGTTTAAGAATGGAATTGAGCGATGTCTTAATAGAGAAAATGTTATAGAAATCTTTGGAATAGACAAGGCACTGGGAGGAACTGAAGGAATGAGACTTTGGATTGTCCAATCACGAGAGAAATAGAGTCAGTGTCATACAGCACAGGACAGGCAATTCGGTTGATAGCGACACAAATAAAAAGCCCTGCAGACCCTGGAAACCCCTCCTTCCTAACGTCTGGGGTCAAAATCTAGATTTGGAAGAGGTGACCTATAGACTGCTCAAACAACAATGTGACATAACAACACCTCATTGTGTCAGATCAAACACTGACACGTAAAACTCCTGCTGAGGCCCTTCCCTCAGCCTCATGGGCTCAGATCAAACACTGACACAGAAACCTCCTTCTGACTCCCCTCCCTCAGCTGATGGATCAGTGTCCCTCCACATTGAACAACACGCGGAGGACGCACTGAGAGGGTGACAGAGCTGGAGAATGTATACTTGGTTGGCCATTTCAAACCCCACCAAGAGGGGATCTGCAGCAGCACTGCTGATCAAAATGGTCAAGTCCAAAAGGACATAGCTGTGAGACTGAGTCTGCACCGGGGCAGGGGGGAACGACTGAGAAGGAGAAACACACTTGACCTCATCTTCACCAACCTACTGCTGCAGACACATTGATGATGACCATATTGGGAACGGTGACTACCACACACAGTATTCCGGGAGACAAAGTCACACACACATTCATGCACATGCGAGAGATACTATCACCATGCTCAACGGGACAGATTTCGAATAGGTCCAGAACTCAGCATTGGCCTTTGTGAGGTGATTCGGGTCATGACCAACACCAGCAGAATTGCATTCCAGAACAATTTCCACTGTCACCACCTGGAATATCGTCCACTTTACCCTGCCCATCAGGACAGGGGATAAACCCTTGTTCAATGGAAAATACAGGAGGGCCTGCCAAGAGCAGCACCAGCTTCGCCTCACAATGAGGTGACATTACCAATCAAGACCACTTACTGACCAAATAGCATAAACAGACTGTGACAGACAGATCTAACCAACAACTCAGATCTAATCTCTGCAATCCTGTCACATGCAATCAGGGTGAATCGTGTGGTCAATCAAACAACTCACTGGAAGAGGAGGGTCCACATATATCACTTTCCTCAGTGATGGAAGAGGTAAGCACAATAGAAAAGATAAGGCTGAAACATTCACGACAATGTTCAGACAGAAGTATCGATGGGATGATCTATTTTAGTCTCCTCCAGATGGCAGTCGCCAGCTACTTCAATTCATTTTTGTTTGGTATCTCCAAGTGGCTGGAGGGATGGAATGATGCAAAAGCTGTGGGCCCTGACAACATTCCATTCAAGCTGTTCCTGCTGGGATATTGCACTGGGACCTACTTGACAATGTGGAAAACTATCCGGGCTGGTCCTGTATACACACACAGACAAAACATCAGACAATCAATGACTGCCCCATTGCTCTAATCCAAATCACTAATAAAGTGTTGCAATGTTATTGGAATCTACAGTGGGATCAAGTAGCACTTCCTCAGCACCAACCTGCTCACTGAAACTCAGTTTAGTCTCTGCCAGGGCCACTCATCCCTTGGGCGCATTGAAGCCTTGGTTTAATGGTGTTCAACAAGAAAACACATAGCTGAATTCTACAGGTGAGGCGATAGTGACTATATTTTTAAAATTTTCATAACTGCATTTGACCAAGTGTCGTATCCAGGATAAACGGTAAAACTAGAGCAAATAAGTCTCGTCTGCACTGGCTGAAGTTATACCTGGCAAAAATGACGGTGGTTGGGGGTTGGTGGAGAGCAGACATCTCAGCTCCAGGACAGCTCTGCAGCAGTACACTCGGGGCGTGGTTTCTGGGTAAGCCTATAAATCAGAAATGGAAAGGTAAGGCACCATACTCCTACAGGATGATCCGGCCACTCTCTCATTAGACAGAGACAACTGGTGGTAGTTTAACAGGACAGTCATCATGCCTCAAGTAAGGAAACAGTTGAGTAGGACAGTCCTTTAGTCACCCCAGTCAGTGCAGGAATTGAATCCACACTGTTGGCATTAATATCTAGCCGTCCAACTGATTGAGCTAACCAAGTCCTCACTCAGCTCCTTGGGGAAGATCCTGTAATATCATCCCGTTCAGATGTGTTGTCAAACACCTCTGGAGCAGGTGGAACTAGAAGCAAACTTCCTAAATCAGAGAGAGGGCCAGTATTAGTGAGCTATAAGAGTGATCTCTGCCCTAGGACCAATCATAAATGACCATCTGGACAGTGTAAATTCACAAGTGGGGATGTTTGCCATTGATGTTTGCCAATGTTCAATGCCATTCATGATTTACTCAGATACTGAAGCAGTCCTTGTCTAAATGATTGGGAAGTATACTGCTGTTCCTTCAGTGTTACTGTTTCAAGGTCCCTCCCGAATGGTAAGTCGAACGACAACACATGGACTCCAGTGGTTCAGTGCAGCAGCCCACTACCACCTTCTCAAGGGCAACAAGGGACAGACAATAAATACTGGCCAAATCATAATCTATTAATAAATTAAAATGAAAAATATTGTCCAAAACCTGCCCAATGCGTGACACTATGCTTTGGGTTTTGTGAGCTCAGGCTGGTTGGGTTCAGTCCGTAACTTGCTTGTTGTGAACAGCTAAAGGGTTAATCTGTCAGTCTCTCAGAGGCATGGCCTTCATACCGAGCATCACACAGACATTGACATTCACACCCAACATCACTGAGCTCTGAGATAGACATAAGCAATTCGAAATGTATTCATATCCGACTAACGTGCTTAAACACACAGTGAAATTATTACCACAAAAATGATTATGAGTGAATATTACCATGGAGAAAGTGAGAACTGCAGATGTTGAAGATCAGAGTATAAAAATGTGGTTCTGAAAAAGCACAGCCGTTCAGGCAGCATCTGAGGAGCAGGAGAGTTGACTATTAGTTCACAACATTAATACAAAGGAAAATAATTGCATATTTTCAAAGTTCTTGCACTTAATAATAACGTGGTCTTGGGTGTTGGAATGATATTCGTCATTTCATTGTTCCTTACTGTGAGTTGGGCACTGTTTTCAACATATTGTTGTTATAAAAGTGAACTGAATAAATGGGTAGATTTTGTGCATATTGGACAATCTAAAGGTTGGTATTATGAAAGGATGTTGGAACTTCAGTGAAGAGACTTTGCTGTTAATGGTTAGAAGAATGCTGTAAACATTTACATAGAAATTTCCAGCTCAAGTGACACATAAGGACGTTGGGCTGGGATGATGATGGCCATCAATGAAGCTGCACAATTCTGTTTGGATACTAACATTGTGTGCTAACATACACTGGATTTGGCTTATGAGGGATTCAATGTAAGCTGCCATGTGCTACGGGAGACCATCACCTTTAGAACACCATCATTCAGGATCATGTCCAAGGTTCAGAATTACAGAGTTCAGGGACACAGCAAAAGAAATATACTTGCAAGACATGGCTGTTTACAGGTCATTGTTATAAATATTGAAATGTGTCTGGACCAGCGCCATGTGCGAGTCCATTGAACAGTCTGGCCCACACACCTCTCCCCGCGGTTCAGTTATGTCTCTAACCAGTCTATTGTGAGGGATTATGTGATTAACTGCCCAGCTCCAGTTTCGAAGCTCCCTGGACAAATTTTCTAGATGGCCGGTGTTTTGGAGGTCATGATAAGGGCCAGTAACACTGTGTCTGAATTCAGGCTTTTCCTCAAAATCATTTCGAACAGCTTTGCTGCCTGCAAGATGGTGTGCTCACTGATCTGAACATGAATCGGCTGTTTACTACAGTCACTGAATTGTGTAATAGTTAGGTGTGCGCTCTGGTATTTCAATTATTGTTCACTTCAATTGTTTTCAACTGAAAAATATTGATGTTTGGTTTATTTTAAATTATGTAAGAAATAAAGTGATATTAACTCTTCACTATACAAAACGTAAAATTGACCTGCTGTATATTTCCCACAGACTAATCAAACAACAATCAATATTGTCTGTAAAGCAGGATTCTGTGAACAGGGCAATGTCCCAGGCAACATCACTATCCTCTCTGGTAGGTTCTGTCCCACTGACAGGACGCAGCCAGGCGGGGGGGGGGAAACAGCTCCTTGGCATATAGCCAGTATCGGGCAGCATGATGGCTCAGTGGTTAGCACTACTGCCTCACAGCACGAGAGATCCACGTTCGATTCCAGCCTTGGGCAAATGCCTGCGTCGAGTTTACACGTTCGCCCCGTGTGTGCGTGGGTTTCCTTCCACAGTCCAAATATGTGCAGCTCAAGTGAATTGGCCATGATGGTGGGTTGTTCACTGGAGGGTTAGTGTGGAATGGTTGGGCCAAAGTGTCCATTCCCACTCTGTAGGGAATCTATTCTAATCAGAGTGCTCAGCATTGATGCTGGATCCTGTAGCTGTTCTGCAGCAGGTTATGGGAAACCTATAATTGACCACATTGTCACCTTTCTGCCTGCTGCAGATACACCTCTTCATTTCATATATCTGTAAGAATGGTTACTACACAGTCCGTATAGGGAGCAAATGCTATCTTTACATTTTTCAGACCCTCCACACAATGATATGTACTGAATGGCACAGACTTTAAACAGGTTGAACAACTAATGACGATGCATCCTTGAGGGACAATGGCCCTTCGGCGGCGGCAGCATCATCGTATTCTGTACAACTCATACAGTCTGCAACTTCCTGGACCGACATACCTCCCATTGTACAGTAACCACCATGGCCCGCTATACCTCCCACTGTCCAGTAACTATCACGGACCGACATACTTCCCACTGTACGGTAACCCTCACGGCTCGACATATCTCCCATTGTACAGTAACCATCACAGCCCAACATACCTCCCACTGTACAGTAGCCGTTACAGCCTGACATACCTCCCTCTGTACAGTAATAGTCACGGCCCAATATACCTCCCAGTCTCTGGGTGCCATCGAGAGTGACACGATGGCTCAGTGTTTAGCACTGCTCCCTCCCAGCACCAAGGTCCTGGGTTCGATTCTGGCTTTGGGTAACTAACTGTATCGAGTGTGTGCATTCCCTCCGTGTATGCATGTGTTTCCTACTACAGTCCAAAGATGTGCAGGTCAATGAATTGGCCACATTAATTTGCGAAGTGTTTTAGACATAGGGAAATGGCTGTGGGTGGGTTACTCTCCGGAGGGTTGACATGGACTAGTTTGATCGAAGGGTCTGGCTCCATACTGTAAGGAATCTAATCTACTCTCCAAGGTTCAAGTCAGGAATATAGATGGAATAACACTTGTCTGAATGAGTCCTCTGGTATGGACTTACTAGCAACAGGCAACACAGTTGTGTGGGGAAGATCATATCTCACAAACTTCCCCCAGAGTAGAAATATCAATTTTTCAGGATCATAGGTTTTAGGTAAAAGGGAGAAAGTTCAGGAGATGTGATCAGTAAGCTTTTTATTTTGCTTTTGGACAGAATATGGAAGTGCCTGGAATGCATTGATAGAGGAAAAGAAGTCAATATAGCAAGGTTTAAGAGGGATCTTGGCACAAATATGAGTAAGTAGGGAACAGAATGATATAGAGGGTGTCGGAGCAAAAACTTTTGTTTTAACTTTAGAAAGGCATCATGTGTCAGTGCGAGCTTGCTGGGCTGAAGAGCCTGTTCCTGTGCTGGACTGTTCTTTAAGACAAGATTTGAGCGTGGGAGTGGCGAGATGCTCATTGAATGATTACTGATGGTCAACAACCACATTATTGTGGTTTCCACCCTCCCCACCCCCCATCAACTTGCAGCTTCATGTCGTCTCCCACTGTGGGGAAACTCAATACAGAGAATTTGACATAAAAGTCATACCTGGTACCTGGTGACTCCATCTCGCTGCTCGCTCCTACAGACTTCTATCCTGGACACCAACGTCTCGAGGGAAACTGCATGAACAGAAGCTGCATGTACTCTACACGCACCAATGCTGGCATCTGACACATGCCAGCTTCACCATGCCATCCGAGCACATCTCCGTCCCACTGAGAGTACAGTTCTGTACTTCAATGCTGCAGCTCAGGGTGCACTGACAACTCTCATTGCAATGCTGCTGCAAGGACATTGTGCTCAGCGACACACACCCAGCTCATGCTCTGTCCCTCTGGGCTGCTCATTCCGTGTTTGTACGCATTCCCTTTAAGCTGGCTTGAATGCTCACAGAATTATTGCCTTGTCTTAACTTGTTTTTAGCAGTGTTTCCCGTCAGCCAGAGCTACCAGGCTCACCCACCTGCTGTATTGTCTTGGTATTTAGCGCAGACACAAACCCAGGAAGCTTGATATCATTGTCCACAGTCAATCACGATGCCCAGCACAGAGTGTCAGGGGCGAGTCTCAGATCCCAGTCCGGGAGCTTGGACATGGTCAGTCACGGTGCCCAGCACAGTGAGTCAGGGGGAGTCTCAGATCCCAGTCCGGGAGCTTGGGCACGGTCAGTCAGTCTCTCGTGGTTGTTAAGGTCAGGATCCTTCCCAAGTTAGGGGGCGAGGAGCAGAATGTTGGGAGCCCCCTATCCCTATTGGCTGTTTTTCCTCTCGTGTGGGGTGGTTCCTTCTGAAATGTGACAATGACCAAGCGGTATTAAGGGAGGTGGAGTTGTTTGTAACAGCTGGTACAGACCGAGAGAAGGTGCTGCATTCAATGAGAGTGGGAGAATATGAGCCTTTGTGGGAGGTCGGTGCAGTAACAGAGAGACAGTGAGTGCGAGGTCACGAAGTGCAGATAGTGGTACTTACCATGGTGGAGTGGGGAAGGTCACTGACCTCCTTCCAACACTGCTAGTCATTTAGCAAGAAGGCTGGCACCTCACTGACACAGGGGTCAACAAACACCCAAGCTGGCAGGGTATAGTCTCATGGCCTCCCCTGCCAGTCCTGGAGGAAGATAATGTCCCTGTCGTGCACCAAGATAACCACGAGTGCAGGGAGGGTAGTCAATGAGGCAGATTGGGGATGGTATCATGAGAAAATGGACTTCACCTTGTGGAGAGAAACCCTCCATAAAACCTGACTAAAATGCGACTTGACCAAATCATAAAATGGGTTAGGCCTCTGTTTTTCTGAATCAAAGTAGGGATGCAGTGGGAAACATTGGGAGCAACAAACTTGGAGCGGAGAATTACAAAGGAGATTCAAAACCTTAAAAAGGATAACACAACGTTCCCGACTGTTAGAAGGAGCCGGGGAAAATCACTGCCTTATAGTTACTTACATCATGGGCGGCTGACTGTGTGGAGTTTGCACGTTCTCCCCGTGTCTGCGTGGGTTTCCTCCGGGTGCTCCGGTTTCCACCCACAGTCCAAAGATGTGCGGGTCAGGAGAATTGGCCATGCTAAATTGCCCGTAGTGTTAGGTGGGAGGTAAGTGTAGGGGTATGGGTGGGCTGCGCTTCGGCGGGTCGGTGTGGACTTGTTAGGCTGAAGGGCCTGTTTCCACACTGTAAGTAATCTAATCTAATCTAATTATCCAATCCTGACTGGATCCAGGAATGGAGCTGGAGGCGGGAGAATGGCTACCACAGCTTTGTTTAATGTGGACTGACTGAATAGGTTGAGGCTGAAATTCTGAGACAGTGGATAAACGGTCACTGAGGAAGATCCAGGTTCTCCAGGACAGTCAGTCTGGATTTGTGCAAGGAAGATCGTGTGTAATTATTCTGACTATGTCATTTGAGGCAGTAACTTGTAACTACATGTGACTTACCTGGATTTAACGAGAGATCCCATGGCAGACTGTTTACAAACAGAAACTATGGAGTCCAGGTGAATGGAGCAAACAGCCCAGAGAAGTGCAAGGCAAGGCATTTGGGGACATCAACAACAGAGAGGAATATACCATAAATGAGAATATGGTCAGTGTGGGCAGATAAATGAAGGTAGCTGGAAACATCAATAATCTCGCTAATGTCGCAAATGACACCATTTCCTCTATCAGCCAAAGGGCAGAATTTCAGAGCAGGAAGCTTATGCTGGAACTGCATAAATAATGAGTTCAGTCACAGCCTGAGGACTGTGTGCAGTTCTGGTCACCCCATCACATGGAAGGATGGAATTGGACTGGAGAGGGTACAGGGGAGATTCTCCACCCTGTGACAGTGGAAGTGCAGTTCTGGGGAAAGATAAGAATGGAGGATGCTGAGAGGAGATTTGAATGGGGTGCACATATTGTCAGGGACATGGGTACAGAGAGAAATACCATCTTGCTCCTGTTGGTAAACTGCTTTACCAGTGGTGAATATTTAATATAATTGACTGAAATATCAGAAAAGTGGTGCGGAAAGTTGTTATTTCACCCAGAGTATGGCCGGGATCTGGGAGGCACACAGGGAAGCGGAGTAGAGGCAGAAACTCTCAAAGCATTTTAAAAAGGTGCCGGGATCTGCAGCTGAAGTCCGATAGTATCCGGGGAGACAGAACTAGGACTTTAAAAAACAACGTTACCTCTTGTCCAATGCAGACAGTGGACAGATTGATCTTGTCTATACTGCTATTTTCTGAAGTTTTCAAAGGTTACCAATATCTGATAGAATCAATACGCAGAGGTGAGGGTGAGGGCAGGGAGAAGCAGTGTGTGAATTGATTAGCATCACAATAATACTGATCCCATCCTTTATACACAATGCCACTTCACTGTGTTGGCCTATTTACCCTTCCTGTAGAAACGGGGAAAACCTTTAATTATCCAGTTCCCAGCCACGGTCACACTGCAACCCCATCTCCATAATCGCAGCTACATCTGAGCTGGTTTACACTGTTTAAAGCTAACATTTCACTGGCCTCGTTGAAACGTTCCCCGCTTCATTCTTGCCCCATTGAAGGCTGCTGTCAGTCAACTAATGTTTCTCACTCTCAATTATTGCATATCACTCTCTATCATCATCCTGAACGTTACAATAAAATGATCGCTGCCCCCCAAAAAGTTCCCCTACTGACACTGGATCCATTTGCCCCACTTCTTCCCAAGAACCAGTTCCAACAGTACATGCTCTCTTGGCCTGAAGTGAGTTCTCCTCCATGTAATCCAGGAACACTCGTCCCTCAGGACACTGCACCACCAGTAACCCAGTCAATATCTGAATAAATTAAGTTTCACATTATAACTAATTTGTAATACTGTCATCGTTCTCAAATGTGCCTGCATATTTATTCTTTCCATCATTTCTTTGGTTGCTGGCAGACAGACTGTACCTCACAGTGTAATTGTACACTTGTTCTGTAGCTCCAGCAAAATTCATTCTGTCCTTGGACGGATCCTCTTTCTCTTGGACTCCTTAACTAACGCTAATCTAAACCAATGCTTTTACCTTCATCCTTTCTCTTCCCTTCTATCATTTTGGAATATTTTATCCCCAGCAATTTTTAACATCCCATCCTGACATTCCTTGAGCAAGCTCTCGTTGATCAGTACATCAGATTTCCACACACCAAACTGCGTCTGTAACTCCGCACACTCCCAGTATTCAGGTCCATGCAGAATACCTCAGATTAAGCCTTTCTTTCTCACTCCGTCTTCCACTGTTAATCGTGTTGTTGTAAACTGTTACCAACTGTATCTCCCATTATTTTGAGAATCCTGGTACTCTCCTCTACTATTTCTTTTTGGATCCTAAGCACACACCAAGTTATTTACAATCCCTTCCAAAAAAAACCCATAAGAACTTCAGTCCCAGCTCTGTCACGTTACCCCATCCAGAGTGTACAGTTGCTGCCTTCCCCAGAACCAGTTCCAATGTCCCAGGAATCTGAAGCCCTTCCTGCTGCACCGTCGTTCCAGTCACAGTCTCATCACCTAAAACTCTGAGTCCTGTTCTCACTTGGACACTGCACTGGGAGTATTCCAGGGATTGCTACATTTGTGGACCGGCTTGCTAACGAACCACTTAGCTCCTTAAACTCTGACTCCCAGACCACTTCACCCTTCCTACCCAGGTCATTCCGACCAACATGGGCGTGATCTTTGACTGCTGCCTGTCCCCCAGACGAATGTTCTGCAGACACAGTGACATTCTTAACCCCACTATCCTGGAATTACAGACACGCTGACAGCTTCTTCACTTCCCTGTCTCCCCTGTGACTATTGCCCCTCCTTCCTTCTCCCTCCCCTCCTGTACAGTCAGGCTGCTTGTGGTGCCACAGACATGACTCTGACTGCCCTCACTTGAGTAGCCTACACCTTCTTCAGCTTCCAACTGGGAACAAGGATAGGCTTGTATTCCCTGACTGTTTCTCCCCGATTGCTTAGTTCCCCGGACCCTTCCTTCTTCCAGGCCGTTTTGTCTGCAGGGTGATCTGCTGTGTGTGTGTGCTATCCACCTAACTCTCAGCATCACAGATGTCCCGTTGAGTCTCCAGTCCCTGTCTGAGCTCCATGACCCAGTGTCCATCTAGGACACGAGCAGGGGCTATGACGTCCCAATTAACAGAACACATTTTCCGTCTGACAAACATGTCCTAAAATGCATTTTGTCTCGAGTAACTTAATTAATTACTTAGAATGAAGTTATCATCCAGGAAATAACAATATGCTTAAATTCATTATTCAACTGTGGCTTACTGAGGGTAATTTATTATATTGGCTCACAATTTTACTTCTCCCTCTTATTTCTGTGTTCAACCCTTATTTCAGAAGTTGAAAAAAATTTGCTAACTTATAGCAATTAACTAACAGTCGATAATAACAGCGAATTTATCAGCCAATGAACTTACAGCATTTTCTGTAATGGCTCTTGCACTTGTTTCAAACTCGGTGCAGGCAGGTCCCAGCAGCAGAAAGTTATCTTTGTGACTCCCAGGTACGTGTAATCTTCCAGCTCGCACTCCACTCCGCTCCCTCACAGGGTCACGGTCTCTGTGACTCCCAGGGATGTGTAATCCCCCAGTTCCCACTCCACTCTGCTCCCTCACAATGTCACCGTCTCTGTGACTCCCAGGTACGTGTAATCCTCCAGCTATCACTCCACTCTGCTCCCTCACAGGGTCACCATCTCTGTGACCCCCAGGGCCGTGTAAAACTCCAGCTCTCACTCCACTCTCGTGGTGTTCAAGGACCCTCAGAACATAAGGAGGTACAGAGGATGGGAGCATTCTAAATAGTGGGATTGCAGGGGCTGGGCTGGAAGAGCTAAGGTGAACGAGGAGGATGAAAAGTACCAATTTAGCACAACCAGCCGCTGTAATTCACAGAGATTTAAGGAAGGGAACCTGTGCTGTCAATTATATGGAGTGTTACAGATACTGAGGAGTTACAAATTTAGAAAGGAAGAGGTTATAGGTGATCAAAAGTTTAAAGAAGAATAAAGAAATTTGAGAGATCACTAGCACAGATGGCAATGGAGGTGGTGAGACATTCTGATGAACATTAAAAGTTGTCAGCAGAGGAGGATGTCACATATACAAGGAAAAGCCGCATTGTCTGTATACATTTATAGACGTGATTAGTGTTGTAGCGCCTGCTGGAGGGAACACAGATAACAACAGTTCCAACGACTGGTGCAGTGGTTCAGGAAGGCAGCTCACCACCACCTTCTCAGGGACAACTCCAAATCAACAATACATCCGGAAATGTTCATAACCACGAGTGAATAAATAAATAAAGTATCTACAAGCAGCACTGAGGTCACTCAGGAAGGCCCTTTCAGCAGCACTTCCCAAACCCGGAGCAACTATATCCTGGAAGGACAGGAGCTCCAGCTGCACGGTAACTTCAGCATTTCTAAGATGCCCTCCAAGCCACGCTCCATCCTCCTAGCACTGTGTCCATCCCTACACCTAAGGGATTGCAGTGGGTGAGGAAGGCAGCTCCCCAACACCTTCTCCAGGGAATTACAAATGGAAAGGTAATGATGGCCAAGCAAGTGATGGCCACATCCCATCAGTGAATTAGTACAAGGGAAACTCATGAACTGTTCATGTCACCTTTGATTCCTCCACACAACCCACATTCCCATCTCTTTCTGTGTCAGCAACAAACATGGAAGCAGTATATTTTGTCCATCCATCAAATCCATCGAATCCTTTGTGAATAGTTGGGGTCAAGCACTAATCCATTTATTCCCAATTAGTTTTCTGTTAAATAATTCCCAATCCATGCCAGTACATTCCCTCCAATCCCACATTTGCCAATATTGCTCATCCACCTCTTCAGTGGGACCTTCTGGAAAGGTTTCTGAAAATCCCGACAAATCACTCCTTCCTTTTATCTACTCTGCTTGTTTATAGCCAGACAGGAAAACAAATCCAGCAAGGTTTGTGAAATAAAATTTCAGTGTCAGAACAACATACTTGGTGTGGATAGAAGATTGGATGATTAGCAGAAGACAGAGTAGGTATAAAGGAGTCGTTTTCACGATGGGAACTGGTGATGAGGGGAACTCAGCAGGGGTCAGTGTTGGGGCCACTCTGTACATGTTATACATTAACAGTCTGGACAAAGGATGTGAGGGGCTACAAGAACTGGTTTTACAAGGAAGAGCTCAGGGTGAAATGCTTGCCATATGAGGAACAGATGAAGTATCTGGGTCTGTACTTAATGAATTTTCAGAGGCGTTGGTGGCAGGATCTCATTCAAACATACAGAATACTGAGGGGCCTAGATGGAGTGGACAGAAGTGGGGAGATGCTTTCACTGCTGGAGAGACCAGGGCTCAAAAGCACGGCTTTAGAGTGAAGGGACCACCTTTTAGAATGGAGATCTGGAGGAATTTATTCAGCTGGAGGGTGATGAATCTGTGGAACGGTTCCTACCGTAGGGAGGGTATAGATGAGGGTGGCATTTACTAGATATGGTACAAGAGCTGGAGAAGGATATGGAGATGATTAGATGGACGGAGATGCTAGAGGAGCTTACATTGACAGTATGGGTGATAGTGATGGGAGAATGTTACACAGATAGTGAGTCTTGGAGGAATTGGATTGGGAGAGTCACAGGCATTGGATTGGGTTCTACTGATCGGGACTAATGCAAGGACCTGTTGGATTACACAGATAGGGAGGATTGTGGGGTCTCCACATGTTGAGAGGTTTACAGGATGAGGTTACACCGATAAGGAGGGATGCTATGTAACGCAGATGGAGAGTTTAGATTTTATTAGATTCCCTACAATATGGAAACGACATTTCGGCCCAACACGTTCACCCAACCCACTTCCCTCTGAATGATGCATCTAACGCTCGGTCAGTTTATCTGACCTGCACATCTTTGGACTGTGGGAGGAAACCCATGACGACACAGAGACAATGTGCCAACTCCATACAGAGAGTCACCCGAGGCTGGAATTGAACCGGCGTCTCTAGCGCTGTGAGGTATCAGTGCTGACCATTGAACCACCCCAAACTGCACAGCGACACAAAGAGAGAGTATTTGAAGGGCAGGGAGGAGCACAAGAAATGCGAAGTATTGTTGCAGCTGGAAGAGGGTCTGGAGATGTTTACACAGATAAGGAGTCCGGTCGGGATGGGAGATGGTTACAGAGGTCATGTTGCGCTATAGGCCAGGAGGCAGGAATGTGATCTAGCCTGCAAAAGGTTACAGTGACATCATGTTCTCTCGGGGCTTGGGGAAAGTACACAGGTGGGTATTTTGCTCCAGGCTGGAGGATTTTACAGGGACAGGGTGGACTGTAGTTATTGTGGAAAACTACAGAAATAGAGATTATTGTACTGAGTGCAGGATGAGGTTACTGAGATTGGGCACTTTACCGAGTTTGGAGCAAATTACACATTGGGATAGTCGTCAGCATTGGAGTAGGCTTCAAATAAACAGCAGGATTATGCGAGGGGTGGAGGTTACAGAAATGGGAACTTTTCTGGGAATTACAAGCATTCAAGATACTGGCACAGATCAGTTGGACAGAAAGGTATGTCTCCTTGCTATATGACTCTTTCACCCGACAAGAAATAGTGTGAGAGGGAGAATATAGAACAGAAAGACCCCAGGTTTTAATACCATCTTCTTAAGGGAGGCCTGCTTTCCCATCTGTTGTCCTGATCCTCACTAAGACAGCACAGGCCTGGATTGATAACTGTCAACTTCCTATATTGACATAGGAAGGCTCAATACAGCAGAGATGAAAGTAAACAAGAGAGTGTGGATTGAGTCTGGGCCCATCATACTCTGTGTCAACCTTCAGCACTGTATCTGTGCCATGTCTTCCAGACTAAAATTCAATCCCCTAAATTCGCTCTGCTCTGTTCACTGTGAGTGATCTTACCTCGCTGCAGGATTTATTGAAGAAACAAGATCTCCCTGCCCTCTGGCTGACCAACTGTGTTCAATGAGATGATGGATGAAACACCCAGCAATTGGGAGGTTTATTGAGTCAGGAACATCCTGAGTACCTGCAGGAGACAGAGAAATAGACAGAATGGGAAATGAGACTGATGCATTGAGGGTTGCACAGGGAGAATGGTGCTAGGTACCACAGAGATCTGGAATATCCCAGCCTCCATCCCTGGTC
The DNA here is from genome assembly GCF_020745735.1 of Hemiscyllium ocellatum. Lineage (NCBI taxonomy): Eukaryota > Metazoa > Chordata > Chondrichthyes > Orectolobiformes > Hemiscylliidae > Hemiscyllium > Hemiscyllium ocellatum. The sequence goes on from NC_083446.1 coordinate 27,512,942, forward strand.
TGTGCTGCTGCGTCTCTCTGGATTGGAAAGTTCTGTTCGCACAGGATCTGGAGTAACTACAAAAGCTGCAGTCACTGGCAGCAATTAGACCCTCAAAGTGACAGATATTACATGGAGAGATACTGAGTGATAGCATCAAATTGCAGGAAGATATCAGGATCAAACCACGGTCAAGAAGAAGGGTTTTGATTCATGGTGCACTGGGATCAGTACTCAGGGATGAGGGAGCTATCAGTGGGACAGGCGATGGCCTAGTGTTACTCTCACTAGACTGTACATCCAGAATTTAATGCTGGTGGCATGGATACCCATCTGACTGCTTAATATCGTTTCAGGAACGAAATCTGCGATAGGCAGCTGGTCTGACCTACATATGAATCCTGACCCAGAGCAATGAGATTGACTCTAAACTGCATTCTCTATTGTCTCGCTAGGCACTCAGCTCAAGGGCAGCTCGGGGGTGGGCATGAAATGCTGGCCAGCCAGAAACACGGCACGGTGGCACAGTGGTTAGCACTGCTGTCTCACAGCGCCTGAGACCCAGGTTCAATTCCCGACTCAGGTGACTGACTGTGTGGAGTTTGCACGTTCTCCCCGTGTCTGTGTGGGTTTCCTCCGGGTGCTCCGGTTTCCTCCCACAGTCCAAAGATGTGCGGGTCAGGTGAATTGGCCATGCTAAATTGCCCGTAGTGTTAGGTAAGGGGTAAAATGTAGGGGTATGGGTGGGTTGCGCTTCGGCGGGTCGGTGTGGACTTGTTGGGCCGAAGGGCCTGTTTCCACACTGTATGTAATCTAATCTAAAAAAACAGCAACATCCCATGGAGTGAATTACAAATAACATAGTTGGGATCAGTGTCCTGTCAAATTATGTCGGTGGGTTTATGGACAGTGCTTTAATTGACAGAGAAGATACAGGGATAGGATTCAGGTGAAAGGAGCTTTCCAAATCCAAAGAGAAAAGGGGACACATTGGAACAACATGGGAATGTGGCTGAAAACAAGGAGAAAGGAATAGGAAGGGACAGAGTTTAACTAAAACTGTACATCAGTGAATTAGGCTGTGACAGGACATTCTGGGAAAAAGTCAATTACAATGTTCTTTTTTGGAATGGACAGAGTATCTGCAATAAGGTCATAGACTTGTCACACAGAGATAAATAAGATTTAGTCACCAGGAAGATGTGGTTAGAGGAGAAGCAAAATGTGGAACATAAATATTCAATTGTACACATCCTTGAGGGGTCTCAGGGAGTGCAGGATAGGTAACCCTGACAGTAATGGGTAACAAAGACATTACAGAGAAAGCATTTGGCATCTGATTATGCAGCTGAATCAGCCCGAATGCAGATTATGGGTAACACGTGTCAAAAAACACAAGCAGGAGAACAGTTTTTAGGCTGCCTGACAGCATTTCATTGCTCAACACTGTAACACTTTCCAATGAATTCTTGAGCAATGTCACACTGAGCTATCCTCTGGGAAATTGTTGTGTAGTGGAACTCTGTGAGATGATGGATTTTTAAAGTGACCATAAAGCACATCCTAAAATCACAACCAAAACCATTTACATGTGTTTGAGAGGAGAATTGACCAAGGTAAACAGGGGACACAGTGAAGTGTGTGTCTGGAAATGGACAGTGCAAAACACTTAGTCATAGAGATGTACAGTACAGAAACAGACTCCTTAGTCCATCTTTTTCACGCTGCCCACACACGCTAACATAATTTTGTCTCATTTGCCAGCACTTGGCCCAAATCCCCCTCAACCCTTCTTGTTTGTATACCCATCTAGATGCCTTTTAGATGCAGTAATCGTACCAGCCTCCACCACTTCCTCCAGCAGTTCATTGCATTCACGCATCACCCTCTGCCTGAAAACGTTGCCCCTTAAGTTCCTTTTATATCTTTCCCCTCTCACCCTGAACCTAGGCCGTCTGGTTCTGGACTCCACTACCTTGTATACTAAACTTATGCATGTCTCTCATGATTGTATAAATCTCTATATGGTCACCCATCAGCCTCAAGTAGCCCCAACCCATTCAACCTCTCCCTTTAGCTCAAATCTTCCAATCCTGGCAACATCCTTGTAAATCTTTTCTGAAACCTTTCAACTTATACAACATCGTTCCGATGGGGAGGAGACAAGAACTGCACGCAATATTCCAAAAGTGGCTTATCCAATGTCCTGTACAGTCGCAACATACCTCCCAACTCCTGTACTCAGTGCTCTGATAAGTAAACGCAAGCAGACTAAACACCATCTTCACTATTGTATTTAACTGGAGTTCTATTTTCAAGGAAGTATGAACCTACACTTCAAGGTCTCTTTGTTGAGTAACACTCTCTAGGACCTTATCACACAGTGCACCAAGATCCTTCTGTATTTCAGTGTCCCTCAGTATCCTAACTTTCTTCTTGAATTTGACATACCTCACACTTGCCCAGATTAAACTCAATTTGCCTTTTCTCTGCACATCTATCCAACTGATCTGTAACCTCCTGCAACCTTGGATCTCCTTGCTCATTCACCCCAACTCCACCAATTTTCATATCATCTGTAATAATTATCTTTGTCACTTCCTTTCCTTTCAATGGTGTGAGAATGTGTAACCAGACGGCAGAAAATCCCAGCAAGGGCTCACCCATTTAAGATGGAGGTGAGTAAGAATGTTTTCACTCAGAGGGTAGGGACTCTGTGGGAATTCCTGGCTGCAGGGAGCTGTCGAGGTTGGGTCACTAAGAATATTTACAGCAGAGATGGTCAAATATTAATGGATCAGGGAAACAAGAGTTTTGTAGAAAAGGCAGGAATGTAGAGTTGGAGAGTATCAGATCATAACTGATACTCTCCATGATTGAAGGGCAGAGCATACTCAGTTGGCCAAATAGCCTCATTCTGCTCCGACATCTCATGGTCTTAACTCGAACTTAACATCTGCATAATAACACTATGGGTCTTTGCTCACAAAACTCCTTTAGAATGGGATTATTGGATATTTATTATGACACAGCATTTGATCTCCAATGGACAATTTTGTTGTTGGTACCTTGACATGATTTTATAGAAAACCATCTCGTATACAATCCAGGATTCCATTCATTACAGCCCTGATACTCATTAGTTTTCCAGTCGGGACAGCGTCCACTGTCACACGTAGTTACTCTACTGCCCTTGCTACAAGGGGTCGGGGGTGGGGGGGGGGGGGGGGGGGGGTGGGGGGGTTGAACAGCTGGGTACGAGTTACAGGGATAGGGAGGCTTACAGGGACTCGAGGATGTTAGAGTTAAACAGAGTTACATCTGAACAAGAATGATCATGGGACAATGGGGTTTGGGGATTGGAGGAATTTACAGAGATAGAGGAAGCTGGATTAGATTCTGGAGATAGGGGTAGGGATGGATAAAGGGAGAGGCAGCAGACTGAGAAGCACAGACATGGAGTGTTTCAGTAAGAGATTATTGTGTGTACTGACAGAGATATGAAAAGTTGTAGTGACTGAAGATGTTTCCAGATATAACAAGGCTTCTAGGCTACATAGATAGGAAGGCAATGGAGAATGCCAGGTTTACTGGGTTGGTGACAGTTACGCAGATGTGGAGAATTGCACAAACTGTGTAACTGTGGTCAGGAGGGTTGATGGGGAGAGGGTGAAGTTTAAATAGATTAAGATTGAAGATTTGGAGAACGATAAGCAGGTTACGATGTTTTCACAGGTAAGGAAAGGTTGTAGGAGTTGGAGAAGTTTACCCAGATAGGGATGGATGGAGAGGTAAAAGACAAAAAACATTTGCATGGAGGGTGGCATTGGTAGGAGAAGCTTACAGGGATAGACAGGGCTCGGCATTTACAGGGATGAAGGAAATTAGTATCTACTGGAGAAGTTTAGGGATTAGGTTTTCAGGGATTGGAGAACCTGACAGAGACAGTTAGCATTGTGTGGACTACAGCAGATTCAAATAGAGGAAGGATTATCGGGACTACAGTATATTACAGAGATCACTAATACAGTATGGGCCACGACTGATGCCTGGGACCTCCTGTGCAGTCTCAGAGAGGACCAAAACAGCAGGGGTGAGACCAGGACCCCCACAAGATGGTGGGAATGATGCCTGGAATGTTGCTGTTCCTTGCCTAGCTCTGATTCTATGTCCTGTCTGCCAAGGTCTGAATAAAGAAGGCGACTAACTCCACCCTTTGCTGTTTACTGTGATTGATCTTACCAGCAGCAGGATTTACTGAAGGCTCCAGATCACCCTCTCCATCTCTGTCTGGCTGACCAAGCGTCTTCAATGAGGTGACGGATGAGACAGGGGTTAGAAACCTCCTGATTACCTGTATGAGACAGTCTAGACAGAATGGGAAATTAGACTGATGCAGTGAGGATACCTCATGTAGAGTAGCACTGAGTCCAGCAGAGATCACGAAAATCCCGGTCTCCATCCCTGGACTGTGCTGTTTGCGGATCGGAGGATACTTTTGGCTCCGGAGCTAGAGGAGCTGTAAGAGTGAGAGACGCTGACAGAGGCAACAATTAGACCCGCACAGTGAGGGATACCACATGGAGAGAGACTGAGTCATATCACCAGAATGCTGGAAGATTTCACAATCAAACCATGGTGTCAGAAGAAGTGGTGCTGATGCAGTGGGCACTGCTACCAATACTCAGGGTGGAGTCAGCTATTTTTTTGAGATGGTGCAGTGCATATGACCAGGATTATGGAGAATGCTTTAAACTGACACAGACGAGGATGGACAGGGCTCAGCTGAAAGGAAATTCCCAATTCCGTCGAGAAATGTTCAAATATTAAAACATGGGGCTGTGGCAGAGGAACAACAGAAAGAAACGGGAAGAGACTGAGTTTAACTAAAACTGTACATCAGCAGATAGGTTTGTGAGAGGAATTTGTGATTTCAAAAGTAAATTACTATTTCGTAATTTGAATGCACGACGCATTTGTAATAAGGGATATGCTTGTGTGACTGTGAATTCTATGTAATCACCATCAAGGAGACGTGGTCACACGGTAAAAAAAAAGTGGGGCATTAATATTCACGATATTGTGGAAAGTCAGGCAGAATGGGAAGGAGAATGGGAAACTCTCATTATTAGGGATAACAATGGGATCAGATGTGGCCTCAGATTATCAATCATTAGGAAACCAAATTCTGGGTAATAATCGACAGAACACAGAAGTGGTATGGCAGTGCTAAGGTCTCTTTACAGCATTACATTGCGGGACATGGCATTGGACAGGGAATTTTTGGAATTTGTAACAGAGACAGTAGGACAATTGAAAGGGGATTCAACTTCCCTATCTCATCATCTCATTGGCGGTGGTCACAGACGAGGCTGACTCTCTCCCACTCTCAGTGGAAGTCTGTAGATGTCTGTACAGACCGATGTGGCCTTCCACAGACTCTGTTACACTTGGGACAGAAGGTGGCCGTGGGAAGGGGTGGGTGGGGCGTTGGGGTGGCTGCGAGATGCTTGTGCGATTTTCTCTCGGATTCCCCTTTTTTCCACACAGCAAGTCTCAAGGTGCTCGACTCCTTCCCTTTGGATGGTCTGGATTCAGTAATTCCCAGGATTTACCAGATTTGATTAAGAGATGTTTAGACGACAAAAAAAAGACCTAACAATTCTGAAGAAGCCAATGCTTCAGAAACATGGAAGTATTTGTTAAAGGGATCACTCAGGGTCTAGTAGCAGGAGGAGTGCACCAGGAAAAGGAAACATTGTCAGGGTGTATTAAGATGATAGGAACAGGGAGAGGTGAAGGTGCTGGAGGTGTTGCGAGTGTTACAGAGAGGGACAATGTTACAAAGCCAGTACGAATTGCTGCAGCTGGAGGGGTTTGCAGCGATAGCGATGGAAATATCTATTTTTATTTATTCATTCATGGGCTGAGGATGTCACCACTTGGACCAGCGTACATCATCCACTGCTAATTGCCCAGAGCGCAGCACAGGCAGCCATATTGCTGTGGGTCTGGAGTCACATGTGAGCCAGACCAGGTTAGAATGCCAGCTATCCCTTCCTCAAGGACATACGTGAACCTTTTGAGTTTTTCCACATCATCCCCACTAATGTCCTGTGCTGACACAACACGACGTCCCAACTGCTACTCTCAATGCTCTGCCCAATGAAGGTGTCCATCCCAAACACCTGCTTCACCAGCTTGTCTAACTGTGACACCACTTTCAAACAGCTGTGCACCTGTACCCCTGGATCTCTGATTGACAACACTACCCCGGGGCCGAAGATTAACGGTACAATTCCAGCATGGTTTGCCTGAGCAAAATGCAGCATCTTTCATTTCTCCACGTTATTCCTAAACTTACTGTCCCAGCAGTACTGTTGAGCACATTGTACTCTCAGACAACCCTCTTTGCTGTCCACTTTCCCACCAATTTCAGTGTCACTCACAAACTTGCTAACCATGATTCCTGTATTATCATCCAAACCGTTTATATAAATGATGCACAACAGTGACACAGCACCATGGCACCCCGTAGGTCACAGACCTGCAGTTTGAGCAGTAACCCTCTCTAAAATGCTCTGTCTGCTTCCGTCAATCATGTTTTGTATCCAGTTGGTGAGCGGTCCCTGGTTATGTGTGATCTAAACTTACTAATCAGTCTGTCATGCAGACCCATGACAATTGCCTTACTAAAGTGCATGGAGACATCACCTACTGATCTGCCTTGATATATTATTTGTCTACCTACACAAACAGTCATCATTTTCCACAGACAAAGCAATGTTGATTATCGCTAATGGGTTCTTGCCTTTCCAAACGCATGATGATCCTCTCTCTCAGAACCTAGTCCAACAAATTACCCTCCCATCGGTCTCACTGGCCTGTAGTGTTTGCCAATGACACAAATGCCTCTGCGAGGGGACTTGCAGTTTCTTTCGAGCGTCTCACAAGGCGTTGAGATACATCTGATTATGTCCCAAGGTTTTATCAAATTTCTTGCATTTTAAGACATCCAGCACCTCCTGTTCTCAAATGTAAACTCTGTTTAATACATCACTATGTATAGTCCCAGGTTTCTGAGCTTCCATGTCTTTCTCCATAGTAAATCCTCATTGACCTTTCAGGGGCCTTATTCTCTTTCTCATTACTCTTTAGCGCTGGTTGGAACTTTACAAAATGCCTCTGAAGTTTCAAATATCCCTCTACTGCCAGTCGCCTCCCCGACCCTTCCTTATACTGCCATTTATGGTCACACCAAAATATAGAATCCAATAGATTTAAAAATATTCTCCTTTTAAAATATAATGCATCTCCAATTGTTTCTAAGTTTCCAGTTAGCATTTATTGCCATATCCCTTATAATACACTCCAGCACGTTCCTGACTTACTGTCAGGCTAACCTGTTTGGTTTCAGACTGACTGCACAAAGGGTTTTGGGAATCCTTGTGGATCAATCTGAAAAAGGTAGATTACAGGGTCAGCTGGTAATAGAGAAGGTAATTCAAATGCTGCCATTTATTACGAACAGAATGAAGTCAAAATATCAAAAGTCACGAAGTGCAGATAGTGGTACTTACCATGGTGGAGTGGGGAAGGTCACTGACCTCCTTCCAACACTGCTAGTCATTTAGCAAGAAGGCTGGCACCTCACTGACACAGGGGTCAACAAACACCCAAGCTGGCAGGGTATAGTCTCATGGCCTCCCCTGCCAGTCCTGGAGGAAGATAATGTCCCTGTCGTGCACCAAGATAACCACGAGTGCAGGGAGGGTAGTCAATGAGGCAGATTGGGGATGGTATCATGAGAAAATGGACTTCACCTTGTGGAGAGAAACCCTCCATAAAACCTGACTAAAATGCGACTTGACCAAATCATAAAATGGGTTAGGCCTCTGTTTTTCTGAATCAAAGTAGGGATGCAGTGGGAAACATTGGGAGCAACAAACTTGGAGCGGAGAATTACAAAGGAGATTCAAAACCTTAAAAAGGATAACACAACGTTCCCGACTGTTAGAAGGAGCCGGGGAAAATCACTGCCTTATAGTTACTTACATCATGGGCGGCTGACTGTGTGGAGTTTGCACGTTCTCCCCGTGTCTGCGTGGGTTTCCTCCGGGTGCTCCGGTTTCCACCCACAGTCCAAAGATGTGCGGGTCAGGAGAATTGGCCATGCTAAATTGCCCGTAGTGTTAGGTGGGAGGTAAGTGTAGGGGTATGGGTGGGCTGCGCTTCGGCGGGTCGGTGTGGACTTGTTAGGCTGAAGGGCCTGTTTCCACACTGTAAGTAATCTAATCTAATCTAATTATCCAATCCTGACTGGATCCAGGAATGGAGCTGGAGGCGGGAGAATGGCTACCACAGCTTTGTTTAATGTGGACTGACTGAATAGGTTGAGGCTGAAATTCTGAGACAGTGGATAAACGGTCACTGAGGAAGATCCAGGTTCTCCAGGACAGTCAGTCTGGATTTGTGCAAGGAAGATCGTGTGTAATTATTCTGACTATGTCATTTGAGGCAGTAACTTGTAACTACATGTGACTTACCTGGATTTAACGAGAGATCCCATGGCAGACTGTTTACAAACAGAAACTATGGAGTCCAGGTGAATGGAGCAAACAGCCCAGAGAAGTGCAAGGCAAGGCATTTGGGGACATCAACAACAGAGAGGAATATACCATAAATGAGAATATGGTCAGTGTGGGCAGATAAATGAAGGTAGCTGGAAACATCAATAATCTCGCTAATGTCGCAAATGACACCATTTCCTCTATCAGCCAAAGGGCAGAATTTCAGAGCAGGAAGCTTATGCTGGAACTGCATAAATAATGAGTTCAGTCACAGCCTGAGGACTGTGTGCAGTTCTGGTCACCCCATCACATGGAAGGATGGAATTGGACTGGAGAGGGTACAGGGGAGATTCTCCACCCTGTGACAGTGGAAGTGCAGTTCTGGGGAAAGATAAGAATGGAGGATGCTGAGAGGAGATTTGAATGGGGTGCACATATTGTCAGGGACATGGGTACAGAGAGAAATACCATCTTGCTCCTGTTGGTAAACTGCTTTACCAGTGGTGAATATTTAATATAATTGACTGAAATATCAGAAAAGTGGTGCGGAAAGTTGTTATTTCACCCAGAGTATGGTCGGGATCTGGGAGGCACACAGGGAAGCGGAGTAGAGGCAGAAACTCTCAAAGCATTTTAAAAAGGTGCCGGGATCTGCAGCTGAAGTCCGATAGTATCCGGGGAGACAGAACTAGGACTTTAAAAAACAACGTTACCTCTTGTCCAATGCAGACAGTGGACAGATTGATCTTGTCTATACTGCTATTTTCTGAAGTTTTCAAAGGTTACCAATATCTGATAGAATCAATACGCAGAGGTGAGGGTGAGGGCAGGGAGAAGCAGTGTGTGAATTGATTAGCATCACAATAATACTGATCCCATCCTTTATACACAATGCCACTTCACTGTGTTGGCCTATTTACCCTTCCTGTAGAAACGGGGAAAACCTTTAATTATCCAGTTCCCAGCCACGGTCACACTGCAACCCCATCTCCATAATCGCAGCTACATCTGAGCTGGTTTACACTGTTTAAAGCTAACATTTCACTGGCCTCGTTGAAACGTTCCCCGCTTCATTCTTGCCCCATTGAAGGCTGCTGTCAGTCAACTAATGTTTCTCACTCTCAATTATTGCATATCATTCTCTATCATCATCCTGAACGTTACAATAAAATGATCGCTGCCCCCCAAAAAGTTCCCCTACTGACACTGGATCCATTTGCCCCACTTCTTCCCAAGAACCAGTTCCAACAGTACATGCTCTCTTGGCCTGAAGTGAGTTCTCCTCCATGTAATCCAGGAACACTCGTCCCTCAGGACACTGCACCACCAGTAACCCAGTCAATATCTGAATAAATTAAGTTTCACATTATAACTAATTTGTAATACTGTCATCGTTCTCAAATGTGCCTGCATATTTATTCTTTCCATCATTTCTTTGGTTGCTGGCAGACAGACTGTACCTCACAGTGTAATTGTACACTTGTTCTGTAGCTCCAGCAAAATTCATTCTGTCCTTGGACGGATCCTCTTTCTCTTGGACTCCTTAACTAACGCTAATCTAAACCAATGCTTTTACCTTCATCCTTTCTCTTCCCTTCTATCATTTTGGAATATTTTATCCCCAGCAATTTTTAACATCCCATCCTGACATTCCTTGAGCAAGCTCTCGTTGATCAGTACATCAGATTTCCACACACCAAACTGCGTCTGTAACTCCGCACACTCCCAGTATTCAGGTCCATGCAGAATACCTCAGATTAAGCCTTTCTTTCTCACTCCGTCTTCCACTGTTAATCGTGTTGTTGTAAACTGTTACCAACTGTATCTCCCATTATTTTGAGAATCCTGGTACTCTCCTCTACTATTTCTTTTTGGATCCTAAGCACACACCAAGTTATTTACAATCCCTTCCAAAAAAAACCCATAAGAACTTCAGTCCCAGCTCTGTCACGTTACCCCATCCAGAGTGTACAGTTGCTGCCTTCCCCAGAACCAGTTCCAATGTCCCAGGAATCTGAAGCCCTTCCTGCTGCACCGTCGTTCCAGTCACAGTCTCATCACCTAAAACTCTGAGTCCTGTTCTCACTTGGACACTGCACTGGGAGTATTCCAGGGATTGCTACATTTGTGGACCGGCTTGCTAACGAACCACTTAGCTCCTTAAACTCTGACTCCCAGACCACTTCACCCTTCCTACCCAGGTCATTCCGACCAACATGGGCGTGATCTTTGACTGCTGCCTGTCCCCCAGACGAATGTTCTGCAGACACAGTGACATTCTTAACCCCACTATCCTGGAATTACAGACACGCTGACAGCTTCTTCACTTCCCTGTCTCCCCTGTGACTATTGCCCCTCCTTCCTTCTCCCTCCCCTCCTGTACAGTCAGGCTGCTTGTGGTGCCACAGACATGACTCTGACTGCCCTCACTTGAGTAGCCTACACCTTCTTCAGCTTCCAACTGGGAACAAGGATAGGCTTGTATTCCCTGACTGTTTCTCCCCGATTGCTTAGTTCCCCGGACCCTTCCTTCTTCCAGGCCGTTTTGTCTGCAGGGTGATCTGCTGTGTGTGTGTGCTATCCACCTAACTCTCAGCATCACAGATGTCCCGTTGAGTCTCCAGTCCCTGTCTGAGCTCCATGACCCAGTGTCCATCTAGGACACGAGCAGGGGCTATGACGTCCCAATTAACAGAACACATTTTCCGTCTGACAAACATGTCCTAAAATGCATTTTGTCTCGAGTAACTTAATTAATTACTTAGAATGAAGTTATCATCCAGGAAATAACAATATGCTTAAATTCATTATTCAACTGTGGCTTACTGAGGGTAATTTATTATATTGGCTCACAATTTTACTTCTCCCTCTTATTTCTGTGTTCAACCCTTATTTCAGAAGTTGAAAAAAATTTGCTAACTTATAGCAATTAACTAACAGTCGATAATAACAGCGAATTTATCAGCCAATGAACTTACAGCATTTTCTGTAATGGCTCTTGCACTTGTTTCAAACTCGGTGCAGGCAGGTCCCAGCAGCAGAAAGTTATCTTTGTGACTCCCAGGTACGTGTAATCTTCCAGCTCGCACTCCACTCCGCTCCCTCACAGGGTCACGGTCTCTGTGACTCCCAGGGATGTGTAATCCCCCAGTTCCCACTCCACTCTGCTCCCTCACAATGTCACCGTCTCTGTGACTCCCAGGTACGTGTAATCCTCCAGCTATCACTCCACTCTGCTCCCTCACAGGGTCACCATCTCTGTGACCCCCAGGGCCGTGTAAAACTCCAGCTCCCACTCCACTCTCGTGGTGTTCAAGGACCCTCAGAACATAAGGAGGTACAGAGGATGGGAGCATTCTAAATAGTGGGATTGCAGGGGCTGGGCTGGAAGAGCTAAGGTGAACGAGGAGGATGAAAAGTACCAATTTAGCACAACCAGCCGCTGTAATTCACAGAGATTTAAGGAAGGGAACCTGTGCTGTCAATTATATGGAGTGTTACAGATACTGAGGAGTTACAAATTTAGAAAGGAAGAGGTTATAGGTGATCAAAAGTTTAAAGAAGAATAAAGAAATTTGAGAGATCACTAGCACAGATGGCAATGGAGGTGGTGAGACATTCTGATGAACATTAAAAGTTGTCAGCAGAGGAGGATGTCACATATACAAGGAAAAGCCGCATTGTCTGTATACATTTATAGACGTGATTAGTGTTGTAGCGCCTGCTGGAGGGAACACAGATAACAACAGTTCCAACGACTGGTGCAGTGGTTCAGGAAGGCAGCTCACCACCACCTTCTCAGGGACAACTCCAAATCAACAATACATCCGGAAATGTTCATAACCACGAGTGAATAAATAAATAAAGTATCTACAAGCAGCACTGAGGTCACTCAGGAAGGCCCTTTCAGCAGCACTTCCCAAACCCGGAGCAACTATATCCTGGAAGGACAGGAGCTCCAGCTGCACGGTAACTTCAGCATTTCTAAGATGCCCTCCAAGCCACGCTCCATCCTCCTAGCACTGTGTCCATCCCTACACCTAAGGGATTGCAGTGGGTGAGGAAGGCAGCTCCCCAACACCTTCTCCAGGGAATTACAAATGGAAAGGTAATGATGGCCAAGCAAGTGATGGCCACATCCCATCAGTGAATTAGTACAAGGGAAACTCATGAACTGTTCATGTCACCTTTGATTCCTCCACACAACCCACATTCCCATCTCTTTCTGTGTCAGCAACAAACATGGAAGCAGTATATTTTGTCCATCCATCAAATCCATCGAATCCTTTGTGAATAGTTGGGGTCAAGCACTAATCCATTTATTCCCAATTAGTTTTCTGTTAAATAATTCCCAATCCATGCCAGTACATTCCCTCCAATCCCACATTTGCCAATATTGCTCATCCACCTCTTCAGTGGGACCTTCTGGAAAGGTTTCTGAAAATCCCGACAAATCACTCCTTCCTTTTATCTACTCTGCTTGTTTATAGCCAGACAGGAAAACAAATCCAGCAGGGTTTGTGAAATAAAATTTCAGTGTCAGAACAACATACTTGGTGTGGATAGAAGATTGGATGATTAGCAGAAGACAGAGTAGGTATAAAGGAGTCGTTTTCACGATGGGAACTGGTGATGAGGGGAACTCAGCAGGGGTCAGTGTTGGGGCCACTCTGTACATGTTATACATTAACAGTCTGGACAAAGGATGTGAGGGGCTACAAGAACTGGTTTTACAAGGAAGAGCTCAGGGTGAAATGCTTGCCATATGAGGAACAGATGAAGTATCTGGGTCTGTACTTAATGAATTTTCAGAGGCGTTGGTGGCAGGATCTCATTCAAACATACAGAATACTGAGGGGCCTAGATGGAGTGGACAGAAGTGGGGAGATGCTTTCACTGCTGGAGAGACCAGGGCTCAAAAGCACGGCTTTAGAGTGAAGGGACCACCTTTTAGAATGGAGATCTGGAGGAATTTATTCAGCTGGAGGGTGATGAATCTGTGGAACGGTTCCTACCGTAGGGAGGGTATAGATGAGGGTGGCATTTACTAGATATGGTACAAGAGCTGGAGAAGGATATGGAGATGATTAGATGGACGGAGATGCTAGAGGAGCTTACATTGACAGTATGGGTGATAGTGATGGGAGAATGTTACACAGATAGTGAGTCTTGGAGGAATTGGATTGGGAGAGTCACAGGCATTGGATTGGGTTCTACTGATCGGGACTAATGCAAGGACCTGTTGGATTACACAGATAGGGAGGATTGTGGGGTCTCCACATGTTGAGAGGTTTACAGGATGAGGTTACACCGATAAGGAGGGATGCTATGTAACGCAGATGGAGAGTTTAGATTTTATTAGATTCCCTACAATATGGAAACGACATTTCGGCCCAACACGTTCACCCAACCCACTTCCCTCTGAATGATGCATCTAACGCTCGGTCAGTTTATCTGACCTGCACATCTTTGGACTGTGGGAGGAAACCCATGACGACACAGAGACAATGTGCCAACTCCATACAGAGAGTCACCCGAGGCTGGAATTGAACCGGCGTCTCTAGCGCTGTGAGGTATCAGTGCTGACCATTGAACCACCCCAAACTGCACAGCGACACAAAGAGAGAGTATTTGAAGGGCAGGGAGGAGCACAAGAAATGCGAAGTATTGTTGCAGCTGGAAGAGGGTCTGGAGATGTTTACACAGATAAGGAGTCCGGTCGGGATGGGAGATGGTTACAGAGGTCATGTTGCGCTATAGGCCAGGAGGCAGGAATGTGATCTAGCCTGCAAAAGGTTACAGTGACATCATGTTCTCTCGGGGCTTGGGGAAAGTACACAGGTGGGTATTTTGCTCCAGGCTGGAGGATTTTACAGGGACAGGGTGGACTGTAGTTATTGTGGAAAACTACAGAAATAGAGATTATTGTACTGAGTGCAGGATGAGGTTACTGAGATTGGGCACTTTACCGAGTTTGGAGCAAATTACACATTGGGATAGTCGTCAGCATTGGAGTAGGCTTCAAATAAACAGCAGGATTATGCGAGGGGTGGAGGTTACAGAAATGGGAACTTTTCTGGGAATTACAAGCATTCAAGATACTGGCACAGATCAGTTGGACAGAAAGGTATGTCTCCTTGCTATATGACTCTTTCACCCGACAAGAAATAGTGTGAGAGGGAGAATATAGAACAGAAAGACCCCAGGTTTTAATACCATCTTCTTAAGGGAGGCCTGCTTTCCCATCTGTTGTCCTGATCCTCACTAAGACAGCACAGGCCTGGATTGATAACTGTCAACTTCCTATATTGACATAGGAAGGCTCAATACAGCAGAGATGAAAGTAAACAAGAGAGTGTGGATTGAGTCTGGGCCCATCATACTCTGTGTCAACCTTCAGCACTGTATCTGTGCCATGTCTTCCAGACTAAAATTCAATCCCCTAAATTCGCTCTGCTCTGTTCACTGTGAGTGATCTTACCTCGCTGCAGGATTTATTGAAGAAACAAGATCTCCCTGCCCTCTGGCTGACCAACTGTGTTCAATGAGATGATGGATGAAACACCCAGCAATTGGGAGGTTTATTGAGTCAGGAACATCCTGAGTACCTGCAGGAGACAGAGAAATAGACAGAATGGGAAATGAGACTGATGCATTGAGGGTTGCACAGGGAGAATGGTGCTAGGTACCACAGAGATCTGGAATATCCCAGCCTCCATCCCTGGTCTGTGCTGCTGCGTCTCTCTGGATTGGAAAGTTCTGTTCGCACAGGATCTGGAGTAACTACAAAAGCTGCAGTCACTGGCAGCAATTAGACCCTCAAAGTGACAGATATTACATGGAGAGATACTGAGTGATAGCATCAAATTGCAGGAAGATATCAGGATCAAACCACGGTCAAGAAGAAGGGTTTTGATTCATGGTGCACTGGGATCAGTACTCAGGGATGAGGGAGCTATCAGTGGGACAGGCGATGGCCTAGTGTTACTCTCACTAGACTGTACATCCAGAATTTAATGCTGGTGGCATGGATACCCATCTGACTGCTTAATATCGTTTCAGGAACGAAATCTGCGATAGGCAGCTGGTCTGACCTACATATGAATCCTGACCCAGAGCAATGAGATTGACTCTAAACTGCATTCTCTATTGTCTCGCTAGGCACTCAGCTCAAGGGCAGCTCGGGGGTGGGCATGAAATGCTGGCCAGCCAGAAACACGGCACGGTGGCACAGTGGTTAGCACTGCTGTCTCACAGCGCCTGAGACCCAGGTTCAATTCCCGACTCAGGTGACTGACTGTGTGGAGTTTGCACGTTCTCCCCGTGTCTGTGTGGGTTTCCTCCGGGTGCTCCGGTTTCCTCCCACAGTCCAAAGATGTGCGGGTCAGGTGAATTGGCCATGCTAAATTGCCCGTAGTGTTAGGTAAGGGGTAAAATGTAGGGGTATGGGTGGGTTGCGCTTCGGCGGGTCGGTGTGGACTTGTTGGGCCGAAGGGCCTGTTTCCACACTGTATGTAATCTAATCTAAAAAAACAGCAACATCCCATGGAGTGAATTACAAATAACATAGTTGGGATCAGTGTCCTGTCAAATTATGTCGGTGGGTTTATGGACAGTGCTTTAATTGACAGAGAAGATACAGGGATAGGATTCAGGTGAAAGGAGCTTTCCAAATCCAAAGAGAAAAGGGGACACATTGGAACAACATGGGAATGTGGCTGAAAACAAGGAGAAAGGAATAGGAAGGGACAGAGTTTAACTAAAACTGTACATCAGTGAATTAGGCTGTGACAGGACATTCTGGGAAAAAGTCAATTACAATGTTCTTTTTTGGAATGGACAGAGTATCTGCAATAAGGTCATAGACTTGTCACACAGAGATAAATAAGATTTAGTCACCAGGAAGATGTGGTTAGAGGAGAAGCAAAATGTGGAACATAAATATTCAATTGTACACATCCTTGAGGGGTCTCAGGGAGTGCAGGATAGGTAACCCTGACAGTAATGGGTAACAAAGACATTACAGAGAAAGCATTTGGCATCTGATTATGCAGCTGAATCAGCCCGAATGCAGATTATGGGTAACACGTGTCAAAAAACACAAGCAGGAGAACAGTTTTTAGGCTGCCTGACAGCATTTCATTGCTCAACACTGTAACACTTTCCAATGAATTCTTGAGCAATGTCACACTGAGCTATCCTCTGGGAAATTGTTGTGTAGTGGAACTCTGTGAGATGATGGATTTTTAAAGTGACCATAAAGCACATCCTAAAATCACAACCAAAACCATTTACATGTGTTTGAGAGGAGAATTGACCAAGGTAAACAGGGGACACAGTGAAGTGTGTGTCTGGAAATGGACAGTGCAAAACACTTAGTCATAGAGATGTACAGTACAGAAACAGACTCCTTAGTCCATCTTTTTCACGCTGCCCACACACGCTAACATAATTTTGTCTCATTTGCCAGCACTTGGCCCAAATCCCCCTCAACCCTTCTTGTTTGTATACCCATCTAGATGCCTTTTAGATGCAGTAATCGTACCAGCCTCCACCACTTCCTCCAGCAGTTCATTGCATTCACGCATCACCCTCTGCCTGAAAACGTTGCCCCTTAAGTTCCTTTTATATCTTTCCCCTCTCACCCTGAACCTAGGCCGTCTGGTTCTGGACTCCACTACCTTGTATACTAAACTTATGCATGTCTCTCATGATTGTATAAATCTCTATATGGTCACCCATCAGCCTCAAGTAGCCCCAACCCATTCAACCTCTCCCTTTAGCTCAAATCTTCCAATCCTGGCAACATCCTTGTAAATCTTTTCTGAAACCTTTCAACTTATACAACATCGTTCCGATGGGGAGGAGACAAGAACTGCACGCAATATTCCAAAAGTGGCTTATCCAATGTCCTGTACAGTCGCAACATACCTCCCAACTCCTGTACTCAGTGCTCTGATAAGTAAACGCAAGCAGACTAAACACCATCTTCACTATTGTATTTAACTGGAGTTCTATTTTCAAGGAAGTATGAACCTACACTCCAAGGTCTCTTTGTTGAGTAACACTCTCTAGGACCTTATCACACAGTGCACCAAGATCCTTCTGTATTTCAGTGTCCCTCAGTATCCTAACTTTCTTCTTGAATTTGACATACCTCACACTTGCCCAGATTAAACTCAATTTGCCTTTTCTCTGCACATCTATCCAACTGATCTGTAACCTCCTGCAACCTTGGATCTCCTTGCTCATTCACCCCAACTCCACCAATTTTCATATCATCTGTAATAATTATCTTTGTCACTTCCTTTCCTTTCAATGGTGTGAGAATGTGTAACCAGACGGCAGAAAATCCCAGCAAGGGCTCACCCATTTAAGATGGAGGTGAGTAAGAATGTTTTCACTCAGAGGGTAGGGACTCTGTGGGAATTCCTGACTGCAGGGAGCTGTCGAGGTTGGGTCACTAAGAATATTTACAGCAGAGATGGTCAAATATTAATGGATCAGGGAAACAAGAGTTTTGTAGAAAAGGCAGGAATGTAGAGTTGGAGAGTATCAGATCATAACTGATACTCTCCATGATTGAAGGGCAGAGCATACTCAGTTGGCCAAATAGCCTCATTCTGCTCCGACATCTCATGGTCTTAACTCGAACTTAACATCTGCATAATAACACTATGGGTCTTTGCTCACAAAACTCCTTTAGAATGGGATTATTGGATATTTATTATGACACAGCATTTGATCTCCAATGGACAATTTTGTTGTTGGTACCTTGACATGATTTTATAGAAAACCATCTCGTATACAATCCAGGATTCCATTCATTACAGCCCTGATACTCATTAGTTTTCCAGTCGGGACAGCGTCCACTGTCACACGTAGTTACTCTACTGCCCTTGCTACAAGGGGTCGGGGGTGGGGGGGGGTGGGGGGGTTGAACAGCTGGGTACGAGTTACAGGGATAGGGAGGCTTACAGGGACTCGAGGATGTTAGAGTTAAACAGAGTTACATCTGAACAAGAATGATCATGGGACAATGGGGTTTGGGGATTGGAGGAATTTACAGAGATAGAGGAAGCTGGATTAGATTCTGGAGATAGGGGTAGGGATGGATAAAGGGAGAGGCAGCAGACTGAGAAGCACAGACATGGAGTGTTTCAGTAAGAGATTATTGTGTGTACTGACAGAGATATGAAAAGTTGTAGTGACTGAAGATGTTTCCAGATATAACAAGGCTTCTAGGCTACATAGATAGGAAGGCAATGGAGAATGCCAGGTTTACTGGGTTGGTGACAGTTACGCAGATGTGGAGAATTGCACAAACTGTGTAACTGTGGTCAGGAGGGTTGATGGGGAGAGGGTGAAGTTTAAATAGATTAAGATTGAAGATTTGGAGAACGATAAGCAGGTTACGATGTTTTCACAGGTAAGGAAAGGTTGTAGGAGTTGGAGAAGTTTACCCAGATAGGGATGGATGGAGAGGTAAAAGACAAAAAACATTTGCATGGAGGGTGGCATTGGTAGGAGAAGCTTACAGGGATAGACAGGGCTCGGCATTTACAGGGATGAAGGAAATTAGTATCTACTGGAGAAGTTTAGGGATTAGGTTTTCAGGGATTGGAGAACCTGACAGAGACAGTTAGCATTGTGTGGACTACAGCAGATTCAAATAGAGGAAGGATTATCGGGACTACAGTATATTACAGAGATCACTAATACAGTATGGGCCACGACTGATGCCTGGGACCTCCTGTGCAGTCTCAGAGAGGACCAAAACAGCAGGGGTGAGACCAGGACCCCCACAAGATGGTGGGAATGATGCCTGGAATGTTGCTGTTCCTTGCCTAGCTCTGATTCTATGTCCTGTCTGCCAAGGTCTGAATAAAGAAGGCGACTAACTCCACCCTTTGCTGTTTACTGTGATTGATCTTACCAGCAGCAGGATTTACTGAAGGCTCCAGATCACCCTCTCCATCTCTGTCTGGCTGACCAAGCGTCTTCAATGAGGTGACGGATGAGACAGGGGTTAGAAACCTCCTGATTACCTGTATGAGACAGTCTAGACAGAATGGGAAATTAGACTGATGCAGTGAGGATACCTCATGTAGAGTAGCACTGAGTCCAGCAGAGATCACGAAAATCCCGGTCTCCATCCCTGGACTGTGCTGTTGCGGATCGGAGGATACTTTTGGCTCCGGAGCTAGAGGAGCTGTAAGAGTGAGAGACGCTGACAGAGGCAACAATTAGACCCGCACAGTGAGGGATACCACATGGAGAGAGACTGAGTCATATCACCAGAATGCTGGAAGATTTCACAATCAAACCATGGTGTCAGAAGAAGTGGTGCTGATGCAGTGGGCACTGCTACCAATACTCAGGGTGGAGTCAGCTATTTTTTTGAGATGGTGCAGTGCATATGACCAGGATTATGGAGAATGCTTTAAACTGACACAGACGAGGATGGACAGGGCTCAGCTGAAAGGAAATTCCCAATTCCGTCGAGAAATGTTCAAATATTAAAACATGGGGCTGTGGCAGAGGAACAACAGAAAGAAACGGGAAGAGACTGAGTTTAACTAAAACTGTACATCAGCAGATAGGTTTGTGAGAGGAATTTGTGATTTCAAAAGTAAATTACTATTTCGTAATTTGAATGCACGACGCATTTGTAATAAGGGATATGCTTGTGTGACTGTGAATTCTATCTAATCACCATCAAGGAGACGTGGTCACACGGTAAAAAAAAAGTGGGGCATTAATATTCACGATATTGTGGAAAGTCAGGCAGAATGGGAAGGAGAATGGGAAACTCTCATTATTAGGGATAACAATGGGATCAGATGTGGCCTCAGATTATCAATCATTAGGAAACCAAATTCTGGGTAATAATCGACAGAACACAGAAGTGGTATGGCAGTGCTAAGGTCTCTTTACAGCATTACATTGCGGGACATGGCATTGGACAGGGAATTTTTGGAATTTGTAACAGAGACAGTAGGACAATTGAAAGGGGATTCAACTTCCCTATCTCATCATCTCATTGGCGGTGGTCACAGACGAGGCTGACTCTCTCCCACTCTCAGTGGAAGTCTGTAGATGTCTGTACAGACCGATGTGGCCTTCCACAGACTCTGTTACACTTGGGACAGAAGGTGGCCGTGGGAAGGGGTGGGTGGGGCGTTGGGGTGGCTGCGAGATGCTTGTGCGATTTTCTCTCGGATTCCCCTTTTTTCCACACAGCAAGTCTCAAGGTGCTCGACTCCTTCCCTTTGGATGGTCTGGATTCAGTAATTCCCAGGATTTACCAGATTTGATTAAGAGATGTTTAGACGACAAAAAAAAGACCTAACAATTCTGAAGAAGCCAATGCTTCAGAAACATGGAAGTATTTGTTAAAGGGATCACTCAGGGTCTAGTAGCAGGAGGAGTGCACCAGGAAAAGGAAACATTGTCAGGGTGTATTAAGATGATAGGAACAGGGAGAGGTGAAGGTGCTGGAGGTGTTGCGAGTGTTACAGAGAGGGACAATGTTACAAAGCCAGTACGAATTGCTGCAGCTGGAGGGGTTTGCAGCGATAGCGATGGAAATATCTATTTTTATTTATTCATTCATGGGCTGAGGATGTCACCACTTGGACCAGCGTACATCATCCACTGCTAATTGCCCAGAGCGCAGCACAGGCAGCCATATTGCTGTGGGTCTGGAGTCACATGTGAGCCAGACCAGGTTAGAATGCCAGCTATCCCTTCCTCAAGGACATACGTGAACCTTTTGAGTTTTTCCACATCATCCCCACTAATGTCCTGTGCTGACACAACACGACGTCCCAACTGCTACTCTCAATGCTCTGCCCAATGAAGGTGTCCATCCCAAACACCTGCTTCACCAGCTTGTCTAACTGTGACACCACTTTCAAACAGCTGTGCACCTGTACCCCTGGATCTCTGATTGACAACACTACCCCGGGGCCGAAGATTAACGGTACAATTCCAGCATGGTTTGCCTGAGCAAAATGCAGCATCTTTCATTTCTCCACGTTATTCCTAAACTTACTGTCCCAGCAGTACTGTTGAGCACATTGTACTCTCAGACAACCCTCTTTGCTGTCCACTTTCCCACCAATTTCAGTGTCACTCACAAACTTGCTAACCATGATTCCTGTATTATCATCCAAACCGTTTATATAAATGATGCACAACAGTGACACAGCACCATGGCACCCCGTAGGTCACAGACCTGCAGTTTGAGCAGTAACCCTCTCTAAAATGCTCTGTCTGCTTCCGTCAATCATGTTTTGTATCCAGTTGGTGAGCGGTCCCTGGTTATGTGTGATCTAAACTTACTAATCAGTCTGTCATGCAGACCCATGACAATTGCCTTACTAAAGTGCATGGAGACATCACCTACTGATCTGCCTTGATATATTATTTGTCTACCTACACAAACAGTCATCATTTTCCACAGACAAAGCAATGTTGATTATCGCTAATGGGTTCTTGCCTTTCCAAACGCATGATGATCCTCTCTCTCAGAACCTAGTCCAACAAATTACCCTCCCATCGGTCTCACTGGCCTGTAGTGTTTGCCAATGACACAAATGCCTCTGCGAGGGGACTTGCAGTTTCTTTCGAGCGTCTCACAAGGCGTTGAGATACATCTGATTATGTCCCAAGGTTTTATCAAATTTCTTGCATTTTAAGACATCCAGCACCTCCTGTTCTCAAATGTAAACTCTGTTTAATACATCACTATGTATAGTCCCAGGTTTCTGAGCTTCCATGTCTTTCTCCATAGTAAATCCTCATTGACCTTTCAGGGGCCTTATTCTCTTTCTCATTACTCTTTAGCGCTGGTTGGAACTTTACAAAATGCCTCTGAAGTTTCAAATATCCCTCTACTGCCAGTCGCCTCCCCGACCCTTCCTTATACTGCCATTTATGGTCACACCAAAATATAGAATCCAATAGATTTAAAAATATTCTCCTTTTAAAATATAATGCATCTCCAATTGTTTCTAAGTTTCCAGTTAGCATTTATTGCCATATCCCTTATAATACACTCCAGCACGTTCCTGACTTACTGTCAGGCTAACCTGTTTGGTTTCAGACTGACTGCACAAAGGGTTTTGGGAATCCTTGTGGATCAATCTGAAAAAGGTAGATTACAGGGTCAGCTGGTAATAGAGAAGGTAATTCAAATGCTGCCATTTATTACGAACAGAATGAAGTCAAAATATATAGATTTCTTGCGAAACTATACAAGGTACCAGTCAGACCACACCTAGAATACTCTGAACAGTACGAGTTCCAGAAGTAAAGATATTCTTGTATTCGAGGCAGGTCAGAGAAGGGTCACTCAGCTGATCCTGGAGATGCTGGGATATTCTACTGGAAAGAGGTGGAATAGATTGAGTTTGAACCATTGACATTTCAAAAAATCGCAATGAAAATGAACGGAACAACGAGAAGTCTGAGAGGCTCTGCCATGGTAGATGCCAGGAAATTAGAAAATCCAACAGTACAGCACAGCAATAGTCCTTCGGCCCGCCATTTGTGGAGATTGTGGATGGGGTGATTTGGTGAGTTACGGAGATGGGAGGGAAGTAGTGACGGGGGAAGTGACAGAGATAGGGACAGGAGGAATGTCTGTAGGAGGTGACAGAGATAGGGAGGCAGGGAGTGAATGGAGGAGGTGACAGAGATAGGGAGGGATGGATTGACTATGAGAGGTGACAGAGATCGGGAGATTTTTTGGAGTCTGACCGAGATTTAATGAGATAGGGACAGTCATTCATCCTGTGGAGGCTGGAGGAGGTGACTGAAAAGGGATGTGTGAAGGGGTTGGAGAAGGTTACTGTGACAGGGAGGAGGCAGTGTTCGTTGGTGAAACATATATTCTTATCTTTTCCAGAAGTGGTAATAGGCAAATGTTTCTAAAGACTCAATGAGATTACATGCAAATGGAGGGGAGTAGGAAGAGAAGTGTTTATTGAGATTTGAAATATTTTGCAGGGATAGAAGAGATTTATTATGATCTTAACTTTGCAGAGATGAAATGACGTGATAGGGAGGGTAGTAGGGACAGGATGGCGAACAGTGATAGCGAGAAGCTGGAAGAGGTTACTGCGATAGTGAGGTTTGTGGTGACGGCTTTTGCGATTGGATAAAGTTTGTTATACAGAAGTGTGTAGACACTGGATGGTTCTTCAGACAGAAGGAGGTTAGAGAAAGAGGCAGGTGTAACGAGTGCGCTTGGTTTAAGCCACAAAGATGATGTCTCTGTTCATGGATGGTTTTAGTGGCTTCAGGAGAGTCAGAAAGGCTAGTAGTGAGGGCAGGAGGTAGAGTAACGAAGCATTGTCCACAAGTTCAAGTTATTTAAGGGAGCAAGATAGTATTATACAGGAATTTTTAAAGTAGAAATGGGGAGGGTATTTGCAAGTAAAGTGAAGTTTGGCAAATCGGAATATCTTTAAACCGAGCTAAAAGGAGCATTCAGCGTCAGCATGTTCCTGTTAGTGTGCAGCTCAATGCTGACAGAATTAGGAAACACTGGCTGAGTTTCGAGGCTCTGGTCAAGAAAAAACGGAGGCACATGTCAGATATAACTGTCTGACCCAAGTGAATCCCTTCAGGAGCATCGTGGCTGTAGAAATACACTTAAGATGGAAATCAAGAATGCAAAAAAAGACACGAGATAGTTTTGGCAAAGAAAGTTAAGGAGAATCGAAACAAATTCTGCAAGTGTATTAAGAGCAAAAGAAGAGCAAGGAACAAAACCGGTATCCGTAATGATCAATGAAACCAACGATGAGTGAAACTACAAGATCCAAAACAAATATTTCACTTTGGAACTTATTGTGCTGATCATTCCTAATCAGTATCCGCTCCCTGCCTTATCTCCATAACCCTTTATTCCACTATCTTTGAGAGCTCTATCCAACTCTTTCTCAAATAAATCCAGAAACTGGGCCTGCACTGTCCTCTGGGGCAGAGCATTCCACACAGCCACCACGCTCTGGGTGAAGAAGTTTCTCCTCATCTCTGTCCTAAATGGTCTACCCTGGATTTTTAAGCTGTGTCCTCTGGGTAGGCACTCACCCATCAGCGGAAACATGTTTCTGCTGCCAGAGTGTCCAATCCTTTCATCATCTTATACGTCTCAATCAGATCCCCTCTCAGTCTTCTAAACTCAAGGGTATACAAGCCCAGTCGCTTGTCGGGAACTAAACGGTGTTTTCGTCTGACTATTATTGGAATACTGTGTGCAATTCAGGTCTCAATGCCATCGGAAGGATGTTGTGGAACTTGAAAAAGTTCAGAAGAAGTGAACAAGGATGTTGCCAGGTTTGGAGGGTTTGCGCTGCAGGGAATAGTCTGAATAAGCTGGGGATGTTTATACTTGAACATGGGAGGCTGCGGAGTTACCGGACAAAGGTGTTTAAAATCATGATGGTCATCGACAGGGTCAATAGACAAGGTATATTGTCCCAGCCACAGGCTGGGAATTCCAAACCAAGAGGGCATAGCTTTAAAGTGCGAGGGAAACTTTTCAAAGGGACCTAAAGGATAAATTGTTCCAGCAGAGTGGATGGAATAAGCTGCCAGAAGAAATAGTGAAGGCTGATAGAAATACATTTAAAAGGCATGTGGATGGGTGTATGAATAGGAAGGGTTTAGAGGGATATTGGCAAAATTCTGGCAAATGTCACTAGATACGTCATGCAGAAGTTGGTCTGAAGGATCTGTTTCTGTGCTGTACACCTCTATGACTCAAAGTCTTGAAATGAGTCCACATTATAGAAAAGGAGGTGCTGGGGGTTTTAAAACACAAAGGTAGATAAACCTCCAGAACCTGATCAAATGTATCTCAGGACATTGTGGGAAGTTGGTGAAGACATTGTAGGGCCCCTAGCAGAGATATTTGCCCCATTGAGAGCTATGTGTGATAGGATGGTAGACTGGAGGGTGGCATTGTGGACAGTGAAGAAGGTTATCAAAGATTACAAAAGGGATCTGATGAAATGCGTGAATGGCTGAAAATCTGTAGATGGAGTTCAATCTGAATAGTGTAATGCGAGGAAATGCATTTGGTGCAACAAACACGGGCAGGACTTATACAATATATTGTAGGACCTTCAGTAGTGTTGTAGAACAGAGGGACTCCAGGGTTCAGGTACATAATTCTTTGAAGTTTTCAACATGGAGAGAGAGGATGGTTAAAAAAGGGGGCTTGCCACACTTGCTTTCATTTGCTCAGTCCTTTGGATTTTGGAGTTGGGAAGTCGCATTGAAATTATACAGGGCATTAGTGAGTCCTCTTCTGGATTACTGTGTCCAGTTCTGGTCGCCCAGTTATAAGAAGGATATTATGAAGCTGGAGAGGATTCAGAGGAGATTCACTGGGATGTGGATGGGAATGGAGGGTTTCAGTTATAAAGAAAGGCTGAATAGGTTGGTATTTCTTCATTGAAACCTGAATGTTGACAGATGACCTCATAGAAGTTTATAAAATAATGAGGGGGATTGATAGAGTTAATGGGAGTTGTCTTTCCCCATGGACAGGGGAGTTTCAAGACTAGAAGCTACATTATTAAGTGTAAGAGGGGAGACATTTAAAAAAAATACGTGAGGGGCACATTGTCACAGAGGATCGGTTGTGTGTGGAATGAACTCCCCAAGGAAGGGGTGAATATGGGGACAATTACAATGTTTAAAAGACATTTGGATTAGTACAGGAATACGAAAGGTTTGAAGGGATATGATCAAGGGTCAGGCAGGTGAGACGAGAACAGTTTTAGAGTATGGTTAGTGTTAACCGAACAATGCGGTATGACTCTCTGACTATGATTATAATGTTGTGTCATTAATTAAGAAAGGCTGCAAGAGAAAGCCAGGGAACTACAGACTGATGACCAGACATCAAGGTGGGTCAGTTGTTGGACGTCATTCTGATAGGTAGGACTTACATGCATTTGGAAAGACAAGAACTGATTACAGACAGCCAGCATGGCTTTGTGCGTGGGAAAACATGTCTCACAAACTTGACTTGAGATTGTTAAAGATGTGATCAACAAGATAGATGAAGGCAGAGCAACAGACATTGTTTCTGGCTTCAGCAAACCCTTGGTCAGGGTGTAGCATGATACATTGGTTAGTAAGGATATATCACAAGGAATCAGGGAGAGGCAGCCAACTGGATACAAAATGGGATGACAGTGGGAGACAGAGGGTGGCGGGAGAGGGTTGTTGTTCAGACTGGAGGCCTCTGACCAGCAGTGTGCTGTAAGAATTGGGGCTGGAACCACTGTTGTGCACCGTTTACATAAACAGTTTAAGTGAAAATATAGGAGTCCTTGTTAGTATGTTTGTGGATACCAAGGTTAGTGGAAGAGTGGGCAGGGAATGTAGTTATCGAAGGGGATGTTAATCAACTGGGCCAGTGTGCCACGGAATGAAAGATAGATTTTAATTCAGGTATTGTATTTACTTCAGACAAACAAGGGATGACTAACACCGTTAATGGTACAGCCCTGGACAGTGTTGTCGAACAGAGAGAGACCAAGGAGTACAGTTACATTGTTCCTTGGAAGTGGCTTCACAGGTGGACAGGGTGGGGAAAGCAGCATTTGGAACACTTGCAATCAGTGGCCAGAGCATGGAGTACACGAGTTGGAGATTAGATTACTTACATTTTGGAAACAGACCCTTCGGCCCAACAAGCCCACACCGACCCGCCAAAGCGCAACCCACCCATACCCCTACATTTACCTCTTACCTCAGACTACGGGCAATCTAGCATGGCCAACTCACCTGATCCGCACATCTTTAGACTGTGGGAGGAAATCGGAGCACCCAGAGGAAAACCACGCAGACATGGGGAGAACGTGCAAACTCCACACAGTCAGTCGTCTGAGTCGGGAATTTTACCCGGGTCTCAGGCGCTGTGAGACAGCAGTGCTAACCACTGTGCCACCGTGCCATCCACTAATATTTGTAACATTCCCATCAATAATTCTCCTGGGAAGAGGAGGCCACAGGGTGACCTTATAAAGGTTTATAAAATAATGCAGGGCCGAAGTAAGGTGAATTGCCAAGGCTAGGTGAGTCCAAAGCTAGAGGCATAAACATGAGGTGAGAGACCAAGGATTTAAAGAGGGGTCTGAGAGGCAACATTTTCCACAGAGAAATGATGCATAGACGGAATGGACTGCCAGAGGAAATGGTGAAAACAAGTACAATTACAACATGGAAAAGTCACTTGGGCAAATACAGGGAGAAAAGATTTAAAGGGAAGTAGGCCAACTCATTCCGTTTAGGAAACCTCGAACAAAGAGTCATGCAGCACAGAAACAGACCCAATGTCTTCAGTTGTTGAAGGAGGAGACTATCGAGACAAGGCATGTTGTAGAAACTGACGCAAGTTACAGCGATATGGATGGGATCTGGACTGGAGGTTTCAAATATGTCAAGAAATTGGTGAGAGGAGAAGACATGACAGAGATAGGAACTGTTATAGGTGTTAGAATGATTGAAGACACTGGTCCACAAGACGAGCCATAGATAGAGTATTGGAGGGGGATTAGGGAACAGAAAGATCCCAGGAAGCTTTTCCACCCTCTCGTTGCAGGCCTGCATTCCCCTCTGTTATCCTGGTGCTCACCAAGACAGCACGTGCCTCGATTCAAAAGTGGGAATTTTGATGCTGTCTCAATACAATAAAACTTTTAGTAGGGGTGGTGATTGAGCCTGAGGTGTGTCTGTACTGTGCACGCCCTCCAGCACTATATCTATGTCATGTCCTGTCCTGTTATCTGATGTTTGGAGCGCTCTCATTGCTCTCTGATTTGTGCACTGTGAATGATCTCACCTGGCGGCAGGTTTTATTGAAGGCTCCAGACCTCCCTGACCTTTGTCTCTCTGGCTGACCAATCATCTTCTCAACCAGCAGTTGGCAAGTCCATTGAGTCAGGAACTCGTTGAGTATCTGTAGAAGACACAGAAATAGGCAGAATGGGAAATTAGACTGATGCTTGTGAGGGTTACACATGGAGAATGGCTCCAGCCCACAAGATCTAGAAAATCCCAGTCTCCATTCCGGGCCTGTACTGCCTCATCTCTCTGGAGTGGAGAATTATGTTGGCTCAGGATCTGGAGTAGCTGCAAGAGTGATAGGCGCTGACAGAGGCAGCAATTAGACCCACACAGTGAGGGATCCCACATGCAGAGATACTGACTAATATCACCAGAGTTCAAGATCAAACAATTGTGCACAAAGAGGGGCTTTGATTCATTTTGCACTGGGATGCACAACCTGTGAGCAGGTGAAGTGATGGCCTAGTGGCATTATTGTGAGGCAATTTATCCAGGAACTCAGCACATGTTCTCTGGACACAAGTTTAAATCCCGCCATTGCAAATGATTGAATGTGAATTCAATGCTTAAAAAAAGATATAAAGTAAAACCAGTTAAGTGAGTATTAAGTAATTGCTGATGTTAAGAAAAATCAATCGGGTTCATTCATGCCTTCAGTGAAGGAATCTAAGATGGGACTGGGTTATCACAGTTATCAATGAACAACAGGGTAGGGAGGGACAGGACAGGTAGCTCAATGTTCCAGGGGACAGATGCTGCAGGATGGACAGAAGTGGAGTTGAGAGAGGAGGAGAGCTGCTGGTTCTGATTGGGTGAAACATCACAGCAGGACTGAGTGAGAATATTCCTGCGGCATCGCCCAGTGAAGCTGTTTTCATGGAATTAATCAATAACAATGGGTCTTCCCTTTCCTCTGATTGTTCTACAGAACCCGATAGCCCCGCCTTCCTGCACCTTGACCTTCACAAGATGGCGGCCCTGAGGCCCGCGCTCCCTCTTCCCTCAAACAAATGGCGGCCGTGACCCTGGACCCCTTCCCTGATCAAAGACCGCCAACTCCTTACCCGGGCATGGAGGGACTTTTTCGGGGTAATTAACCTTTATTCGGGATTTGTGAATTCTCTCCACTCCTTTCTCCCTGCGAGGCACCCACACACCGGCTCTGAGCGCCGCTCTCTGAAACTGATCGCCGCCGCTACCGGAGAAAGCTGCTCCATGTCTCTCCCTCTCTTCTGATCAATGTGACACTGCGCATGCTCTGCATAGAAACCAAACTGCGCGTGCTTCTGAGATTATTGGTGAGTTTATGGAGAATATTCATATCTGCACAGAATCATGGGTGAAATATTAGACATCAATAATTGCTCTGCCGAGGTATAATAATAGAGATGCCTATATAATAATAGAGATGTTTAGATTAGATTATTTACAGTGTAGAAACAGGCCCTTCGGCCCAACAAGTCCACACCGACCCGCCAAAGCGCAACCCACCCATACCCCTATATTTGCCCCTTACCTAACACTATAGGCAATTTAGCATGGCCAATTCACCTGACCCGCACATCTTTGGACTGTGGGAGGAAACCCGAGCACCCGAAGGAAACCCAAGCAGACACGGGGAGAATGTGCAAACTCCACACAGTCGGTCGCCTGAGTCGGGAATTGAACCCGGGTCTCAGGCGCTGTGAGGCAGCAGTGCTAACCACTGTGCCACCGTGCCGCCCACATGTGCCCCCGTGTCTAGCATGAAAATAAATTGTTCGTTCAGACTCAACCATACCGGCCAGGTATATAAATTATCAATCGTTCCAGGAGTTTGAAAATACGTTTCTTACTCGAGTTGTGTAAATCGATTGGAAATGTGTACGTTATCAGATTTACATTTCAACTATTTCTTAAAATCTCACATTGATTTATGAGAGATTTAATGTTCCACTATGTAGTGAGAATGATCAATCGTGCAAAACATTTTGCTTTCTGACCAATCCTGAAGCGTTCACTCCCCGCGAATGCTTTGGCCCCGCTCTTCACTCACTCTGGTTGAAGGATCTGCCGCTGCTCGGTCCTCCAGTTCCGCCCCTTCCTCCCAATTGCAGAGTTGATTCAGGTGTGACTCAGGGACAAAGGAAGTTCGAGTTGATGCCTTGTTATGCGGTGAAAATATCCCGAATCTTGGACAGAGAGGCCTGGGTTCAATTCACAGCTTGTGCAGGTGTGCAATAACGACTTTGAATAGTTTCATTAGGAACAACAAGGGAAGTTAGGAGCAGAGTTAAAACAATAGAAAATGCATGCAATGTGGTGGGGTTCTCAATGCTCAGATGGTTTTAGTCTTTACCAAGTGTTTCAGGGGCCCAGTGGGTCCCAGTACAGACTTTTCACTCCTCCTTGTGTACAGCCAGATACCACGATTGTGGGGCAAAGTGTTCTAGTGGAATACAGCAGGGCTTTTCTGGAAGGCGCTCGGTTCTGGAGGTGAAAATGGGTGAGAAGGATTTTGTATTAGGATTTTCTATGGAATTAACTTTTCCCCTCCTCTTGCAGCATATTATTGCCCTGACTCTGCATCGTACATGTTTGGTAGAGATCAGTGGCATTTCGTAAGCCCACAATACAAGATCCGTTAGTCTGTTTAAGATAGGAGAAATCTCTTGTAGCACTATAGTCATACAATAACACAGCGCAGAACAGGCCTTTCTGTCTTTCTCACTGCACCGATCTGTGAACTATTCTCAGCTCGTCCCCCTACATGATCCCAAAATCACCCATGTGCTTATCTAAAGGATTGTTTAAATCTTCCAAATTTAGCTGAGTTAACTACATTAGCAGGTGGTGTATTGCACACTCTAACCACTCTCTGAGTAAAGAACCTGCCTCTAACATCTGTCTTAAATCCATCACCGCTCAATTTGAAGTTATGCCCCCTCGTACACACTGATATCATCATCCTAGGAAAAAGACTTTCACTGACTACCCTATCTAAGCCTCTGATCATCTTGTATGCCACTATCAAATCCCCTCTTAGCCGCTGCCTTGCCAATGAGAACAGGTTCAAATCTCTCATAAGACCTTCTCTCCAGACAATGCAACATCTTGGTAAATCTCCTCTGTACCTTTTCCAATGCTTCCACATCCTTCCTGAAATATGGGCACCAGAACTGCACACAATATTCCAAGTATGGGTTCACCAGCGTTTTGTATAGTTGCACCATAATATTGGGGCTCCGGAACTCAATCCCTTTGCGAATGAAACCTAACACACCATGTGCTGCCTTAACAGTACTATCCATCTGGGTCGTTACTTGCAGGCATCCCTCTGCACATCCACACTTCCAAAAATCTTTCCATGGACTCTGTACTCAGCTCCCTGCTATTCTTCCCAAAATGCATCACCTCACTTTTAGCTGCATTGAACTCCATTTGCCACCTCTCAGCCCAATTCAGCAGTTTATCCAAGTCCCCCTGCAACCTATAACATTCTTCCACACTGTCCACTACTCTACCGACTTTAGTGTCGTCTGCAAATTTATTAATCCATCCACCTATGTCTGTGTCTAAGTCTTTTATATAAATGACTAACAGCAGTGGTCCCAAAACAGATCCTTGTGGCATATCACGAGTGACCGGTCTCCAGGCTGAACGTTTTCCATCAACCCCCACTCGTCTTCTTTCAGAAAGCCAGCTTCTAATTCAAACTGTTAAATCACCCTCAATTCCATGTCTCAGCATTTTCTCCAACAGCCTACCATGTGGAACCTTATCAAAGGCATAACTGAAGTCCATGTATACCACGTCAACTGCCCTACCCTCATCTACATGCTTGCTCATCATTCTCAAAAAACTCAGTGAGGTTTGTGAAACACAACCTGCCCTTGACGAAACCATGTTGACTATCTGAAATCAAATTGGTGTTTGCCAGATGATTATAAATCTTATCTCTTAATAATCCTTCCCAAAACCTTTCCTACAACAGAAGAAAGGCTCACTGGTTTATAATTACCTGGGTCATCTCTACTGCCTTTGTTGATCAAGGGGACAACATTTGCAATCCTCTGTTCCACTGGTTCCAAACCTGTAGACAATGACGACTCAAATATCAAAGCCAAAGGCTCTGCTATCTTCTCCCGATCGTCCCAGAGAATCCTTCCATAAAGCCCATCGAGCCTCGGAGATTTGTCTCCTTTCACTCCTTCTTGAATTGATAACACCTGTTCATAACTAACCTCGATCCTTTCTAGTCTTATATCTCGTACCTCATTCTTTCCCTTAACAATATTCTCCTTTTCCTGAGTGAAAACTAATGGAAAATTTTCGTTTAACACCTCTCCGATCTCCACAGGGTCCACCCTCAACTTCCCACTTCTGTCTTTGATTGGCCCTCTTCCTACTCTATCCTCTTATTCCTCACATACCTATAGAAACCTTTCGGGTTCACCTTTATTCTATTCGCTAAAGACTGCTCTGGCCGGAGCCTCTGGGCCAAGTTTTCGCCCATTGCCTCCGCAGTCCCGGGTGTTGGCCTCTGTGGGATTAACGCGGAGATGTCTGAGTTCACGCCCCCGCCTGCACGGGTACACATTGCCGTGCCTGGGCACGGGTACACTGCACGCCTGGTGTCAGCGGGTACACATTGCCACTGAACTTCAGATGGTGAGAGAAAGACTCACGATTTTTTCTTAGGTTGTGCACCCTGGTAAAGGCCCGTGCCTCGCCCTTTTTATTTCATTTTTGATATTTTTAGTAGTCTGCGCTCACGCCGTTTCCACCCTTGCACGCTGGCCCCTGGTTCACGCCCAGTGTTCGCGGGGCACGCACGGTCATTGGGCGTTAGGCGGTGAGAGTGAGACTCACAGTAACTTGGGGTTGCGTGATCGGGTATAGGCACGCGCCCCATTTGTACTTATCCCACACCTGCCTTCGTCGACCCGGAGGGCTAGGGCCCGATTTCAGGGAGTGTGCTCCCCGTCTGGGAGGTGAATAAGTTAGCGCCAATTACATCTCTTGTGCTCCTACGCTGGTAGCTTTGTTATTTTCAAGTCCTCTTTCAATTACGCCCGCTGCGCCACACCACACCCCCCCACCCCCACCATGGCCGGCGATTTAGAATGGGGGCCAGAAGGCTCCCTTACTCGTTTCACAGCCGACGACAGTAAAAAGGTCATCAAGGCTATCCTCTGATCGGGCTGGCGGCCCGCCGATCCGCTGGATGCCCAGCTGGAGTGGTGGGCCCTCCAGAAAAGGGATAAATACGAGAAAGCCTGCATCCTTGTGCTTCAGGCACATGTTAGGCTCGCGAGCAAGGTCCAACTATACGTGCAAGATAAGCAGAAACAGGCCTCAGAACACCTCGAAGCCCAGGCGCTTGCCAACCGTACAATCCTACCAACATTATCTGAGCCTCCAAGCGCCCCGCCCTCCCCCACCTGGGACTGGGAGGGGCTCGTGGACTACACAGGCCCCCGGGAATCACAGCGAGCCTAGCTCGCGCCGCCCCGGTTAATGTAGAATATACCCCAGGAGGTGGGGAGAAGGGGAGGCCAATGTCCCAAACCCACAAACCCCCCGCCTTAAAATGACATACATCTCCTTAACCCAAATCTGCCACAACCTCCACAATAGGTATGTGGCTGGTCTGGTCTGGACCAAACTCCCGGTGAACCTATGGTCCAGGCTCCAACCCGCACACCAGAATGGGTCCTGGTGTGCCGACCTCAGCGACAGCCATTGCGAGCAGGAGGCCGCCCTTGGGGACTTCAATGCCGACGTCAGCAAGGCTCTTGGCCACATACCGGTCGACTGGAACGCCATTGTGGCCGTCACCCAGAAACCTGGCGAGGGTGCTAAGGAATATGGGGTTCGTAAGTTCGAGGCCTTCCAGGTGCATAGCGGGATCCCTGATGCTGACAGGCAGAACCCCGCATTTATCCAGCTATATAAGGACAGGTTGGGCCCCGCACACCAGGCTGTCCTCCGGACAGGCCTGGTACCCTATGCCTCTTTCACGGAGCTCGAGAATTGGGCCATGTCCCTCGATAACCAAACCCTGGCCATCATTGCGGCACTTTCGACTCCCGAGCCGCTCGTTTGCTACCGCTGCAGACAGATGGGTCACTACAAGGTTAACTGCCCGCTCTCCTTCCGACGCCCCGGAGACTCCAACTTGGGAGGGTGCGGCACTGGCCAGTGCTGGGATAACCCGAGTCAGCACTGGGGCCGTTCCCCACCGCGGCATACCCACTGTCGGCGCCCCTCACGCCCCAGTGAACAGGGAACAAATGGCCACCTACGGCCACAAAAACCCCACAAACCCCGCAGCCCTATCCCGAAGCCTTCCGTCCCGACTGGGATCAGCTCAGTCGCGGGCAGCTGCTCAAGATCTTACAGCTACTCCCCCGCCGAGGGAGCCGGCCCCCCGTATCTGGGTTTCTGCAGCGCTTGGGGGCCGCTGATGCAACATTTTGATAGATACGGGATCGTCAGTCTCCCTCACCGACCTCGACCTCCCCTCCACCCATCACTCCATTTCCATCACGGGGTTGGGGGGAAGCTCGGTTGTGGCCCGCAGTAGCGAGGCCACCCTCCTGGATTTCGATGACATTTTACTCCCCGTCCACTTCTGGGTTTGCCCGAACTCGGAAGGGACAATCCTGGGCATTGACCTGCTGGGCGAACTGGGAGCGGTGGTGGACGCATTCCACCAGCGCCTCCTATGGACGTCCCGCAAATCCCATAAGAGCGCCCTTGAAGGTAGATGGGTCCCTACTAGATGGGTCGCTGCCCTCGCGCCCTGCGTCCCTATCACCCAGGACTGAAGCAGAGACGGCACGTTCGGAACAGTCTGCCAGTTCGTCCCGGAGGTCTGGGCCACGAGCAAGAAGGACTGCAGCCTGGTCTGGTCCCCTCCCGAGTGCATACACAGCCCTGTACACCCCCCGCACAACAGTACCCGATCAAACCCGAGGCGCTGCACGCCACGGAGACCATTGTGGCCGAACTCATCAGCCACGGTGTATTGCGACCCGCGGTGTCCACCACCAACTCCCCCATATGGCCAGTCCATAAGCCGGATGGGAGCTATCGGCTCACCATCGATTTTACGGCACTCAATCAGGTCACACCCAAAGAGCGCCTCATTGTTGCCAGCCCGTCCACCATCTTTAACTGCCTAGAGCCTTTCCACCGGATCTTTACGGTGCTGGACATGGAAAACGGCTTCTGGTCCATCCCGCTGCACCCGAACTCTCAGGACAAGTTTGTCTTCACGCTGCGAGACAGGCAATACA
The DNA here is from genome assembly GCF_020745735.1 of Hemiscyllium ocellatum. Lineage (NCBI taxonomy): Eukaryota > Metazoa > Chordata > Chondrichthyes > Orectolobiformes > Hemiscylliidae > Hemiscyllium > Hemiscyllium ocellatum. Next base: position 27,548,652 of record NC_083446.1, read on the forward strand.
CATGGACCCGGCTGCCAAAAGGCTTTCACAACAGCCCCAACATTTTCCACAGGGTCATGAGTCGGACCCTCGAGGAATACGAACTATCTCCTTTCTCTAGCACCCTCTTACAGTATGTGGACGACCTCCTGATTGCGTCCGCGGATGCGCGCTCCCACCTGGGAGCCCTGACCACCGTCCTGTGCAGCGTCGTCCAGGCAGGTTTTAAAATCAGCCCCACGAAGGCCCAGATCGGCCTGGCCACGGTCCGATACCTGGGCCATGACATTAGCCAGGGCAGCAAGACCCTGCATCCCGATCGTAAGTCGGCCATCGCCGACATGCCACGGCCAGACACGGTCAGGGTAATCCGCCGCGTTATGGGCCTCTTCTACTACTGCCGCGCCTTCATAGCGCATTTTGCCACCATCGCTGAGCCCATCCAGCGCCTGGTAAAGGGGGGTTGGGCCCGGGGCAGAGAGGGTGGAGTGGGGCCCCGAGCAAGATGATGCCTACTCCAATCTGAAAACCCAACTCCTCAGTGCCCCAGCCCTGCGCCTTCCCGACCTCTCTCAGCCCTTTCACGCCTTCTATAGCCTGGAATGTGGTTCTATAGCGCCGTGGTCACCCAACTCTCCGGGAACCGCATGAAGCCCATAGGGTACTACTCTACTAAGGAGTCCCGGGTCGTGAGGGGGATGCACCGCTGTGTGGCCGCACTTGACTGCGCCACGTGGGCGGTCTGCGTGCGCGAGCCAGTCACCATGTCTGGTCAGATCATCCTGCACACCGGACACACTATAGTGGAGCTCCTGAATACAGGACGCCTCCGAACCGTCTCCGACGCCCGTAGGGCAAACTGGGAGGCAGTCCTCCTCCCCTGGGACTAATCCATTAGAATAGTTGGGGAATGGGAACGAACCCCGCGGACGGGATTATAACTGTAGGGGAACCCCAACACTGCCAGGCCGTCATGGATTCGGCTGAGGAAGACTACGTTGCCGATAGTCCTATCTCAGATCCCGACCTGGTCCTATATGTTGACGGCTCACGCCGGTTGGTTGAGGGGTCCTACCGGACGGGTTGGGCAGTGGTCGACGACACTGGGGCCACCTGAGAACAGGGGACATTAGACGGCGATACCTCAGCCCAAGTCACAGACCTGGTCGCCCTCACAACAGCGCTCCCCATTGGGGCGGGCAATCGGGTGAATATGTTCGCCGACAGCCAGTATGCGTTTGGGATAGTCCATGACTACATGACAGCGTGGAGCCGCCGGGGTTTCGTCACGGCCAGCGGGGCCAGATAAAACACGAGAACACAGTCCGTGACTTGGTGGTGGTAGCGCGCCTTCCCCTGCTCGCGGCCATTGTAAAACTCAAGGCGCACCAGCGGGCCACCACCGCCAAACAGTTTGGGAACCATTGGGCTGATCAGGCCGCCAAAGCCGCCGCAGGTGCTATCTACCCCCCCGTACGCGCTGCGCCTGTGAATGAAGTCCGGGACGTTAACGTCCTGGACATCCAGAATGGCGCTCAGCCTGAGGAAAGGGAGGACTGGAGGGCAAGGGGCGCGATCCCCGGCCCCGATGGGGTATGGCGCCGCTACGGCAAGGTAGTGGCCCCCGCAGCCATCAGAACAACCCTGATACAACTACATCACGAGCCCGACCATGCAGGTCGGGAGGGGACCCTCGCGAGGCTGCAGACCGACTGGTGGTGGCCCGGACTTGGCTGCGACGTGACCAAGCATTGCCGCCGGTGTATTGTCTGCGCCCAACACAAGCCAGGGCGGCTGTTGCGCATCCCTATGGCCGAACAACCACGGCCCAAGGGGCCCTGGGAGAACCTCCAGGTCGACTTCACAGGACCCTTGCCCGCCTGCCACGGCAAGATGTACTGCCTGGTCATAGTCGACCACTTCACGCGCTGGGTAGAGGCTTTCCCGACACGGGACTGCACATCAGCCACTGTGGCCAGAATCCTGGCATTCGACATCTTTCCGCGATGGGGGGTCTCCCTCCAGATTGACTCCGACCAGGGAACACATTTCGCGGAACATGCGATGAAACTGGCCTGCCGCCTCTTGGGTATCAGGCAGCGCTTCCATGTCCCCTTCCACCCCCAGAGTTTGGGCATGGTCGAACGCATGAACCGGACCCTCAAACTGGCCATCAAGAAGGCGATCGCCAAGACTGGTCAGGGCTGGTGGACGTCCTGCCCTGCATTCTGATGCGCCTCAGAGCCAACCCGGGCCGTTCCATTGGCCTCACTCCCTTCGATCTCATGACGGGCAGGGCCATGCGACTACCCGAGACCGTCATCGAAGGGGGCGAGGACATGGCCCCACTTAGGGGTAGGATGCCCTATTACATTAGACAACTAGACGCGCAGCTGCGGGCCCTCAGACAGACCGCCCGTGATCAACTGGACATCAGGGACCAAACGAAACAGCAGCAACAACCGCCTCCCCAACCTCTCCCGGGCAATGGGGACAAAGGCCTGGTCCGGGCCGCCCCCGACCGGCCCGGCTTCGCCCCTCGGTGGCTGGGGCCGCACGTGATCATTCTCACCAGCGACACCTGCACCTGCATCGATATGAAGTGGAAGGGCAGGTGGAAACATTGGTCCAACTTAAACCTTTCCCCCAGGTCCCGACTGGACGCACGACAAACACTTAGACTGTCGTCCCCGTCCCTAACCACACGGGGCCAATGGTGGAATGCTGGAACATCGGCCCAGACACCTGGCTGGCAGCCACGACCGACTTATTCCCCCACTCACCCGCACTCCCCCGCCATGCCTGTCGGGATTTTAACACTTTCTCCCCTTACAGCAACAGTGGTGGACCGGTCCGGGAGTGGGGGAGTGGGGGAGGCGCAGAACACATGTACTTTTACTAATCATACACCCTGACGAGGGTCTCTCTCTCTCTCTCTCTCTCTCTCTCCCCCTTTCTCTTTTCTTTCACAGATCATGTCCCACCGGTTGACCATCCTCCACATCCTCCTCTTCGCCATAGGACTGATACCCTCTTCCTCCAGTGCTCCAGACAACTTTTACCGCCATGGCGTTGCCTTCAACTCATCCAGTGTCATCTGCATCCCTGCGAGGTCAACACATTTTTCAACGCCTGGCTGGAGGTCCTCCTGGACATACAGACAATCTGCCTACTCTGCACATCGGAGCGCGACCCACGACCAACCTGCCTACGATGTGCAGACAAGATGGACCTGGGGGGGGGCGGATGATCGGAACGATGTGCATTATGCCAGACGACCTCGCCTCGGCCCCGGCCTTCGATGCTTTCGCGATACGGGATCTGTCCACTTGCGGCTACTATGAGCCGACCAATGCCCCCACGATTTCCCTATATTTGTGTTTCTCACCCCCCCAACCACACCACCAACAACCAGGACTAACGAGATACTACCGTGCCCCTCTCTGAGGCCAGGGCCCGCGGGGGGACTGGTACTATAGGAGGAGGGGCAAGTCATTTATGATAACGTCCGACGCGAGGTCGTGCCCATGCTGGTCAATATATCGGACATCCGGGTACCGGAATATTGCACAGCACAGGTACGCAGCCTATACACCATGATGGGGAAAGATGTGATAGAGAGGGTGATAAATGCCATGGGGGCAACCCACTATCGAACCGACATACACAACACATAACGACGCAGACGGGAAATTATCAGTGACGCCCTCACAGGACTCAACACAGGAACATCCGTGGTAAACTCTCTAGATATCCAGGGCCTTAACGAGAAAGTCGAACAGCTAAAAGGGGTGATGAGAGACCTGTTAGCAAGATCCCTCACACACCAGGCAGAACAGGCATTTCTGGGGGAAGAGGGAGCACGCATTCAGCTCGACGGCATTGCAGTCCTGGAGACACATCCCCACACCATCAACTGCCTTATTGATCGGGAAAGGGAGAACACGGCCCACATTCAGGAGGGGCAGCTGTGCCATGCATATGGCCAGTGGATGGTAGCCCAGATCCGACACAACCTGGATCAGATACAAAGTGGGGAGGTGCCCGACTGGATCGATAGCACCAAACTGGCCTCACTCGCCGGACACTCCGGGCCGCTTGATAGCCAGACCCTGAAGGGAATGACCCAGGTGTACCCGGTGATTCCCGACTGTGAGGTCAGTGAGGCAACGGGAGTCTGGATGGTTCTCCTGATCCCAGTGATCACCCCGGGGTCGGGGCCATTTCCCCTGTTCCACATCGAAAACATTGGAGTAATACGGGAAAACGCCTCCCTCAAATATATTTTGGCACACGACACAGCCATCTCCCGAGACGGCGCTGTTTACGGGGTGCTGCTTGCAGGCTGCAAACAGCGAGGGGCAATCACAATCTCCCCTCACCCCTTATGGCGGAGTGAAACAGCGGAGTGCGGGTTCAACTGGACACAGGGCTGTACCCTGGAGATCGAACCCACGGGCCCCTACTTCACTAGGGCGGGGTATGGTGGGAGGGGACAATATTGTGTCTCTACCCTTGCAACGTCCTTTTGGTTCAACGGACTGCAATGCCCGATTCCCCAGCACGAGTTTTGCTTTACCCCTAGGCGCCCAGTGACGATTGGACAAGCCCATATCTCGGAGGTCCGACGTCGGGACCTCGAGTCTATACAGGCCGCCGACAGATTCAGGAACACCCTTAGGGATTACCAGGAGCCCGAACAAGCCCCCATCCCGCATCTAGCCGAGGTCTTGCGAGAACTTAGGACCCGGGTGGGACACTCAGTAAAATTATACCATCAATTACAAGCCCATATCAAAGACCTAGAGGAAGGTGCAGAGACAGCTCTGCAGACCCAGGGCTGGGCTCAGAGGGTTTGGAACTGGGGCCTAAACGTCAACATACACCCCTGGGTCAGAATCATCTCCCATACCATCATGGGGGTACAGTTACTGCTAGCTCTGGCCTGGCTCCTGGTGGCATGTCACTCATGCCGCCAACATAAAAAAACGAAAGGCCAGAAAGGCTGTGCTCCACACCATAGACTCCTGGCGAGTAATTAGACACCACAAGCTCACAGGGCTCGAACTAATGTAACCATCTCCCGGGACTATCCAAAGGTCCCATGACTGCAGCATGACAGCCGGCGGAATGTACCGGGCGGGGTAGCAGCTTCTAAGATATCGGCTTCGGGGGTGTGGACATGGCCAACCCCTTGCCGAAAGGGGGGACTGAAGGCGGGCATAAACCGCCCCGTGTTTACCGTGGAGCAAGGCCCACATCGGGAAAACCAGCAGTATCCAGTTTAAACCAGCAGTATCCATTTTAAGCAAGCAGTATCCATTTTAAAGCAAACAGTATTGGGAGAAGGGACCCAAAGGCAGTTCCAAATACACACCAGACCAGAAACTAGTCAGGACTCCAGACAATGGTCATGACTCACAGATCGAAACCCACCTTATAATCTCGTCAAGACTCCAACTGACACACCTATAACCTGATCATGTAAAACAGTCCTACACAAAAGGACGAACCTAACACTTAATTATAAAGTCCCCTATAATTACCAGCCTGTCACTTTCACTGATATCCAGAATAATTTTGCTAATGCTCTCTTCCACCTCCCTGGAACTCTGAAGAGGCCTATAAAAAGTATTCCAAGAGTGGGACCTCTCCTATCCTGTTTCTAACTTCAGCCCACATTCCCCTCGTAGATGAGTCCCCATTCTCACTTCATAGTGGAGCATTCAATCTCTTTCATAAATCAATGTGAGATTTTAAGAAATAGTTGAAATGTAAATCTGATAACGTACATATTTCCAAGCGATTTACACAACTCTGGTAAGAAACTTATTTTCAAACTCCCGGAATGTTTGGTAATTTACATACCAGGCCGGTATGGTTGAGTTGGAACGAACAATCAATCTATTTTCATGCTAGAAATCTCTATTAGTCTAAATCGACAGAGCAATTGTTAATGTCTAATATTTCAATCATGATTGTGTGCAGATATGAATATTCTCTATAAACTCACCGATAACCTCAGACACACGCGCAGTTTGGTTTCTATGCAGAGCATGTGCAGTCTCACATTGATCAGAAGAGAGGGAGAGATATGGAGCAGCTTTCTCCTTTCAGAGTGCGGCGCTCAGACCCTCGCTGGGAGAAAGGAGAGGCGTGAATTCACAAATCCCAAATAAAGGTTAATTACCCCGAAAAAGACCCTCCAGCCCGGGTATGGAGGTGGCGATCTTTGATCAGGGAAGCGGCCCAGCGTCACGGCCGCCATTTGTTTGAGGGAAGAGGGAGGGCAGGCCTCAGGGCCGCCATCTTGAGAAGGTCAGGCTGCAGGGGGCGGGGCTATCGGGGTCTGTCGAACAATCAGAGGAAAAGGAAGACCCATTGTTATTGATTAATGCCATGAACACAGCTTCACTGGGCGATCCCGCAGGAATGTCTTCTCTCAGTCGCGCTGTGACGTTTCACCCAATCAAAAGCAGCAGCTCTCCTCCTCTCTCAGCTCGCCTTCTGTCCTTCCTGCAGCATCTGTCCCCCTGGATTATTGAGCTACCTGTCCGGTCCCTCCCTCAGCTGTTGTTCGGTGATAACTCCGATATCCCAATCCCATTTTAGATGACTTCACTGAAGACATGAATGCACCCGATGGATTTCCCTTAACATCAGCAATTGTTTAATGCTCACTTACATGTTTTTAATTATATCTTTTTTGAAGCATTTAATTCACATTCAATCATTTGCAATGGTGGGATTTGAAATTGTGTCCGGAGAACATTTGATGAGTTTCTGGATAAATTGTCTCAAAATAATTCCATTTGGCCATCACTTCACCTGCTTACACGTTGTGCCTCCCAGTGCAACATGAATCAAAACCCAGTCTTTGTGCACAGTTGTATGATCCTGTACTCTGGTGGTATCACTTAGTATCTCTCCATGTGGGATCCCTCACTGTGTAGGTCTAATTGCTGCCTCTGTCAGCGTCTCTTACTCTTGCAGCTACTTCAGATCCTGAGCCAACAGAATTCTGCACCCCAGAGAGATGAGACAGTACAGGCCCGGAATGGAGACTGGGATTTTCCAGATCTCTGTGGGATCAGTGCCATTCTACATGTGTAACGCTCACAAGTATCAGTCTAATTTCCCATTCTGCCTATTTGTGTGTCTTGTACAGGGTACTCAGGGAGTTCGTGACTCAAGAGACTTGCCAAGTGCTGGTTGGGAAGATGATTGTCAGCCAGAGAGACAAAGGTCAGGGAGGTTGGGATCCTTCTATAAATCCTGCCGCCAGGTAAGATCATTCACAGTGCACAGAGCAGAGAGCAATGAGAGGGCTCCAAAAATCAGCTCACAGGACATGACATAGATGTAACGCTGGAGGGAGTGCACAATACAGACACATCTCAGGCTCAATTAACACCCCTACTTTGAGTTTTATTGTACTGAGACAGCATCGGGTTTGCCAGTTTTCAATCCAGGCATGTGCTGTCTTGGTGAGCACCAGGACAACAGAATGCAGGCCTTCAAGGAGATGGTGGTAATGCTGCCTGGGATATTTCTGTTCCCTAATCCCTCTCCAACACTGTGTGTATGGCTCGTTTTGTGGATCAGTGTCTTCAATTATTCTAAAACCTATAACAGTTCTTATCTCTGTCATGTCCTCTCCTCTCACCAATTTCTTGACATATTTAAAACCTCCAGTCCAGATTCCATCCATATCGCTGTAACTTGCGTCAGATTCTACAACATGCCTTGTCTCGATCGTCTCCTCCCCCAACAACTGAAGACATTGGGTTCGTTTCTGTGCTGCATGATTCTTTGTTCGAGGTTTCCTAAACGAAATGAGTTGGCCCATTTCCCTTCAAATCTTCTATTCCCCATGTACCTGCCCAAGTGTCTTTTCCGTGTTATAATTGTACTTACTTTTATCATTTCCTCTGGCAGTCAATTCCGTCTATGCACCATCCTCTGTGGGAAATGTTGACCCTCAGCTCCGTCTTTAAATCCTTGCTCTCTCGCCTCACGTTTATGCCTCTAGCTTTGGACTCACCTACCCTTGGAAATTCTCCTTACTTCGGCACTACATTGTTTCATAAACCTTCATAAGGTCAATCTGTGGCCTCCTCTGCCTAGGAGAAATATTGATGACAGTGTTACTAATATCTCCAACACATGTACCCAATGACGGCAAGTGTGCCAAATGATGCTTTCCCAACCCTGTCCACCTGTGGTGTTACTTTCAAGGAAGAATGTAACTGCACCGCTTCGTCTCTCTGTGTTCGACAACACTGTCTAGGGCCCACCATTAACTGTGTTAGTCCTCCCTGTTTTTTCTGAACTAAATCCAACACCTGAATTAAATTCCATCTTTCATGTCTTGGCTTACTGGCCCAGTTGATTAATATCCCCTTCGATATCTATATTCCCTGCCCATTCTTCCACTAATCTTGGTATCCAGGGACTCCTACATTTTCACTCAAATTGATTATATAAATGGTGCACAACAGTGGTTCCAGCACCAATTCTTACAGCACACTGCTGGTCAGAGGCCTCCAGTCTGAACAACACACCCTCTGTCTCCCACTGGGTAACAATTTGTCAAATGGGTCCAAGAAAGTTTCCTTGACCAATATGTAGGCGGTCCTACACTACTCAGATGGAGGCAACATTGAATCTCCCCTGAGAAAACGAGATTAGGAAGTGAGTGAAGTGTCAGTTGGAGAGCACTTTGGCTCCAGTGACCACAACTGCCTTAGTTTTAACATAACTACAGAAAATGACAGAAGAGGTCCACAGGTTAAGGAGCTATGCTGGAACACAGACAATTTTGGGGCCATGAAGCAGGACCTAGCAGAGGTTGAGTGGGTGAGTCTGTTTGAAGGAAACGAAACGACTGGAAAATGGGAAGCTTTTAAAAGTGTGATACTGAAAATCCAGGGTCAGTATGTATCTGTTAGGGTGAAGAGAAAATGGCAGGTTTAGGGAACCCAGCTGATGACGGATATTGAGGCTCTGGGCTCGCAAATGAAGGTGGTTTACATTGGGCTTAAGGTTTCTGTATCTACTGAACGTCTTCCAGTCCTGAAGACACAATGAATCTGTGGAGACCCTATAATCTTCTCAGGTCTCTGCCACACTCCGATCTGTCGAACCCACTCCAGTCCCTGTTACTGTTCCAATCCAGTTCTTGAAGGACCTGTGATCTGTCACCCACCATGTCAATGTAAGCTCCTCCAGTATTTCCACCCATCTACTCATCTGCATAAACTTTTCCAGCTCTTAGACCTCGATCTGTATTAACGACCACCTCCTCGACAACACTTGCCCACTTAGGCCAAACTGGAGGAGATTACTAATGCTACTTTATCTGTGTAACTGTCTCCAACCAAAATTGCTGTTCTCATCTCCAGGGAAATCTGTCCGATTCCACACCCGCCATTTCTAATTAACAACAGAACCTAAGAATTTCGATATCTCTAAACCTGTTTAGTCCCGACTACACTCCAAATATGTGTTTTTTTCTTCCAGTCTATACAAGCTACATTATCTCTGTAATCTGCTCCATCCCCTAAATAGTCCCTGTCAGTATAAACCAGCGCTGTCCAATCACTATCCTTATCACTGTGAACTGCTCCATCCCTCCCAACCTGCCCATCTCCATAAACTCCTGCAGGCCCTACAGCGCTCCACACTTCTGTAACGTCCTGTGACTCTATGGTCCTCCCTCCCTGTGAACTCACCTGCAGTCCCCACATCACTCCCAATCTGGGTCCTCCACTCCAGATCAGACCATTGCTGTCTCTATAAATACCTCCACTCCTGACAACTCTTCCCATTTGTGTAGCCTTGTGTAAATCTCCAGCTTCCTGAATCCTCTTCCTGCCATTGCAATCAAAATCACGTTTATGTAAAATCCACCAGTGCGTAAACCTTCTCAACTCAGTAACCTTTTGCAGTCCTAACAAAACACCTAAACTGTGAAACCTTTCATTTCGCTACAATCCCCCCTCCCTCTCTCTTCAAATGTTTTCTTTATCATCTAACCTCACAATTACTGAATCCTCCTTTTGGCACTGCAACCCTCTGATTTTCTGCAAAATCCTCCTGTCCTGATATCCCTCCCTATCTCTGTCATCCCCACCACCCTCCAGTGCACTTTTGGGGAACGTGGGAGAGGAGAGAAGATTTGTAGAGTCCGAGCCATATTACGGAGGGAGAATCCTGGGAATTACAGATTTAGTCTAATGTCTGTGAAGTGCAGATTATTGGAGAGGACTCGAACAGACAGGATTTATGACTACTTGGAAGACCATAGTTAAATTTTAGATCGTCAGCACGGGTTTGTGAGGGGCAGGTCATGCCTCACAAACCTTACTGACTTATTTGAAGATTTGGCAGAATACGTTGAAGCTCATTCAGAAAATAGGGAATCATGGGATACAGGGAAATCTCTCTGTCTGGATAGAGGATTGGATGGCCCAGAGAAGACAGAGTATGGTGGCAGATGGACAGTATTGAGCCTGGAGCACAGTGACGTGGTGTCCTGTAACAGTCGTCTTTGGGACTCTGCTTTATGTGATTTTTATAAATGACTTGAATGTGGATGTTGGAGAGTGGGTTAATAAGTTTGCCAATCTGGTAGAGTGGTGGGTAATGTGGAAGGCTGTTGTCGGTTGCAATGGGACAATGACAGGACACAGAGCTGGGCTGGAAATGATAAATGGAGTTCAAGCTGGAAAAGTGTGAAGTGATTCATTCTGAAAGGTGGAATTTGATTACAGAATACAGGGTGAAAGACAGAATACTTGGCAGTGTGGAAGATCAGAAAGATCAAGTGTCCATGTCCATGGATCCCTCAAGTTGCCACGCACGTTGATAGGTTTGTTAAAAAAGCACATGTTGTGTTGGCTTTCCTTAGCAAGGGGATTGATTTTAAGAACAGTGAGGTTTTACTGCATCTTTGTAGCTTCCTGGTGAGACCACACTTGGAATATTGTGTTCAGTTCTGGTCCCCTCTTTACAGGAAGGATGTGCAAGTTTTAGAGAGCGTACACAGGAGATTTACCAGGATGTTGCCTGGAATAGAGGGCATTTCTTATAAAGAAAGTTTGAGGGAGATAAGGTTTTTCTCAGTGGAGTGAAGAAAGGGGTGAGCCAAGATGGTAGAGGTGAACAAATTGATGAGAGGCACAGAGAGGGTGAACAGTGAGAGACTTTTTCTCCTATGGCATAAATGGCTATTACAAGGGGGTGTAATTTTAAGGTGAATGGAAGATGGATAAAAGGATAGAGAATGGTAGGTGGTTGGAATGGACTGACTATGGTGTAGGTAAAATTAGATACTTCCGGGACATTTAATAGACTCTTGGATAGGCACATGGCTGATAGCAAATTGAAGCTTATGAAAGTTAATTTGATCTTACAGTCGGATAAAATGTTGGCATGGCATCATGGCCGAAGATTCTTGTGCTGTACTGTTCTGTGATATACGTTCCGTATGGTAAATGGGTAATAAGCTCAAATCAGTGTTAAACGACATGGCATTCAGGAGAAGCTAGTCAACTGGATACAAAATTGGCTTGATGGTTGGAGACAGAGGGTGATGGGAGACATTTTGTTTGTCTGACTGGAGCCTTGTGACCAGCGGTGGAGTGGGCCCACGGTTGTTTGTCATTTCGATAAATGATTGGGATGGGAGTATTGGTTTCCTGGTAAGTAAGCTTCTTGGGTGACACTGACATTGGTGGTAAAGGGGATAGTGAAGAAGGATGTCTATGATACAACAAGATGAACAGTACTGCTGGGATAGTGTGTTGAAGAATAGCAAATAGATTTTAATTAGATAAATGTGAGGTGTTCCATTTTGGTGAAACAAACCTGGGTGGGACGTGTACAGGTAATGTTCGCGCCATGGGTAGTGTTGTCAGTCAGAGACACGGGGATGCATTTCTTTGAAACTTGCATCACAGGCAGGCAGGGTGGTGAAGCAAGCGTTTGGGACAGTTACCTTTATTGGTCAGAGCATTGTGACGAGGAGTTGGGATGTCATGTTGTATCTGTACAAGACATTGGCGAGGCCACCATAAAAGCATTGCTGATCAGCTGAAAGAACTCATCAGGTTCACTTCCCTGCTTTAGGGAAGGACAACAAATATTCTCACCTGGTCTGGCCAACATTTGATTCCAGACCCACAGCAAGAGGGCTGACTCTGAGCTGCCCTCTGGGTAAGTAAGTGTGGGGTCAAAGAATGCTCGTCCAGGCAGTGACACCCACATCCCATAAATGAATAAGTAAAAATACATATGTCCCTCCCTACATCTGCAACCTCCTCCAGCTGCAACAATCCGTACTGAGTTTGAAACGCACTTCAGGCCCTGACCACTCTCTGTAACACTCTCACCACCTCAAGCACGTTCACCTCTCCCTGTTACTATTGTGACATTATACCCTCACAGTGATTCCTCTTCCAACTGCCCTCCTCCTGCTAGCAGACTCTTTGCAACCTCTTTAAAACTTACTCCTAAAACACTCTCGCACTTCAGGATTTTAAGTACTTTTTGGTGTTCTTCTCAGCCTCATAATCTAATATGATCAATTTTGCCCTGAGTGAGGGACAGGTGTGAGTTTCTTGTTGAGGTTTTGTCTGTTTCAATGGTATATCCTTTTGTTGGGTGATTTACACTGTTTCTTCAAATGATTACCACTGTTCATTCACACACACACATATGTTTCAGTCTGTTTAGCGTGTTTAGCTTGGTCAGTTCTCCTCTCAAACTCATGTAATTGGCAATTTTTGTTTTTAGTTGTAGTTTGTCCTTTCTGTGATTCACTTTAAAATTTCATATTTCTTTAAAATGCACTTTATCACAGTTTCCCAGAGGATCTCTCCAGGTGACATTACTCATTCACTAAGTTTCATCACACAACCGTCGATCTGACATAGTTACATCCCTCGCCAGTTGCACAATGTGTTATTTAAAGAAACACTGGAAAATATTCTCCGAACTTCCCCTCCAATATCACTGTTGTCAGTGTGATTAAAAGATTATACGAATTTTGAATTTTCACTGAATTGTCATAATGCCTTTCTTACAAATTCCAGTGAGTTCCTGTTTAATGCAGTGATGAGCAATGAAATGCTGTTCAGTGGCCTAAAACTGTTCTGCTGCTTGTGTCCTTAGCAAGTAGTAGCCAGAATTTACATTCATACTGACTCTACTTTATGATGTGAGGCCAAACGCTTTCTCTGTAATGCCTTTGTTATCCGTTATTGTTAGCGCTGTCCACTTTGCATGAGCTTGCACAAGGTTGTGAAGCATTGAATATTTATGTCTACCTCTTTTCACCCTGTAACCACGTCACCCCGATGTCTAACTCTCTTTTATCTCTGTGTCACAAATTCATCGACCTTATGGCAGAGACTTTGTCCATTCCAAAAAAAATCATAATTTACTGTTTCCTACAATTTCCTGTAACAAATTGATTCGCTGACGTAGAGTTTTAGTTAAACTCAGTCCCATCCTGTTCCTTTCTGCTTGTCTTCAGCCACATCCCCATGCTGTTCCAAACCTTCACATTTTCTACTTGTATATTGAAAGCTCCTTTCACCTGAACCCTGTCCCTGATAATCTCTGTCATTTTAAAGCTCGTCCGTAAACCTACCGACGTGATTGGCCAGGATACTGGTCCCAGCACACTTGCAGTAGGACAATCTGAATGGTTAATTTTAAAACTCAGGTAAGGGATGTTGGTGTCTATGGCTGACCAGCCTTTCTTGCCCAGCCCGAGCTGCCCTTGAGCTAAGTAACTTGATCGGCCATTTCAGAGGCAAACATTTTGCTGTAAGGATGTCGTACAGATCACGTGAGGATGACAGATGCACCCAAGTGTATTTTTGACGAACAAACTTTGTTTTGGACATCAGCAATGATTCGTACTTATTCATGGATAGTTAATTGCAATTTAAAAAAAAAATGATGATTGCAAATCCCACCATTTCTGATGTGGGATTGAAACCTGCCTCCACTGAACATTGGGTAAGGTTTTGGAAAAAATGCTCTCGCAGTAATCACTTCACCTGCTCACACGAGACCATCACTTCACCTGGTCAAAAGTCGCTCATTCCTGAGCACTGATACCAAGGCATCAGGAACCTAAACCTGTTCTGCCTACATGATTGTTTCGTTATGAAATCTTCCTGCCCTCTGGTGATATCACTCAGTCTCACTCCATGTGGTATCCCTCATTGTGAGGGTCTAATTGCTGTCTCTGTCAGCGTCTCTCACTCTTGAAGCTATTGCGGATCCTGAGACAATTGAAGTCTTCACTCCAAAGAGACGCAGCAGCACAGGGCAGGAATGGAGACAGGGTTTTTCGGATCTCTGTTGGACGGAGTGCCATTCTCCATGTGTATCCCTCACTGGATCATTCTAATTTCATACACTGTCTATTCCTCTGACTCCTGTAGGTATTAGGAAGAGCCTGACTCAATAGACTTCCCAGCTGCTGGGTGTCTCGTCCATCGCCACATTGAAGATGGTTGATCAGCCAGGGAGACAATTGGAAGGGAGATTTGGAGTCTTCAATAATTCCTACAGTGAGGTAAGATCACCCACAGTGAACAGAGAAGAGAGCAAAGAGACAACTCCACACATCGGTGAACAAAACATGACATAGACACAGTGCTAGAGAGGGAGCACAGTACAGACACACCCCAGGCTCAACCAACACCCCTATAGTAAGGTCTGTTGTGCTAAGACTCACTACTCTGCAACACTCTATCGCATGTGTTGGTGACGAGTGGCTTCAATAGTTTATAACTTCTATAACAGTTCCTGTCCCAGTACCCTCCTCCCTTCACTATTCTCCCTCCACGTACTTGAATTGTACTGCATTCCCGATTCCCATCCCTATCGCTGTAACTTGATTCAGAGTCTATAACGTGCCTTATCTCAGTAGTCTCCTCCTCCAATAACAGGAGACAGGATCATGTAGCACGGAAACGGTTCCTCCAATCCAACTAGTCCAAGCTGACCAGACTCCTTGAACGAATCGCATTTCCCTTCATTTTACCCATATCCCTTCAAAACTTCTCCTCTCCATGTACCTGCCCAAATGTCTTTTACATACTGTTCTTGTCCTTATCTTTACCACTTCCCCTGGAAACCTGCACTATACTCTGTGTGGAAAATCTTCACCTCCAAACCCTTTAAAGTTTTTTTCCTCTCCCATCTCCTACATATACCCACCAGAACACAGAACATAGAACATGAGAGTGCAGTGCAGGCCCTTTGGCCGTCAATGTGCGCCAACCTGTGGAGCCAATCTGAAGCCCATCTCACCTTCCCTATTCCATTCTCATCCATATGCCTATCCAATGTCCGTTTAAATACACTTAAAGTTGGCGAGTTTACCACTGTTTCAGGACATGCATACCATTCCCTGAGTACTCTGAGTTAAGAACATACCTCTAGCATCTGTCCCATATCTATTAATTGATATTAATATTCAAAGTTTGTGTGAAGATTTGTAGCTCGGGTGCTTGTTGTTGTGGTTCTGTTCGCTGAGCTGGAAGTTTTTGTTGCAAACGTTTCGTCCCCTGGCTAGGAGACATCATCAGTGCTCTGGAGCCTCCTTCGAAGCGCTTCTTTGATGTTTCTTCCGGTATTTATAGTGGTCTGTCCTTGCCGCTTCCGGGTGTCAGTTTCAGCTGTCCACTGTAGTGGTTGGTATATTGGGTCCAGGTCGATGTGTTTGTTGATGGAGTTTGTGGATGAATGCCATGCCTCTAGCAATTCCCTGGCTGTTCTCTGTCTGGCTTGCCCTATGATAGTAGTGTTTTCCCAGTCGAATTCATGTTGCTTGTTGTCTGACTGTGTGGCTACTAGGGATAGCTGGTCGTGTCGTTTCGTGGCTAGTTGGTGTTCATGTATGCGTATTGTTAGCTGTCTTCCTGTTTGTCCTATATAGTGTTTTGTGCAGTCCTTGCATGGTATTTTATAAACTACATTAGTTTTGCTCATGTTGGGTATCGGCTCCTTTGTTCTAGTGAGTTGTTGTCTGAGCGTGGCTGTTGGTTTGTGTGCCGTTATGAGTCCTAAGGGTCGCAGTAGTCTGGCTGTCAGTTCTGAAACGCTCCTGATGTATGGTAGTGTGGCTAGTCCTTTTGGTTGTGGCATGTCCTCGTTCCGTGGTCTATCTGTTAGGCATCTGTTGATAAAGTTGCGCGGGTATCCGTTTTTGGCGAATACCTTGTATAGGTGTTCCTCTTCCTCTTTTCGCAGTTCTGGTGTACTGCAGTGTGTTGTAGCTCTTTTGAATAGTGTCCTGATGCAGCTTCGTTTGTGTGTGTTGGGGTGGTTACTTTCATAGTTTAGGACTTGGTCTGTGTGTGTTGTTTTCCTGTGTACCCTTGTCGTGAATTCTTCGTTCGGTGTTCTCTGTACTATCACGTCTAGGAATGGGAGTTGGCTATCCTTTTCTACTTCTCTCGTGAATCGGATTCCTGTGAGTGTGGCGTTGATGATCCGGTGTGTTTTTTCCTATTTCCGTGTTTTTGATGATTACAAACGTGTCATCGACATATCTGACCCAGAGTTTGGGTTGAATTTGTGGTAGGGCTGTTTGTTCTAACCTTTGCATAACTAAGTGCAGGATGGGACTATTGAGATAGACATGTTATCGAGACTGGAGCAATTTACAAATGGCAAGTCGTCAGCATTGGAGTAGGTTTCAAATATAGAGCAGGATAATCGGAGGGGTGAAGGTTACAGAAATATGAACTTTTCTGGCAATTACAACCATTCAAGACACTGGTGCAGATGAGATGGACCAAAGGTTTGTTTCCTTGCTGCATGACCCTATCACATAACAAGAGACCGTGTGAGAGGAGGAATAGGGAACAGAAAGATCCCAGGTTTCAAGACCAATTTCTGAAGTGAGGCTTCCTTTACTCTATTTTGTCCTGATGCTCACTAAGACAGCACAGGCCTGGATTAATAACTGTAGCCTTCCTATATTGTCATGGGAAGGCTCGGAACTGCAGTGATGAAAGTTAGCAAGAGAGTGGAAATTGAGCCTGGGACCTTCATGCTCTATGTTCACCCTTCAGCACTGTATCTGTGCCAGGTCTTCCAGACGAAAATTCGATCCCTTAAATTCGCTCTGCTTTGCTCACTGTGAGTGATCTTACCTCGCTGCAGGATTCATTGAAGACTCCAGATCTCCCTGCCCTCTGGCTGACCAACTGTGTTGAATAAGATGATGGATGAAACACCCAGCAGTTGGGAAGTTCATTGAGTCAGGAACGTCCTGAATATATCCAGGAGACGGAGAATTAGACAGAATGGGAAATTAGACTGATACAGTGAGGGTTACACATGGAGGATGGCACTGAGTCCGAAAGAGATCTGGAATTTCCCAGTCTCCAGTTCTGGCCTGCGCTGCCTCGTCTCCCTGGAGTGGAGAATTCTGTTGGCTCAGGATCTGGAGTAACTACAAAAGCTGCAGTCACTTGCAGCAATTAGACCCTCACAATGACAGATACTACATGGAGAGATACTGAGTGATATCACCAGAGTGCAGGAAGGTATCAGGATAAAACCACGATCCAGAAGAAGGGGTTTGATTCATGGTGCAAAGAGATGAGTGCTCAGGGATGAGGGAGCTATCAGTGGGCCAGGCGATGGCCTGAAATTACTCTCACTAGCCTCTTCATGGAAAATTTAATGCCGGTGGCAGGGAAAAGCATATGAATGCTCAATATCCGTTCAGAAAGGAAATCAGTGGTAGGCAGCTGGTCTGACCTACACGTGACTCCAGACCCAGAGCAAATGAGTTAACTTTAAACTGCCCTCTGTATTAGTCAAGCAAGGCACTCAGTTCAAGGTCATCTCGGGGGTGGGCATGAAATGCTGGCCAGCCAGAGACAGCAATATCCAACAAGTGAATTAAAAGCAACACTGCTGGCCAGTCATGTCGATAGGTTTATGGACAGAGCTTTTGCGAACATGGAGGATGCAGGGACATGGTTCAGGTGAAAGGAGCTTTTCAAATCCAAAGAGAAAGTGTGACGCTTCGGAACAGCATGGGGATGTGACTGAAGACAAACAGAAAGGAACGGGAAAGGACAGAGTTTAACTAAAACTGTACATCAGTGAATCGATTTGTGACACGGCATTGAGGAAAAGAATAAATTATAGTTTATTTGGAATTGCCAAAGAATCTGCAGTAAGGTAATAGACTTGTGGCACGGAGATAAATGGGATTTAGTCAGCAGAGAGATGTGGTTACAGGGTGAACAAAAGGTGGAACATAAATATTCAACGGTTCACAACCTTGTGGGAACTCAGGCAGAATAGGAGTGCAGGATGGGTAACCCTGACAGTAATCAATAACAAAGGCATTGCAGAGAAAGCATGTGGCCTCAGATGATGTGGCTGAATCAGCCGGAATGTGAATTGTGGGCCCCATATGTCACAAACACAAGCAGAAGAACTTTTTTTAGGCTGCCTCGCAGCATTTCCTTGTTCCTCCCTGTATTTAACAGGAACTCATTGGAATTTGTACCAAAGGCATTATGATAGTTTTGGGAGACTTCAATCGTTGCAATATCTGGGATAGTCACACTGGCAAGAGTGATATTATCCAAGCTCCTCTTTGAATGTTTTTGTCAGTGTTCCTTTGAATAACATATTGTGCAGATGGCTAGGGATGTCACTATCTCAGATCATTTGGTGATGAAGCTGAGTGAAGGTGTGATGTCACACAGAGATCCTCCAGAAGAGTGCAATATAGTGGAATTCAAAGAGATTATTAAGTTTTCAAGTGACCATAAAGTTCACCCGAGCATCAGAAATAAAGCCAATTACATGAGTTTGAGAGGATAACTGACCGAGCTAAACAGGGGAAACAGACTGAAATGTCAGGCTGTAAATGAAAAATGGAAAGCAATTAGAGTCATAGAGTGATAGAGATGTACAGCAGAGAAACAGACCACTCGGTCCAATACGTCCACGCCAACCAGATATCATAACCATTCTAGTTACTTTTACCGGCACTTATCCCACTAAACCCTTCCTATTCATATACCCATCCAGATGCCTTTTCAATGCTGTAATTTTACGAGCATCGACCACTTCTTCTGGCAGTTGATTCCGTACACACAGCACGCTTGGAGTGAAAAGGTTGCCCCTTAGGTCCCTTTCAAATCTTTCACCTCTCCGCCCAGAACTTATGCCCTCGAGTTCTGGACTCCCCCAACCTCAGGGAAACGACCTGAATTTATAAATCTCTGTAAGGTCACCCCTCAGCCAATGACACTCCACGGAAAACAGCCTCAGTCGTTTCAGCCTCTCCATATAGCTGAAATCCTCCAACCCTGGCAACAACCTTATAAATCTTTACTGAACCCTTCGAAGGTTCGCACCATCCTTCCGATAGGAATGAGACCAGAGTTGCACGCAATATTCCAACAGTGGCCGCACCAATGCCCTGTACAGCTACAACTTGACCTCCCAACTCTTATACTCGATACTCTAAGCAATAAAGGAAAGCATACCAAACGTCTTCTTCACTATCCTATATACCTGTGCCTCCACTATCAAGGAACTATGAGCATGCACTCCAAGGTCTCTTTGTTCAGCAGCACTCCCTAAGACCTTTCCATTAAGTGCATAAGTCCTGTGAGGATTTGCTTTTCCAAAATGAAGCACCTCACATTTATCTAAATTAAACTCTATCTGCCATTCTCCACTCCATTGACTCATCTGATAAACAGGAGACAGTGAGGTCTGCAGATGCTGGAGATCAGAGTGGAGAGTGCGTTTGCTGGAAAAACATAGCAGATCAGGCAGCATCCGAGGAGCAGGAAAATCGACGTTTCGGGCAGGAGCCTTTCACCATGAATGAGGCTGGAAGCCTTGGGTGTGGAGAGATAAGAAGGAGGGGGTGGGGTTGTGGTGAAGGTGGCTGAGCGTGCAATAGGTGGTTGGAGATGGGGGAAAGAGGGTTAGCTCAGAGAGGAGGGTGGCACGGACAGGTGGGAAGGAAGATTGACAGGTGGGTCAGGTGACAGGGTGGTGCTGAGCTGGAAGGATGGAACTGGGGAAGGGGGAAGGGGAAATGAGGAAACTGATGAAGTCCACATTGATGCCATGGGGTTGAGGGGTCCCAAGTCAGAAGACAAGGCATTCCTCCACGTGTCGGGTGGTGAAGGAGTGGCGATGGAGGAGGCCTTGGACCTACATGTTCTCGGTTGAGTGGGAGGAGGAGTTGAAATGTTTGCCAACAGGGCGGTTGGTCGATTTTCAGGCGTCCTGGAGATGTTTTGTAATGCGTGCAGTGAGAAGGCGATCTGTCTTCTCATCGCCTCTACATTGCGGACACGGGATACCTTCTCGCAGAGCACTTTAGAGAACATCTCCGGACACCTGTACCAATCGATACCACCACCCTGTTGCGCAGGATTCGAACGTGTGTGGGCAATGGATTTCTAACTCCTCGCCTAAACCACGCAACTACGTATGTACATGCTTACAGAGGTTACAGGGCTGACGAGGACTGGATGGACTGTAAGAGTTTTCACAGTTTGTGAGTGTAGTGGGGACTGGAGGAAAATAGCAAATTAGGGAGAATTTAAGATTGAAGGATTCTGCAGAAAAAAATTACAGGATTAATACAGGATTCTTGACAGTGAGGAGTAACTGAAAAATCTTGGGGTCAACGTCCAGAGATACTTCAAATTTGCCACCCAAGCTGTTAGGTTGTTAAAAAAGCCAATCATGAGTCGGCTTTCGTTTGCAGGGGACTTGAGTTTAAGAGCTGTGAGGTTATGCTGCAGCTTGATACAGTCTGTGGTTAGACCACAATTGGAATATTGTGCTCTGTCCTGGTTGCATCATGAGAGGAAAAAATGTGGACGATTGGGAAAGGGTGCAGAGGAGATTTATCAGGATTCTGCATGGATTGGAGGGCAGGTCTAACGATGAAAGGTTAACGGAGCCGGAACTTTTCTGTTTAGAATGAAAAAGGATGAGAAGTGACTTGTTAGAGGTATACGAGAAGATGAGAGTCATACATCGGGTGGGTGGCCCGAGATTTTTCCCGTTGCCAAAATGACAATCACTAGGAGGCAAAATTGTAAGGTACTTGGAGGAAGGTTGAGGGGTCAGAGGGAGCTTCTTTGCACAGAGTGTGCTGGATGAGTGGAGTGTACTACTCGTGTGGTTGGTAGAGTCAGATATATTAGGGACATTTAAGTAACTTTTGGATAGGCACATGAATGATAGCAAAATTAATTTCTCAAAATGGAGACTGTGACCAATGGTATTCCACAGGGATCCGTGCAGAGCTCACTGTTGCTTGTGATACATATCAATGATTTGGAGGAAGGTAACAGTTCCTTGATTAGCAAGTTTGCAGATGACACTAAGATTGGTGGAGTAGCAGACAGTTAAGGGAATGTCAGATATTACAGCAGAATATAGATAGATTGGAGAGGCGCGCAGAAAAATGGCAGATGGAGGTCAACCCGGGCAAATGCGAGGTGATGCATTTCGGAAGATTCAATTCAAAAGTTAACTGTACAGTAAATGCGAAGGTCCTGGGGAAAATTGAGATCTGGGTATTCAGGTCCATTGTTCTTTGAAGATTGTAAAGCAGGTCAGTAAAGTGGTCAAGGCAGCATGCTGCATGAATTCCTTCATTGGACGTGATATTGAGTACAGCAGTTGGCAGGTCATATTACAGTTGCATAGGACTTTGTTTTAGAATATTACATACAGTTCTGGTCTCCACATTACCAAAATGATGTGCATGATTTGAAGAGGGTGCAGAGGACATTTACCAGGATGTTGCCTGGTATAGAAGGCTCGAGCAATACGAGAGATTGAATAGTTTTGGATGATTTTCATTAGAAAGATGAAAGTTGATTGGTGAACCATAAAGAGATATTTCTATCACTGATAGCAATGGGTGATGAGCTGGAAGCCTGGAGGGCGGCTAAGATTGTGCCAGTACTTAGGAAAGGCTGCAAGGGAATGCCAGGAACGTCAACGCCCATTAGTTTGTGTCAGCGATGCAGACGTTGTTGGAAGCGATTCTGCAGGACAGGAGTTACATGCATTTGCAATGACAAGGATTGATTAGGCATTATCAGCACAGGTTTGGAACGCTGCATAGAATTCTGATCATCCTGAGCTGGGATGCATTTCCGCAAACTACAAATGGAGCAAAAATTGACGAAGATGTTACTGATACTGGAGGGTTTGACAGAAATAAAGAGGCTGGATAAGCTGGAAAGCAACATGGGGGAATTAGATTGATTTGGCAGATAAGTTTAAATAGAGTGCGAAGAATTTTCTACAGCATGCAAGTACTAAAGAGCAACTGGAGAGACACTAGGGCTCCTCAAAGGTCAGTGAGGTCATCCAAGTGTTGAACCACAGGGGATGGGAGAGAGCCTAAATTAGCATTTCATGTCAGAACGTACTGTGGACAAAGATTCAGAAACAAAGGGAAAGAAACAATGATGGCTTGTAAAGAGTCCCCATTACAGGAGAGGTGGTGCTGGAGGTTCTAAGCCCCCTGTCACTCTCCCTCGCTCTCCGTTCTCTTTCTCTGTCACCCCACCTCTCTCTCACCCTCCTCACTCTCTCTCTCTCACCCTCCCTCTCTCTTCCCCTCCCTCTCTCTCTCACCCCTACCCACTCTCTCTCACTTGCCACCTCCCTCCCTCTCTCTCATCCTCCTCCCCTCTTTGTTGTCCCCTCCTCACTCTCTCCCCAATTCCTCTCTCTCTCGGCCGCCCACTTCCCTCACTCTCTCGCCACCTCCCCTTCTCTCTCGACGCCAACCTCTCTCTCTCAACCCCTCACTCTCTCTCTCGCTTCCCGTCCACTCTCTCACGTCCCCTCCCTCTCTCTCTCTCCCCTCCCTCTCTCTCTCGCCCTCCTCCCTCTCTCTCTCTCGGTCCCTCTCTCACACACACCCTCCCCCTCTCTCTCTCGCCCCATTCCTCTCTCTCCCCTCTCTCTCGCCCCCTCCCTCTCTCTCATCCCCTCCATCGCTCTCACCCCTACATCACCCTGTCTCTCTCACCACCCTTCTCTCTCCCTCACACACCCCTCTCTCTCTCGCCCTCTCCCTCTCTCTCGTCCCCTCCCTCTCTCTCTCTCGCACCCCCTTCCTCTCTCTCTCGCCCCGATCATCTCTCTCTCTCGCCCTCTCCCTCTCTCTCTCTCGCTCCCTCCCTCCCTCTCTCTCTCGCTCCCTCCCTCTTTCTCTCTAGGCCCCTCCCTCTCGCTCTCACCCCGTCGCTTTCTTCATCTCACCCCTCCCTCTCTTGCCCCTTACCTCTATCTCTCTCACCCACCCAACTCTCTCTCTCCCCTCCTCTCTCTCTCTGTCTCTCTCTCTCTCGCCCACCCAGCTCTCTGGCTCGCCACCCTCCCTCTCTCTCTCTCGCCCTAGTCCCTCTCTCTGACGCCTCTCTTCCTCTCCCTCTCGCCCCCTCCCTCTTTCTCTCGCCCCTACCTCCCTTTCTTGCCCCCTCCCTCTCATCGCCTGCCTCTCTCTCTCTCGCCATCCCTCCCTCTCTCTGTCTCTCGCCCCCTCTCTCTCACTCTCGCCCCCTCCCTCCCACTGTCTCACCCCCTCCCACTGTCTGTCTTCCTCCTCCCTCTCTCTCTTGCCCCCTCCCTCTCTATCTCGCTCTCCCTTTATTTCTCTCTCTCGATCCCGCCCCTTTCTCTCTTGCCTCCTTCTCACTTTCTCTCTGTCCTTCCCTCTCTCTCGCCCCATCCTTCTCTCTCTGTCGCCACCCTCCCACTCTCTCTCTCGCACCCCTTCCTTTCTCTCTCGCCCTTCCATCTCTCCCTCTAACCCCCTCCCTCTCTCTCTCGCTCCCTCCGTCTCTCTCTCGCTCCCTCCCTCTTTCTCTCTCGCCCCCTCCCTCTCTCTCGCCCCATCCCTCTCTCTCTCTCTCGCCCTCCCCTCTCTCTCTCACTCCACACCTTCCCTCTCTCTTTTGTCCCTTAATCTCTCTCTCACCCCCTTCCTCTCTCTCCCTTGCGTGCCCCTCTCCCCTTCTCTCTCCCCCACTCCTCTCTCTCTCTCGCCCACTCCCTATCTTTCTCACCCTCTATCTCCCTCTCTCTCTCCCCGCTCCCTCTCTCTCACCCGTTCCATCTCTCTCATCCCCTCCCTCTCTCTTGCCCCCTCCCTCCCCTGTCGCCCACTCCCTCTCTCTGTCGCCCCCTCCATCTCTCTCTCTCGCCCCCCTCTCGCTCTCTCCCTTTCTTTCTCGCCCACACCCCCTCTCTTCCATTCCCCACTGCCTCTCTCTCACTCCCTCCCTCTCTCTCTCGCCCCGTCCCCTCTCTCTGGCTCCCCCTCCATCTCTCTCTTGCTCCCCTAACTCTCTCTATTATCAACGCTCTCCCCGTCTCACACCCTCCTCCCTCACTTTCTCACCGTACCCATTTTCTCTTTCGCTCCCTCCCTCCCTCCCTCTGTCTCTCGCCCCTCCATCTCTCTATCTTGCCACCTCCCTCTCTCTCTCGCCCCCTCCCTCTCTCGTCTCGCACCCGTCCCTCTCTCTATCGCCCTCCTCCATCTCTCTCGCCTGTCTCCCTCTATCTATCGACCCCCTCCCTCTCTCTCTCTCGCCCCCTCCCTCTCTCTCGCGCCCCTCCTTTACTTTCTCGCCCACACTCCCTCTGTTTCTTGCCCCCTGCTTCTCTCTAACTCCCTCCCTCTCGCTCGCCCCGTCCCCTCTCTCTCTCGTCCCCTCCCTCTCTCTCACCCCTTCACTCTCTCTATCATCTTCCCCTCCCACTCCCACACCCTCCTCCCTCAATCTCTCACCCTACTCCGTTCTCTCTCTCGCCCGCTCCCAATCTCTCTCACCCCCCTCTCTCTCACCTCCTCCGTCTCTCTGTCGCCCAACTCCCCCTCTCGCTTTCACACCCCATCACTCTCTCTCTCTCTTCCCCTCCCCTCTCTCTCTTGCTACCTCCCTCTCTCTCACTCGCCCCCTCCGTCTCTCACTCGCCCCCTCCGTCTCTTGCTCGTACCATCCCTCTCTCTCGCCCCCTTCCTCCCTCTCTCTTTTTTGCCCTCTCCCTCTCTCGACCCCCCTCTCTCCCTCTCGAACTCCTCCCTCCCTCTCTCGCCACCTCCCTTACTCTCTTGTTTCCCTCCCTCCCTCTCTCGCCCCCATCTCTTTCTCTCTCTCGTCCCCGTCACTCTCTCTCTCGCTACGTCCCTCTCTCTCTCTCACCCCGTCTCTTTCTCTCTCTCACCCTCCCTCTCTCTCGACCCTTTCCTCTATCTCTCTCACCCCCCAACTCTCTCTCTCGCCTCCTCCCTCTCATTCTCTCGCCACCCAGCTCTCTGGCTCGCCACCCTCCCTCTCTCTCTCGCCCTAGTCCCTCTCACTCACTCCCCTCTTCCTCTACCTCTCACTCCCTCCCTCTTTCTCTCGCCCTCTCCCTCATTTTCTTGCCCCTCCCTCTCTCTCACATCCTCCCTCGCTCTCTCTCGCCATCCCTCCCTCTCTCTCGCCCCCTCCCCCTCTCTCTCGTTCCCTCCCTCCCTCTGTCTCACCCCTCCCACTCTCTGTCGCCCCCTCCCTCTCTCTCTCGCTCTCCCTTTCTTTCTCTCTCCGCACCCTCCCTCTCTCTTGCCCCCTCACTCTCTCGCTCACCCACTTCCTCTCTCTCCCTTGCACGCCCCGCTCCCTCTCACTCTCTCGCCCTCTCCCTCTCTCTCACGCTTCCCTTCCTCTCTCTTTCTCGCCCCCTCTCTCTCTCGCCCTCTCCCTCTCTCTTTCGCCCCGTCTCTCTCTCTCTCTCTCTCACCCTCCCTCTCTCACTCTCGCCCCCTAAATCTCACTCTTCCCCATTCCCTCTCCCTCGCCCCCTCACTCTCTCCCGCCCCTCCCTCTCTCACACACTCCTCCCTCACTTTGTCACCCTACCCCCTCTCTCTCGCCACCTCCCTCTCTCCCTCTCACCCACTTTGTCTCTCTCTCTCACCCCTCCTTCTCTCTCTCGCCCCCTTCTTCACTCTCTCTCTCTCGCCCCCTCCCTCTCTCGCTTGCCCCCTCCCTCTCTCTCGCCCCTCCATCCATCTTTCTCCTTTGCCCCCTCTCCCTCTCTCTCTTGCCGGCTCCGTCTCTCGACCCCATCCCTCTGTCTCTCGATCCCCTCCCTTCATCTCTCGCCACCTCCCTCTCTCTATTGTTCCCCTTTCTCTCTCTCTCTCGCCCGTCTCTCTCTATATCGCTCTCTCTCACCCCGTCCCTTTCTCTCTCTTGTCCCTTCCCTCTATTTCTCTGACCGCCCACCTACCTCTCTCTCTCGCCTCCTCCCTCTCAGACTCGCCCACCCCCCACCCGTCTGGCTCGACACCCTCTCTCTCTCTTTCTCCCCCAGCCCCTTCCTCTCTCCCTCGCCCCCTCCCTCCCTCTCTTGCCCCTTCCCTCTCACTCACTCCCTCCCTCCCTCTCTCTCTCGCCATCCCTCCTTGCCTCGCTTGCCCCTACCGCTCTCTCTCTCGTCCCCTCGCTTCCACTGCCTCACCCCCTCCCACTCTCTGTCATCCACACTCCCTCTCTCTCGCCCCTTCCCTCTTTCTCGCAACCCTCTCACTCTCTCTCTCTTGCACCCCTCCCTCTCTCTCTCGCCCCCCTCTCTCTCACTCTCCCTTTCTTTCTCTCTCTCGATCCCTCCCCCTCTCTCTATTGCCCCGTCTCACTCTCACTCCCTCCCTCCCTCTCGCCCCCTCCCTCTCTCTCTCACGCCCCTCCCTCTCTCTCTTGCCTTCTCCCTCTCTCTCTCACCCCCTACCTCTCTCTCTTGCCCCCGTCCCCCTCTCTCTGCCCCTCCCTCTCTCTCTCCGCACCCTCCCTCTCTTTCTTACCCACTCACTCTCTCTCTCACCGCCTCCCTCTCTCTTGCCCGCTCCTTTGCTTATCTCTCTCGTGACCCCCTCTCTCATCCCCGCCCTCTCTCTCGCCCCCTAAATCTCGCTCTTGCCCCCTCCCTCTCGCTCCCCGCTTTCTCTCTTTCTTTTGCCCCCTTCCTCTCTCTCTCTCACCCCTATCTCCCACTCTCCCTCCTCCGCTCCCTCGCTCTCTCCCCTGCTCCGTCTCTCTCTCGCACCCCCTCAACATGCCTCTCTCTGCCGCACATTCCCTCTCTCTGTCGCCCCCTCCCTCTCTCTCTCGCCCCCTCACTCTCCTTTTCACGCCCTCCTCCCTCTCTCTTTCTCGCCCCCTCCCTCTCTCTCGCCCCTCCCTTTTTTCTCGCCCACATCCCCTCTCTTTCTTGCCCCCTGCCTCTCTTTCACTCCCTCCCTCTCTCTCGCCCCGTCCCGTCTCTCTGTCGCCCCCTCTCTTTCTTTCTTGCCCCCTTACTCTCGCTATCATCCGCCCCTCTCTCTCACACACCCACCTCCCTCACTTTCTCACCCTATCCCCACTCACTCTCGCCCCCTCCCTCTCTCTCTCGCCCCCTCCCTATCTCACGCCCCCTCCCTCTCTCTCTCGCCCTTCTCCCTCTCCCTTTCGCACATCTCCCTCTCTCTCTCGCCCCCTTCCTCTCTCCCTCTCGCTCTCTCCCAATCTCTCTGCCTCTCCCTCCCTCTCTCTCTCTCGCGCCTCCCTTTCTTTCTCGCCCACACCCCCTCTCTTTCTTGTCCCCTGCCTCTCTCTCGTTCCCTCGCTCTCTCTCGTCCCGTCCCTCTCTCTCTAGCCCCCTCCTTCTCTCTCTCGCCCCCTCACCATCTTTCTCTTCCGCCCCTCCCTCCCTCACACACTCCTCCCTCACTGTCTCACACTACCCCCTCTCCCTCTCGCTCCCTCCCTCTCTCTCTCGCTCCTCCCTTTCTTTCTCGCCCACACCCCCTCTCTTTCTTGTCCCCTGCCTCTCTCTCGTTCCCTCGCTCTCTCTCTCGTCCCGTCCCTCTCTCTCTAGCCCCCTCCTTCTCTCTCTCGCCCCCTCACCATCTTTCTCTTCCGCCCCTCCCTCCCTCACACACTCCTCCCTCACTGTCTCACACTACCCCCTCTCCCTCTCGCTCCCTCCCTCTCTCTCTCGCTCCTCCCTTTCTTTCTCGCACACACCCTCTCTCTTTCTTGTCCCCCTGCCTATCTCTTGCTCCCTCCCTTCTCTCTCTCTCGCCCCCTCACCTCTCTCGCTCTCCCCTCCCTCTCTCTCTTGTCCCGTCCCTCTCTCTCTCGCTCCGTATATCTCTCTCTGTCACCCCGTCCCTTTCTCTCTCGCCCCTTCCTTGTATCTCTCTCACCCCCACCTCTCTTTCTCACCTCCTCCCTCACTCTCTCGCCACCCCCCACGGCTCGCCACTCTTCCTCTCTCTCTCTCCCCAGTCCCTCTCTCTCTCGCCCCTCGACCTCTCTCTCTCTCCCTCCCTCTCTCTCTCACCCCTCCCTTCATTTCTCACCCACAACCCCCACTCTTTCTTGCCCATCTGCCTCTCTCTCGCTCTCATCCTCTCTCTCGCCCCGTTCCCTCTCTCTCTTGCCCCCTCACTCTCTCTCATCCGCCCCCTCCCTCTCTCACACACGCCTCCCTCACTGTCTCACCCTACCCCCTCTCTCTCTCTCTCGGCCCCTGCCTCTCGTTCTCGCCCACTCCCTCTCTCTTTCTCGCCCATCTCCCCCTCTCTCTCTCACCCCACCACTCTCTCTCGCCCCCTCCCCCTCTCTCTTTCGCCCCTCACCTCTCTGTCTATCGCCCCCTCCTCTCTCTCTCGCCACCTCCCTCTCTCTCTCGCCCACTCTGTCTCACTCTCGCTCCCTCCCTCTCTCGCTCGCCCTCTCCCTCTCTCTCGCCCCCTCCCTTCCTCTCTCTCTCTTTTTCCCCTCCCTCTCTCTCTCTTGTCGGCTCACTCTCTCCACCCCATGCTCTCACTCACTCTCGAACCCCGCCCTTCCTCTCTAGCCACCGCCCTCACTGTCTTGGTTCCTTTTCTATCTCTATCTCGCCCCCATCTCTCTCTCTCGCTCCTTCTCCCTCTCTCTCGCTCTTTCTCTCGCGCCCTCCCTCTCTCTCTCGCCCCCTACCTCCCTCTCTTGCCCCTTCCCTCTCTCTCACTCCTTCCTCTCTCTCTCTCGCCATCCCTCCCTCTCTCACTTGCCCCCTGCTCTCTCTCTCGTCCCCTCACTTGTAGTGTCTCACCCCATCCCACTCTCTGTCGTCCTTGCTCCCTCTCTCTCTCGCCCCCTCCCTCTCTCTCTCGCCATGCCCCCACTCTCTCTCGCCATCCCCCCACTCTCTCTCGCCACCCTCCCACTCTCTCTCTCGCTCCCCTCCCTCTTTCTCGCCCCCTCCCTCTCTCTCGCTCTCCCTTTCTTTATGTCTCTCGATCCCTCACCCTCTCTCTCTTGCCTCCTCTCATTCTCACTCTCCCCCTCTCTCTCGCCTCCTCCCTCTCTCTCTCGCCTCCTCCCTCTCTCTTTCGCCCCCTAAATCTCGCTCTTGCCCACTCCCCCTCGCTCTCCCCATTTCTCTGTCTCTCGCCCCTTCCTCTCTCTCTCCCTCTCGCTCCATCCCTATCTCTCTCTCACCCCCTATCTCCCTCTCTCTCGCCTCTGTCCATCTCTCTCGTCCCCTCCCTCCCTTTCTTGTCCCCTCCCTGTCTCTCTCGCCCCTCGCTCTCTCTCTCGCACTCCTTTCTCTTGTCTCGCCCCCTCCCACTCTCTCGCCCCCTCCCTCTCTCTCTCTTGCCCCATCCTCACTCTCGCCCGCACCCCTCTCTCTCTCGCCTCCTCGCTCTCTCTCGTCCACCTCTCTCTCTCTCGCCCCCTCCCTCCCTCGCTCTTCCCCCTCCTCTCTCTCTCGTCCCCCTCCCTCTCTCTCTCGTCCCCCTCCCTCTCTCTGTCGCCCCCTCCCTTTCTCTCTCTCGCCCCTTCCCTCTCTCTTTCTCGCCCCGTCCCTCTCTCTCTCACCCGTCTAACTCTCGCAGTCTCCCTCTCTCTTGCTCCCTCTCTAATTCTCGCCCCCTCACCCTCTCTCTCCACCTCCCTCTCTTTCTATTACCACCTCCATATCTCTCTCAGCCTCTCCCTCTCTCTCTCACCCCTCCCTCTCTCTCTCGCCCTTCCCCCTCTTTTACCCACCTCCCTCTCTCTCTCACCCCTCCCTCATTCTCTCGCCCCTCCCTCGCTCTCTCGCACTTTCACATCCCTCTCTCCTTTGTGCCCTTCCTCACTCTCACAATCTCTCTCTATCTCTTGCTCTCTCTCATCATCTTTCTCTCTCTCTCCCTCTCTCTCACCTCCCTCTCTCGACCCTCTATGATCGCAACTCGATATCTCGCTTTCCTTCTCTATCTCTCTCTAGCCATCTCGCTTTCTCTTGCTCCCATCTCCCAACATTTGTCTCTCTCTCGCCCCGTCATTCTCTGTATCTGCCCTGTCTTTTTCCCTCTCTCTCGCTATGCCTATCTCTCTTGCCCGCTTTCTCTCTCTCTTCATCCCTCTATCTCTGTCTCTTTCTCTCTCTTGCCCCCTCCCTCTCACCTCTCGCAGTCTCACTTTCTGTCTCGCCCCTCTCTCTCATTATCTCCCGCCGACTGTCTCTCTCTCTCCCCACCCCTTCTCGCTCTCCACCTCCCTCGGTGTCTCTCTCGTCCCACCTCCCTCTGTTTCTCTCTGTCTGAATCTCTTTCTCTCCTGTCCCTCCCTCCCTCTCTCTCTCTCTTTCTGACATACTCTTTCTCCCTGGTCCTTCCCTCTCCATCTGACCCAGAGACTTAGGGTATTGGGGGTTGAGGCTGCGTGTGGGTGGGTGAGGGTGAAATATGGGAGATGGGGAAATTGGGTTAGAGACGGAATTGTGGGAGGGAGACAGCGACTGCATGAGAGAGAGAGGCGGGAGGGAAGAGTGGAGGCAGATGGAGAAACCGGGGTTGGGGGTGTGTGTGTGAGAGAGAGATAGAGGGGGATGAGGAGAGGGTTGAGAAAGAGTGTGCTGAAAGCGAGAGAGAGCGAATTGAGGAGAAAAAGTAGGGGAGAGGTAACGGGGAGGCCAGGTTGAAGTCGGGGTACAGAGGGAGTTAACTCCAGCACCTGAGCTCAGGGCGGGGTGCCCACCCCTTCCTAAGGACCAGGACTTGGGGCTGAGTCTGTCTCTCTCCAGCTCAGCTTCTCCAACACCAACACACACAACAACATCGGTCACTCTACTGCTCGGCACGCTTTAATCAACATTTTTCTTGTTTACAAATTGAAGTGATGGGTGCAGTCAGTGGGATGGTTCCTTTTCTCACTGGCCCCTGAGTTGTGACAAACATTGAAATGTTTTCCTGTAACGCCCCTGTGGGATAAGGATGGACAAACCAGCGCTACCCTCAGTCTGTTACCATAGCGACAGGCTGCTCATCGCTGAAACACTAAACTGAAATGAGAAAATCCCAGATGGATTGATTAAGGAGGGAATTTGATGAATGGATGGATTTGGGTGAAGGGATATTTCAGCACATTCTTCAGCTGCTGCCTGAACTTAGTCTGGGTCACGGCATAAATCGCGGTGTTTGTGCAGCAACTGAGGAGCTGCAGCATAAAGCCCAATTTCTGCACAAATTAATAGAGAATCACAGACCGATACCCAATCCACGACAAGCGGTTCCATATAGAATACAGCATTAACGTTGACCATAACAGGATGAAATTGACTGAGATCACAAACAGTAAAATGATGGATTTTTTTCGGTTTCTCAATTCTGTGTCAGACTGAGCGTCCCCATTGGTGTGAGCACGGAGCCTCCTGCGGGCTCTGCTGGTCACTAAAATGTGTCTGACGGTGAGAACATTGAGCAGCAGAATCAGGAGAAATGGGACACATGGGGTTAGAATGTGGTGGAGGAACTCGATTGTGGCCCAGACACTGGAGAATCGAACAGCGTTTGTTATCGCACAAAACCAGGGGTCGTTCCCCAGTCAGTACCGAGCTGTGAGCATAAAATACCAGAAAATGTTCTTTAAACAGCTCAGCACAGTCACTGCTCCCAGAACCACAGCCGCCGTTTTTTTTTGATTAGACTTACAGTGTGGAAACAGGCCCTTCAGCCCAACAAGTCCACACCAACCCGCCGAAGCGCAACCCACCCATACCCCTACATTTACCCTTACCTAACACTATGGGCAATTTAGCATGGCCAATTCACCTGACCCGCACATCTTTGGACTGTGGGAGGAAACTGGAGCACCCGGAGGAAACCCACGCAGACACGGGGAGAATGTGCAAACTCCACACAGTCAGTCGCCTGAGTCGAGAATTGAATCCGGATCTCAGGCGCTGTGAGGCAGCAGTGCTAACCACTGTGCCACCGTGCCGCCCACGTTCTCACTGCAATATTTACTTTTCAGCTTCTGGCAACAAATCGCCACAAACCGATCAAACGTTAAAGTGACGGTGAACCAGACAGAGCAGTCAGTGGCTGCATAATGCAGGACGGCGTGGATATTACACACGGGGACGGAGTCCATCAGGAAATAAAACTGTTCCTTATAAACAATGGGAATGTGTCTCAGTATCAGGTTCAGGATAATGACCAGGAGGTCCGCCGCTGCCATGGCCCCCAGGTAACGTCTGACACATGGAGACAATCCACAATCTTTATAAAGCAGGACGTAGGTGGTCACTACTTTAACTGTGAGGAAGGAAAACAAACCCATTATCCATCAGCCTGGAGGCAAAGGGACCCGTTTGACTGGGGACCCAGTGAGATTTTCAAATGTGTCCCCGTATTCATGGATTTATTAAAATAATTGGAGCTGGAATAACAAATGGGAAGTTCTGCATTACTGACAAAAATGTGATATAAACCACAAGGAACCCTCCCTCCCCAAACGCACAGAGACACATCCATAAGGACAGATGGTTTCTCGAACTTTCCCACAAACTCGATTACTCGGGACCAGACACAGGTCACTCCTTCCCAATTCCTAATATGTAGGTTGGAAACGTTGCTGTCCTGAAGGATTCTCTCCCAGTTTCCTGAAAACTACGGAGTTTGGAAATTCCTCTATTTTAGTCTAAACTGTGATCGATCATTTGGCGTGAAGAAATGTAAACGCAGGGAAAATGTACTAACTCTTTTAAGTGCCTGAGGGGCTTTCAGAACAGTATCTGCTTCTCCCTGGAACGGGATCTCTTCCCTCGGGATCTTATCGTTTGTTCAACTCACTGACGTCAGGCCGTTCACAAACAATGTCAGGGACAGAACGTTCTGGGAAATGTCAGTTATCGAATGTCGGGGACAGAACTTCCCGGGGAATGACAGTTATAGAATGTTGGGAACAGAACGTTCCAGGGAATGTCAGTTATTGAATGTTGGGGATAGAACGTTCCGGGGAACTCCTTGACCTTTCCATTACCCTCCCCCAATCCACCCCACCAACATGATATCCTGTCGCTGGACACACTGTAACATTAATGCTGTGACAGATGGACGGTCCAGTCTCACGAATGGGAACAAAAGTCATTGCCAGATCAGTTGAAAGGGTTAGATATACCACATTCTCAATCCACCTCACAGAACCAGCCCTGACACCATCAACTCAGATGAGATAAATGTTCACCGTTGAACACTGTGCAGACCAGGCCAGTGTACTGCTCAGTACAACCCAGCAATCTGTCCAGATTCATCCATTGCACTGGTCAATACAATCCAGCAATCTGTCCAGAGTGAAACACTGCACAGATCAGATCAGGGCATTGATTTATAAACCCAGTCAATATATCTGTCCAGCACCGGGAGCTGTGCAGACCACAGCAGTGCATTGATCTATAAACCCGGACTAGATATCTGTCCACCACTGGGAGCTGTGTATACCACAACAGGGCACTAACGTGTAAACCAGAAACAAACATCCATCCAACATAAGGAGCTACACAAACAACATCATTGCATTATCTATAAACTTGAAGCAGACAGTCTGACCAGCACTGCGACCTGTGCAGTGATCATCCGTGAATTAATCTGTCAACCAGGAACGATCACCCTCCCAGCATCTCGGACTGTGAACACCTCCCAGTGCACTGATCTGAAAACCAGGAGCAGTTACCCTTCCAGCATGTCGGGCTGTGTACACCTCCCCAGTGAATTTATCTGAAAACCAGGAGCAGTTACCCCCCCACCCCCACACCCAGCATGTCGGACTGTGTACACCATCCCGGTGCATTGATCTGTAAAGCAGGAGCAGTTACTCTCCCAACAAGTAGGACAATGTACACCACAACAGTGGACTGATCTGTAACCCAGGGGCAGTTACCCACCCAGTATGTAGGCATGTGTACACCACCCCAGTGCAATGATCTTCAACCCAGGAGCAGTTACCCTCTCAGCGTGTCGAGCAGTGTACACCACCCGAGTGCATTGATCTGTAAACCAGGAGCAGTTACCCTGCCAGCATGTAGAGCTGTGTATCTCACCCCAGTGCATTGATCAGTGAACAAGGAGCAGGTACCCTCCCAGCATGTAGGTCTGTGTACCCTACCCCAGTGCATTGATCTGTAAACTCGGAGTAGCTACCCTCCCAGCATGAAGAGCTGTGAACACCATTGTCAGTTACCCTCCCAGCATGTAGGACTGTATAAGGGACCCCAGTACATTGATCTGTAATCCTGGAGCAGGTACACTTCAATCATGCAGAGCTGTGTCCACCACCCTAGTGCATTGATCTGTAAACTACGAGCAGGTATTCTCCGAGCATGTAATTCTGCATACACCATCCAAGTGCATTAATCTGTAAACCAGAAGCAGTTACCCTCCCAGCATGTAAGGGACCCCAGTACATCGATCTGTAATCCTGGAGCAGGTAACCGCCCAGAATGGAGGACTGTTTACACTACCCCAGTGCATTGATCTGTAAACTGGGAGCAGGTACCCTCTCACCACCCCTCTCTCCAGCATGTAGAGCTGTGTACACCACCCCAGTGCTTTGATCTGTAAAATAAAAGCAGTTACCCTCCCAGCATGTAGGACTATGTGCACCACCCCAATGCATTGATTTGTAAATCAGGAGCAGTTACCTTCCCAGCATGTAGGACTGTGTACCCGGCCCCAGTGCATTTACTGGTATACCAGGAGCAGTTATACTCCGAGCATGTAGGACTGTGTACACCACATCAGTGCATTGATCTGTAAACCAGGAGCAGTTACACTCCCAGCATGTAGGACTGTTTACACCACCCCAGTGCAGTGATCTGTAAATTAGGAGCAGTTACCCTCCCATCATGTAGAGTTGTGTAACCCATGACAGTTGCCCTCCCAGCATGTAGCACTTTGTACACGACCCCAGTGCATTGATCTGTAACCCAGGCGCAGGTACCCTCCCAGCACGTAGGACTGTATACCCAACTCCAGTGCATTGATCTGTAAACCAGGAGCAGTTATCTTCCCAGAATAGGACTATGTACAACATCCCAGTTCATTGATCTGTAACACAGGAGCAGGTACTCTCCCAGCATGTTGGACTGTGTACACCACCCCAGTGCATTGATGTATGAACCAGGAGCAGTTACCCTCCCAGCATGTAGGAGCGTGTGCACCACCCCAGTGCATTGATCTGTAAACCAGGAGCAGTTACCCTCCCAGCATGTAGGACTGTGTACAACACCCCAGTTCATTGATCTGTAAACCAGGATGTGCAACTCCCATCCATTTCCCATCCTTAAGCTCCATTATGCCGTGATGAAAAGGAGAGATGGCGGGGGAATCAGTTTAAATGTCACCACATGGGAGGGGTTTGGGAAATAGACAGAGAAGGGGAGAATGAGAGACAGTCTCATGGAAGGATGCGTTCCCAGGTTTCAGAATGCTGAAATGTAGACACTTCGATAGCAGCCTGTATCATGAGCCAGTCTTTCTAGGAAAGATGGGGAAAAGGGATATTGGTGTGAAGTCAGATGAACATTTGTTCTGCATCTTTGTAGCTGGAATTAGTTTCAACAGAATCTATGACTCATTGGGCAGATCCTAACAATAATTTATCGTTGTTTGATTTTCCTTGAGTGTGACAGAGGGATTGTCTGCACGAGACCGAGCTAATTTCCTGGTTCTATCGTATCTAACTCACCTCATTATCTACCCACCCCATGGTTTCCCTCTCATTCAATACCAACCCGATTCTCCCACCCATCATGGCTGGAGGTACTCACCATCGCCCGGGTGCCCCTGGATATTCCGTGATCCCTGACACTGGCGCCATCTTTAAAAGGACAATTGGCACATGTTTGAGTATTCTCCGTTAGGAGCTGCCCTGCATTTTACCCCGATCATGGCAGATAAGGGGCAATTACACTATGGTTTGTCGACTGGGACATGGAGTTCCTGATGGAGGGGCTATTGCAGAGGGGGACCATTCTCTTCCTGGAGTTGGCCACGCCACCAGACTCACCAAGCATGGTCTGAGCTCACCACCCAGGTCAGTGCAGTACCTGCAGTCTGAAGAAATGTCCAGCAATAGAGGACAAGCAAATATAACCTTCCCCGCTCTGTCAGGATATGGTTAACCGTATTCTCTCTGCTCCCTCTCACACACTGTATATCTGTTATAGCACCGACACCTGAACAACGCTCATGCTCCACCAGTCTCACTGCTGCATGCAGCACCTTCTCTCTCTCTCTCTCTCTCTCTCTCTCTATCTATCTCTGTATCTCTCTGACTCTGTCTTTCTCTCTCTCTCCATTTCCCACCCTCCACCCCCCCCCCCACACACACACACAAACACACACTAATAACACTGTATGGATAGAACACTGTGGA
The DNA here is from genome assembly GCF_020745735.1 of Hemiscyllium ocellatum. Classification (NCBI taxonomy): domain Eukaryota; kingdom Metazoa; phylum Chordata; class Chondrichthyes; order Orectolobiformes; family Hemiscylliidae; genus Hemiscyllium; species Hemiscyllium ocellatum. Next base: position 27,585,422 of record NC_083446.1, read on the forward strand.
ATGACTCCCTCCGGACACCTCACGATGAACCTGTCCACAAACAACACCAGCACTAACAGCAGGGACACCCCTACCCTCCCTCCCTCCATCCTTCCCTTCCTCCCATTCCAGGAGAAACAGCCTGGAATAGGACAGAAAGGGCTAAGCCGGGTGGTGGACTGCCCAATATCCATTCCCTCACGCCTTCCCTCCTCACCCCGTCATGTGGGGAGGACACTGGTAGGAGCCAGAGAGGACAGGGATGCCTCGTGTGGGGATTCTGAAACATCCACATCCCACCGATCGAGTAAGGTGCAATGTTTAGTGAAGGGGAATTCTCACTTTAAATGCATTGGCAGCTTATTCCACACACACACCCCTCCCCTGCCCACCCCCACCCCGGCACAACTTAGAAGCTGTGGCTCTGATGCCATCTCCCTATTTCACTTTTGTGTCGAGCTGGTACAAATGTAATCCCCACGGTCTCGGTGGGCAGGAGGGTGTGCTCACAACACATCATCACCACGGCCTCCCAGTAAGGGAGCACGGTGCCTCCCTCCGACGTCTCCCCCTGTAAACAGCTCAGATACTGATACTAATCTCTGATAGTTACTGCTCTCCCCCTTATCCTGATATCTTCAACAATCTTTGCACATATACGCACAGCGTTCTCTGTTCCTGCAGCCCCTTTATAATGGCACAGCCTATTTTCAACGGTCTTTCATTGTCTTTCCTACCAAAGTGCATCACATCACACTGCGCTGCATTGATCCCCATCTGCGATAACCCTGAACACTGCACCAACGTGTCGCTGTCCTGTTAGAGTTCCACACTGTCCTTCATAGACTTCAGAGTTCTTCCAGGCTTGGTGCAATCTACAAACATTGAGATTGTTATAGCGTCACAGTCCCCATGAAAGAACTGAAATCCTGCCACACACACGAGTGTTAGCAAGTGAAATACTGATATATTCCCACGGACGGGGTCGAATAATGACATACTGTCAATGGAGCAACAAAAACCCTGACACATACGAGACTGAGTAGATGAAATATTGACAAACCACACAGCAAGAGAAATCCGGAAAGGTTCCACTTATCTATATTCATCAGGGTATAATGTGATGAAGTTGAAAGTGTGCATTGTATCTTTAAGAGAGAAGGAATGCTGCTCTGAACTGAGAGCTTACAAGCACCTGTGATATGAGAGGATGGCAGATCCAGGAACAATATATTGCCAAAGAGCTGGAGTCGGGTAATAAGCAGTTAAGAGAAAGGGGGTCTCAGAGTTCTGAATAGTTGATGTAAAATGTTTACTTGCAGAATGAAAAAATAAATCGATGTTTTTATTTGTACAGTGGAATTTGGCAAATCTGTCAATCATATTTTAACAGTTTACGAGGCAAATTGAGCATTTCTTTATTTTTTCATTGAAGTTACCAGATGAGCTTCACGCAGTGCCCTGACAATTGCTGTGTGTGTATCTGTGTGTCTGTGTGTGGGGCAGGCCTGGCAGTCTCTGTGGTGCTTAAGGTGATGCAATGCCACCCTCTTCTCGCTTCCACACGCCATCGCACAGGCATTGGCAGAGGGTGAAAACCAACAGGGATTCATTCAGAGAGGGGAAGGGAAAGGGCAACTGCTCACAGCACCATCCAAACTGATGCCTTATCCATATACTGATCTAAATGTCCTCTAAACGATGTAACTGTCCCTGCTTTCACCACTTACTCTGCAAGTTCATTCCACACACAAGCCAGATTCTGTCCAAAATAATTACCTCTCATGACTTTTGTAAATCTTTTTCATCGCACCTTCAAATACCCCTCAGTTTTGAATCCCCAACTCTAGGGAAAGGACATTAACCCTTCAGCTTATCTGTACCCCTCATTATTTTATAAACCTCTGTAAAGTTACCACTTGATCTCATACTCTCAGTGAAAAATGTCCCAGTCTACCAAACCTCTCCTTATAGCTCAACGCCTCCTTTCCCAGCAACATCCAGGTTCATCTTTTCTGAACCCTCTCCAGCTAAATAATATCAACGTCAATAATATCAAAGTGAATGGTTAACGTATTTTCTAAGCGTACGGGGAGTCCAATACTAGAGGACATGGGCTTAAGGTGAGAGGGGAAACATTTAAAAGCGACCTAAGGGGCAGCTTTTTCACCCAGAAGGTGTTGTGCCTGTGGAACGAGCGGGACGAATGACCGGACTGGACACAGTATTCCAGAAGAGATCTCACCAATGTCCTGTACAACCTCAACATGACGTCCCAATTCCGATACATAAAGGTCTGACCATTGAAGACAAGTATGCTAAACACATTCTTAATCACACTTTCTGGATGAGATGCAAATTTTAAAGAATTATACCTGACGGCCTAGGCCTCTGTTCTCCAACACTGCCAAAGGCCTTGCTTTTCATTGTATAGGTCCTGCTCTTGTTTGATTTACCAAGTCCAATACCTCACATTAATTCAAACTAAACTCCATCTGCCACCCCTCAGCCCAGTGAGTGATATTACTGCCACCTCACCCCCCCCCCTTCAATCTTAAAATGACCCCCGCCCCTCCAGGAGGTCTGCATACTCTGGCCTGGATTTTCACAAAGACACCGAGCTTGATTGCCTGGTGTGATTAGGGGGAGGAGGGACAAATTGCAGACGCAGTCTAACACAGTTAGAGTTGGGTAAGAGTGACTGGTGTTTTGGGACTAGAAATTATGCTCTTTCTCCTTCCCTAGTGCTCGGTAATAAATATTTATTTGAGACCCTTCATTGGGCTGAGTGTGTCTGCAGGATTTCTTTCCCTAATATTGTAGGCTACAGATAATTGCGATTAAAGACAGTCATAGTTAATTTCGATAGCATAGCATGTACCCTCACTGTCCTACAGTTGAGATAAATATCTTCCATTTGTTTAACAATACAAAGTGTTTTCTGTAGCTCAGTAATGGTAACCTGATTATAATAAATCCACACCGAGGTGAAAGCTGGCACTTAAAATATGACCCAAAATCTGGGTATGGTAGTGTAGTGTGTCGTGTCCCTGTCTCTGAGCCAGAGCTCTGGACTTGATTCCAATTCCTGAAATTGTGTGGTAGTGTTCCTAGCTCTGGACTTGAAGGTCTGGATTCAAGTCCTGCCTGTTGCAGAGGCATGTCACACCATGTCGTAACAGGATGATGAAAAAGAAACACACAGGAGAATACTGTAACAGCTTTATGGGTATTGCCGAGTGGTGCTCGTATCCCGAACTCCGGGGACAAAGGTATAGGTGTAAAGCTCACAGAAGTGTCTCATGATACATCTATATAAACTGATGAACATGGATTTAGAATTGTGACTTGATGGAGGAGGAAGAGGTGTCAGTGTTGCATTTCAGAATTTATGCCCAGGATGACTGAAAGTACAGTCGTTCAGTTTGATTGGAGTCACATTTCAAAGCAGTAATGGTTCATAAAATCAAAATCGTGGTGGGTAGGGTGAGTAGTAAGGGTTTTTCCTCAGGTTAGGGCGTCCAAACTAGAGGACATTGTTTGAAAGTGAGAGTGAAAGGTTTTCAAGACATCTAAGGGGTACCATTTCACATAGAAGGTGGTGTACGTATGGAATGAAAACAGAGGAAGTAGTGGAGGCTGGTACAACTACAGCATGTAAAATGCATCTCGTTGCTGACAGACCTGCCGAGCTTTTCCAACAATTTCTGCATTTGCTAAAACATGCATTCATTTTGATACAGGTATTCTGAATACATTAAACATTTTATGTTTTTAATGACGCAGGGACAGATAAACATTTCTTCAAATCGAACGAGACCATTTTCTGCTAAGGGCATGGCTCTGTGTATGACAGCAGCAATAATGCACGCACATGGAACAGGGAATGTGATGGAGACATAGTTTGGACAAAGTACAATGAAATCTCACATGGTTCACAGTGGGAGAGGATGACATGACTGTGTGATTCAGCTCAGAGAGGGAGAAAATGTCATCTGCCAGAAAAGAAACGGCCTATTGCACTCTCTCTCCATCATTGTTCTTCATCACAGCAATATGTGCGATCTAAAAAAGAACTAGACAGTAATCGTTGCCATTCTTATTTTTATAGAATTCCTGCAGTGTGGAAACAGACCCTTCAGCCTAACAAGTCCATACCAACCTTCCAAAGATTAATCTTCCCAGGCCCGTTCCCTTGCATTTACCCCTGACTAATGCACCTAACCTAGAAACCCGTGAACACTATGGACAATTGAGCATGACCAATCCACCTAACATGCACAGCTTCGGACTGTGGGCAGAAAATGGAGCACCCATGAGAAGCTCACACAGACAAGGGAAGAATGTGAAAACTCCGCACATAAGTGTGCAGGCTGAAATTAAACCCAAGCCCGTGGTACTGTGAGGCAGCACTGCTAACTACTGAGCCACTGTGCTAACTATTGAAGGATTCAACAGAATTCATTGGAATGCAAAGGGAATTCAGCCAACTCCAACTGTTCCAGGATGGATTCCCATTGCTAGCAGCTTGTGTGAGTAGAATATCTTCCGAAGAAGAAAAACATTTTGGACAATCTCTAAATTTTTTCTTTTGTCATGAGTTACACGAATATCCTGACCACGTTCTTTCATTTTGAAATTGCAGAGATATTCTTTATCGTTGTGTTTGTGTGTGCACGTGTGTGCGTGTGTGTATGTGTGTGTGTGCTGTGTGCGAGAGGGTGTGTGTGCCTGTGTGTGTGTGAGTGCCTGTGTGTGTATGTGTGTGTGACTGTGTGTGTGTCTGTGTTTGTGTGGATTTCTGTGTGGATGTGTGTCTCTGTGTGTGTGTCTGTGTGCGTGCGTGTGTGTGTGTCTGTGTGCGTGTGTGTGTGTGTGTGTGTGTGTATGTGTGTGTCAATCAGTGTTTATAGAAATGGAAATTTCGATTCTATGTTTGGAATATTCAAGCAGTTTGCCAATCATCTTTCCAACATTGTTTGAGTAACATTGCTCTGGTTCATAAACGTGATATTTTAGCAGTGTAAAAAAAAAACTAGCGTGACTTGTTCCTAAAACTGATCCTGGCCCAGTCTGACACCGTTTTCATTGGCCATATCATACACCTGGTGACATTTAACATTTGTTTTGAGCAGTGAAGGAGTGGGACTAGAAAAGGTAACGGTGACCCAAAAAGCCAGGGAACTATAGACCAGTGAGCCTGATGTCAGTGGTGGGTAAGTTGTTGGAGGGGATTCTGAGGGATAGCAATTACATACATTTGGGAAGGCAAGTGCTGATTGGGCTTGTCAACATGGCTTTCTGCATGGAAAATCATGTCTCATTAATTTGATTGAGTTTTATGAAGAGGTGACAAAGAAGATTGATGAAGGTAGTTTTGGTAGGCATTATCCACATGGACTTCAGCAAGGTGCTCATGACATTCCGATTGGTGCACAGATTAATAAGTTTCGGTGACATGGGATGCAGAGGAAGCTAGTCACAATTGGCTTGAAGAAAGAGGGATATTTTTCAGACTGGAGGCTTCTGAGCAGCAGTGTGCTGTATGAATCTGTACTGTGCTCACTGCATTTCATCATTTATGTGAAGGATTTAGATGTGAATATCGGGACCATAGTTAGTAAGTAGGAGAAAGTGGGGACTGCAGATGCTGGAGATCAGAGCTTAAAAATGTGTTGCTGGAAAAGTGCAGCAGGTCAGGCAGTATCCAAGGAGTAGGATAATCGACGTTTCGGGCATAAGCCCTTCTTCAGGAAGGATTCGGGAAGCTTATGGCTGAAACGTCGATTTTCCTGCTCCTTTGATATAGCCTGACCTTCTGCGCTTTTCCAGCAACCCATTTTTAAGCAGAGTTAATAGGTTTACAGATTACATCAGAAAGGTGGTATAGTAGATTATCTCAGAGTACAACGAGAGCACAATTATCTCGGGCAATGAGGCAAGGAGTGACAGTTGAAGTTTAATTTAGATAAATACGAGGTTTTGCATTTTCGGAAATCAAATAGTGGAGAATATATACACTTGATGGTAAGGTCCTGGGGAGTGTTGTGGAACAAAGGGACCTGGGGCTGCAGGTGCATAGTTCCTTGAAAGTGGAGTGGCAGGTAGACAGTGTGGGACAGAACACATTTGGCACATTTGCCTTAATCAGTCAGAGCATTGAGTATAGTAGTTTGTGTGGCATGTTGCATCCGTGCAGGATATTGGTGAGGCCACTTTAAGAATAGTGCGTACACCTCGGTTTTCTGCAGAAATGACTTACACAGATGTTCCAGGTCTGGAGGGTTGAGCTTTAGGGAGAGATTGATTAGGTTGCGGTGCTTCCACTCTGGAGTGGCAAAGACTTAGGTGTGACATTATAGAGGTTTATAAAACCATCCGGGGCATGGATATTCTAAACAGCCACGTTCTGCTCCCCAGGATAGGGGAGGCCAGAACAAGAGGGCATAGTTTGAAGGCGAGAGGGTGAATGATTTAAAAGGGACCTGAATGTAAATGTTTCACAAACAGAGTGGTGTGTGTACAGAAAGTCCTGTCAGAGGAAGTGGTAAAGGCTGTTACAATCGCACATTTAAAACGTATTTGAAAGAGGAGGGATATTGGCCAAATGCGAGCAAATGGGACTGGATCAGATTTGATTGGAGTGAACAGATTGGACGAACGGGTCTGTTTCCATTCTGCATGACTCTCTGATTCTATGAGAGAGATGACAAAAAAATTCTGGAAGGGCCTATCAAGTGGGATTTCTCTTCACTGGAAATTTATCGTGCCTCTACGTTCATATTGATTGAAAGCTGTGTTAGTTATATATTTGACAAGGAAGTGAATCACGGATAATGGGACACAGACAGGAAAGTGGGGCTGAGGCAAAATCTGATCAGCCACAATCTTAGTGCCTGAAGGCTCAAAGTGTCCAATGACCAAATCCTGCTCGTCAGTCCCATGTTTCTGTGTTCCATTCAGCCCCTCAAACCTGCTAGGCAGTAGCAGTTGGACGTTACTTCCTTCTGTAAACGGGTGCACAGAAACAGAGTAGACAATTCAGCCCCTCAAGACTGACACACACGCTTTGACGAGATGTGGGAAATGTAATTGGAAAACCCAGGCTGGGTATTAAAGAGGCCCCTTATTTCTCATTACAGAGCTTCCCCACCCTGCAACTTGTGCCTATGACAGGTCAGTATCCATCTACCTCCTTTTTAAAATACGTTCAGACATCAACTACCCCTAGATGTAGCTAGATGAGAAGAGAAATCCTGCCATTCAATGTCTCCTGTTTGAAGAAAACACTTGCTGCTCCGAGATATCATGGCCAATGATTTGAACAAAAGAGCTTGACACAAGGGTTCAGGTAAAAATGACTGGCCCTGATATCAAGGCAATGGATAACTTCTGTTGACATCAAGGAGCTTAACAAAACTGGACTTAATGGGAATCAGAGTAATCTCTCCAGTATTTGAAGTCAAACATGGCACAAAAGGAGATGTTCATCGTCTCAGTCCTGGGACACCTCTGTGGGAGATCCTCAGGTTGGCTTCCTCTTCACAAACATCTTCAGTAGCTTCCTGAATGTCTCCCCGCCCCCACCCTCCCCACCATAATATCAGAATGTGGGGATGGTCACTGAAGATTCCACAATGTTCAGAACATTTATTCCCCATCAGCTCCTGAACTGGTCTGTGTCCATGTGCACTAAGACCTAGACTCCATTGAGGCTTGTGCTGTTAAAGGTCCATAACATTCATGTAACAGCACTGACTGACACTGCATATTGCCACAGTAAAACAAAAGTTCGTTCAGCTCATTGACACTACTGGAGAAAAACAGAGACAACCCTTTCAATGCCTGCAGCCTATTTCTCAGAAAGAGAAGGAATCTCGTGCGATGGACCACGCAAGAGCCCCACGAAAATACTTAAAGGTGGTAGCCTAGATTCTAGTGTTTTCTTATTTTAATGGAAATGTAAATTGTCTGTTCCAGATGCAATGTGACTGGTCAAACTACTCGATGTGAAGCAAAACACCATCTATTTAAACACAAAAGATAAAATGAAACCAAAGAACGAGGAATTTAGAATAACGTAATTCGATTGGACAAGTTAACAGAATAATAGATCTAGCAACTATTACTAATGAACTGTTCCAATATAGGAAAATTCTATAAACACAGCCCTCGGCAAAAATGAATATTCAGACACAGAATGTCACAAACATTTCTCCAACCCAGGAATTAAAAACAGCATCAAAAGAAAATTCAGACAGAGTAAGAGCCAGGATACATCCAGTGAAGCTTCCAACTCTGTGGATACCCCAATAGTGAGAAAGCAAAACCCAGAGATCCTAATCTGTGAGAGCTGGCCACACCCGTTCAGTCTGCATTAAAATAAACCCAAGGCCTCGCCAGCTGTTTACTCAGTGGGTTAACTAGCCAGCTTGGTAACGATCATTCAGTCTCTCTCTGAAAGGAAACCAGGACAAAATAACCTCTTAAAACTGCAGCATCATCACACTTGTCAGGACATCGAGCTGTCAAACAGGAACCATGGGTTACCCAGTCAAGCCTTTGGCCCTGTCCAATCGGACGAGGCAGAAGCCATTCAGTTGCTTGAGTCATTTGCACTGGAAGAGGAGGAGGCCATTCTGCCCCTTGAGATTCTTACACAGGAACAGGAGGAGGCCATTCTGCCCCTTGAGACTCTTACACAGGAACAGGAGGAGCCCATTCAGTCCATAGAGACACTTACACAGGATTAGGAGGAGGCTATTCAGCCCCTTAAGTCACTTCCACAGCAACAGGGTGAGGCGATTCAGCCCCTTCAGTCTCTTACACAGGAACAGGAGGAGGCCATTCAGCTCCTCAAGTCACTTATACAGAACAGGAGGAGGCCATTCCCCCATCTACGCACTTACAAAGGGACAGAATAAGGTAATTGATGCTGATTCCTGTTGAATGGCTGATGCCCAAAACGTGGATTCTCCTGCTCCTCGGATGCTGCCTGGCCTGCTGCGTTTTTCCAGCAATCCACTCTCTACTCCATTCTCCAGAATTGGCAGTCTTCACTGTCTCGTAATCGGTGCTCTAACATGATGAACAAGTGGAGCATAGGGTACACAGACGGACTGCTCCACATTGTTCCTCGTCGCTCTGTTGCTCATGGTACACACGTGAGACTTTATTGTGGTTTTCTAGCGGTGAACAGGGAAGCCATATGTCTTGTGTGAAATCTCAAGAAGACACCTTCCATCTCCGAAAAGACAGCCTGGTGTTCTCTGTGTAGTGCGAAAGCTGGTGGGAATGGCTACCTGTTTCAGATGGAAGGTATTGTGGCTGCTGCTGGGGATTGTGAGTAACCTGACGTTCAGTACAGGTTCACACGCTGACTGCAGAATAACGTGGGGAGAGTTAATTCAGGCATATAAGCTGTTACGAAAGTCACATTAGACTGATGAATGGATTCTCTAAGATCAAATAATGCTGATCTTGTTCATGTTGATCTTGTCTCATGCACGTCCTGTTCAGTGTCACCTGTAATGCCTTTCTCTGCATAAGTCTATTTCCACCCTATGATCTGTTTACTATGATCTTCCTCCACTGCTCATAAATAAATTGCTTCCCTGTACTGAGGTACACGTGGCAATGAATCAAGCCAATCAATCCTGGGTAAAGTATGGAATTTCTCACCCTATTAATGTCACTTTAGGAATTAAGTGATCGCTGCCACTCTTCATGTTTCAGCATTACCATTTCTTCGTCTCTCAGCTCTACAGATTAAATACTCAGCTTCTTTACTCTATCCTCATATTACCTTCAACCGTGTCTGTGGTCTTGAGATCATTCCTTACAAAGGGGATCAAATCTGTACAGAGTGCCCCAAATGATCTCTCAGAAAGGCTCTACAACAGCAGAAAAATGGTTTTACTTATGTACTCGAATCATCTTATAATGAAGGACAGCAGACCATTGACTGCACCCATTACCTACACAGGGTTTGATTCGGAGCAGTCAGCATAGGCTTGTGCGCACAAGATCCTGCTTACCAAATTTGTTAGCGTTCTTTGATAAAGTGACCAAGAAGGTTGATGAGGGCCGAGCGATAGACATAGTCTGTATAGATTTCAGTCAGTCCTTTGATAAGGTGCGACATGGCAGGCTGCACTGAAAGGTTCCATCGCGTGGAATGCTGGGGGTAACAGGCCACTTGGATAGACAGTTGGCTTGATGGTAGGAAGCAGAGCCTTTAGAGGAAGGATGCTTGTCAGCCCAGAGGCTGGGTCCATAGCTGTTTGTTATTCATGATTGGGTTGAGAATGTACAAGGCATGATGAGTAAGTTTGCAGATGACACTAAAATAAGAGGCAGCGTGATCAATGACGATGTTTGTTAGAAATTGCAGCAGGACCTTTATCAGGTGGGGATGTAGGTTGATAAATGGCAAATGGTGTTTAATATAGACGTGTGAGGTCTTGCATTTTGGAAACTCAAATCAAGGTAGGAGTTTCACGGTATATGGGAGGGCCTTAAGGGCTGTGGTGGGCAGAAAGACCTTAGCGTTCAGGTGCACGGTTTTCTGAGAGTGGAGTCACAGGTAGACAGGGCAGTGAAGAAGGCTTTTGGCGCTCTGGCCTTCTTCAGGCAGGATATTGAGCATAGAAGTTGGGAAGTTATATTGCAGTTACACATAACTTTGGTAAGTCCTCATTTGGAGTATTGTGTTCAGTTTTTGTCACCTTATTATGGGGAAGATATTATGAAATTAGAAAGAGTACAGAGAAATTGACAAGGACTTTGCCAGGACTCAACTGTCTGCGTTATAGGGAGAGGTTGGACAAGCTAGGACATTTTCTTTAGAGGGTAGAAGACTGAGGTGGTGGTGAGGGGGGAAACCTTATGGAGCTGTGTAAGATCACGAGGGGTATTGTTAGGGTTAATGCTCTGAGTCTTTTTCCAAGATTTAGAAAATTGAGGATTAGAGAGGATCAGTTTAAAGTTCGAGGGGAAGGAATAAAAGGGAACCTGAGGGGCCACCTCTTTAGACAAATGGTTGGTACGTGGATGAGCTATCGGCAGATGTGATTGTTGGGGGCACATTAACAACATTTCAAATGCATTTGGATAAATATGTGGATAGGAAAGGACTGGAAGGATATGGGCCAACTGCAGGGAAATGGGGTTAGTGTAGATGGACATTTACAAGGTGCAGTAAAACCCTTCTGTTAATTAAAACCAAACACGCAGAAAAGCTCACCTCACCTCGTAATCTGTTCAAATATATGTGACACAGATCTCCTACATTCCACTATTTAATCAAAAATTACAAGTTAATTTCTTAACATTAATAGTGAACACTAAACAACAACTATTCACAAATACAAACTCCTCTTTTCTTAACTACTTACTATCTCACTCCAACTCTGCAAAAACATGCTGTTCCAACAACCAACGTATTAAACATTACAATCTCAAGACCACACAGTCTCCATCTTCCCCGTTGTGCTCACTCTTCCAGCTGCTGATCTGCATGGGTCATGCTTTGTTTACTGCAAGTAGGTTTGACATGAACACGTACCCTTGATAGAGAGTGTTTGAGATGGACAGTGAGCAATTCTGCTTTACAGCACTTACTTTGGTGTTGGATGGCAGTGGCTCTCCCTCTAGTGTTCAAAATGCTGGGTTTATATACTCCCCATGATACAATATTTTTCATAAATGGATTGATTTTCAAGAGTGCAAACAATAATATTCAAATCCCGTTGGCTTCTGGTATCATGAGCGTTATATAACCTCTTTGGTTGCATTTGAATTGCTGCCAAAATAGCAATCAAAACTCAGGCATCCATTTCCCAGCTAATGGTGACATGTGAAACAGCCTGAACTTTAGCTGGCATCTGTGGCTGTACTTTCTATTCAGCAAGACCCGTTCTGTCTTAAAGTGACCAAACATGCTTTTGGCTTTATAACACCTCCCCCTTCGGAAAAGAAAATGAACCCTCGGAATGAAAAGATGGCATCATTCCTTTTCCTCTAATTATTAATCCCTTTATTATGAAATACAAAAGTATCAATCTCAGTTATACCATTCATGCTAATTTTGGACACCTATATAACACTGGAATAAGTCAAATCTTATTGAAACGTTTTCGATTAAATCCGTGACAACACATCTGCTATCAAATTTTAGAACCCAGAGCATGTACATTTTGTAAGTTTAAAGTCGGTAACATAATATCCCAATGAAATAGTCTCACATTCTGGTCTTTAAATATTCCAAAAAACGAGAGGTTTGTCGTTGCCCACAACCACCTCCGACAATTTGTTTTTCATATAAACATTAAAATATTGTCAGGCCAGCACGAAACTCAATCATACTTTTTCAATAATGGAGATTTTGTATTTTTTTTTATGGAGATTGAGTTTTGTTCGATAAGTAGCTAATTGGCCATTCAATTCCATTATCATCTTTATGCATCAATACATCTCCAAACCCTATATCCCGAGCATCAAACACAATTTTCAAAGGATTTCAAAATATTTGGTGGAGCTAAAACTGGTGCGGGGTGATTAATCCTGCTTTAAAATTCTCAAATGCCTCCTGACATTGTTCTTTCTACCACAATTCTGTGTTCTTCTTTAATAAACCCAGCTGGGGTGCCAATACACTGCTGACGTTTGCAACAAGCTTCCAATAGAATACACTCAGTTCCAAAAATTGATGCACCTCTTTCTTCGAAGATGGTCGTCGAAATTCCTGAAAGCCCTTTGTCTTTGTGTTCCATGGGGTCAACCTTCCATGGCCAATGTAATGTCCCAAGAACGTCACCTCTGCCTTCGCGAATTCTGTTTTTTTAAGTTTATTATCAAGTTTGCTTCTTGTAATCATTCAACATGTTCTGCTAACTGTAACCTGTGAGCTTTCAGTCACTTGCTAAAGATCACTATATCATACAGATAAACTACACAATTTGTTCATCTGGACACAACTCTGTTCCTGAGTGCTAAATGTGAATGGTGCATTATTCATTCACAAAACATGCTGCACTCCGTTTTGGTCATGTCCGGTATCTTTACCAGGTAGTTTAACTGACTCAGCATTTTTTTAAAATTTGAAAGTGGCCACTAAAGCTGGCATTCAAAAGATTTCCTACCACTTATGGCAATACTAATACGTCATCCTCATGGGACATCGTCAAAGTTTCAGAGTTTTTATCTGCCACCTGCTTAACTCTAGATTGTGCCCTCTTCAGGTCCTGCTTAGTTAACTCACCTACTCGGTCTAATCTCTCCCTCACCTCACATATATAATCCAAGTGTGAGATCGCCAACTTCAGTCTTGTTGCTTTATATTGAATTAATTTCAAATGACCTCTCAATTCATGTACGAATAATAATTCAAAGGAAGTCAACTGAGTTGATTTATTTGTGACATCTCCGATGGTAAACAATTTAATGGGACACCTTTATCCCAATCATTCTGGTAATCCTGACAGTGCATTGTTAACATGGCCTTCAGCGTCTGATGCTAACTTTCCAAGACACCCTGGGATTCAGGTTGGGAAGCACATAATTTGAAATGCTGAATACCTAAGAGTTGAGCGGTAAAATGAGACCTTGGTCTGACTGAATCTCACTGACTAGCGCACAGCGAGTAAAGAAAGCTACCAACCTCGCCACCTCCCTTCTTACCTTAACATTCTGTAATAGAATTGCCTCTGGTAATCTGGTAGGCACATCCATTATGGTCAGAAAATATTGGTTTCCACTTTTATTTTAGAAAGGGGATCTCCACAATTAATCATAACTCACATGAAAGGCTCTTCGAATGCAGGAATTGGTGACATAGGTGCAGGTATTATTACTGTCTGTTTCTTACCTACATTTGGCATGTTTGACATGTACAACAAAAATTAACCATGTACTTGTGCATTCCAGGCCGCTTTTGTATCTTAGCCTGAGTCTTCTTCTGTGCACCTCGGTGACTGCCTGCAGTTAGTTCATGTGCTACCCATAACACTGTCTGTCATCCGTGAAGCAATCTGGTGCACCTCAGCCCACTTCCCTTCTGCACTAACATGTCGTGGGTTCCATTTTAATTTTAGGATTCGATCTTTAAATTAATAACGTTCGACAATATATTTAAATTCTGTGTGTGTGTGTGTGTGTGTGTGTGTCCGTCCGTCCGTTCTAAGTCCATTAGCTTTTTGGGACTAAACACCTTTGCCTGTGTGTTCAGGTTTTGTTTCCTGCACCACTACATCAAACAGGGTTCAGGTAACTGAATATCAACTCCTTTGTCTCTTTTTTTCGTTTTTCCTTCCTTCTGTAACAAGTGGGATCTTGTGAGTAAACTGTCTGGAAAAAATCCTGGGTTTTTTTTTCTTTTAGCACCCCAGTTCCCTAGTCTTTCTTTGTCTTCTCCACCCCAAGGTGTGCCTCTCCCATCTTGGATCCCAACTACAAGAACAAACTGTATTCCTGACACTCTGTCGCTCACTCTCACTGTTACTTCCCCAATCTTGATTTGGCACTCGAACCTGATGTTACACATGGGAATGCTTAATTTCAGTCTCCATTCCGCAAATTATCACGCGCTTGAATAACATGGCAGAAAGAGTAAATACTTCCATCTCTTACTATGGGAGGCCGAAAGAAAATGAGGACTGCAGATGCTGGAGATCAGAGTTGAAAAGTGTGGGGCTGGAAAAACACAGTAGCTCAGGCAGCATCCGAGAGATAGGAGAGTTGGCATTTCAGGCATAAATCGTTCATCAGGAAAGTGGGGGGTAAGGGAGGGGCAAGGGGGTTGAGAAATAAATAGGAGGGTGGGGCTGGAGCTTGATGGACGGAAGTTTGCAACGCGATAAGTAGACACACGGTGGGGGGGTTGTGATGGTGATAGATCAGAGAGTTGGGTGAAGTGGATAGGTGGTAGGATAGCAGGAACCCTCAAACTATACAGCATCAACATCAACTTCATCAATTTCCAAATCTCCCCTCCCAAAACCTCATCACAGTTCCAACCAATCAACTTAGCACCACCCTCTTGATCTTTGTGATTTGTCCATCTTCCTTCCCATCTATCCACTACACCCTCCCCTCTGACATATCACTCTCACTCCCAACTACAACTTCTTATCACCCTCCCAGTGACCCTTCCAACAACCCAGCTCCTACCTTCCTATTTATCTTACAGCCCCCTTTTTCCCCCATCACATTCCTGATGATGGATTTATACCTGATATTTCGACTGTTCTGCATTTAGGATTCTGCCTGATCTATTGTGCTTTTCTGGCAGCTCACTTCTCAACTATTAGAGACGATTATAATTACAAAATTATAATTTATTGCCCTCACCCCCCCCCCACCCCCACCAACCTTCTGAGTAAACTTTATCCACAGAGGCGAATTCTTTTGGAGACCAGGCACTGACTCTATACTAAGGCTGTGCACTCTCCTGCAGCTCCTTGGAGACTTGGGATCTTCTTTACCCGGTTCACTAACGCCACTGGCTCAAACTCTTTTACCACATCTTTTCCCAAACTGTCTTCCTTCAATGCCCAGCACTGTGTGTCCCAGCTTACTGCAGTGAAACACCTTTTCCCAGTGCCCTTCTTAAACCATCGGCATTGTAATTTTATGTTTTCCACTCACTTATAGTGAGAACACATGAGGACTTCCACCACTTTTCAACTCACTTGAGCTTATTTTTCACCTGAGGTAAACTATTGCCAGTGTGCTTTAATCTATGTTTTGCAGTGTAGGATCTTCCCTTCTCCCAATTCCTATCCCTCACTGGATGAAAATCCTCCCAGAAGCTAAATTTCATCTCATGCACCAATGCACATTTACCTGCTATTTCTGCCATGCTTCTAACTTCTTGAACTTTCTGTTCATTCACAAGAACTCTTACCATCTCTGAAGTGAGTCTTTAAACTCCTCCAGCAGAATAATCTCCCTTCGAAACTCACAGGTATTATCCATTTTTATGGCCCTCACCCATCTATCAAAATGATTGTGCTTAATTCTTTCAAACTCAAAATAAGCCACACCGGGTTCTCTCTCTAATTTTCTAATCCTCTGTCTATATTCTTCTAGTACCAATGCATAACCACTCAAAATAGTTAGATTTACATTTGCATAATCTCTTGAGCCGTCATCTGACAGCGCTGCACATACCTCACTAACTGTGCCCACCGGTTTAGTCGAAACTAGCATCACCGGATGGACACGCCATCTTCACTGGACACGCCATCTACTGAGCCATTTTTTCAAACAAAATAAAAGATGTTTTGATATTTTTTCACTGAAATATGGTGAGGTATTAACACCGTTGCATATATCCCTACGTTCCCCATCCTGTTCATTTAACTTTCTTGTTTAATTCCCAACTTCTGAATTTCAAGTTCTGTCTCTATTTCTTTATCCTCTCTTTCTCTATCTTCTCTCTCTGTTTCCGCCTCTTTCTTTACTTTCCTTCTTCACTTGCCAGATTTGCAATTTAAGCTTTTTCTAACTCTTCTACACTTGTCTGTTTCTCTGACACACCAAAGTTCTTGACCAACTCCATGACAATTTCAGCTTTCCTTTTGTCTCTGGTTAAATCCAATTCCAACCTATTTGCTAATTCTAAAACAAAAATGTCCTTCTGTCTTTCTAAACTTCCTTGGCAAATTTGGGAACCTCTTTATTAAAGTTTAAAGACTTTTCTCTCACTTGTAATGTAACCAAGCGCAGGTAAACAAAATTAAATGAATTTTGAAGATCTAGGTCAATAATTTCCACGTGTTGGAATCTGCTGGGACCTTTTGCACCCCAAATCTGTTCAACTCTGTCCAAATCCCATACGGCAAGGCCCCAAACTGTTATTATATTAATTCTCGAACCCCTCTGTTAATTAAAACCACACACCCAGAAAAGCTCACCTCACATCATAATCTGTTAAAACATGAGAACTTCCAAATTCAACTAATAAAAGTAAAATAACAGTTTATATGTATGCAAGTTAGCTCGTTGTGCTTGAAGCTTTCTTTTCAGATGTTTCGACACCATGACTCGTTAACATCATCAATGAGAGTCTCCGCTGAAGCGTTGGTGGCATGTCCTGCCTCTATTTATAGGTCTTGGTTTTCTTAAGGTGGATGGGTCATTTCCAATTTTTTTTGTTTTACAAGCGAAGGTAGATAGGATCAAAATTAATATGTTTATTGATGGACGTCTAGTCAGAATGCCATTTCTCTAGGAATGTCCTTGTGTGTCTTTGTATGTGTGTGTGCTGTCCCAATCAAAGTGGTGTCTTTCTTTGTCTGTATGTATGGAACATAGTGTAAATGGGTCGTGTCTTTTGGTGGCCAGTGGTGTTCATGTATCCTGGTAATATGACAACAGGGCCATTTCAATGGCGGAAAAATGATTTTATATACACTGTTTAATCAATGTGTGTGTGCCGATAAGTATCATTTTTCATATGTGCCAACATTTTCGAAATGAAAATGGAGACACAGTTAACGAAAAATGATGCACAGCATCTATAAAATTTATGAAACATTAAAACATTATTTGATCCTCATCTAAAGTGATATGCTCCACTTCTCTCAATGTTCCCTACTTTTCTGGAATTCTCTACTCTAATCTCTCATTCTTATCAAGATGTATGTTATAAATTCTTGCTTCTGGTATCTCAGCATATTTCAGTAATACCTTTATATCGCGACTTCAATTTATTGGCCTACTGTGTTCTTTCCAAAGTTAGTGTCTGTCATATTTTTGGAGTTTAAAATTCTGGCACCAGACTCAGCATTTGAACACATTGCTCTGTTGTACATGGACTGTACAAAGGATCACAGCACAAAGGCATTGCCAAAGCATTGATGGATGTACATCAAACCTTTCAAGAATCAAGTTTTCTAATTTTTCACATTTCCTCAGCTACATCCTCTCTCTCGGTCTCTGTTTGTATCTAGTTAAGAAATTTACCAATTATTCTTCACGTCCCTTCTCTTAAAACTCCTTATTTTGGTTTATATCTAGTGCTCTCTTCTTGATGTAATGTGCTTATAATTGAGTAATGAAACGACAATGACATGTGGGAGGAGCTGCCCAGAGTTAATTGGTAGGGGAGCCGAGCAGGAAAGACGATTGGGCAGCAGTGGCAGTAGTGTCTGGGGATAATTCAGAGGATATCAGAAATTCATCCCAAAAGGAGATGAACCATACTCATGGGAGGACAAGGCAGCCATGAGTGATAAGGCATCAAACCAAAAGAGAAAACATACAATGTGGTGAAGATGATTGAGAATCCAGAGAATTCATTGGCTCTAAAACTACAAAAGGCTGGCATCACTGACACTACAGAGTTCTTCATCATGGTCAGTGAGAGAAACAGAGGGAAATACTTTCATTTTAAACACAGAAGATGGTATTACTCAAAGAAAAAAGTTTCAGATTAGTTAAACAGTTGAATTAAAATTAGTTAATTTGTTTTGCAGAATGTGTCAGATTGGAAGCATGACCTGTGGAGAGACATTCAGCAGAATGAGAGTATGAAAATGGAAGTGTTACTACATCAGAAACCAGAGTAGGTCACTGAGTACAGCAGTGGGTGAATGGGTCTCGATGTGAAGTAAGGAACAGACAGCAGAATTGCATTGCAGATATTGCAGCTCAAAACTGCGTATTTATGTAGGTGCTTTAGACCACAGCAGCAGAAGAAGCAGAACACCATTCAACCACAATCTATAACATTTTTGCCCAGGGATAATCTCCGCAGTCAGCCATTACCATCAACCTATGTTTCAGTAATGATTGTGGGTGAACATGCCAGGGTCAGAATCATGTGAACCTAAACGTGATGCTAACCCATTAAACCTACCAACAGGTCTGATCGAAGCTCTGCGGTCCTGCCATATTCACTCTCAAATGGTGATGGACGATTAAATAAATGACTGGAGGACAGGATTCCATAAATATCTCCATACTGCATAACAGAAATGCCCTATACAACAGTGTAAAACACAAGCATGTAGTATCTGCACCAGTCTCAGCCAGAAGTGTTGAGTTGATGATCCACGTCACTGTCGTCATGATACCCGTAGAATTACAGATGCCAGCCTTCAACCTATTCGATTTTCTGCTTGTGACATGAAGAAGCAGCTGAAAACAGTAGATATGATAAAGGCAATGTGCCCTGACACCATTCCTGCAATAGGACTGAAGGCTTGTGCTGCACAACAAGCCGTGTCCCTGGGGAAGCTGTTTCGTTCCAGCTCCAGCTCCCTGTCAATGTGGAAAATGACTCAACTATGTTCAGTCCATATAGAGGAGAATAATTACAATCTGACCAATTACCACCCCCTCAGTCCAATCACGGTAGTCACATTGGTGGGAGTTCTTTTTGACAGAGCTGTCAAGCAGCACAGACATATCCTGCTCAGTATGGTTTCCGATAGGTCCCATTTGGAGATGGTGCTGGAATGTCACAGGATTGCAAACCCAGACAAGGATAATGCTCTGGCAGCTGGTGGAAGTTAAAAACAAATGATAAAATATTAAGAGGCATAATCTGGCGTCAGTAACAGTGACCTTGAAGGCAATGTCGATTGTAAACACCAATTTCCTTCCCCAATGTGTTTTCAGGAATTGAGTCTCCCGTGCGTTCCTGGTCTAGCGAAACGTGACTCCAGACACACGGACATGTGATAAACTCTCCAATTGTCTCTGAATCGGCCAAGTAAGACACTCTATTGTATCAAACTGCTTCCAGGTCTTAAAGGATAAATCTGGACAGAACTCCCACCCCAGCTGGTATCGGAAAAGCGAACAGGGACACAGTCCTGTTAACCCTGCACAGACCTCCTTTCTAACATCTGAGAGTTTGTGACAACATTTACAGACTTTCCCACAGACTGCACAGAAACATCCGCAAAGGACACATTGAGACTTCCTCATTGTCTGTCATTTTCAAACATCTCCACAATGCACTTATCCCAAACAATGAATATATCCATTAGTATGATTAACCTTGGGAAGATATAAAATAGGAAGTGCAGTAGTTCGTTTGGTCCCTCGAGTCTACTACCCAATTCAATATAAAGATGGCTGATCCTTTATTTCGACACCGTACTCCTGCTCTCCCAACATTCTTTTACTGTATCTAAATCCTTATTTATATTCAGTGTCGTTGTTTCCAGGTTCAAGCGCATTCTCCATGTTCACCAGTCTCTGAGTGCAGACATTTATTCTCATCTCAATGCAGAGTGGCCCGCCTGTATCTAATAAAGTGACGCCTTGTTTCAGACACCACAGTCTGAGGAATTATCATCCCTTCTTCCAATCTATCTCACCCTGTCAGAGTGTCATACATATCACTGAGATCACCCCCCCCCCCCATTTTCCTAAACCGCATGGAATACAGGCCCAGTCGCCCCAAACACTGTCCAACAACAAGACTGTCATCCCAGAGATCAATCTGGTCATCCTTCGCTGCTCTCCCTTAATGTCAGGTTTGCCCTTTATTAGGTACGGAGACCCAAACTGCACACAATACTGCACAATGTTCGAGATGGGGTCTCACCAAGGACCTGTACATTTGCAGTAAAACACCCTTGCTCCTGGATTCTAATCCCCCTGAAATGAAGGTCAACACAGAATTGATCTTCCTAACTGCTTTCTGATCCTACAATGTCTCTGTAAGTGAATGGTGCACAGGGCGATCCAGATCCTTTGCAATGTTACAGCTCCCCACCTAATGGGTCTGTGTGCCAATTCCATTCCCAGTATTGACTTCTGGGTTCAGGTCTCACTGAGCTGCAGGGACCTCGGAGGGCTGCGCAGAAGGAAACAACAAAAAGGAGCATGCGCTCCTTTGTGCATCAACATGTTTCAAACAATCCCTTTTCAAACGATAGGCTGCCAATCTCTTGTTTCCACCAAAGGGCACACCGTCACCTCTGCACACCTTGCTCTCCCTCTGCCACGTATTTGCCCATTCACTCCACTTGTCTGTCGCCTTGGAGCTTTTTTACAACCTCCTCACCCACTCACATTCCAACATCCATTAGTTCTGTCGCAGGTTGGGACATATGGTATTTGTTTCCCGCAACCAAATGTTTAATGGATATTGTGAACAGCTACGACCTGAGCACCGAGCCCTGTGATACCTCAGCAACCTTCCTCCTTTAAAAAAAAATGCTGGTTTTCAATTCATTTATGTCGTGAATCTGGGTGTGACTGGCGGGGGCAGGATTTATTGCCTGTCCCTGTTTGCCTCTTGAGAAGGTGGTGGTGAGCTGCCTTGTTGAACCTTTGCAGTCCACTATGGATTCAGTGATGGTAATATCATTAAATGCCAAGGGGCAGTGGTTACGTTGCATTTTAGTTGTGATGGTCACGGTCTGGCATTTGTGAGGCATGAATATTACTTGCCAGTTGGCAGCCTGGATACTGTCCAGATCTTGTCGCATTTGGACATGGACTGCTTCAGTATCTGAGGAGCCACAAATATTGCCGAACATGGTGCAATCATTGGCGAACATACCCACTTCTGACATTAAAATGGAGGGAAGGTCATTGATGAAGCAGCCTTGAAGATGTTTGGGCCTAGGCCACTGCCCGAGGGACTCCTACAGACTTGTCCTGGAGCTGA
This sequence comes from Hemiscyllium ocellatum, assembly GCF_020745735.1. Lineage (NCBI taxonomy): Eukaryota > Metazoa > Chordata > Chondrichthyes > Orectolobiformes > Hemiscylliidae > Hemiscyllium > Hemiscyllium ocellatum. The sequence goes on from NC_083446.1 coordinate 27,607,035, forward strand.
GTTTACTAACGTTTATCAAAAATGACCATTTTGCTTCGTGTCGGGTATGATTCTAACCAGCGCGGAGTTTGCCCCTGATACCCATTGAATCCAGTTTTGCTAACATGCCTTGATATCACACTTGGTCGAATACAGCCTTGTTTTAAAGGGCTGTCACTTTCACGCCCCCCTCCTCCCCGTCTTGAATTCAGCTCTTTTATCCATGTTTGAACCAAGCTAATGAGATCAGGAGCTGAGTGGTCCTGGTGGAGCCCAAACTGAGCGACATTCACCCGGGTATTGCTGAAGAGGTGCTGCCTGAAAGCACTGACACTTTCAATCACTTTACCGATGGGTTCCTGAGATAGCAGCAGAGACTGGATTTGATATGTATTTGATCGGAAAGAGACAGTGGGAATGTGGGACACGTTTGGAATTCAGAATGGCGTCTGTCTACTTCTAATTACTGTATCGTGTTTTAGCTGAAAAGAGATGGTGACTTGATGTTGGGTTAACAAAACTTAAAATAAAGGGTCCCGCAATGAAATAGTATTGTGCTCTCTGTGGTGGTCCTCCTTCAGGCTATCAGTATAGATTGTAAATAACTGATGCCATCGGGCTCATATCTGTGAACATCCAGCAGATACACTTTTATCTTAATGATCCCTGAATCCTGACTCTCCGAATTCTATGTGTTAACCAATCGTCATCCCATGCTAATACATTATCCGTCAGACTATGAGTTTCTGTCTTTTGTAAGAACCTTTATTTTGTGCTACCTTGTGGAAAATCTCGAGAAAGCCTCGTGTGTACCAGATCCCCTTTGTGAAATCCACTTGTTACGTTCTCAAGGAACCCAAGAAACACCTTGCATGAACGTAAAGGGCAAAATATAATTTCCCATTTCCCAAATTCCACACTGACTCTGTGTGAAACTTTTCTCAATGTCTGTGCTGGCCAAGTTTTCCAAACTAAATTAGACCCATCTGCTTTAATTTGGCTCACATACCTCTAAATGTTTCCCATTCATATGTTTGTTCAAATGTCTTTTCAATGTTACAGCTGTACATGCATCTACCACTCTTCCTCTGGTAGCTCATTCCATGCCAACACCACCCTCTGTGTGAAAACGTTGCTCCTTTCCCTTTTAAATCTTCCCCCTTTCACCTTAAACCTATGTCTTCTATTGTTGAACTCCCCCATCCTGTGGAAAAGACCTTGGCTATTCACCTTATCCATGCCTCCCATGATATTCTAATTTATATAATGTCACGCATTAATCTCCTACACTCCATCTGATAATAATTTCAAGATCAATTATTTAAAAAATAAACATTCCCGAAATGAATAGGAACAGCACAAATGGTCAAGTCAGAAAATAATTATGGATACTGGACATAAAAATGCAAAAATTGTTGGACAGACTGGGAGTGTTGTAGAAAGGGTCACTGGAAGAATTGAATCGACAATATTACAGATAAAACTGGGTTAACACGTGAGGCTGAAAAACCACAGCAACAGCAGAAGCAGGTTTTTTTTTCAATCATAGTGTGTAACGTTTTCCCCAGGATAATCCCTCAGTCTACTATTAACATCAAGCCAATCCATAGTTAAGTGATGAGTGTGCGTGAACATGCCAGAGTCAGAACCATGTGAAACCTAACTTGATGACAACTCATTAAAGCTATCGCACTGGATTGGTTAAACTCCAAACAGCGGAACTAACATCTGATGGAGAGGGAGAATTGATCCCAATTTAAACAGATCAGATCTAAGGTTTGCAGTACTGCCACATTCAGGGATAAAGTTCGATGGAACATTAAACTACTTACTGGTGGAGAGCACTCCTGAAATATCCCCACCCAACATAACCGAACAGCCGTGTACGTCTGTGTAAAAGACAAGGATGTAGTATCAGCACCATCCTCAGCCAGAAGCTTGGTGTTGATGATCCACCTCATCCTCGTCATGGTTCCCAAAGAATCGCAGATGCCAGTCTTTAACCGATTCGATTCGCTGCGCGTGACACGAAGAAACAGCTGAACACAATAGATACGACAAAGGCAAAGGGCCCTGACCCCATTCCTGCAATGGGACTGAAGACTTGTGCTGCACAACAAGGCATCAGTCCCTGGGGAAACTGTTTCATTCCAGATCCAACTCTGACATCTCCCTGGCAATGTGGAAAATTACTCAGCTATGTCAAGTCCCATAAAAGGGGAATAATCACAATCTGTCCAATTACTACCCCCTCTGTCCCATCACGATGTTCAAACCAAAGGGAGTCATTTCCGACAGATCTGTCAAGCACCACAGAAATAACCTGCTCATTGAGGTTTCTGATTGGTTCCCTTGTGGAGATGGTGCAGTTCTGTAAATGTCACTGGATTACTAATCCAGACCAGGCCAATGCTCTGTCAGCTGTTGAAAATTTAAAGCAATTAATAAAACAGCGAGTTGTAAAATCTGGTGAGTAGTAGTGACCTTCAAACCACTGTGTAAACACCAATATCTTTCCCAAATTTATTTTGAGGAAGTGAATCTCCCGTGCTTTCCTTGTCTGGCCTAAAACTGACTCCGAACACACTGACATCTGATGCACTCTTCAGTGGGCTCTAAATTGGCCAAGGAAGATACCCAATAGCATCAACCTGCTCTGAGCTCTTACAGGATAAACCTGGACAGAACACTCGGACCAGCGTCAGTATCGGAAAAGGGAATAGGAAACACAGTCCTGTTGTCTCTGCAGAGACCTCCTTCTTAACATCTGAGAGCTTCTGACAACATTGACAGAGATTTCCACAGACTGCACAGAAAAATCGGGGAAATGAGTAGGCCAAACAACACACTGAGCCTTCCCCCATTCCAGCTCATGGAGGAAATCTCCTCAATGCAGTTTTCCCAAGCAAAATACATATCCCGCAAAGTGATTAACCATCGAAAAATATAAAATAGGAACTACAGTAGTAGAGTGTTCTACCCCATTCAGTACAATGACAGCTGATCCTTTCTCTCCAAACCATAAGCCTGTTCTCGCCAGCCTTTTACTGTCTAGAAATCCTTGTGTATAATCAGTCCTTTGGTTTCCACAATCTAATCTGGGAGAGAATTCCCTCGGTTCACCAGTCTCTGAGTGTACACATTTATTCTCATCACAATGCAGTGTGGCCAGTCTGCACCGAATACTGTGGCCCGTGGTTTTAGACATCTCAGCCAGGGAAATTGTCATCTGAACTTCCAATCTGTCTCACCCTGTCAGAGTTTTATATGTTTCATAAGCTCGCCGCACACTTTCCAAAATATCATGCAGTACAGGCCCAGTAGCGTCAAACTCTGCTCCCACAACAAGCTCATCGTCCCAGAGATCAGTCTGGTCATCCTTCAGTGCTCTCTCTCATTGTCAGCTTTGTCCTTTATTAGATAAGAAGACCAAAACTGCATACAATAGTATGCAATGTTTGAGATGGGGTCTCACCAAGGCCCTGTACAGCTGCAGTATGGCAACCTTACTCCTGAACACAAATCCCCCTGAAATGAAGGTCAACACATTATTTATCTTACAAACTGCTTTCTGTTCCTGCAATATTGCTTTCAGTGACTGGTGGACAGGGAGATCCAGATCCTTTTCAATGTTACAGCACGCCACTTCCTGCGTCTATATACATTGGCCAGCGTACCAATGCCATTCCCAGCATTGAATTCTAGATTCAGAACTCACTGCCCTGCATGGACCTCGGAGGCTGCGCAGACGGAAACAAATAAAGGAGTACAAGTCCCTTTATAGATCAACATTTTAGAACCAATCCCTTTTCAAGTGGTCGGCTGCTGTTCTATTTATTCAACGAAGTGCACAAAATCACATCTACCCATACGGATCTACATCTGCCAAACGTTCACTCCTCTTATCTCAATCAATTTAGAGCCGTTCGACATCCTCCTCACCCACTGACAATCTAACATGGTTTAGTGCTATCAGCAGGCTGGGAAATATTGCATTTGCTTCCCTCAACCAAATGTTGGACGTGTGTTAGGAATAGCTGGGGTCTAATTCCCAATCCCTGTGATACACCATGAGCCTTCGTCTCCAATAAAAGGTTCCTTTTATTCCGATGTTTCTGGTTCAAGTTCTCCTTGGCTGAAGATTGTACACTCTGACTTGCTTTTTTCCCTTAGTTTCTCCCCCTCTCTTTTCTCTCTGTAACTTACTGACCGTGTAGCTTGGACAGCATCAGCAGCAACGAGAGCCCAAACATGCAGACTTTGAGTGGACTCAGGGCATGGACCTCGAGAGGTCTCAAGTGTATGGACCTTGAGCTGGTCCCAGTGAGGAGGAGAGTGCGCCCCTGCTTACTTTTACGGAGCAAGCACAGGACCTGGAATTGGTGACTGCTACATCAGCAGAGGCACCATGTGTGAGGTAGGCCCAGTAGGAAAAGGTGTTGCAAGAGGATCGGGGAATTCGTTGTTGGTTGTGTGGTGCGTTGGTGTTGATGAAGTAGACGATCGAAGGGAATCATGGCAACATCGATGAGGTGGGTGCAACAGGAAGAGACATGTCTCTGACATTGGAGGGTCTGGCACTGGGGGTGACGAGGTGGTGAGGTAAGAGTATTGGCCCAGCGGCAAACATGGCATCTGAGGATCAGCAACTTGGATGTTGGTAGCCTTTGATGAAGATGGTGATGAAGCTGGTGTCCAGTGATGGGGGATTCAGGTGTCACCGATAGTAAGGAGCTCACTCAGGACTTTTTTATAGGTATATGTTTCATTTTTGTTCAATATTCAATGTTCAAGTTATTTAAAACGGTGTCAGTTTGATGCAGAAATGTCTTGTATTTACATGTAAAATATACATGAGAGTAAACTCCAAATCGATATCAAAATATTCCACTCATTGTTTCCTGCCAGCTTTGCCGTGCTCAGGCCATATCCATACTGTAGTCCCAGTTCCATAAGATGTAATGTGCACACTAGCTTTTGGACTTTACCGAAAAACTTTCCGAAAATTCAAATGCATCACATCATAATTGACTAACCAGTCAGTGTCTCAAATATGATCCCCATTTCATAAATTTATGGTGACGCTGTCTATGTTCATTACTTTCAATCCTAATATTTTCTACAAAACCATGTATTTACTAATTTCATTCTATTTTTTTTTTCACCTGACGTGGGTTTTCTAGTCGTGCTGGGAAGTTTTGTTTTGTTTTGTTCATGTTTTCTTCTGTGAAGACAGAACTGAAGCACTTCTTTCACAGTTCCGCCATTTCCCTGTTTTTCATTCTCTATTCTCTGGTTTCAGATTGTAATAAGCTGCTTTTTTTTTCGTTTATTTTCACAATGACATACTTTTGGAAGCTATTGCAGTTGAGTTGTACAACCTTTATTATTACGTGTTTTCAGAATCCAGCAATTTCTGCCTTAGGCTGCTCAATGACTGCGCTTCTACAATCATACAATCAGAGAAGGAGATATTCTGCACCATCAGAAATACAGCACGATATACATTATTCCCACATTCCTACAAGCAGCCTGTAGGGGGGAATGCTGTTATAGTCTGATGCTGATTCATGTACTTCTTAACGGTTGTGAGGTGACGCACGACAACACCCCTCTCAGGCAGTGCATTCCAGACAACACTCTCTAGGAGAAAAAGCAATTGTCAAATTCTCTCTAAACCTCAAAGCCTTCACTTTAAATGTCTTATCCCTTGTTCTTGACCTTTTGACAAAAAGGATCAGCTGCTGTCTGTCCACCTAATCCATGACCCTTGTAATCTTATCCTTCTGAATTACGTCCCCTTCAGCCCTATCTTTTCCAAATTAAACAACCCGAGCTTATCCAATCTCTCTTCATCCCTGATAAGCTCCATCCCAGGAAACATCCTGGTGAATCTCCTCTTTACCACTTCCAGTGCAATCACATTCTTCCTGCAATGTTGCTCCCAGAACTACACGCAGCATTCCATCTATAGCCTAACCAATGGCGTGTTCAGATCATATTATGTATGCCTCGATGAACAAACAAAATGCCTACAGTAACATGTGCTTTCTTAATTAGCTTATTACCCTGTCCAATCACATTCAGAGATGTGTGGAGAAGTACCCTTTGAGATTCCTAGCGTGCTACTTCTTCCAAAGTGCATCACCTCATACTTATCTGGGCTATATTCCATCTGCCATTGATGGAATGGTCAGACCATTACCTCTCTTGTCTGAAAAATTATCCTGTGAAACAACTCATGTGGATTTACATCATCCCAACTTGCATCTTAGTTGAGAGCTCTTAATGCATCTTCTCGAATTCTGTACCTGCATCTTCCATTTTCCAGTGAAAACAAATACGAAACACTCATGTAATAATCCACCAATGTTCTCCAGCTTCACATATTGATTGTTCCCTTGGTTTATAATTGGTTCTAATTGTTCCCCGTTTATTCTGTTCTACTTGCTGTTTTTTTGGAGAGTATATTGGGATCCTCTCTAACCTTGCCTGATGCACTTCTTCAAGCATCTGTATTAATAAGTCTCTGTGTGTGAATTTTCTACATTTTCCTAAAATCACGTCTTATTCTTTGAAACAGTACAGAACACAGGTATAATCTCATCCGCACTCAATGCAGCCTGCGCAGAACATCTTTACTTCTATGTTCCCGTTCCCTTTAAATGAAGGCCAACTTCACGTTTTTCTTTCCATTTCCAAATGTCCCTACTGAACGGCTTTGGTTTAATATTACTTCCTACTTACTGTCTGAACTCTTAAACCTGAATATCTCACTATATCACATCTACTGGTTTTCCATTGTCTCTGTCTACAACAAACAATTCTTTAAAAAGTAATTAAAGTTGATTTCATTTCGGGGGAGATCCAAGATATTGGCGACCCAGTAGGTTTGCCCTGCTCAGCTCTACACCAGAACCCAGACAAAGTGGTGCATTCATCTTCTCTTTCTTACACATTGTGGTAAAAATACTGATCCCTGCATTGCTGCATGTCACTTGAAGTGAGAAAGGAGAATTACTAAGGGTAAAGGACCACTTGGATCGCAACGAGCAGGCACTGCCCTGCAGCCACAGTGGCGTCGGCCTCTGCGAACCCGCCAAGGGACTTAATATTAGAGCAGAGCTTGGTCATGGAGTACGTAAAATTCGGAAGGAAGATTGATTCAGAGATGAGGAGAACGAGAGCATGCTGGAACCGATCTCGGCCATGCTGCAGAAGCGTGACTTGGAGACCCAGCGTATCAGATACATGTCATGGAGAATGAGCAGCAGATTGTGTCCTCTGAAACTGCAGTGGAATCCTCAGCAGGTCGGTCCAGGCCTTGGGATGGCAGGTATGAGGCGTGGAGGAGCAGGTCGACTTTGAAAATCGAGGCCATCATAAGAATATCTGCCTCTTCTTACTGGTGGGACGGGAAGAAGAAGGCCAGCACGTCAGTTTTTGAAGCAATGGCTTCGGTAGTTTTTGAAGGTGGAATTCGAGGCTGGCCGGGTGCAGGTCGAGCAGGCCCACCAGATCGTAGTGCGCAAGCTCGGGTGAGACCAGTCCATCCGCCCAGTCATTGTGCAACTCCTGCACTATGGAGAGAAACAAATCATTCTCCAGAACTGGGGAAGAATCCACAGGCTATAACATCCAACGGATTACGAATTATCTTTTCCCGGACGTTTCTACGATCATGGACCACACGAGGCATGCCTTTGATAGGGTAAGAAGGAAGCTGAGGGAATTGAATATTCAGGATACAGTCAGATACCCGACAAGATTACGTTTCAACCACGGAGGGTCCGTGTTTAATTTTGACTCACTAGAAAATGCAAAGGACGTCATGGACAACTGAAGATAGATTGGCTGGCTCAAATAGCATGGACAATCATGTTCTCTGTGGTTTGCCTGGTTTACCTGGTTTTGTTTATTTTAATATGCGGGGGTCCCATTCATTTCTCTTTCTCTCTTACCTCATTTCTTCCTCCCCTCCCATTAACATTCCTTTGTGTATAATTTCTTTTTCGTTTCTCTCTCTTAGTGCGGAATGGGAGTAGTGTTCGGTAGGGGGGGGGGGTGTGGTGGACGGTTACTTTTTTTTCACGAGGACAGCCTTGGATATGGATGGGACGGGTTGAGTGAATTAAACTCCATCTGTCACTTCTCAGCCCATTGGCCCATCTGGTTCAGATCCTGATGTAATCTGAGGAAACCCTGTTCGCTGTCCACTACAATTGCAATTTTGGTGTCATCTGCAAACTTACTAACTGTACCTCTTATACTCGCATCCAAATCATTTATGTAAATGCCAAAAAGTAAAGGACACATACCGATCATTGTGGCACTCTACGGGTCACAGGCCTCCATTCTGAAAAACAACCTTCCACCACCACCCTCTTTCTTCTTTGAACCACTTCTGTGTCGAAATGATTAGTTCCCCCTGTGTTCCATGAGATCTAAGCTTGCTAATCAGTCTCCTATGGGGAAACTTGGCGAACGCCTTACTGAAGTCCACATAGATGACATACACTGCTCTGCCCTCATTAATCCACAATGTTACTTGTTCAAAAAAACTCAATCAGGTTTGTGAGACATGATTTCCCATGCACAAATCCATGTTGACTATCCCGAATCAGTCCTTGCCTTTCCAAGTACATGTACATCCTGTCCTTCAGGATCAGTCCAACAATTTGCCTTCCACCGAGGTCAGGCTCACCGGTCTATAGTTCCCTGGGTTGTCTTTGCCACCCTTCTTAAACAGTGGAACCATGTTTGCCAACCTCCAGTATTCCGGCACCTCACGTGTGACAATCGATGATACAAATATCTCAACCAGGGGACCAGCAATCTCTTCTCCAGCTTCCCATCGAAATATTGGGTACACCTGCTCAGGATCTGGAGATTTATCCACCTTTACCTGTTTCAAGACATCCAGCACTTCCTCCTCTGTAATCTGGACATTTTGCAAGATGTCACCATCTATTTCCTTACAGTCTATGTCTTCCATATCTTTTTCCACAGTAAATACTGATGCAAAATATTCATTTAGTATCTCTCCCATTTTCTGCGGCTCCACACAAAGGCCACTTTGCTGATCTTTGAGGGGCCCTATTCTCTCCATAGCTACCCTCTTGTCCTTAATATATTTGTAAAAACCCTTTCCATTCTCCTTATTTATATTTGCAAAATGTATTTAATGTCTGCTTTTTGCCCTCCTGATCTCCCTCTTAAGCATGCCCCTACTTCCCTTGTACTCTTCTAAGGATTCACTCGATCTATCCTGTCTATACCTGACATATGCTTCCTTCTTTTTCTTTACCAAACCGTCAATTTCTTTTGTCATTCAGCATTCCCTGTACCTACCAGCCTTTCCTTTCACCCTGACAGGAATAATACCGTCAAAGTTGGTCTTTCTTCGATTTAGAACTACAATTTTTAGATCTGGTCTATCCTTTTCCATCGCTAATTTAAAACAAATAGAATTATGATCGGTGGCCCAGAAGTTCTCCCCCACTGACACCTCAATCACCTGCCCTGCCTTATTTCCCAAGAGTAACATTTTGCACCTTCTCTAGTAGGTACATCCACATATTGGATCTTAAAATTGCCTTGTACGCACTTAAGAATTTGTCTCCATCTAAAATTTAACACATTAAAAGTCCCAGTCTATGATTGTAAAGTTAAAAATCCTCTACCATTCCCCTATTATTCCCCTAGAATCCCCTATTATTCTTACAGACAGCTGAGATACCCTTAGAAGTTTGTTTCTCAATTTCCCTCTGACTATCAGGGGATCGAAAATAGAATCCCAATAAGGTGATCATCTCTTTCTTATTTCTCAGTTCCACCAATATAACATCCCTAGATGTATTTTCTGGAATATCCTCCCTCACCACAGCTGAAATAATATCCCTTATCAAAAATGCCACTCCCTTCCTTTCTTGCGTCCCTTTCTATCCTTCCTGGAACATTAAGCTACCAGTCTTGCACATCCCTGAGCCATGTTTCTGTAATTGCTATGATATCCCAGTCCCATGTTCCAACCAAGCCCTGAGTTCTTCTGCCTTCCCTGTTAGGCCCCTTGCATTGAATACCTGCAGTTTAATTTTTTCAGTCTTACATCGTACCTGCCTGGCCTGACTGTTTGACTGACTTCTGTTCTCAACTGTACCAGTCTCAGATTGATCTCTGTGCCCACTATCTCCGTGGCTACTGCCCCTTCCCAACCTTCCTCGTTCAAATCCTCTCGAGCAGTCCTAGCAAATTTCCCTGTCAGTATACGACTCCCCTTCCAATTTAGGTGCAATCCGTCCTTCTTGTGCAGGTAACTTCTACCCCAAAAGAGATTCCAATGATCCAAAAATGTGAATCCTTCTCCCATACACCAGCTCCACAGCCATGCCTTCATCTGCTCTATCCTCCTATTCCTATCCTCACTCCTTCGTAGCGCTGGGAGTAATCCAGATATTACTACCCTTGAGGACTTCTTTTTAAATTTCTGCCTAACTTTCGGTAATCTCCCTTCAGAATCTCAACCTTTTCCCTTCCTATATCGTTGGTTCCAATGTGGACAACGACCTCCTGCTGGCCCCTCTCCCCAGTGAGAACATTCTGCACCCTCTCTGAGACATCCTTGATCTTGGCACCAGGGAAACAACACACCATTCTGCTTTTTCTGTGCTGGATACAGAAACGTCTGTCTGTACCTCTGACTGCAGAATCCCCAAACACAATTGATCTCTTGGAAGCCGACGTACCGCTTGTAGCATTAGAGCCAGTCTCAATAACAGAAACTTGGCTGTTTGTGCTACGTTCCCCTGAGAATCTATCGCGCCTACATTTTCCAAAACAGCATACCTGTTTGAAATGTGTACATCTACAAAAGACTCCTACCCTAGCTGCCTACCTCTCTTGCCGTTTTTGGAGTTAACCCATCCGTGTGACTTTATGTGAGACTTCCCCCTTCCTATAACGGCCATCCATCACATACTGTTGCTGTTGCAAATTCCTCCAACGAATCTGACTTTCAATCCAACCGATCCATTTCATCTGGTAAGACTCGCATCCAACAGCATTTATGACAGATATAATCCGTAGTAACCCTTAAACTCTCTTTAAACTCCTACATCTGACAAGAAGTACATATCACTGCAAAGGCCAGTTTTGCTCCTTCACAGTTAAGGGACCCAGAAAATAACACCGTCTTATTCATCTACAAAGCATTGCACCAGGTTAAAATAATAGCTATGGCTTTTATTCAAGTTTAAACAAGAGACTTATCTCCAAAAACATATGATCAAGAAAGAACCCACTGTACTCACTACTGCAGCTTTTCTATTGTACAGAATTAAAACAACGATTTAATGATCTGATTCTGTTTTGTCAACTTCGCCCAAACAGGTTTCTCCAAGATGAGTCGTGAAATTCACTGTTTGTTAGATTCTGCAGACGCACTCCGATGTCCAGAAATACATGAATTCAAAAACATCAAAGGCAGTAATTGTGCAGGTTCTCTCTGTCTCTTTCTCTCTCTCTCTCTCTCCCCCACCCCCCGCACCCCCCCCCGCACTGTCCTCACCATGTGTTTCTTTTGTGTGTTCTTCCTGCTTTTGAAACTGCTGTTGTTTTGACATTGTTTCTTTGTCCCCAAAGTTCCAAAACAATGCAACAGCATACAAAATTAATTGCTGCTCCTGGAATTCGAGGAAATCACCTCCAGCATCTGAAATACCCCATAAAAGGAGCAGCTCTTAGAGCCAGAAAATTTTTCCCGTCCTCCATCTTGCCCCTTTTTCACCCTTCAAATTAACGGATGCACTCTCCAGGTTGATGGCCCTTGGGGGTCGTCATACAATTTTAGGGGGAGACTTTAACGAATATATGGATCCCAAGGTGGATAGGGTCTTATGGGTTCACCAGATATTTCCCTGCAATCTAGACAGCTGGTGCATCTAAACAGGGAGCTGGGGGTGGTGGATGTGTGGAGATTGATCACACTTAGGGTAGGGACTTCATCTTTTTACCTAACCCACATAAATACCAATCTAGGATTGACATGCTTTTGCCCTATTGGCCTTTTTGAATTCAGTGCTGTCTTGTAGAATTGAAAACATAGCCATTTCTGATCATGTGACAGCGTACATGGAGGTTTAGGATGGTGGCGATGGGATAGGCTGGCAGCAGTGGTGCATGGATACCTTCCTCCTGAAGGATAGCTAGTCATAGAGTCGTAGAGATCTACAAACCTTTAAATGCCGGCCAGATGTCCCAACCCAATCTAGTCCCACCTGCCAGCACCCAGCCATGTTCCTCCAATCGCTTCCTACTCATATTCCCATTCAAATACCTCTTAAATGTTGTAATTGTACGAGCCTCCACCACATTCTCTGGCAGATCATTCCATATGTGTACCACCCTCTGCGTGAAACAGTTGATACTTGGGTCTCGTTTATATCTTCCCACTCTCAACATAAACCTATGCCGTCCAGTTCTGGACTCCCCGACCCCAGGGGAAAGACTTTATCTATTTCTCCGATCCATGCCCCATAAAAGTCTGTAAACCTCTATCAGGTCACCCCTCAGGCTATTACGCTGCAGGGAAAACAGCCCCAGCCTGTTCAGTCTCTCCCTGTAGTTGAAATCCTCCAACTTTGGCAACATCCTTGTAATTTTTTTCTGAACCCTTTCAGTTTCACAACATCTTTCCGATAGGAAGGAGACCATAATTACACGTAATATTCCAACAGTGGCCTAACCGATGTCCTGTACAGCCGCAACATGACATCTCCAATACTGTACTCAATATTCTAACTATAAAGGAAAGCATACAAACGCCTTTCTCACTATCGTATCTACCTGGCACTCCACTTTCAAGGAGCTACGAACCGGCACTCCAAGGTCTCTCTGTCCAGCAACACTCCCCAGCAGCTTGCCGTTAATTGTATAAGTCCTGCTAAGGTTTGCTTTTTATTGAATATTTTTCATGGGATTTGAACATTTCTTGTTCACCAATTTGGACGGCCAGTAATCTGACGGTGCTTTGGGAGACTGCCAAGGCCGATGCAAGGGGTTTGATTATTTCTTACTCGGTGACTCGGAAGTGGTAGAAGGGAGAGCAGCAGTTGACAGAGCGTATTTTGACCGACCGTCTGTAACTAAGTTGCAGCAGATTACAATGCTCCGGGCTGCTCTGAACGCTGCTCTTACCCAGACAGCAAAAATAGCGAATTCATTTCCGAAAAGTGGGTATTCGATTAATGCGATAACTCGGGTAGATATCTGGCATACTTGGCCAGAAAGAATAGTGCCCCCAGTCTATCACATCCATTAGTACGTGTGCTGTTAAAATCACCTGCAACCCCAGAAAGGTTAATGCAGCATTCATGAAGTTCTCTTCTGGGCACTTCCAGTCAGAGGGCTGTAAGGACGGATTGGCAACACTGAAGCCTTTTTTTAAGTACCCTGGACCTCCCAGGTGTAACTTTAGAGCAAGTGTCTCTTTCAAATGCCCCTCTGACATGCCACAAGATACAGGAGGCCGTGAGGCAGCTCCAGAGTGGTAAAGCATCGGCCCCAGATGGATTTTAGAGTGAGATTTAAAAGGAGTTCATAGACATGCTGACTGGGCCAATGTTGGATATGTACAATTCTTCATACAGTCAGGACTGCCTCCCATCCTCTCCAAGGGAAGGAAATATTTGTCTTATTCTCCCGAGGATTGCACTTCAGAAAGGCCTTTATCCTTATTAAATGTGGACTTTCATATTTTGGTGAAAATGCTGGCATTGAAGCTGAAGCATATCTTGCCCTTCATTGTGAAATAGGACCAGACAGGTTTTATTCGGGGTTACAGGTCATCTAATAATAATAGGAGAATGCCTATATGGTTCAGGTGTGCCAACAAGGGTCGATTCCAGGCTTGGTAGTGGATGCAGAGAAAACATTTGACCGGGTGGAGCGGCCGTATCTCTATTATGTCCTGGAATGGTTTGGCTTTGGAGGGGCTTTTGCTGGGGGGGGGGGTGACAGTATTGAAAATGTGTTGCTGGAAAATCTCAGCAGGTCAGGCAACATCCAAGGAGCAGGAGAATCGACGTTTCGGGCATGAGCCCTGCTTTAGCCCTGAAGAAGGGCTCATGCCCGAAACGTCGATTCTCCTGCTCCTTGGATGTTGCCTGACCTGCTGAGATTTTCCAGCAACACATTTTCAGCTCTGATCTCCAGCATCTGCAGTCCCCACTTTCTCCTCGGGTGACAGTATTATCTAGTCACTCATGGTATAAGGTCTGACAATTTTAGCAATGGCAGAGTCAGCCGTCAACGGTGTCCCCTTTCACCGTTACTATTTATATTTGTGATTGAACCGTTGGCAGAGCCCATCCTGAGGGACCACAACATTACTGCCCTGGAGGTAGGATCAGGATGGCATAAGATCACATTTTATGCAGATGACGTTCTTTACTTTCTAACTAAATCGATAATATCTGTGCCCCAAATGATTAATGTATTTGGATCTTTCTTGAGGTATAAAAATAACTTTATAAAATCAGAGACCATGCCTGTCCGGGTCTTATTAGAGTATTCGATCTTGGAGGTGGAATCCGATTCCCTTTCAGATGGTCAGAGGGAGGTTTCCTGTATTTAGGTATTTTTATCACTCCAGCCTTCGATCAATTAGATAAAACTATTTTCCTGCAGTTGCTCGAGAACATAAGGCAGGACTTTCAGCATTGGGAGGATCTTTCTGTATCCTAGTTGGGAAGAACATCTCCGGTAAAAATGAATGTGTTCCTCCGTTTATTATATCCCAGGCAAATGCACCTTTTGATACTGCCCAGTCAGCCTATACGGAACTTTACAGTCGGCTTGGATCTTTCATTTGAGATGACAGGCGGCCTCAAATGGAGTTCACCCAATTGCAGTTCCGCGGGAGCTGAGGGATGTGAATTTTACACACTTTAACAAATACCAATTGAGTTCCCTCCTAGCCTATTTGGCTGATTTGATTTGCCAAGACCAGCAGTCAATGTGGTTGGACACCAATGCCTCCCAGGCAAAATGCCCCCTCGCTAATCTGTTGTTCATGAACAAGCTGCGGACTGTTGTGGATCATTACAGAAATCCAACTGTCCTTAACACAGTTAAATTATGGACAATGATGCAGCAAAATGAGGGCAATTTACAAAAAAAAAACACTTCGCCTTTTGCTCCCATTGTAGGATTGATGGATTCTGGTTTTTGGCTCTGGGAGTCCAATGGTCTTTTTTGTTTGGGAGATATAATTAACGGGGTGGGCATGACGTCTTTCGAGCAGCTGAGCCAGAAATATGAGCTATCCAGGAGATTAGGGATTTTTTACAGAAAAAAAAAACTACATTAATGCTTAGTCCCCATAAGTCGAATGTGGAGGTGAAAGTGCTTCAGTCCACGGGAACTCTCTCGATCAGCACTCTCTAGCATTTAATAGGAGGTAGTGTCTCAAAGGACATCGTGCAGCTGTGTGGAATTTGCGTTTATTGGGGGTGAAATCTTCAACAGAGGAGTGGGCAGATGTTTGGAAGAATGTCTGGAAGATTTCGATTTGCAATAGGACGCAAGCTATGCAACTGAACGGACTCCACATGGTTAATTTGGCATCGGAGTGGCTTGCCAAAATTAAGAAAGGGGCGTCCTTGGCGTGTCCAAATGTAAAACAGATGTGGGTACGCATACTCATTGTTTATGGTCATGCCACTAACCTGGTAGCTGTTAGGGCCCAAGAGCGAATGTTTTGGAAGTGGTCTTGGGAACCGACGTCAAGGTACATCTGATGTCCCACCTCTTGGGTTTGCCAGATCACCCATCGTTGGGAAGAAGTTGTTTGGTATTCTTTCATTTTGTGCTAGAAAGAACATTCTGATGAGATGGGTGTCGGAAATCCCCAGGAATCTCGGGATTGTGTAGGTTAGTTGTGAAACACATGCCTCTGGTCTTCCTTACAATTATCATGCACCAGAAAATGGAACTTATTCATAGGACATGGCAGTCTTTTTTAAACGATGTAGGAGCGGACATTTTGGCTATTTTGGTCAGGGCCTTTGTGTAACCATAAGCATTGTGTCTGGTGTCCTAGATGCCCAATGGAAGGAAAAGTCTGAACAAACACGGCTTCACAATGCCAGCTCTCGATACACTAAGGAGCCAATTGGGACCCACAGCCGGAACATACAGGAGAACTTAAGCCATACATCTTGCAAATGTTTCTGAGCTTGATAATGATGTCCATGGGACTCCAGGGATATGATCACCAACTGCTAGGTTAAGGTATAGAAGGATGGATATTCATATTATAATTGGATGATTACTTCACTGACAAATCTAATCAACGTGGCTCTTCTCAGCGAAATAGGACTAGCTGGAGATATCAGAATTTGGGGACGGCGTTAATCAGCAAGAATAAGAACGTAAAATAAATACGCTGAGAGAAAAGCTCAAATGGTCAATTATATCAGCTGCCCAATCCGGCACAAGAATCAGATACCGTAATACAGAGGTGACATCCGTTTAGCATGGAGCACAGTGCAGACCAGGCTAGAGTACTGCTCAATACTACCCAGTACTCTGTAAAGACAGCGTGGATCACAACAGTCTGTGGGGAGCTGTGCAGTGTATAACAGTGAATTGCTCTGTAAAGCTGGAACACTTACCCTCTCAGCAGGTACAGCTGTGTACACCCCACAGTGCATTTATCTGTAAACCAGGAGCAGTTACCCTCCCAGCACGTACTGCTGTGTCCACCAACCCAGTGCATTGATTTCGAAACCTGGAGGAGTTACCCTCCCAGCATGTCGAGCTGTGTACACCATCCCAGTGCATTGATCTTTAAACCTGGAGCAGTTACCCTCCCAGCATGCAGAGCTGTGTACACCATCCCAGTGCATTGAACTGTAAGCCAGGAGAAGTTACCCTCCCAGCATATAGGACTTTGTGCATCACCCCAGTGCATTGATCTGAAAACAGGAGCAGTTACCCTCCCAGGATGTAGAGCTGTGTCCATCACCCTAGTACAATATTCAGTAACATTGTGTTAGATCACTGCCCAGTGTGCTGGAAGTGACAGGATATGTAGCTTCCTTCCATTTACAGCTTCATCCTTCTATTGTGCCAAGAGATGTAGAACACCTAGTCAAAATGGAGGAGGAAGTTTTCTTAAGGTTGAGGAGGCAAGGATCCGACAGAGCTCTAGAGGTTTACAAGTTAACCAGGAAGGAACTGAAGAATGCACTCAGGAGAGCAAGAAGTGGGCATGAAAAAGTCGTGTTGGGTAAAAGCGAAGATGTTCTACACGTATGTCAGGAACAAAAGGACGGCTAGAATGAGGGTATGGCTCATCACAGATTGTGGAGGCAATTTCCATCATGAGTTGGAAGAGGTAGGGGAGGTCATTAGTGAATTCTTTGCTTCAGTATTCACTACTGAGAGGGGCATTGAAGTTCATGGGGACAGCGTGAAACAGGTTGATATGCTAGAAGAAGAGGGTGAGACGAAAAATTTGAGAAACACAAGGATAGATAATTCTCCTTGGCCAAACAGAATACAAGTAAGTATTCTACAGTAAACGAGAGAAGAGTTTGCTGCGCGTTTGGCAATGATCTTTGCATCCTCACTGTCCACTGGAGTCAGGCCAGTTGAAAAGAGGTTGGCAAATGTTATTCCCTTGTTCAATCAATGGAATAGGGATAATCTTGGGAATTATAGGCTAATCAGTATCAGACAGTGGTGGGCAAAGAATTGGAGAGAACTCTGAGAGACATGATTTATGATTACGTGGAAGAAACATCGCTTGATAGAGATAGTCAGTATGCCTTTGTGAGGGGAAGGTCATGCCTCACGAATCTTTTTGAATCATTTGAGGATGTGACAACACACAATTATGAAGTAGATCAATGGATGTGATGTATATAGATTTTAACAAGACGTTTGATAAAGTAGGCTCATCCAGAAAGTCAGTAGGCAGGGGATGCAGGGAAATCTGGTTTTTTGACACACAATTCCTGGCCCATAGAAGACTGACGTTGGTATTAGATAGAAAACATGCAGTCTGGAGCTCTGTGATTAATGCTGTCCCGCAGAATCAGTTTTAGGGCATCTGCTCTTTGCGATTTTTGCTAATGGTGTGGATGAGGAAGTGGACGTGCGGATTAGTATGTTTGCTGAAAACACAAAGGTTGATGGAGTTCTGGATAATGTTGAGGTATGTTGTAAGTTGCAATGGAACATTGACAGTATTCAGAACTGCGCTGATGAGAAGCAGATCAAGTTAAACCTGGAAAAATGTGCACTCATGCACTTTGGAGGGTCGAATTTGAATGTAGAATATTGGGCTAAAGGCCGTTTTCTTGGCAGAGCGGAGGAACGGAGGGATCTTGTGGTCCATGTCCAGAGATCTCTCACAGTTAACACCCAGGTTGATTGTAAATTGGCAAAATCGAGGACTGCAGATAATTGATATCAGAGTCAAGATTAGAGTGGTGCTGGAAAGCACAGCAGGTCACGCAGCATCCGAGGAGTAGGAAAATCGAAATTTCAAGCAGAAGCTCCTCATCATCTAATGAAGGGCTTCTGCCCGAAACATCAATTTCCCCGCTTCTCGGATGCTGCCTGACCTGCTGTGCTTTTCCAACACCATCCTAATCTTGACCCAGTTAAGAAAGTGTATATTGTGTTGGCTTTCACAAACTACGGAACTGAGTTTCAGAGCTGTGAGATTATGTTAAATCTCTATAAAGCTCGGAATAAACCACTGTTATGAAGTTGAAGGTATTTGTAGTACCTTTTAAGAGAGAGTGAATGTTGTTCTGCACTGAGAGCTTGCAAGCACCTTCGTATGACCAGCTAGCAATCCCAGAGTATACTGGAAAATATAAAGCATGCAACGTTTGGCCGTGAAACAGAGACCTTGAGTTTTGGTTGCTGATTGACAAAAATTCAAATTTAACCATTTAGTATAAATTATGCCCTAGGACATAAAAATAAATTGATTTTGAATTTATCATTTTCCAGCATCTAACCAATGAGATGATCAAATATTGAGTGGCATAAAAGAGGCAGGCAGTTCGCTAGTTGGGCTGAGAGTAACTGCCATCTAGAGAGAGACGGCCAAGCAAAACGTTCTCTGACAAATATACAGTTTTTGTATGAAACATGCTTGCACCAAAATTCAGAAGACAACCCAGGAAGATCTTCAGCTGAAAGAAAGATGACACTGGAAATGACCGATGCTGTGTGGTTTTGAAATTAAGTTGATGCAATTTTAATATGGGTTTTTCTGATTGGAACATTATGTTGTTATAAAGTTGGAGGCAAATACCAACCAGTTCAGAGAAAGAGGGGCTTCGAGTTTTGAATAGCAGTTGTTCAATGTTCACTTTTAGAGTTCAGGAATAAATTGAAATTATTTATACTTAAAGAGTGAAGTTTGAAATTTGGCACTCGTACTTTAAAAGCTTATGTTGCGAGTTGAGCTCTTCTCGCTATTTGCTTTAATTAGCGGAAGGATTCATCGCCGTGAGGTAACACTATATGTGGAACATTGTGTTCAGTTCTGGTCGCCTTGTCATAGAGAAATTTGGAAGCTATAGAGAGGGTGCAGATGATCTCCTGAAATGCAACAGAAACATTAACACACGCCACACAGAGCAAGTGAAATATTGGGAATGTCATCACGTGAAAAGTAAATACTGGCAGACTCTCCATGTCTGTATCAGCATCATGTGTCAGCGTGTGTTTAGCATGTCTAAATTGATGACAGTGTATCTTTGTGTGCATGTGTATCAGTGTATCGGTATGTGTCTCAGTATGTCTGTATTAGTATCTGTGTTACTGCGTCAGTTCTTTTTTGTGTGTGTATCTATAATCAATAATGTGTGTCTTTGCGTGTCCGTATTCGCCTCTGTGTGTACCTGCATGTCTCTGTGTGTATCCATGTGCATAGTGGATATGTCAGCCTCCGTGGTGTTCAAAGTGAAGCAATGCCTCCTCAGTTGGCCTTCGCACTCTACTACATCGACGGCATTCCTGGTGATGTGCTCTAGCCCAAAACGTTAAATTTCCTGCTCCTCAAAAGCTGCTTGACCTGCTGTGCTTTTCCAACACTGTGATCTCCAGGATCTGCAGATCTCAGTTCCTCACATCAGAGTTTCAGTCTGGGCGGGAGCCAGCTCACAGCACCATCCAAACTGACAGCACCGTCACCCCACACACACACACACACACACACACACACACACACACACACACACACACACACACACACACACACACACACACACACACACACACACACACACACACACATATAGGCAGGTATAGGGAGTATCGTAATTGTACTGAGGACCCTAACAGTGGAGAATGCTCATGTTGAGTAATGTCTGCGCTCCTTCTACAACGTGGAAGTGATTTGTCTTTGAAGATTATTCGTGACACAGAGTGTACACAATAAAGTGTATTTCCACTCCAACTGCATCCAATGAAGGTCGACTGAAACATTTGTAAATTTATGTAATGCATTTATTACACGTTCTTTAACTTGAAATCTTTGTTATGCACTCTTCCAAATTATAAGTGAGAAAAGATTGAAAAGTCCTGAAACTGACCCAGTAATGTTGGCAATATTTCAAGAACAATATCATTAGGTAACAGACGTAAGTGTTCTGCGCTTCAAGAAGCGTTACTTGAAAACCCAAGCAGCGGTGCAATCTGAGAGATTTACAGAATTCTCTCAGAATGTCATCTGAGAGAGAATAATATCTGACATTTAGCCAGGGTAGGACAGCAGAGGGTGGCATTTTACGGCTCTACACTTAAAATTGACAGACAGTAGAGTTGGAGGAAGGTGGAGGGTGTTGGTGTCAATTTCAGTGGACTTACACCAAAACCTTCAAAGATCACGTTTAGCAGAGATGCAGACAGAGATACACACAAACATACATATACACATTAAACACACAACACATATAGATACAGGTATTGACACTTACACACTCAGACATGCACACTCCTGCAGACAGTAAAAGTAATTTATTTAAGATAGAGATAAATACGTTGTTCATTAATAAGGGAACCATTTGATCAGTTGGCGAAGATAGAAGAAAGAGGCTGAGAAACGTTTCACCCGTATCCAAACGGCACAGCAGATCCGATTGGCTAAATGGCTTAATTCTGCTCTAATTTGCTATTTTCTGAAGTGATTCATTTTGGAAGATCGAGTTCAAATGGAGATTACAGGGTCAAAGGTAGCATTCTTGGCCGTGTGGAGGAACGGACAGATCTTAGGCTCCACGTCGTTAGGCACATATAAGTTGCCATTCAAGTTCATCGGGGAATTAAGAGAAGCATAGTGAGTTGGTTTTTATGGACAGACAAATTGAGTTTAAGAGCCGCGAGATTATGCTATAGCTCTATAATGCCCTGTTTAGACCACACATGATGTATTATGTTGAGTTCTGGTCGCACCATTACGGAAAGAAATTGGAAACTTTCCAGAGGGTGGAGACAGGATTTACCAGGATGTTGCCTGTGCAGGGGGGCATGGCTTATGGAGAATTTCTAAGGGAGCTAGGGTTTTCTCATCGGAGTGAGGAAGGATGAGAGCTACATAATATAGGTGTGCAAGATGATTAGGCATAGATGGAGTGGACAACTGGAGACTTTTTACAGATGTAGAATTGGCTATCACGCAGAGAGCACAGTTTTATAGTGATTGGAGGAAGGCTGAGAGGAGATGCCAGAGACAGTATTTTCTTTCTACAGATAGTGGTAGGTGCATAGAATGCACAGCCAGCGATGGTAGTAGAATCAGATACATTAGGGACATTCAAGCAACTCTTGGATAGACATGGGTGATAATGAAATGAAGGGTATGAAGTTTAGATTAGTCTTAGACAAGGATAAAAGGTTGACACAACATCGAAGGCTGAAGGACTGTGATTTGCTGCACTGTTCTATGTTCCAATTTCCTACACTCTTGTGAGCTTATGGTATCTGGAGTTCATCTAACCTCAGTTGAGGTTAAATTTGGTCAGTATTTTATTGTCTGTTGTTAAAGGAATTGTGGAAAGTTTTGAGTTTTGAATGGGCTATATCTGTTTCTAATTCTTGTGTCCCTGTGTCAAAAGAGTGGTGATTGGCTTGAGGGGGACAAGTTTAAGAATAAGGGCATTTCCATTTCTGACTGAGACAGGGATGTTCGTTTCTCTTTAGGGTTGTGTGATCTGTAGAGTTCCCACGCCCAAGCAGCAGTGAAGACTGGGTTAATAAAAACATTCAAAACTGAGTTCATAGATCATTAATGAACAAAAGAATCTATGTTTATTAGGAACAGACAGGAAAGGGATGTTTACAATCACATCAACAATGCATATTCTGAATGGAGCAGCAGGAGCGAAAGGCTGAATGGCCAACTGCTGTTCCTAACCCATGTCTTGTTCTCTCACTCAAACCCTCGATTCTGTTACAGAGGGAGTGGAATGTCCAATTCAGCCCGTCAGCAATGAGACACAAGGACATATTTTTGCCCTCTACGAATTTACAAAGGAAGATGATAAAGTCATTCAGCCATTTGAGTGCATTACACAGCACATGAGGAGGCCATCCAACCTTTCTAAGCTGCTACACAGCAACAGGGAACCCTGAGTAAATATTAGGAAATCGTCAGTAGGGATTGATGTTTGTTTTCAATTTGGAAAGCTTTAATGTGGTGGGGTTCCTTAAAGATCGGTGAAAGATCAACAACTATTTCAAAACTGTCAGTGTTTCGGATGTGTGGACTGATTGGATTGGACCTCAATTCGCTCAGCCACCAACATATTAATTCAATAAGATGTCAAGTGGATGTAGAGTGTTTGTAATGGGGTAGAGACAGGGGAGGTTAGTGTGTAAACCTTTAGCAGAAACAGTATACCCTGCGTGAATTAAGTTTATGCTGTCGCAAAAGGGTAAAACAACAGTAAATTACTTAAAAGGAGAGAGATCAAAATACTCAGTGGTACAAAGGGATTTCTGCATCCTGGTACATGCATCACACAAAGTTATTATGCAGATGTGGTAAGTGGTAAGTAAAGTATATGGAATTATTCTATTCCATACAAAAGCTATCAGGATATTTTACTGCATCTGTACAGGGGCTTTCTGAGGCTACGTCTGATGTATTGCGTGCAGTAATGATTCCCTAAACTGAAAAGTAAATAAATTAAAGTGATTCTGAAGCTTTGTAAAGATGTACGTGTTCCTGGAAAGAAGGCCTTATTCTGTCATCCAGCACAGAAACAGACCTTTCGCTTCACCTTGTCCATGACGACCTGGTGTTCTCAATTAATCACGTCCCATTTGCCAGCACTTGGCCCATAACCCTTCCCATTCAAGTTCCCATTCGAATGGCTTTTAAATGTTGTAATTTTCCCAGCCACCAACACTTCCTTTGGCAGTTCATTCCATACTCTCTGAGAAAAGATTACCACTTCTTTTTCGTTTAAATCTTTCACCCTCACCTTCAAACTATGTGCTCTACATTTTGGACTCCCTCAACCTAAGAAAATGTGCTTGGGTAGTCACAATTTCCATACCCCCACATAATTGTATAAACCTCTACAAGGCCATGGCACTTAAGGTTTGAGAATGAGAGAGTTTCGTATTGAAACATATAAGATCTTGATAACACTGCATCAGGTGCTTGGCTGATGGACATTTCCACTGGTGTGGGAAACGAGAACTCAATATTCAAATTTAAGAGAACAGTGTATTCAGTTTAACACAGACAGCCCAAAGACATGAATTTATTGAACAAAATTATGAGGACACATACAAACGCATCTTCAAATTATAGCTTATAAATTGCTCCTCCGTTGTTGTGGTTCTGTTCGCCGAGCTGGAAGTTTTTGCTGCAAACGTTTCGTTCCCTGGCTAGGGAACATCATCAGCGCTATTGGAGCCTCCTGAGAAGCGCTGCTTTGATGTTTCTTCCGGTATTTATAGTGGTTTGTTCTTGCCGCTTCCGGGTGTCAGTTTCAGCTGTAGTAGTTTGTATGTGGGGTCGAGGTTGATGTGTCTGTTGATGGATCTTCTTGCCGTTTCCGGGTGTCAGTTTCAGCTGTAGTGGTTTGTATATTGGGTCCAGGTCTATGTGTCTGTTAATGAAGTTTGTGGATGAATGCCATGCCTCTAGGAATTCCCTGGCTGTTCTCTGTCTGGCTTGCCCTATGATGGTAGTGTTTTCCCAGTCAAATTCATGTTCCTGGTTGTCTGAGGGATAGCTGGTCGTGTCGTTTTGTGGTTAGCTGATGTTCATGGATGCGGATTGTTAGCTGTCTTCCTGTTTGTCCTATATAGTGTTTTGTGCAGTCCTTGCATGGTATTTTGTAGACTACGTTAGTTTGGCTCGTGCTGGCTATTGGGTCCTTTGTTCTAGTGAGTTGTTGTCTGAGTGTGGAAGTTGGCTTGTGGGCTGTTATGAGTCCTAAGGGTCGCAGTAGTCTGGCTGTCAGTTCTGAGACGCTCCTGACGTATGGTAGTGTGGCTAATCCTTTTGGTTGTGACATGTCCTCGTTCCGTGGTCTATCTCTTAGGCATCTGGTGATAAAGTTGCGTGGGTATCCGTTTTTGGCGAATACCTTGTATAGGTGTTCCTCTTCCTCTTTTCGCAGTTCTGGAGTACTGCAGTGTGCTGTGGCTCTTTTGAATAGTGTCCTGATGCAGCTTCGTTTGTGTGTGTTGGGGTGGTTACTTTCATAGTTTAGGACTTGGTCTGTGTGTGTTGGTTTCCTGTGTACCCTTGTGGTGAATTCTCCGTTGGGTGTTCTCTCTGATAACACGTCTAGGAATGGGAGTTGGCTGTCCTTTTCCTCTTCTCTCGTGAATCGTATTCCTGTGAGTGTGGCGTTGATGATTCGGTGTGTTTTTTCTATGTCTGTGTTTCTGATGATTACAAAGGTGTCATCGACGTATCTGATCCAGAGTTTGGGTTGGATTTGTGGTGGGGCTGTATGTTCTAACCTTTGCATAACTGCCTCTGCTATGAGTCCCGAGATTGGTGATCCCATGGGTGTTTCGTTGATTTGTTCGTATATCTGATTGTTGAATGTAAGGTGTGTGGTGAGGCACAGGTCTAGTAGTTTAAGTATGCCGTCCTTGTTGATAGGTTCGGCCTCCTGTGTTCTGTTATGTATGTCCAGTAGGTTGGCTATTGTTTCTCTGGCTAGGGTTTTGTCAATTGATGTGAACAGTGCCGTCACGTCGAATGATACCATGGTTTCTTCTTTGTCTATGTGTGTATTCCTGATGATGTCCAAGAATTCCTGTGTTGATTGTATGGAGTGTTTGGATCCGCTGACTAGGTGTTTCAGTTTTTGTTGTAGTTCTTTGGCTAGTTTGTATGCTGGTGTCCCTGGTAGTGATACTATGGGTCTGAGTGGGATGTCTGGTTTGTGTACTTTGGGTAGTCCGTAGAATCTGGGGGTGTTGTTGCTCCTGAAAGCAACAACACCCCCAGATTCTACGGACTACCCAAAGTACACAAACCAGACATCCCACTCAGACCCATAGTATCACTACCAGGGACACCAGCGTACAAACTAGCCAAGGAACTACAACAAAAACTGAAACACCTAGTCAGCGGATCCAAACACTCCATACAATCAACACAGGAATTCTTGGACATCATCAGGAATACACACATAGACAAAGAAGAAACCATGGTATCATTCGACGTGACGGCACTGTTCACATCAATTGACAACACCCTAGCCAGAGAAACAAGAGCCAACCTACTGGACATACATAACAGAACACAGGAGGCCGAACCTATCAACAAGGACGGCATACTTAAACTACTAGACCTGTGCCTCACCACACACTTTACATTCAACAATCAGATATACGAACAAATCAACGAAACACCCATGGGATCACCAATCTCGGGACTCATAGCAGAGGCAGTTATGCAAAGGTTAGAACATACAGCCCCACCACAAATCCAACCCAAACTCTGGATCAGATACGTCGATGACACCTTTGTAATCATCAAAAACACAGATATAGAAAAAACACACCGAATCATCAACGCCACACTCACAGGAATCCGATTCACGAGAGAAGAGGAAAAGGACAGCCAACTCCCATTCCTAGACGTGTTATCAGAGAGAACACCCAACGGAGAATTCACCACAAGGGTACACAGGAAACCAACACACACAGACCAAGTCCTAAACTATGAAAGTAACCACCCCAACACACACAAACGAAGCTGCATCAGAACACTATTCAAAAGAGCCACAGCACACTGCAGTACACCAGAACTGCGAAAAGAGGAAGAGGAACACCTATACAAGGTATTCGCCAAAAACGGATACCCACGCAACTTTATCACCAGATGCCTAAGAGATAGACCACGGAACGAGGACATGTCACAACCAAAAGGATTAGCCACACTACCATACGTCAGGAGCGTCTCAGAACTGACAGCCAGACTACTGCGACCCTTAGGACTCATAACAGCCCACAAGCCAACTTCCACACTCAGACAACAACTCACTAGAACAAAGGACCCAATAGCCAGCACGAGCCAAACTAACGTAGTCTACAAAATACCATGCAAGGACTGCACAAAACACTATATAGGACAAACAGGAAGACAGCTAACAATCCGCATCCATGAACATCAGCTAACCACAAAACGACACGACCAGCTATCCCTAGTAGCCATACACTCAGACAACCAGGAACATGAATTTGACTGGGAAAACACTACCATCATAGGACAAGCCAGACAGAGAACAGCCAGGGAATTCCTAGAGGCATGGCATTCATCCACAAACTCCATTAACAGACACATAGACCTGGACCCAATATACAAACCACTACAGCTGAAACTGACACCCGGAAACGTCAAGAAGATCCATCAACAGACACATCAACCTCGACCCCACATACAAACTACTACAGCTGAAACTGACACCCGGAAGCGGCAAGAACAAACCACCATAAATACCGGAAGAAACATCAAAGCAGCGCTTCTCAGGAGGCTCCAATAGCACTGATGATGTTCCCTAGCCAGGGAACGAAACGTTTGCAGCAAAAACTTCCAGCTCGGCGAACAGAACCACAACAACGGACACCCGAGCTACAAAACTTCAACCAGACTTTAAATTGCTCCTCCATGGATCAGGGAAAAGGGATGGAGTCGTACAATCCAGGGCATATTCAAGGAGGCTTCATTTGGTCCAATTAGGTGGTCAGATAACAAGATTGTATACTTCATTCAAAAGTTAGAGAAGATGCAACCTGCTAGACATGTCACGGCTTATTGTTTCTTTTGTTTCCTTGTTCCTTCTCACAGCAAAGTATGAGAGGGGAAAACTCATCAGGCATTTTTGGAATGTGAAGGATTCTTGTTGAGGATTCAGTGGAATCTCCACACTGCCAGAGGCAAAGGGAATTCAGCCAAATCCAAATGTTCCAGGAAGATATCCGATTGACAGCAGCTTATGTCAACAGAATGACCTCAGATGCAGAATACAATTTAATATTTCCTTTTGTCTTGAATTTCACTTTTGCTACGAAATTCTCTTTCGAGCTGATATTCGGCAGAGATTTTTTCCTGTTTGTCTTCATGCATGTGTATGTGTGTGTCTGTGTGCATTTGTGTGTGTGACACTGTGAGAGTCTTAGTGTATGTGTCTGTGTATGTGTATGTTTCTGTGTATACAATCTACGTCTCAGTATATATTGAAAGATAAATATTAATGTACATATTTGTCCAAACTGCTTGTCAGATATCTTTCCATTAGGTTAAGTAAGTTTACTTTGGTAAATTACTTTTCCAAATTTAAGCTATCTGTCTTACTTGTCCTGAACAAAGAACCTGACGTAGTCTGAGAACTACATCATTGATTATACCACCAACCTAGTCACATTTGAAAAGTGTCATGACCAATGGAGGAGGGGGAATAGAAAATAAAACAGTGACCTCTTCAGCCCCAGTCTGAACAGGAATGAGGAGAAATTCAAAAAGGGCTGTTTGAGTGGAAATGGTCTTCCCCAGATGTTTGTGATGCTTGTGTGTTAGCATTTATTGAAAGCCATTCTACTTCGATATTGGATGGTAAATGACAATGAATTACAGAAAAGAAACCACAACCTGATCAGCCACAATCTTATTGCTTAGCGGAGAAGGCTTCAAAAGTCTAATGACCAGCCCTCCTCCTCAGTACCTCGTTCCTACGTTCGATTGAACCTCTCAGACCTGCTGGACAGGAACGGCGGAAACCATTCAGCAGATGAAGTCTGTCACAAACCTTTTGACATGGCGTTGGAAAATATTGTTGGGAAAAGAAAGGTGACGGTGTGAAACATCACACTTCACGGTCTTTACAGAACTGTCTTCATTTCTTGGTCATGTTGCCGATTCAGATTCACTGTAAATACATAACCAATACCTCACTCAGAGATGGCTCACACAATCCTTTGTTCTCCCTGACTGAAACATCCAATAACAGGATTTTCAGGAAAATAACTTCCCAATAACAGAATGAGAGAACTTCAGATACATAAATAGGTCATTCAGCCCTTCTGGCCTGTCTTTCCCTTCAATATGTACATACCTAATCTGCACAATCCTCAACTCTTCTTTTATGCTCAATCACTGCATCCCTCAACATTCTGATGCCTCATATATCCATTGTGCCCCCTTCTAAACATCTTAGTGATCTACCTCTCCTACCTCTCTGGAATACAGAAGACCCGACAGTCACTACCCTCTGTGAGAAGGAAACGCTGCTCACAAAGACACCGTGACCTATTCACATGAATAAAAATATGTACATGGGGTAAGAGTGACTAGCCCCGATATCAAGGCAGGATTTCATGGAAACCGAACAAAATTGAATGCAATAGGAATGAGTCGTGGATAGATGCATTCAGAGGACAAGGGAAGATATTCGTGGTTGCTGAGGATCCATCATATCTGTCACAGGACATTTCAGGGCGCATCCTCAAGGTAGCTTTCTTCAGCTGCTTCAACGTCTTCCCGACATCATACAGTCAGAAGTGGGAGATGTTCACTGAAGAATGTTAAGAATAATTTGTCACCTGCGCACTGCAGAAGCAGTCCGTGTCCATGTGCAGCAAGACCTGGATAGCATCTAAACTGCGTTGCTAGATTGAAGATAACATTCTTGTAACAGTCCAAATAGAAATTTCTCTTTCCCACATTTAAATAAGAGGAGCTCATTCAGCATCTCAAGCTGTTTGCAACGGAATGTATTCAGCCCACTGAAACTATTTGACAAGAGCAGACATAGCCAATTCAGTCCCTCCTGCCTCGAGGTGTTACACATCGAGGTGTTAAACAGGAACCAGGAATTACCAAGTCAGGTCTTTGAGTCTCTTCCGTGTGACCAGGAAGAGGGCACTCAGCCTCTCAAGTCAATTATACAGAAATAGTAAGATGTCATTGATGCCCCAACATGACAAACAGTGAAGCAGCGACTACAAACATAAACTGCTCTATGTTGTTCCTCCTGGATCAATTGCGGGTGGTACACGTGTTACTTGAATTACTTTACAGAATGTGAGAAGGGAAAGTGGATGGTTCGTGCCAAGTCTCAATGAAATAACCTCTGTCTCCGAGAAGGCAGACTGGTGTTTCGATTAAGATTAGATATTGGTGGAAATGCCTAACTCTTTCTTTCAGGAATAGGGTATTGTGGCTGCTGACAGATTTGTGAACAATACAGGTTCATATACCAACTGCATATTGAGACAGTGAGAGTTCATTCAGAGCCTGGAGCTGCCTCTCAACAATCATGAGGGCTCTGGGCAGGTATGTGAACTATTGGGAATCAAATATCATGGAAAAATGTAATATTTTAGCTGACCACGGTCTTTTTCTTGACAATATGAGTGTTGTTCCTAATCTTCAAGTTTAAATTTAAAAGACTGTTATTCGCTCTCAGTGCCACAGATTAAATCCTCATTTTCCTCACATTTTCCTCACGGTACCATCATCCCAGGAATAAATCTGGTGAAGCTATTTTGCACTATCTCAATCGCAATGAAATAATTCCTTATAGGGGAGAGAGAATCTGTACTCAGTGGCCTAACTACTATCCGATCAAAACGCTACAACTGCAGGAACATGAATTTACTTCAACATTTGAATCATTTTGTAATGAAGGACAACATATCATTTACTGTCCTGATTACTTGCTGGCTAATGTGAATTGTAGCTGGAAGTGTGTTGTTGGAAAAGCGCAGCAGGTCAGGCAACAGGAGATTCGACGTTTCGGGCATAAGCCCTTCTTCAGGAAGGGCTACTCTTCTTCATTCCTGAAGAAGGGCTTATGCCCGAAACGTCGAATTTCCTGTTCCTTGGATGCTGCCTGACCTGCTGCGCTTTTACAGCAACACATTTTCAGCTCTGATCTCCAGCATCTGCAGACCCCACTTTCTACTCGAAGAGTTTAACCTGCTGCGAATCCTCTTGCAAGAATGCCTTCCTTGAAGAAGCTCTCTTCCTCCCTCTACAAGGATTTCAGTGAGTCCCTCTTTCACTGCACTTTCCAGGTCATCTCCTCTGCACAGAATCTCTTCAGCCATGTTCTCAAACAGACTCGCTACCACAGCCACATCTCCTTCCTCAGCACCTGCCTAAGGAACCAATTGATCCCGCACGGACTCCGGACTACATTCTGACCAACAAAATTGGGACCCAACCAGGAGAGCCAGTACCTCCAACAAAACCGAAGCCTCCAGCAACAGACCTCCCTCCGGATCCTCCGCTCCACCCTTGCAGCCATGCGTCCCTACCTATATTCCCTGCGGTTAGACCTACCCCAGCTCAGGACAACGCGCTCACAAACTTGCAAAGGGCCTCTACTGTTCTTCATCCACAGAAGAATCCATACACTAAACAAACAGTTCTTCCTAGCCTTATCAGAAATTAAAGATAATAAATCCCAAAAACATTCATGTACTTACCCCACACTCTGGGTTCCTCAATTGTTCCAGAATCTTCCATAGGCCTCCGAAATCAGTCCGGCGCCATTAACCACGCGGTCGCTACAGCGCCCGCGGCAACAACCGCAGCCGCCGACCATGACGTCACTTCCGCCCCCACCGACCTCGCAGCCTCCGCGATCGCTGCCCAGGAAACTGACTTCCACGATCGCCAGGAACACCATCGCCGACGGATACGCGACCCCCACAGTTATCGAGAACAACAGGGTTTCTTTCATCGCCGCAGCCACTTCCGCCCCCAGTGACATCACTAACCTGCACGACCACAACGCCTCACGTGTCTCCGTCACCACGCCTAACCCCGCCCACACGCCGATCTCTACCCACACGCTGATCTCCGCCCCCACGCCGATCATCATCACCACGCCGATCTTCGCCCCCACGCCTAACCCCGCCCCACGCCGCTCTCCATCCCCGCCCCCACTCCCAGCTCCAGCCCCACAGCATGTTCGACCTCCCAGGCCTGCTGTGTTTTCACCATCCCTCCAGACCTCCCCCTCTCTGAGGATGAAAGATAAGTCCTCAGCAGAGGCCTCACCTTCATTCCCATACGCTCCCGGATTAATGAGTTCAACGCGTGGCGAGATATTGAACAAGTCTTCTGCCGCCTTCGCCTCCGTGCCTACTTCTTCAACCAAGATTCTCACCCACCCTCTGACGACCCCTTCTTCCGCCTCCAACACACCCCATCGACCTGGACGCCCCGTGCTGGCCTTTTACCCGCCCTCGATCTCTTTATAGCTAACGGCCGCTGCGACATTAACCAGCTCAACCTGTACACCCCTTATCCACTCCAACCTCTTACCCTCGGTACCTTCAGCCCTCCACTCCCTCCGCTCCAACCCCAACCTCACCATCAAACTGGCAGAAAAGGGAGGCGCTGTGGTAGTCTGGCGCACCGACTTTTACACCGTTGAAGCTAAACGCCAGCTCGTGGACACCACCTCCTACTGCCCCCTTGGCCATGACCCCACCTCCCACTACCAAACCATCATCCCCCAGACCATCCATAACCTCAGCAGCTCAGGGGATCTCCCATCCACCGCCTCCAACCTCATAGTCCCACAACCCTGCACCACCGGTTTCTACCTCCTGCCCAAAATCCACAAACCTGACTGCCCCGGCCGACCAATTGTCTCAGCCTGCTCCTGCCCCACCGAACTCACCTCTGCATACCTCGACACGGTCCTGTCCCCCTTAGTCCAATGACTCCCCACCTACGTTCGGGACACCACCCACGCCCTCCACCTCCTCCATGATTTTCTTTTCCCCAGTCCCCAATGCCTGATTCCTGAAGAAGGGCTTATGCCCGAAACGTCGAATTTCCTGTTTCTTGGATGCTGCCTGACCTGCTGCGCTTTTCCAGCAACACACTTTCAGCTCTGATCTCCAGCATCTGCAGACCTCACTTTCTCCTCCCTAATGTGAATTGTATAAGTGATAACTGCAGTTCCCGGTCTCTCATCTTCTAATAAATTCAAAATGAAAAGGACTGTATTTGTTGCTCACATTCAATTCATTTATTAGCCTTGCGAGCAGCTGTGCTCCAAGAACTGGTACATGGGCTACCCGATGAGCAATTATCTTTAGTCCAGAGTAGAAACTTACTCTCTGTATTCTCCCCATTATCCAATTTGCAATCCATGTAGTATATTCACTCCTTACACAAGGACTCTGACGTTCTTCACTTACCTGTCAAAAGCCTCCTGAACATTCAAATACACTGTTCCTATTGGGTCTCATTTGTCTATGTTACAATCAACATCCTCCACAAACCCCAAATGATTTATCAAAAACGATTTCCCTAAAACGATTTCCCTTTCTAAAATCTAGGCTGACTCCGCAAATCATATCATTCTTTTCCAAAGATCTGGTTATTACGAATTCCTAAAAAAACAATCTAATATTATATTTTCCCTGACATGTGAGATCGATTTATTCATCAGTTGGTATTCTGATTTCTCTCTCTCTCCTGTTTTAAATATTTTGGTTGCAGTAGCTACTTCCAAGTCTGCAGTATCCTTTCCATAACACAAAAAACTTTGACAAACATTGCCCTCCCTCGAAGAGTTAAGGAGTTGACTGTACAGACTGGCATTATGTACCTGCTCCCGAAAGAGCTACCTGGCAAGCACAACTCTCCAGTCCTAACTCTGTAACCCTCTCAATTCATTTAATCCAGCAACGTACCAACATTCAATACAATGAGCTTTTTGTTTCCCAATACTTCTCTTTAATATTTCTAACTTCTTTCCATTCCACATTTTCGCCACTCACCATGTTCCCTAACATTCGGGCCGATTTTGTCTTCCTTTCTCTGTGGAGACAGAACCAACATATTCACTTCACCGGACGGAGATGGCCTCTGTCACCTTGTGAGTACATGAGAGGATCGCACTCTGGTTAAATTGATGCTTCACCGACCCCTGTCTGGAAAGTTCCAGAATCAAAACAGTTGGTAGGCATTTTGAGTACAGACCTCTCCCGGGTGTGAGACTACAGGTTATGCTGGAGGAGGTTTCTGTGACCTCCTCATTGTTGAAATTAACTGGCTTCACAATTTGCACATGGAAACCATTCAACATTGGGAAATATTTGTGGAAATCTCAGAAAGGATAGAATAGTGTCCTGCTCCTTCCTCTGCAGTCTCTGCAGACCCGGACTCTCTCCAAAATGCAGTGCCCATACCTTGTCCATAGTGGGGCTACCAGACCCTCAGATTTCCCTAAGTCATGGTAGTAGCTGAATACACAAACCCAAGAAAACAATCCAGAGAGCCTCCCCTCACTTTCCAGTGACGGGTCCAAGTCAAATCTCTGTGTACATGTCACACCCATTCAGCATGAAGAAATGGCTTTCTCTCCTCAGTTTCTATTCCTGGCTGAAAAAAAGCTTTGCAGCTTTGCACAGTCCCCGTGAGCTGAAATATTACTGGTTCTGTTCTCCATGGAAGTAGTTGACAATGTAACTGAAAAACTTTCTGCACCTCAGTCACAACAACAGCAACACTACCATTACCAGTGTAGATGCTGGGAATGCAATGGTCTAGTGTTATTATCTCCAGATTATTAATCTAGGGACCCAGCTAATGACTCAAACCTGGACTTGATCCCGCCTCTTCAGATTGTGGAATTTGAATTCAATGGAGTACTTGAGTTAATAATCTAATGAAATATTGTCAATTGTTAAATAAAAACAAACACCTAGACCACTTATGTCCTCCGTGGAAGGAAATCTGTTATCTTCACGTGGTGAGGCCCACATGTCACACCAGACCAAAGCAATGTGATGGATTCTCAACTGCCCTTCTGAAATGGCCAAGTCAGCCATTCAGTTATATCACTACAAGGTCTCAAAGAAATGAAACCAGACAGATCAAAGAACTGGCAGCCTACAGCATGTGGACGGCTATGGTTCAAGAAGGCAGATCACCAATACTTTTTCATGGGCAAGCTGGAAAGAGAAATATATACTGGCTCAGCCAGTTACACCCATGTCGCTTTAATAAATTGAAGAAGATGACCACACTCAGGAAGGAGAGACAGAGGGGACAAAAATATGGAATGTACAAAGACCTTGTTCATTCAAACTCCTGGATTAATGAGCCAAGGACAGAATGAAAATAACATTAGTCAGAAGACAGAAAGCAATGTCAGAAGTGGTTGTGGAGATTTGAGGGGAATACAACGGTATTTCCCGAGTCACCATCACGCTGTCTGGCAGACAGAATGAAACGCAACGCAAATCAACGAAACTTATTACATTTGAGCAACAGAATGCTGATTGCTGATGTGGCTCTGTGGGTTAGGGATTTAGCAGTACATTTTCACAGTGCTAGGGTCTGGTTCGACTCCAACCGCAGGCGAATCTCTGTGTGGAGTTAGCATATTCTCCCCACGTCTGCATGTGTTTCATCCCACTGTTAAAAGATATGCAGATTAGGTGAATTGGCCAAGCTAATCTTCTCATTGTGTTCACAGATGCATAGGTTAGGCAAAAAAATGAGGTGTCAATATCGGGGGGTTGATGAATGGGCCTGGTCATGTTACTCTTGCAAGGACCTGTCTCCACATTACATGCATTCGATGAATGTGGACAGGGCAATTTCAAATGGAAAGAATAGTATGCTACTTAATTGTTTTAATCACTGAATATACAGTTCGATTGGGCTGTGCACATATAAAATATAGAGCACGACAGTGCAGTACAGACCCTTCGATCCTCGATCTTGCCAACCTATGAAACCGATATGAAGCCTATCTAAATTACACTACTCCATTTTACATCCATTTGCCTATCCAATGATCACTTAAACATCCTTAAAGGTGGTGAGTCTACTGCTGTTGCAGAGTGTCCTTTCCACATCCCTGCTACTCTCTGAGTAAAGGTACGACCTCCGACATCTGTCCTATATCCATTAAAACTCAAGTTAAAGCTACGCATCCTCGTGCTCGCTATTATCATCCAAGCAAACAGGCTCTCGCAATTCAAACTATCTGATCTCTGATTATATTAAATGTCTGAATTAAGTCACCTCTCGACATTCTCTCAAACGAAGGCAGCCTCAAGTCCCTCAGCCTCATAAGATCTTACCTCCATACCAGGCAACAACCTAGTAAAGCTCCCATGAACCCTTTCCAATGATTCCATATGCTTCCAAGAATGAGATGACCAGAACTGTATTCAATAGTCCAAGTGCGACTGCACCAGGGTTTTGTACAGCTGCAGCAAGACCTCAGGGTTCCGAAACAAAATCCCTCTAGTAATAAAAGCAAACACACCATATTTCCTCTGATCAACACTATCAAAGTGGGTAGCAGCTTTCAGAGATCTATGTACATGGACACTGAGGAATCTCTACTTATTTGCACTACCAAGAGTCTTACCAAGAGCCCAATACTCTGCATTCCTGTTGCTCCATCCAAAGTGAATCACCTGACATTGTTCCGAATTGCATTCCGTCTGCCACCTCACAGCCCAGCCTCCAAATTATCTGTGTCCTGCTGTAACCCACAACATAATTTGGTACAATCCAATACTCCAGCGACCTTAGTGTCATCTGCAAATTTACGAACCCATCCTTCTACGCCATCATCCAGATCGTTGATAAAAATGACAATTAGCAGTGAGCCAAAACCTTGCGGTACACCACGAGTAACTGAACTCCAGGATGACCATTTCCCATCAGCTACCACACTCTTTCTTCTTTCAGCTAACCATTTCCTGATCCAAACCGCTAAATTACCCTCAATCCCATGCCTCCGCATTTTTTTTTTTGCAATAGTCTACCGCGGGGAACCTTACCAAACGCTTTACTCTATGTCATATACACTACATCAACCGTTTTACCCACATCCAACTGTTTGATGATCTTCTCAAAAAAAATCAGTATGGTTTGCGAGGCACGACTTACCCTTCACCAAACCGTGTTGAGTATACCTAATCCAATTATTCCTTTCTAGATGAGTTTAAACCCTATCTCTGTAACAATTTCAACATTTTACTCACAACCAAAGTAACGCTCACTGGTCTATAATTAGACTCTAATCTCCTTCTTGAATAAGGAAACAACATTTGCCATCCTCCAGCTTTCTGCACCATTTCTGTCGACACTGACAACATAAAGATCAAAGCTAAAGGCTCTGCTATCTCCTCCCTGGCTCCAAGAGAATCCTCGGATAAATCCCATCCGGCACAGGGGAGTAATCTATTTTTACACTTTCCAGAATTGCTGAAACCTCTTCCTTGTGAACCTTTATCCTATCTAATCTGCTGACCTGTATCTCAGGATTCTCCTCCATAGCATTAGCTATTTTCCATTGTGAAAATTGATGAGAAAATTCAGTTAGCGCTTTCCCTATCTCCTCGGACTGCAAGCACAGCTTACCACTACTACGCTTGATAGGCCCACATCTTACTTTGTCATTGTTTTATTCCTGATATAGTTATGGAAAGCCTTCAGGTTTACCTGGACACAATCTACCAACGTCTTCTCATGTCCCCTCCTGGCTCTTCGATGCTCAGAATTAAAAACCATGACATGGATAACACAATGTGCAGGGCCGTGGAAAGAATACGGAAATATAGCTCATTACAGAGACTTTTGCCCCAATAACCACCGCCTTTGTTATAATAATGATGGACAATTCTAAAGTGTTAAAATAAAACTTTTGGCCCATCGAGCTGATACTGATCCTCTGAAGAATATTGGACACAGATCCACCTCCGACACGATTCCTCGATAACCCATAGCTAAAGCGTAGTTACAGAGGAACAATTTTTCATAGTCAATTGGGAGTAATCAGAAACACCTGGACGAAACACTTGCAGACACGGAAGAATGTGAAAGCTCAATACAGACGGTGACCCAAGGGTGGAATTGAGAGCCAGTTCCCAGGTGCTTCGAGACAAACGTGCTAACCACTGAGTCACCATGCCACCCACCCAAATATGTCACTGTGCTAGCGTATACGAGGGAACTTGGAAATCTCAAATACAAGTGGAAAATGTTGGTGAAACACAGTTGATGAGTCATATAGGTCTCAGAACGTTTATTTCCTTCCTGCTCAGATGCTGTTGGACTTGTTGAAGTTTTTCACCACTTCGAACTTCCCTGCTCGTTTGGAGTGTGGATATTTTTCTGATATGAAAGGGAACAGTGAAGCTGCCATTTCAGTTAACTCTCATGAATTTGGTTATGGTCCTTGAATGAAAAATGAAAAGTGTTTCATTTGACAAAGTCCGATATATTAAAAACATTTTCCTTGTCATAAGTTACCATGAAATAATTGAATTCAGTGGCCATGAATCACTTGATCAATCCTCTATAAGTACCCAATTGCATTAAGGATCCCAATCATCACCTCAATGTCATACCATGCTCCTGGTGACACGAGGGTCATACTCATTCAGCAAGGTCTTACATTTCTGAAACTTTAGACGAAACCGTGGAAACATAGGATATATTGGTACAGGGCATAGT
Source organism: Hemiscyllium ocellatum (assembly GCF_020745735.1). Taxonomy (NCBI): domain Eukaryota; kingdom Metazoa; phylum Chordata; class Chondrichthyes; order Orectolobiformes; family Hemiscylliidae; genus Hemiscyllium; species Hemiscyllium ocellatum. Next base: position 27,645,031 of record NC_083446.1, read on the forward strand.
TATCCACGGGTTTGGAAGGAACTAGCATGGGCAGATTTTACGTGTCAAACACCATCACTCTGGAAAAGGTGAAATAGTGCAGCCGACTGAATCTCTTGTGTCCAAGTGATGCACATACAAACAGAGCTGCTTGTAGGCACATTCCAAGATGTCTTAACAACTGGTTAGTTCCTCGTCAGGATGGCATGTACCTTGGAAGATAACTTGTAGAGATTGTTTTCCCTTTGTTCCAATTCCCAGTGCAGAATGTTCTGTAATTCCCATTAATCACAGTTTTGTTCAGGGTCCTGGATTCCACGCTCAATCAAGTCCTGCTTCGATTGAAAGGGAAGTCTTTCTGATCTCACCTCAAATTATATTGGAAGATCAGTTAAAAGAACAAGGAGCAAAAGACAAGAATACTGTTTGTTTGATGAATATCCTCACAATTCACAAAAGAAAATTAATACATGGAATTCCAATTATGTCCCAAGGTGTTTGTTCTGTTGGTGGTTAGGCTGTTTGGTTGTGTTGTGATAGAGGGACACGAAGAACTTCCACTCTGTCCCAATAGTTAACAAAACCATCCTGTTCACGGTGCATCAGACAGTAGCAAACGCGCTGTTTTCTGTTGCTGTTGGATAGTGATCATTTCAAACGCACTATTCACTGATGACAGGTCGTAGCACAGAAGGCATCAATTTCCAGCATTTTGTGTGCGAGCAAAACGAGAAAGGGAGAGTCAGGGAAAGTGGCAGTGATAGGGAACTGGTATGATACCCAGTGAAAGAAGTGTGATGGGAGATGTTCAGTGGAAGGGTATGTCACAGCAGAAGGGGCAATGCAAGGGAAGTAGTTGGGTAAGGAAAGAGTAGGAAGGGGCGGATGTAGTCCGTCAGAAGGAGCATCTGTGGCAGGCAACACTATGCAGTTGGAAAACTGAGATTGATGGATAATCAAACATCACTGTTAAGGCAAATTGGGATCTGGTTTCCTTTGAATATCAGGAATTTTTTTCTCATACTTCTTTTATTAACAGGATTCTTGTTCATATTGTACATCCACTCCACATTTCTGTATCTTCATCAAGGGCAGACATTTTCTTTTCTCTCCAATTCATTATCTCAACATTATGTCACTTTATGTCACTAAATAATATCCAGAACGATGGGTGTTTTTTTTCATGAATTTGCTTCCAATTCCATGTGGAAATGAAAATGTTATTTAATCTTCTACTGCATGCTTATAATGCAGAAATAATTGAATCTTTATCCTCATCACCTTCATTCTTTCAAACAAACTTCATGAATACGCCTGCGTCCATCCTGCGGATTAAAAAAAGTTCCCTGTGCTCTGACGGGATTGCAGTGAATGTTATAAAGAATGAGTTGCAGACCCACGTAAAATGGAAATGTTGCAGTGCACAGTGCCAAAAGCGAGTCCAAGATTAATGATGTACAAGCCTTATGAATAATTCATGCAGAAGGCCGGTTCATAAAGGCAGAATTCAGCTCATTGTACAAAAGAGTAATTGTGGCTCCCCAATAACAGCCCTCTCCTGCATCATGCTGCAAATTCACCAAAAGAGGGAAAACTCTGGACTGGAATTGTCAATTTTTCCTCTGCAACAACGACTGTAGAACAGGTAGAAAATCAAGTTTTGTTTCTGATATTCATACACGTTGATGATAAGAATGTGGGAGAGGGGCTGGTCTTAGAGTATGGTAAACAATGTTGTGGATGACGCAATGATTATTCCGTGGTTCACAGTGAGGGCGAAAGTGTTAGGTTACAGGAGGGTACAACCGGATTGTTCAGATGGCCAGAACAATGACCGAAAAACTGAACACTGCAATAAGTGAGATGATGCACTTTGAAAGAATAACAACAGAAGAGAGTACTCAAACCATGAAAATAGGCTAGATTTGCTTTTGCTTTACTTTGGAGCAGAGATGGTTATGGTGTGAACCTGACAGAGGTGAATAACAACATGAGAGGTATAGACAGAGTGAACAGACAGCAGCTGTTCCCCTTAGTCAAACAAGTAAATACAAGGGGATACACGTTTAATGTGAAAGACAAGAGATTGAGTGAGGATTTGTGAAATCTGTTTTGAACCCAAAGGGTGATATGCTTCTGGAATGCATTGCCTGTGAGGATGGTTGAGGAAGGAAACCGTACAAAGTTGGTAAAACACTTGTATCACCACTTGATGGTGCCAGATTTGACAGGCATCTTCTTTATTATACGATTCCATGATATATTGCGAAGCACCACGCAATGGTAATTCTTGATTTGTTCCATTGAACTGTGCTCAGTAAGTGTGGAGATTACAAATCAGCATCATCTCATGGAGCATCAGCCCTTACTAAACCGAGGACACCGCAGCCATCCCTGAAAATATCCAAGATAAATCATGTGCTCAGTGCAAGTTTCGTTCAATAAGCCAACGAACATTATTCCAGTTGTTTGACACCATTACTTTAAGGACACGAATAACATAGAAACAAACTTTCCTTCATTGTTATATAGACTTCTCGTTGTAAGGTTGTTATTTCTCTGCAGAATAATAAATTCCTCCCACATATTCGCTTTGGCAGTCAGTTTCATTGCGTTTTTTAGCCAGCTGTTCATCACAGTACAGCGGCTTGTTTAATACTACGTCAACCACCAGTAATACTTACTGTCAGCTAAACTGGCACATGAGATGTACAGCTGGTACTCCCTCCCAACAGCTACTTGGATGGGCCAACACCATCTGGACTGGAACTTCTCAACTGCAATTAATGTTGGACTAGCACCATTAAAATCCCAAATGAATTTTTGAAAAATCCAATTTTCTAAAAAAAATTGAACAATGTAAACATGTTTATTGATCAGATGAGCTTGTTGCGGACTTTGAAGTAGTGTGATGAATTTGCAGAACCCATTTCGTGAATACATTGAAATAAAAGGCCAACTGACAGCCCAGGTCACGAATAACACAAGTTAATGTAACATTTAATCAGCAGCTGAACGATCACAAAACGCCAGAGCAGAGTGGGCCTTGCACATTGAGGTAACTTTCATTAATGTAGTTTGGTGTATTCTGGTTGGTGTAGACATGTTGCGCTGAATGGCCTGTTTGGGTGCCACATAAGAGTATATCACTTTAGTTCTTGTAAACAAGAAATATCTCACCATTTCCATAGCTTGTGAGCATCAATTGTTGAAGAATATAATCTCCAAGTTCACATCGCATCCTGTCGTGAATCGAAACCATTTTACCTTCACTGTCACTTGTTCAGAATTCTGTAACTCTCTCTGAAACAAAAATGTTAGTGGTCCTGCAACAAGTGGACCACTGGAGTTCGCTTACTTTTTATGAGTGGAAAGTAAACATAGGCAACTGATTTTCTAATGAAACTCACCTCTCAACAACAACTGAAAGGAAGCTGTACTATTAAAACATCTATTCAACATTATCTAATTTCTAAAGCAATTTCAAATGAGTTTTTCACTTGTTTGCAAACACATGTGGAAAGTTGTGCCCATCAATCTGAAAGGAAAAGGCTTCATGTTCATGAGAATGGTCTCCTAATTTTTTGGTAGCTGAAGACAACTTAAAAGTAGAAACTAGCACCAGGCATAAGTGTTCCTTCCTTGCCCATACAACGTTAGTGTGTAATTCTTAGTCAAGAATCTGCCTGCCTCTGTATTAGGAATATTCAATTTCCAAGCATTCATCGCTCTATGGGAGGACAGTTTCACAAACACACAACATTTTCAGAGAGCTGAAGCAACCCACATCTTATGAAATGAGATATTCTTCGGTTTTACTTTCCATCCACTTTTTGTAATCTCTCATATAAACTGAAGTATTATTTCAGAATTCAACTTAAAAAGACGATTCGGAATATTCTGAGGTTAAACACGATCACATATTGTCCATCTAAACTCCAGGAGATCCAGGGCCAGTCTGGTCAATATTTCCTCCTGAAGTACAATTCTTCACAGGAGTCAGTTGAGTGAATCTTCTCTGGACTGCTTTGCATGTCATTATGGCCATAACGTTTTCGATGTGGTCTCACTACTTCTGAATACATTATGTTTCAAAAGAGTTTCAACATTTGTCTGGCCTCTCTAAAACCTTGATGTACACGACACTTTTTGCGTGATCCAGGTGCCTGATTCTTCTGTGTCTCAATCCAATCTCTCCATCTAAATAATTCGTGCGTTTCCATTTAACTTCCAATATAATTCAACGCAGACACATTTCCATTCTATGCTCCATACACCAATATGTGTTGTTCATTTGACCAATTTATATCTCTTCATTAACTTGTGTATTCTTCATATACAAATTTTTTAAAAAGTAAAAATATTACATTGTCAATTCCATTGGAATGTGGCGACAGCCTATGTCTTTGACCTAATATTCTGTCTGCGTTATGGAAGAATACAAATAATTAATGTCATATTTTTAGTCCATGTCCAAGCTATAAATTAGTGACAATGCAAAAGTGTTTTGCAGTCCCATCACTCAGTTCCCATCACTGAAACATGGACAGATGGTGTAGAATCTGTGTGGGTGGAATTGAGAAACAACAAAGGTTAAAAAGGCAGAAAACAGCGAGTGGGGATAAAATGATCATGTCAGTATGGTAGCCAGTAACATGTGATATTCCACAAGGCTCAGTGTTGGGACGACGACTTTTTACTTTGTAAATTAATGGGCTAGATGAATGTTCTAAGGGCATTCTGGTTAACTTTTCAAATGATATAAAGGTAGGTGGAGAGACAGGTAGCATGTGGAAGTGGAGAGACTGCAGAAGGGACACCTTAGGAGAGTGGGAAAAGAAGTGGCAGTACAATGCGGGTAAGTGTGAGGTCATGCACTTTGCTAAAATGGAATACAGGCATTTACCATTTTCTAAATGCAGGAAAATTCTTCAGTCTGAAGTGCGATGAGACTTGGGAGTTCTCGACCAAGATTGTCTCAAGATAAACTTGCAGGCGAACCAATTGTTAGGAAAATTTTATATCATGACATGTGTTTTAAAATCTTATATTCACCAAAGGAACTGTGAGTCGGCTCATAAACAACAACATATATTTATTGAACACAATTAATATTAGAACAATAAATTGTACTATAATGTAACGAAACACACGACAAACTACCTTATGCTATAACTTAACTTTGTATGATTGTATACCACATCAACAGAACGTAGCCGAGCTCCACGTGCTAATTTCTCCTTCTTACGATGGACTTGGAGGTATCTCCTGCTTTGCTGGTTATTCTCGATTTACTGCACTAAGGGTGGTTTTGCGGTGATTCTCATTCTTCAGATTCTTCACCTCATTTTGGGAGGATATGGAAGATCTGTTCACAGAATGACCATGTTGGATAACTCTGATCAATCAGACCCAACCAGGGTGCGGCACATTGATGGCCCAAGGGAGGCATCCCATCTTCCCATTCAAATTCAACTCCAGGTTTGTACTGCAGGGTCTGTAGCTGTCAAGTTTGTTTACAAACCGTCTGTGGGTACCTGCAGGCTGTCTGGATTCTGCAGCATGTGGATTAGCACAGAGAGTTTACTCAAGTCCAGGATCCATTTCCCAGCATGTTTAATCATTGTTCATTTTTGTAACTCCAGGGTAATTTGTTATTGTCCATCATAATTTCATTATTTCAGGTGGCAAGGCTGGTCACAACGGCAAATAGGAGTTATTTTGCGAGGGCTGGAATATAAAAGCATGGATGTAACTCTGAGACTCTATAAGGCTCTAATCAGACCACATTTGGATTATTGTGTGATGTTTTGGGCCTCATATCTCAGGAAGGATATACTGCCCCGGGACGTGTTCAGAGTCAGTTCACCGGAATGGCCTCAGGAATGAAAAGCCTAACATATGAGGTCTCTGGAATTAAACTCGCTGAAGTTGAGAAGGATGAGGGGATCTAATTGAATCATGCAAAGTACTAAATGTTTGGCCAGAGTAGATGTCACACAGATGCTTCCATTCTTAGGAGGGAAAGGACCCAAAGGCATTGTGCCATAGTTAAGGGAAGACCTTTTATATCGGAGATAATGAGAAACGTCTTCAACCAGAGACTGATGAATCTATGATCAGGACGGAAGTGTGCTTCATTAAAAGACATTAGTCAATCAGATGAGTTTTCCCTTACAATCGATTCATGATCACCATCAGTCTCTTAATTCCACATTTGAATTCAAGCTGCACCATCTACCATGGCAGAATGCCAATCCAGGTCATCAGAACATTAGCTGGGTCTCTCGCTTAACAGTTCAGCGATAACACCACTATGCCACTGCCTTGCCCAGTCCTCCAGAGTGTGACTAACTTGTGCAACATGATTTGCCTGAGACTTTTCCCTCAAGCTATTATTGATTTCCGTGTCTAATCATGGATGAAGTTTCTCCATTACGCAATTCCTCTTACTCTCACCAATATAGTTTTGTTTAGAGGTTATTTAGTATCTCGTCGTGTCTTTACGTTTTTTTTATCTGTCCTGCCCTTGATAGTTTAGTATTTTTCCTGGCCAGTCCACCCAAGCCAACGCCTTCCTGAGACCAACATTAAAACCGTCATATGTGACTCTGTCCTTATACATTCAGTCTGAGTTTAAAACCATAGCATGTTTCAGTCACTGCTTCCAAAAGGATCCTTAGCAGCAAGATCATTTATCAATCCTTCTTTGTCACATAATATCAAATCTGAAGTAACCCGTTCTCTGGTCGAATCCATGACATGTGGCTCTCAAAACCTATCTTTCATACAGTCTGCGAATTGTTATTCAAGGCTACCTTTGCCAAGTTGATTAATTGAGTCAATATGCATGTTCATCCAACTGTTGTGCCCTTGTCACCATGAGTCATTATTTCTGAACTCAGAAATGCGTCGGGTGAACAGTGGCTGAACATTACTCTTCCCAAGAGGTTTCTTCTCTTGCTTTTTGTTTATGGCTGGACTGATTTACATGTCGTTCCCTCATGCCAATATCATTCCTAATGAAGCTTTGATTTCATACTAAACCAACACATCAATTCCACCTCTTGCTTCTCCTTGTCTAACCTTCAGGAATCGTGAGTGCCCTTGGACATGTCACTGACCAGTCCGGATCTCCATGTAAGCATGTTTCAGCAATCCGCAACAGGTCATATCCATTTGCCTCTTTACCTATTTTCAGCTCATCAATATTTTTCCAAATACTTTGTGCTTTTAGGTACAACGTTTTAAAATAGGTTTTATTGGTTTGTCTTTCCCTTCTAATACTTTTTTTTGTGGACTAGCTTCCTGATCTCACACACTTCACTCCCTCACATCCCCAACCCTGTCCAAACTTATTTGTTTATCCCTGATAATTATGCGGCTCATCTCTATCATTTATTCCAATCTCCAACTCACATTTTGAATTGATATGTTCCATCCTTCATCATGGTCATGAGACTGGCCATGCCTGCTGTCCTATTCACCTCTACCTTCTGCTCAGTTTCTGATTCGCTGCTTTGGTTCCCAGCCTCCTAGTTTGTTAGGTTAAATCCAGCCAATTTCCACAAGCAAACTGCTCCACAAAGATGTTGGTGCTCCGCCAGTTAAGATGCAACCTGTCCATCATTGAAAGCTCTCACTCGCACTGGAAGAGAACCTAATGATCCAAAAATTGAATCCCTCACTCCTGTACTAGTTCTTTAACTACATGTCAAACTATACCATCTTCCTAATCATTACCTATTTTCCACGTGGCCCTAGGAGTAAATCACACATTCCAGCGGTTTGTTCTCTCTCTCTCACATGCACACACACTCATGCGCATGTAAACACACACACACACACACACACACACACATGCACACAGACAAACACACATCACATTACTTTGTAGAAGAACACCAATAACCTTATAAATAATCAGAATGACAATTAGAATGAACGAAATGGTTAAATACAGGATGCGAACAATTCGTGCTACTCTGCATTAAGCAGAACGGACAAAGCTGTGCACTTATTGCAGTGCTCAAAATTATGGAAAAATGACAGCTTAAAATACGAATGCTCTGTTTCTGTTCGTTGGCATTACAACATCTCTGAGTCCAAGTTTCAAGTTTGTCAGCACAAGAGCTAGGAGTGAGATAAGGAAAAACTTCTTTATTGAGAGATTTGTTAGAATTCAGAATGCCCTGCCTAGGAGAGTTCTGAAAGAAGATTCAAAAGGGAACTGGGTATATATTTGTAAGCTACGAATGTAAAGGGCTGCAGAGACCAGGTGGCAAATGGGAGGAGATTGGGAGACATTTCCGGAGCTGATGCAAACACAGTGGCCCAATAACCTCCTTGTGTCCATGAAAGTTCTGTATTCTATTATGTCCAGATGCAAGTCAACATCAGGATCGGATTATTTCCTGTTGTAAATGCCGGCAAATACCTGATCATATTTGCTGCAGCATAACCATTTAAAATGCAAGTATTACAATGTCAGCTTGATGATGAAGTCTAATTATTACTCAGTATATAAATATTTTCAATCATGTATCCCAATTACTAAAACAAATATTTCTTTGTTTTGGCACAAAACGATGTGTAAATGGTTTACTTTTTTCTCAGACGGAAATATGTTCATCGCTTTTTATCACTAACCAAATGTCGCATTAAATGCCATTCATTCTTTTAAAAACATGCAAGATTTTAAATTATTGTTCGCTTCAACATAATTTTATAAGTCAATTATTTAAGTTAATACTCACAGTGCATGTAGAATGACTGTCATTCTCAATTGTTGGTAAATAGCTGAAGGCTTTTAAGTGAGAAATTAAACTGATTGTTATTTAAATATAAAAGAACGCTTTTTCTCTGTGATTGTTCAATTATTTTCTCAATCTGAATATATAATCGGTCAGATGCCAAGCACTTTCCAAATGTTGGTGTGACAATGTATTTATTTGAATACCGACAATGAGTATGTAGTTGTAAACACGTCTATAGTCAGATAGCATATTCTTTGTTCGAAATAAAATAAAATGTGTATTCTTTATGTTTGAATCATTAAATGTTGACAGGAGTTTGTATTTCTTTTCCTGTAAATATAACATCAAGCTCATTGTTTCAGAGGTGACACAATTATTGTTTGCCGAATAATCATACTTTACATCTTATTTTTGCGCAATTCATGAAACATAGCAAATATCGGATCGTAAACTCATCACCTTGCAATCATAAGCTTCGTTGAAATTTGATTTAAAAGGATCTGAATTCAGGCAGAGTGTGACTGAAGCTTATAGCTTACTGTGGCTCTTAGTGTGATACTGGCCGGCACCTGAAGGTATCCAGATCACGACCACGTGATTCAGAGCAGGCATTCAATCATTATTTCACAACAAATTATTTGGAATTTAGCTTGGGCCGGGAGGAAACTAACCACCAGGCTATGATTTGTCCCTATGTAAGTGCAAATGCTGTCCAAATTAGACATCATTGACTCGTGAGCAACCAAGCTTTACAAAATCATTTTCAGTCAGGCCCTGGCCCAGGAGGGCATATGTGAGGACATGGAGTGTCAGAAGCACACCACACAAATTACTGACGGTGAAGACACCTGGCCTACCTTCCAAACTCCGTACGTCTGCAACCTGGACAGGAACTGAGTGGAGATGTTATCCCGACGAAAGCGAACACAGCAGATGCTGGAAGTTAAAGTCGTGAGGCTGGAACTGGAAATGCACAGCAGCTCAGGCAGCATCCAAGGAGCAGGAAAATCGACATTTAGTGCAAAGGCCCTTAGTCAGCAATAAGATGAGATCCATGAGGATGGAGTCGTAAATGGGAGGGGTTGGGGCTGAGGAAACATAAATGCGAGTGCGATAGTTGGATGGAGGTGTGTGCAATGGTGATACATCGGACGGGAGGGTGGAGTGGATAGGTGGGAAGGAAGATGGACAGGTGGGCACGGAGGCTCACAGTGCCAGGGATCAGTTTCGATTCCAGCCTCAGGCGACTCTCTGTGTGGAGCTTGCACATTCTCCCACATATCTGCATGAGTTTCCTCCGGGTGTTCCGGTTTTCTCCCACAGTCCAAAGATGTTCAGGCCAGGTGAATTGGCCATGTTAAATTGCTCATAGTTATACGTGCATTCGTAAGAGAGAAATGGATTACTCTTTGGAGGTTTGATATGGACTTGTTCGGCCAAAGGGCCTGCTTCCACTCTGTAGGGAATCTAAAAAAAAAACCCTTTCCCACTTTGAATAAAAAAGGTGGGACGGATCATGAGGGCGGTGCTAAACTGGAAATTTGGAACTGTGATAAGGTTGGAGGAGGGGTCATTGATGCCATGGGGTTGGAGTGTCCCGAGGTCGAAGATAAGATGGTAAGGCAGTAGCGATGGATGAAGCCCTGGACCTGCATGTCCTCAGCAGATTGGGAGGGGGAATTGAAGCGTTCGGCCACGGGGCTGTGGGGTTGTTTGGTGCGGTTGTCCCAAAGATGATCTCTGAAGTCTCTGCGAGTTGACGTCCTATCTTCCCAACGTATAGAATAACACATTGGGAGAAACAGATACAGTAGCTGACATGTTTGGAACTGCAGGTGAAACCTTGATGGATGTGGAAGAATCTTTAGGGCCAGGGGTGTGGGCACGGGTCTGGCATTCCTGTGGTAGCAGGGGAAGGTGCCTAGAAAGGAGGGTGGATTGTTGCGGACCTGACGAGTACTATCTATCTTCTATCCTGTATTCTGCATTCATATTTGATTGTCCAGAACGAATCGCTTCACGCATTTCCAGGTTGAAATCCACCTGCCACTTCTCAGCCCAGTTCTTCATCCAGTCCATGTCCCAGTGCAATCTACAACAGCCCTCCACACTATCCACAATTCTACCGACTTTTGTAATAGCCCACCCTTCCACTTCCTCATCCAAGTCATTTGTAACAACTATAAACAGCAGAGTCCCTGAACCGAATCCTACAGAACACCATTTTTCACCGAGCTGCAGACTGAATATTTCCTATTTACTACAACTTTGTGTCTCTATGGGCCAGTCAATTCTGTATCCAGACAGACAGGTTTCTCTGTGTCCTAAGCCTCCTTGCTTTCTGAATGAATGTGCCATGGAGACCGTGATCAAGCACTTTTTTGAAAAAAATCCATGTACTCCGCATCCACTGCTCTACCTTCTTCAATGTATTTGACCCCATCCTCAATGAGTTCCATAAGGTTTGGGAGACGTGACTTGCCCCTCACAAAGTCATGCTGACTATTTCTAATCAAGCTGTGATTTTTCAAGTAATCATTAGTTCTGTCTCTCAGAATCTTCTCCACTACTTTGCCCAATACTGATGTAAGACTGACTGGACTGTAATTCTCAGGATTATTCTAATTCCCTTTTCTGAACAAGGGACTAACATTTGCCACCCTCAATCATCTGACACTACTCCAATGGAGAGTGAATAAGCAAAGATCATCGCCAAAGGCACAGAAATTTCTTTCCTCTCTTTCTGTAGCAACGTAGGATGTTTCCCTTCTGGCCCAAGGGATTTATCTATTCTTATGTTTGTACTTTAATTAGTCTGTACTTCACTGAAATTGTCTACTCCCTGTCCAACCAACTGATTGACTGTATTTTTTTTTACTTCAGGGCTATACACCGTGTTGCTTCACTGAGCATGTATGGTTCCCAATATCCTGTGGACCATGGAATGAAAAACATGGGAAGGCATGAATGCTCTCCTGGTGAAGGGGTAATGCCCAAATTAGATTTTTTTAGATTAGATTAGATTAGATTAGATTACTTAGATTAGATTACTTACAGTGTGGAAACAGGCCCTTCGGCCCAACAAGTCCACACCGACCTGCCGAGGCGCAACCCACCCAGACCCCTAAATTTACCCCTTACCTAACACTACGGGCAATTTAGCACAGCCAATTCACCTGACCCGCACATCTTTGGACTGTGGGAGGAAACCGGAGCACCCGGAGGAAACCCACGCAGACACGAGGAGAACGTGCAAACTCCACACAGTCAGTCGCCTGAGTCGGGAATTGAACCCGGGTCTCAGGCGCTGTGAGGCAGCAGTGCTAACCACTGTGCCACCGTGCCGCCCACTGTGCCACCGTGCCGCCCACTGTGCCACCGTTCCGCCCACGTTGACTCTCTTGTTCCTCAGATGTTATCTGACTGGTTTTTCGTTTTCAGTGCCACACATTTCGACTCTGATCTCCAGCATCTGCCGTCCTCATTTTCTCTATTACTGACGGCTGTCCCCTCTGCACACTGAGCAGGGATTTAATCAGCAGAAACTCATTGTATGTGGAGCAGACTGCTCAGTTCTGGAAAATTACATTACATTAATACATCTATTTAAAAACGAAATTGCCTTTCAACAAATACTAATTGAGTCCCAGAGTTACAGTTTTGGTTCATGAATTGGGCAGCTTGATAAGGAACAGTGAATGACTGAAGAACTCTGAGGTACAGAGTATTCCATGTGTTATATTCCAGGGTGGATGTGCTTTACCTTAATGCTGGGAATGTTATCGGACAGACAGATGTGACAATGGAACAAGGTGACAAGTGGAAATGTGACATTGTTGCCATTATAGACATGCGTTTGAGGGAGGTCAGGTCTGACAACTCAATATGCTGTCTTAGAAGAACTATAGGCAGGACAGGAGAGGGGTCAAATCAGAGGTGGTTTTGCATGATCAGTTATGGAGTCAGTTACTACATTATGGAGGGGCGATATCTTGGAAAGATCTTCTAATGAGGCTTGGTTGTTAGAGCTCAGGATCGAAACCATGGCAGAGGCACTGCTGGGGATATGTTATGGACCCACAGATAAAAAGAAAGTACAGGAGCAGATATAAAACCAATTTACTGAGGTGTGTAAAAACAATATAGGTTTATTATACACGCATTTCATTTCCAAGCATTACTTCGGGCAGTGATAATATTTTAAGAGGGGACAGATGCCTTGAAATTTATTCCAGAAATTCTTTGTATCATCATGAAGCTGATACAACAATGGGTGCGATAGTGATGTGCCTCACTGTGGGGAATGAAGCCAGTCAGGATATTGCAGGCAGGATTGGGAGAACATTATATGACCAGTGATCATGACATCATGCATTTTATGTTTGGTAAGGAAAAGAGTTTAAAAAATGCACTATCAGGTAAACAAAAAGGATTTTGGATTGGGGAGACCGATTTTATGAAACCATATGACGAAAACTGTCCAGAGCGCAGTGGCTGCTGGGTGAAACTGTAGCAGAACAGCATATGGCAGGGGGTTGGGGAATCAGTTGATCAAAGTGGAATTAATGAGTGTCCACCCAACGTGTTACACGAAATATGAAAATTTGGAAAACAAGCCCGTAGAACCTCGGGAGTCAACAACAAAAAAAATCAGAATAGAATTAAAAACGAAAGTGAAGCTTAAAGCAGGTACAAAGTGAGCATGTGAATGGATGCACTAAATGAATATAGAAAGAGTCGGGCTAATCTTCAAACTTCAGTAGAAGAGCAGAAGGAGGATCGTGATAAAACATTAGTGGGTAAGATTAACAAGAATCCAAAGACATTACATCAGTTTATTAAGAGCAAGATGGTAACAGCAGAAAGAAGGGTGGGGTGGTGGTGGTAGTAAAGACAAAGGGGCAACCTGTGCACGGAGCCACAGGAGATGTTAACCACGGGCTTCATATCGGTCTTCAGTTAGGAGAAGCAGTTCCTGGATTCAGGGAGAGTGACAGTGTGGCCCTTGAACGATTTGATACAGAAGCCAAGGAAGAATTGGAAGTTTATGCAGGGTAAAGAGTGGGCAAATCCTGACATCTGGGTGCTCTGTAACTTAGGCTGATGTGGAAGATGAGGGAGAAGAGCACAAGCTCTGACATTTTTTATTTTTCTCTTGTCTCTGGCCACAGCGAAGGTGTGATGGGACATGATAATAAATAACGTTGGCACAACTCTCACATAGAGTGCGAGAAATAATGCTTGGGATTAAAGACCACCAAATCTCCTAACAGTGAGTGTAAATTATTGTAGAAAATTCTGAGGGCTGTTGACGTGAGATCATTAAACATCTTGAAGGCTGAGGCAGACTGATGATGAAACAAGGGTTTGTTATAGGGAAAATGCAGTCAAGTAGAATGGGGATTCTCAGAATAAATATAACGGAATTGAACAGAAAAGCAGACTCAGTGCGCAGATTGCAAGAACGTTGCTCCAATGTCAAATGCAATTGTTTTTCCAACAGCCCTGTATTCACTTGAACATACCTTCTCTCCCTTTGGAGTGAGACACAGTTTGGAATGCAATCGCCGGATTCAAGTATTTCATAAATGCAGTAGTAATAGACAGAAAGGACCAGGGAACTGCAACAACACGGATTGGCTGTTGGGGCGAATATTTGGCTCAGCGCAGTCAACACCAGCAGGAGGAAGACTCAGCAAGACATCCTCTAAGTACAAGTAATGACGTGCTCTGGAGAGCAGGTCGTCATGGGCTTGGAGTCAAGGAATGTCGAAGGCACAAACATTGCATTACTGAAGTGTCTCCCTTCTTCCCAAAACAAAAGTAAAGGTGGATGAGTGAAGAAAATGCAGTTGGCAGCAGAGTAAATAGTAAGTCATTGGTTCGAGAGGCTTCAGACAGCAGCATCTCAGAAAAAAATTACAGGCAAGCTCAAATAAAGTCCTTTTAATTTAGTATTACAGCAGTCAAGATGGCAGTTAGGCCAGTTGCACGTTCATCCTGTGGGATGTGGGAGTTCAGAGAGATTTCCACCGTCCCTGTTGACTACACGTGTGGAAAGTGCACCCTGCTGCTGCGCCTGGGAGACCATGTTTGGAAGCTGGAGCTGGATGCACTCAGGAATATCGGAGATGCTGAGACTTCACATATAACTACTTTAGTGTGGTGTTCACGCCCAAAACCCACACTGACCATGTTTATGTTGTGACTATAACGGCACAATCCCACATGAACATCCATGCCCTGAGCTCATCAGTCTTACCTATCTGCCATGTTGCATTTAAACAAGCACAACTTAATCCAACAGCTAGTCCTTGAACCCTATCGTGTTTAGGGAAAAGAGTAGGTTTGGAATTGCAAATGGAGTAGGCAGAGAGTTCAGCTATTCCCTGTGGCCATTCTCCACGAAAACGAGTATACCACTTCTGATGCTGTTGGAGGGAACGACCGTTCAAGGGAAAGCAGCGGCAGCCAAATTGGTGGTACTACCACTGGTTTTGGAGCATAGCAGTAAAGGGTAAATTTAAACAGTGTCTTAGAGATAGGAGAGTCGATTGTTGGAGGGTCACTTTGGAGAATCTGGGGTATCAAACGGGAATCCAGCAAGTTTTTCTACGTCCAGGGTGCCAGATTGCAGGAAGTCTCTGAGCGGTTGCAAAACGTTGTCAAGGGGGAGGGTGAGCAGCCAGAAGTCATTGTGCACGTTGGCATCACAACTGATACACGTAGATATAGGAATGAGGTCCTCCAGAGTGATTACAGCGAGCTAGGAGAAAAGTTAAAAACCAAGACCACGAAGTGGTAATCCCCTGATTACTTCCTGTTTCATGAGCTCATGAAAGTAAGAATAGAAGGATATGGCAGATACATGCATAACGAAGGAATTGGTGCGGGGGAAGGCACTCGAATTTTTAGAACATAGGGGTCTTTTCTGTGAGAGAGTTGAGCTGTTCAACAGGGTCAGGTGGCACATGTACTGGAGGGGGGACCAATATCCTGGCAAGCAGGTTTCCTCTTTCTCCAAGGGAGGGTTTCAACGAGATTAGTAGGGGGCGAGAACTTCAAGAGCAGGGAGGCAAGTGCGACGCTGGAAGGAGATATGGTAATCAGAAACAGTAAAGTGAAAAGACAGGTCAGACTGGAATACAACAGGGAGCTAGAATGCCTGTTTTTATTGAATTGCATTTATTTCAATTAAGAGGACTGACAGGTAAGGCCGAAGAACTCAGAACATTGCTAGCTTTGTGGGACTGGGATATTACAGGCATTACAGAAACATAGCTAAGGATTGGACAGGATTGGCAGCTTAATGTGCCAGGGTATAGCTGCTTTTGACAGGACAGGGATGGTGGAAAGTGGTGGGGGAGTTGCATTTCTGATTAAAGGGAGCATCAAAGCAGTAACCACAGATCAAATAACTGAAGGATCAAACAGCGAGGATTTGTGGATGGTGTATGGTGATGTTACAGGGACTGTACTATCGGCCCCGAAATAGTCACCAGGAATTAGAGAAACTAATATACTGGCAGAGAAGTGGGACATGCAAAAGCAAAATGATTGTCATAATCAGGGATTTTAATTTTTATAACATTACCTGGGACTGCCAGCGCGGTCGGGTGGAATCCGTTAATTGCGCCAGAAAATTTCCCTCAAGCAGTATGTAATTTGGCCTTCTCGGGAAAGGGCAAAATTCGACCTACTCTTAGGAAATAAAACAGAACAGGTGATGGAGTTGACAGTGTGGGAACACTTTGGATCCAATGGCCATAGTTCTATTAATTTTCACAAAGTTATGTTGAGAGACAAAACTGGTCCACAGCGTGAAGTTCTAAATTGGGGCAAGACGAATTTAGATGGAATTAGCTAGGAGTTTGTAGGGGTTTGCTGGAATAGTTCGTTGCCGGCAAAGGGGCCTCTGGCATGTGGGAGTCCTTTGAAAGTGAGATACTGGAGTTCAAGATCTATTTGTTACTGTGGAGGTGAAAGTAAAGTTGGCAGGAATGGGGAACACTGGATGACAAGAGATATTTAGGCTTTGACCGGAAAAAAAAAGCAGCTCCGTTACAGGCAGCTGGGATCAAGTGAATCCCTGGAGATATATAAGGGATACAGGAATTTACTGAAGAAGGAAATCAGTAGGGTGAAAAGGAACATGAAAGAGCCTCGGCTGAGAAGATTAAGATGAATCCAAAATGGCGCTTTCAGTATATTAAAGGAAAAACAATAACTAGTTAGAAAATAGGACCCCGCAAAGACCAAAGTGACATGTGTGTGTGGAACCATAAGAGATGGGCGAGATCATCAACGGATATTCCTCCTCTGTGTCTAATGTGGAGAAAGGCATGAATACTTAGGAACTTGGTGAAGTTCATGGTGATTTCTTAGGGACAGTCCAGATCACAGTAGAGGAGGTATTCGACGTACGAAAATGCTTGAGGTTGGATAAATCACACGTTCCTTACCAGATATATCCAAGAACACTGTAAGAGGCTAGAGAAACATTTGCGTGCGACCTGAATGATGATTTTGATCACCATTAACAAGAGTTTAGATCCTGGAAGGCTGCAGGATATCAAACATTGTGCCCTTACTTAAGAATGACTGAAAACAATGCCTTGAAACTGTGAACAGTGAGTTTAACATCTGTTAAAATTGAGAAAATGTTGAAGGATAAGATGTGCATTAATTTGGAAAGACAAGGTTTGATTAGGAATATTGAGAATGGCTTTGTGCGTGGGAGATCATGCTTGCAAAATTTCGTTAGTTTATTTGATGACGTGACCAGGAAGGTTGACTTGGTCGGGGTAGTAGACATCGAAAAGTGTGGCATTGGATCGAACACAACAGGTCAGCAGGAACAAGAGAATCGATATTGCCGGCATAAGCCTGTCATCAGGAATGTCCGAAACATCTATTATCTTGTATCTCGGACGTTGCATGTCCTGCCATGCTTTTCCAGTTCCACACTTGTGGAATCTGATCTCCAGCATCTGCAGTGCTCACTTCCTGCTAGGGCGATAGATTTAGTCAATATGAATTTCAGTTACCCAGGACAAGATAAGGCTTTTCAAACTCGGGAGCCCGATATACAGTTACAGCAGGAAGCCAATCAGCCCATCGAACCTATACAATTGTACCGAGATTTTCTCATGGAGCACCAGTATCCTGTTATGCAGCGACAGGATCAGTCTATTCAGTTACTTCAGGTCA
Source organism: Hemiscyllium ocellatum (assembly GCF_020745735.1). Lineage (NCBI taxonomy): Eukaryota > Metazoa > Chordata > Chondrichthyes > Orectolobiformes > Hemiscylliidae > Hemiscyllium > Hemiscyllium ocellatum. Next base: position 27,662,976 of record NC_083446.1, read on the forward strand.
GTAACACAGGAAATGGGAGAGGCTACAAACTGACTGGACTCTGGGAGATGTTGGAATAACACGAGGCTATTTAGCTCCTGAAATCTGCCGTTACCTTCAGTAAGGTCAGGGATGACCTCCTCTTGCCAGCAATTTCTCTTTCATGCCCAAATCTTTGTAGTCCTCGGCTCTCTCAAAATTAATTGAACCCCTCCTCAACCCCTCCCAATCATTTCAGGGATGCAGATATCTGGGATAGAGAGACCCCAACAATCACTATCCTCTGAGAGAAGGAAAGAACCCTCACACATATGCCTTGGCCTATTTACATGAGCAAAAGATATCAACGCAGCGTCAGAGTGACTGGCCCTGACATTACATCAAGATTTGAATGAACAAGGTTTCAAAGGGTCGGAAGAAGACTGAACTTAATAGGAATCAGTTGTAAACTCCCCATTGTTTGTGTCATTCAGAACACAATGTGGCTGGTGGACGTCAATCCCCTCAGTCCCTGGATATCTATGTAGGTGATCCTCAGGTTAGCGTCCTGAGCACAAATATCTACAGCTGCTTCATCAATGTCTTTCCTTCTGTCATTCAATCAGAAGTGAAGATGTTCAGTGAAGATCAAATAAAGCATCAAAACCTGGATAATATTCAAGCTCATGCTGTTAACGTGCAGCTGGACCCTGAACATTTCCACAGTATAGAAAGAGGAGCTCATTCAGCATCTCAAGCTGGTTTCATTGGAATGTGAGAAAGCCATTCAGCCCATCGAAACTATTCAATAAGAAGAGACACAGCCCATTCACTCTCCGTTGCTTCTTACTCAAGAAGAGATTTTTTATAAAAATCTGCAAATGTTGGAATTCAAAGTAGACAGTCAAGATGTCAGAACAACACAACAAGAGAGGCGACTTCGGGAGGTGAGAAGTCAACGACTTCAGTCGAAGCCTTCTTCAGGACTGTGTGTGGGGGGCGGGACTTTTAAGGGGGTCTACATTTAAAGAGACGGGGTGAGGGTGTTGGCAACAGGATGGTGAGGTGGAGATAGGTGAACAAAAGCAGAGGTTATGCCCGCGTTGGTCGAAAGGAGTAATTAATCCTGTTGGGAGATGGAAGAAGGGATGATCAGAGAAATGGACGGGAGGAGGAGGGATTGGGAATGTATTTGGGGGATTGGAGGGGAGGTTAATTGAAATTGGAGAACTCATTGTTGAGTCACCCGTGTTGTAGGCTGCACAGGCAGAAGATGAAATGTTGTTCCTGCAATTTGTGGTTTATTTCATTGTGGCAATGGAGGAAGTCAAGGATCGCCACGTTAGAAAGGGTATGGGAGGGGAAATCGAAATTAGGCAGTGACTGGGAGGTCGGCTCAGCCCTTATGGGCCCAGCTGAGATGCTTAGAAAAACATCCCCTTAGTTTACGCTTGGGATCACCGATGTAGAGAAGACCACATTGGGAGCAACAGATACAGTAAACTAGGTTGGATCCCAAGACCTGGTACAATTTCCACAAGGCCAATTCCCTTCGCTAATCTTTGGTACGTGCCAAACTCCCCACCAAACCCTCCAATCCCTACCGACAACTGCCCCTGCAAACGGAAAAGATGCATCACCTGCTGGCACACAATCTACCTCACCTCCAGCCAGCGCCCCAAACTGTCCTTCCAGGTGAAACAGAGATTTACCTAACTCCCTTCCAACCTAGTTTACCGCATCAAGTCCTTCCGATGTGGTCCTCTCTACACTGGGGAGACCAAACATAAACTAAGGGCACATTTTCCCAACCATCACAGCCGGGCCTAAAGGGGCCGACGTGAGCTCCCATTCACCAACCATTTCAATTCTCCTTCCCCTACTCTCCCCACTCCGACCATTGCCTTCTGTTTTTATCTGCAGCTCCACCTACCCCAACCCCAATCCTAAAGAACGGTTATACCGGAAATATTGACTTCTCCACCTCCGGATGACGCCTGGCTTGTTGTGTGCTTCCAGCCTCCTGTTTGTCTATTATTTCACAGGTCTTTAAGAAGTATAGTCAGCACAACACGCTGGTTAGCAGCTACCATGAGTCACCCAATAATGAATCTCTTCCCTGGGTTGAACACGAGGACATGAAACCCCTCGAGTGGTTGACACACGAAAATAAGAAACCAATCAGCCCCACCAAACTGTTCCACTGAAATAGGAGGATGTCACTGATGCTGCAACACGACAAACCAATGAAGCAGAGACTGCACAGACAGACTGGCCCAAGTTGTTCCTCCTGGCTCCATTGCTAATGCTACACATTTGCAACATTAATGTGGTTTGCTGGTGGAGAGGAGCACATTGGATGACTTGTCCCATGTCGCAAGGAGGCATCTGCCATCTCCGTGAAGACAGACACGTCTTCTGCATGGAGATCAGAAACTTTTGGGAATGGCCAACTCTATAAGAGTGTAGCTGCTAACATGTTTGTGAACAACAAGATGCTTAGTGCAGGGTCTCACTCCAACTGTACGTTGAGATGGTGAGAGTTCATTCAGAATCTGCAGCTCTCTCACAACCAATATGAGGAATCCGCAGAGAGTATAAACTATCAGAGAGTCATAAAGTTTAACAGCAGGGATGTATGGTAGTGTGGCTAGTCCTTTGGGTTGCGGCATGTCCTCGTTCCGTTGTCTTTCCCTTCGGCAGCTGTTGATGTTGTGCCAAAAGGCACAACTACTTGCAGATACCAACCCCTAGCAAAAGAGGGAGTCTGACCCCACCCCACAGCTCACAAATAGGATGAAAAACACACTGAGGAACCTACAAAAAAACGGACAGATAACCAGGTCTGACCTACAAAGAATGAAACCTGAAAGCAACAACACCACCAGATTCTATGGACTACCTAAATTACACAAACCAGACATACCACTCAGACCCATTGCGTCACTACCAGGGAAACCATCACGCAAACTGGCTAAAGAGCTACAGCAGAAACTGAGACACATGATCAGGGGATCCATAAACTCTACACAGTCAACACAAGAATTCTTGGAGATCATCAGAAATATACACATAGACAAGGAAGAAACCGTGGTCTCATTCGATGTAACGGCACTGTTCACCGCTATCGACAAAACCCTAGCCAGAGAAACAATATCCAACCTGCTGGACATACAGAGCAGACAACATGACGTTGAACCTATTAACAAACACGGCATACTTAAACTACTGGACCTGTGCCTCACAACACACTTCACATTGAACAACCAGATATACGAACAAATCAACGGAACACACATGGGCTTACCGATCTCTGGACTCATAGCAGAAGTAGTTATGCAAAGGTTAGAACAAACAGTCTTACCGCAAATACAACCCAAACTCTGGGTCAGATATGTGGACTACACCTTTGTAATCATTAAAAACATAGAAATAAAGGACACACACCGGATCATCAAAGCCACACTCATAGTAATCCGATTCAAGAGAGAGGAAGAAAAGGACAACCAGCTCCCATTCCTAGACGTGATGGTACAGAGAAAACCGAACGGAGAATTCAGCACAAAGGTATACAGGAAAGCCACACACACAGACCAAGTCCTGAACTATGAAAGCAACTACCCCAACAAACACAAACGAAGTTGCATCAGGGCACAATGCAAAAGGGCCACAACACACTGCAACACACCAGAACTGCGAAAAGAGGAAGAAGAACACCTATACAAGGTATTCACCAAAAACAGATACCCCCGTAATTTCATCAACAGATGCCTAAGGGAAAGACAACGGAACGAGGACATGCTGCAACCCAAAGGACTAGCCACACTACATACATCCGGAGCATTTCCGAACTGACAGCCAGACTGCTGCGACCACTAGGATTCATAACAGCACACAAACCAACAGCCACTCTCAGACAACAACTCACCATGACAAAGGACCCGATACCCAGCATGAGCAAAATCAATGCAGTGTACAAAATCCCATGCAAGGGCTGCACAAAACACTACATAGGACAAACAGGAAGACAGCTAACGACCCGCATCCATGAACACCAACTAGCCACGAAACGACATGACCAGCTATCCGTAGTAGCCACACACGCAGATGACAAGCAACACGAATTCGACTGTGACAACACTACTGTTATAGGGCAAGCCAAACAGAGAACAGCCCGGGAATTCCGAGAGGCATGGCACTCATCCACAGATTCTATCAACAAGCACATCGACCTGGACCCAATAGACGGTCCACTGCAGTGGACAGCAAGAACTGACAACCGGAAGCTGCAGAGACAAGCCACTGTAAATGCCGGAGGAAACATCACAGAAGCGCTTAAATAGGAGGCTCCCAAGCACTGAGGATTGCACCTAGAAAGGGGACAAAACGTTTGCAACACAAACTCCCAGCTCGGCGAACAGAACCACAGCAACATATGAAAACATATACTGCAGGAAAACACATTACTTCACGCTATCGTTGTTTTGTGAATAATGAGTCCTGGTTCAAAACTTTCAAGTTTTATTGCAATCACTTTTTAATCTTAGCAGTATTACAGATTAAACACTCATTTCCTTCACACTCTCCTCGTGGTACCATCACTGCAGGGATTAATCTGATCAAACTCCTTTACACTGTCTCACTGTGGCAAGGAGATTAATCCTTATAATGGAGAGAAAATCTGTTCACAGTGCCCCACGTGCTGTCTCAATATCTCTCTACAACTGCAGGGAGGTGTCTTCACGCCGATATTTGAATCATTTTTCAATGAAGGACATTATACAATATCCTGTGCCGATTACTTGCTGCTCTGCATGAATTCTGTCAGTGACTCATGACCAAGGGCATTCAGCTCCTTTTTGTCCAAGAGCACTTCCCATCATCTCATCTTCTCGTAAATACAAAATGAGAAGGATGGTATGTTTTGCTAAATAATTTCTTTGCCTTGCAAATAGCGATACATCAACACAGCCACGCCAAAAGCACCATCATTATTGCCATTGGAGATGTTTGGAGATGCTAAGGAGGCGATGACCTAGTTGTATTATCACCATATCATTAATGCATCGACCCAGGCAATGACCCAGAATACAGATGCAATTCTCACCGCAGCAAATATTGGAATTTGAGTTCAATAAAATATCACAAATTAAGAAACAATGAAACGATTGTCAGAAAAACCTACCTGGAACACTGATGCCTTTCAAGGAATGAAATGTATCACCTTCACCTGATCGGGCTTACGTGTGACTCTAGACCCATAGCAATGTTGTTAACTCTCAGCTGCCGTTTGAAATGTCCAATCCCAGCCACTCAGTTCTATCACTCATGATGAAGTCTCAAAGAAATTAAACCAAACGGAACTAAGCATTGAATGCTTACAGCCCACAGACTGCAGTGGTCAGGAAGGCAGCTCACCAAGATCTTCTCAAGGACAACGTGGAAAGGGAATTACATGCTGTCCAACATCCCATTAATGAATTTTTAAAAAGATGATTACTCTCAGGAAAAGGATACAACGGGACATTACTCAATTCAAACCGGGACATTGATTTATACCATACATGGACAGTATTTCCGTTAATATGGCAACAGGAAAAAACTACATAAGAATAATCTTGATTTTTATTTCCATTCCAGCTTGTCATCAACAATTCCTCAATTTGCTCTTTCTCTCTATCTCTCTCTTTCTCTATCTGTTCAACTCCCTCCTTCTCCTCTTCACAACAGATGTCTCTATCACCAACATCAATCACACTATTTCCCAATTGTGTGCAGTTATGGTGGATGGTCATTAGATTCGAAATGTAAATTCTATGTTTCTCTCGATTCGAGACTGTTAAATCTGCTCGGTTTCTCTGGCACTTCATCATTCTCCTGATCTCTCGCATCATTTTTTCCCAACGTTTAGTGTTGTCATTGGACATGTTGTCTTCATCGCTGTTAAGGGCACAGTTGACCTAACTAAGTGTCCTTTACTGTGAGGCCATTCCTTAAGGCAGTATAGAGTCAAACACATTGTTTTGGACTGATGTCGTCTTTATCCAGACCAGGTAATAATGTTAAATTACTTTACCAGAGGACATCAGTGAAATAGATTAACGTATCGACAAAATAATAATGGGGTTATATTAGTGAAATTCACTTTTATTTCCAGTTCCTGTCATTTGAGTTTAAGTTCTCTCATCATCTGAGATAGAATTTGAAACAATGTCTTTAGTGTATAACCTGCACCACTGAATGATGTGGCCAGTGACATTACTATTCTGACACAGTGTCCCTGACATGAATTTACTTTAGAGACAAGAACCAAGGCATGATGGAAACATTGAAATGGAAAGAGTGATTAGAAGAGAGCTGGAACCATGAAGTCTGAAATTTTCCAAGGCATGTATAATGGTGTATTTAGCAACTGAACAAACGTCACGCTGTGGAATGGGGATACCAGTGATCTGGCAGTGGGTGTGTTTGTTGATGGAGAGATTGTGAAGTCATAAATCAATTCAGGGCAAATAGATACTTCCGGATTGTGAACAGTGTTTTCCTCAGATGTGTGTGAGGGCGGGGGTGTGGGCAGTTTTGAAATTTGTGGTAATGAATGGATTTGCAATTGAAACTGAAGACAGTCGTTTCCAACTTTGCCAAATATAGTCAACAGAAATTGCACTGAAGTTCACCATGGCTTATGGGACTAATAAATAGATAGAGACTTACCAGGAACACCAACAATAGCAAGCATGGGATAGTAACCAGCCTGAATAATCAGCAGTATACCGTATATCCGAAGTGGTAATCTGTTCCAATACCTGGAAACAAAGTAAAGACCCCAGGATAAACTCCTGTCCATTGTTGCAGCAATCCATCCTAGGGTTCTCAGATTCTGATCCATTGGTGCAGCATTCCAGTCTGCTGTTCTCAGATTCTGAACCATTGTTGGAACATTCCAGTCTACTGTTCTCAGATTCTGAACCATTGTTGAACATTCCAGTCTACTCTCAGATTCTGATCCATTGTTAGAACATTCCAGTCTACTCTCAGATTCTGACCTCTCCTCTCCCGTCTCTGCAACTGTTGATTCCTGTTAGTGTTGCAGGTGATGCATCTGCTGCTAAAGTGGGATAAGTCATTGTAAGAAGCCCTTTACTACTAGAAGAGGGAAAGCATCCAGCGACATCATTAAGATCCATGGAGACTGACATCAATCACAGTCATTGAACAAACAGATCTAGTTAACCCCTTTCAGTATGGTACAGATAACAACTAGAATTGATTGAATGTTTACATCACTGACTATTGGTCACATCTCCCATCGCCAATTGCTCTCGTAAAGTTAGTTATGAGGAAGAATGATGGATGTTTCCTTATCACAGGCTAAATGTTTCTGCTGTGTTGTCCGTTTCCAATGCTGTAACCACCTGAACACCGCTCCCCCAACACAGTCACCCATAAAATACGCAATCTAGATGTAGTTAAGTTGCTGATCTCTTCTCAACTAGACCAGACGCCAGCCAATAGATTCTCAGTGGGAATTTTGGCCCTGACCATACACAGGAAGTGTGGATCTGTCTGGACATTCTTCTCGTTGCTCTAATAAAACAATGTTGAACCTTCAACACACAATGCGATTCAGCTTTGTTTTATGTAAACTCACCAACATTCGAATCAAAATTATTGGCTTCAAAGCAGGAGGACTTACATTTCTTGAATTCAGCCCAAAGGCATATGTGGCATGTTGTCACAAAGCAGTTGCTTTTACAAGGTTATGTTGTCTTTATTTTAATAAAGAGGGACTAAATGAACGAAGATTCCAACATGTCTGAACTTTGAAAGTTTCATTGGGATCCTTTTGTTTCGTTATTACAGGTAATGCCTCAGCCAGAAGGCTTGCTAGTCTTCAATAAGAAACTTGTATAATCAAGAGGACGCGGCCAACTCTCTAACTGGAGAGGTCTGATCAGTCCTGGGGTTAGTTAAGTCAGGGTCACTGTTGGAACTGGGCGCTCTCCCCCTCCTTCTGTCCTTCTGGCCTTATAACCTGTAAGCCTTTGTGTCAATTTTACTCTTGGTGCTCAGGGGTTTGCTCATTGGGATTGTTGAAAGTAATTTGGAACAGGATCCTTAAGTCTAGCTAGCCTGTCGGTTTATATAGGATTTGATATTCAGGAATTCTATTTTTGGTTTGTTGTGTTTCATTTGGTAATTTTGAAAATAAATTCTATTTGTTTAAAACTCGGCAGTCTGGCCAGCTAATTCACTCTGGGAAGATCCACTCTACATTAACTTTTTAGAAATAACTTTGTTACGGTCTGGGCTAGTTGCTTAACATGTTCAGTAGGGTCGGGCCTGTTCCATAACAGAATGGGGGCCATTTGCGGGCTTTAGGCAGCGAGTGGCAAGTATTAGTGTCTCCTATTTCGTGTGTTGATTTCCTGGGGACACAGATCTTTAGATCGCAATGGCTCTTGCAGGAACCAAGGATGTTTTGGAGGTGGAAGAAGTGACCTTGGGGATTTTAACAGAATGCACATAAGTCCAAGCTGTGGGAATGAGTAGACAAGCTTGCTTTGAAGCTACCTCCCAACGTGAGGAAAGATGAGATGATTGCAGCAATATCTCAGCATTCCAATTTTCTGGAAACTCCATCAGGATCTATAGAGATGAGCAAACTTCAATTGCAAATGACGCAGCTTGAGTTAAAAGCGGAAATGAGGCAGTTTGAGTTATGGCTAAAATCAGAAGAGAAAGAAAGAGGATGAATAGTTTTAGCAGAGGAAAGGAAAAAAACAATGAATGTCCTTAGCAGGAGGGAAAGAAAAATAGAGAGGGTTTGTGCTTCAGAGATGGATACTTAGAATGGAAAGTCAACTTAAAAGGATGGGGATGAAGGGTGAAGGGTGAAGGTGAGCTTAGTGAAGAACAGTGAGGATGAGCAAAACCATGGTAGTCAAAAGCCTGATGAGAAACGTTTTAAATATATCCACGCCTTGCCTAAACTTGATTAGTAGGATATGGAAACCTTTTCCATTTCATTTGAAAAAGTGGCAAAACAATTGCAGTGGCCAGTGATCATGTGGGTTTTGTTAATCCAAACCAAAACTTACAGGTTGAGTTCGGCAAGTATTCACAACACAACACTATCCGATGAGGGATCGGTGGTATATGAGGACGTAAAGAAAGTGTATATGAGCTTGTGCCAGAATCCGACAGACAACGTTTCAGGAATAAAAGGAGGGATCCTGATCAAGCATATATTGAGTTTGAAAGGATCACACAAAGTAATTTTGAAAGCTGGAAAAGAACTTTACAATGGTCTGAGAGAGACAATTACTTTGGAGGAGTTCAAAGATTCACTGCCTGACATAGTGGAAACACATTTGGAAGAGCAGAGAGTTAAAACAGCAAGGCTAGCAGCTTAAGTGGCTGATGATTATGAATTGGTTCATAAAACATGGTTTGGCTTCAAGAATCTATTTCAGTCCAGGAGGCATAGAAACTGGGGCAAAGAGAAATCCTCACGTGGGAGGGAAAGGTAAATCTCGAAGAAGGTCATAAGGATAATTTCGCACAGGCTAAAAAGTAAACACTTGTAGGAAACAAAAAAGTTTAAAAGTCCGGTGCTTTCATTGCAATAAATTAGGTCACATGAAAGCACTGTGTTGGTGGGCTCAGGAAAAAAAAAACAGATGCAGAAAATCAGGATAAGCTTGGCATTTTTGTTGGAGTGGTAACAGAAGCACAGTGGAAACTAGAAAGCTGCATCAGTGTGCATAAGCTGATCAGAGGTTTGTTAAAGAGGAAATGGTAGATCTGCTTTGAAAATATACCTGCAAAAGGAAAGTTTACAGACATAGGGCATGTAAAGAGGATGCCCTCTTTATCCGTAATGCTGAAAGATCAGGAGTTATATACTCCAGAAGGGCTATTTCCAGGAAGAGGAAATACTAAAGAGAATTCACCTTGAAACAAAAAGCGCATAATGATGTAAAGCGAGGCTAGTGTCCAGAAAAGTGTAGAGAAATTGTGGCATGAGTATTGGAAAATCTCTCAGCTTCAGGAATACAATCTATCCTTGCACAAAATACAGCTGATTCACTGTTGGAGTGCTGCCTACTCTGGTTGAAAAGCCAGTGGAGACGCAGGCAACTAAAGCAATGCAGGAGTCTTATCCTGGAAGTTTCCTGAGTGTGGGTAACGAAGCCCCAATGTGACCAATTGAAACAGGAGATATCAAAAATGTGAAGATGAGGAAGCGGAAATGGCATTTACAGAGACTTTGTTCCATCACATATTTGTGGGAAAAAAAACTATTGAGCAAACAGGGCATCATGCAAATATTTTAATTCATTTAAACTAATTGAGTTACAGCATAAAGATAAAAGGTTAAAGCAATTTTATCAAAAAGCATATACGTTAGGAATTTTGAATGTATCTCTGAGTGTTATTACCCTAAAAAATGGAGACTATCCCACACTCAAGGAGATTATAATTGGGCAGAAGTTCATCAAATCGTATTGCCAACGGGATACAGAAAGCAGGTGATGTGAATGGTGCATGAGCTACCACCGAGAAGTCATTGAGGAGTGAGGAAAACACAGGCTGAAAGACAAAGACATTTTTACTGGCCTGGACTGCAACAGAATGCAGTTGAATTATGCCAGACGTGTCATACGTATCATGTAATTGGAAAAAAAAGACACAAGCGATGAGAAAACCTGCGCCTTTCTTAACTATTCCTGCATTTTAAGAACCTTTCACAAAACTCTTGAATGATTGGCTATGTCCCCGAACTCAAACAAAAAGGTGGGCACCAGTATTTGTTAACAATAATCTATGCATCGACTAGATTTCCAGAACCATCCCAAGCTGCAGTGTCACATCTAAAAGAATTGCAAAGGTATTACTCTTTTAAAAAATAAACATGTATTACCAATAGAGATACAGTGAGGTCAAGGTTCAAACTTCACATTTAATTTATTCACTATGATGTCTTCGGAAAAAAGCAATTCAAATAGACTGCATACCATACAAAATTGTAGGGAGCGCTAGAAAGGTGACATTAAACATTAAAGACCATGTTGAGGGCTTATGGTCAGGATTATCCAGATGCGTTTTGTGATCAGGGATGCACCAAATTAACAGAGCAAATTCAATCTATTTGAATTATTTTTCGGACAGGACCATTAATATTGATTAAGGAGAAAATAGTAAATCAGAAGTCAAAGGCCATACAACTGGATTAGGTCTCAAACTTTAGGGAACGATTAAAAGTGTTGGGGAGTTGGCTGCGCAGCATTTAAAATTATTGCAGCATGCAATAAAGCAGGAAGCGGACAGGAAATTAAAAAAAAGGTTTGTGGACCTTATCAAATACAACGGATATAGAGTGAGGATAACTACTTGATAGGGATTCCAGAAAGAAAGAAATCTCACAGCGTATGTCATGTGAATAGGCTCAAAATGTACTTTGATGGGGAAGGAAAGCCAGAGGACAAGGTGGTAATGATTACGGCACAAAAGTAAAACCAAGTTCAGAGGATTATGAATCGGATCGGACATTCTTCAACTTAAAGTGGACAATGAGTTACTTGTCAAAACTTGGGATGATTTATTGATTTACCTTGATGAGAAAAATTGAAATGATCAGAAAGACATATTACTATCACATGTGGAATTTCGCAGATATTAACTTGGAAGGACATTGTGCATAATGGAGCTAGAGGAGATGTCTTTACCATTAACCAACGCCCTTACAGGCCTAATCCTCTAAAGTTGGCACACGCTCAGAAGGAGATTGAATGCCAGCACTAAGATGAAATAGTCAACATGTGTTACAGTGACTGGAAATCACCCATAGTCATGGTGCCAAAGCCAAATGGGATCCAATGATTATGTGTGGGCGCTCGTAACGTCAATGCAGTTTAAAAGGTTGATGTACACCCAGTTCCACGGTTGGAAAACTGAGTTGAAAATATGGTACACGCAACTTCCATTTGGTATGAAAAATGTGCCATCCACATTTCAGGGACTAACCAATAAATTGCCGGATTATTCAAACTGTGGTTTACATTGATATCCGTGTGATCTTCAGTGATTCATGGAAGGAACACTCCAGCATCAATCAGACTTGTGCGATAGACTTCTGAAGGCAGGTTTGGTGGTAAACCGAGCGAAAAATGAATTTGCCAAAGCAAAAGTGACCTTCCTTGGACATGCTATTAGTCGTAGATAAATGTGCCATGAGATTTTAACGTGACGTTAATTGGGGAATTTCGCATCCTGTTGACAAAAGGAGCAGTTCCTGGGATTAAGTCAATTTTATCGAATGTTTGTGCCTCATTTTCGAAGTGTGACTCACCGAATTGTTAAAGAAAGGCAACAAGTTTCATTGCACAGAGGACTGTCAGAAGGCATTTGACAACATTTGAAATATGTGTTAACCACTGCCCACGATCAGACACACCTGATTATGCAAAACCATTCAAGGTGGATTTGAATGCGAATGATGTGAATTTCGGTGTTGGGCTCTTGCAGGAAGATGACGGGAAGACAGAGAGACTTACTGGGTATTCCTCCAAGAAGTTGAATGATTATTCGTAGAAGTATTTAACAGTTGAGAAAGAGACGATGATCTTTGTGTTGCAATGACAACATTTTATTGTTTATATTAACAGCAACGTATCAGAGACAACCATTTACAGTGATCATAACTCAAAGAAGTCTTTTTGAGAAATGTTAGGACAAAAATGCGAGACTGTTTAGCTGAAGCCTGTTGCTCCAGCCATTCAATTTGAACATTTTGCACGTGGCAGGTCTTGAAAACATGATTTACAATACATTGTTGAGACTTGAGTGAATATGGAGGTAATTGTGCATGTTTGCATGTCTATAGTAAACAAATGTACATACTCATTGTAGAGTACGAACTACCATTTTTGGGAGTTTTGAAATCTGAAGCCATTCAGATATTGAAGATTCGGTTTTGATATTGGGGGAGTTGTCACACAGGTGTTACCTTTACAAGGTTATGTTGTCCAAAACCTTTTTCAGAGAGATTCTAAGCGACCCAATGTTCCAACATGTCTCAATTTTGCATGCTTCATTGGGGTCCTTTGTTTTCTTTTACCTAACAGATAACGCCTCGGGCAGAAGGTTTTCAAGCCTTTTAATAAACCTGGTATAATCAAGGGGATGTGGCCAGCTCTCCAACTGCACAGGTCAGTTCAGTTCGGGGGTTAGTTGAGTCAGGTTCACTATTGAAACTGGACGCTGTCCCCCTCCTTCAGTCATCTGACCTCATAAACTATAAGTTTTTTGTGTAATTATTACTCTTTGTTATCAGAGGTTTGTGTATTGGGTTTGTTGCAAATAATTTGGATCAGCATTTTTAATTCGAGGTAGCCTGCCAGTTTCGGATAGATTGAATTATTCAGGTACGGTGTTTTCAATTCATTGTGTTTCATTCCTTATTTTTACAAATACATTCTGTTTGTTTCAAAGTCGCCAGTCAGACCAACTAATTCACTCTGGGAATATCCACTATACACTTACGTTCAACAAATGGCAACATTACGGACTGGGTTACGTGCTTAAGAATGTTTTGAGTGGTCGGGCCTGGTCCATAACAATGTACAATAACCTTGTTTATTAAAAGTCATGAATTAATGAGTAAGGGATGGAATGAATATGATCATGGCTTTGAGACAGAAAGGGCTGCGGCCAGTGGCTGAGGAGACCTGAGGGGAGTGCAGTAATATCTCCCAGTCACTAGTATTCTGCCATCACTGTCTCTGACAAATGGAATGACATGCAGTGCAGAGCAAGATAACATATGACCTTTAGTACATGGAATGTTGAACGACAATGTGAATGGAATAGGACAATTGTAAATGTGATGTACATAATCATATGTTATATATAGACTGGTTAATCACAGGTCATACAGGTTGTTAAGATTGTTTATATCGGGACGGGATATACAGAAATAAAAACAGACACGGATTACAAAAAGTGTTGGGTTACAGTGAGTTACAGCAGAGTAAGAGTGAAGACACAGCTCATACCGAGCTGGTATAGAGATGATGGGCTGCATGACAACTATTGTAATTATTCAGAGAAACGTGTTGAAAATGTTCAGTGACTGAGGAGACAAGTCTAGTCATGAACACACAGGTAATATCGTAACTAATAAACTATTCCTACTTTGCATCAAAGTAGCTGTCTCTAAAAGGCCTTGTAAATCAAAATCACATTGGTGAGATCCGCGCATTTGTTTTCAGAACTTAAAGAAGAAATAGACTTTAGCGTAATACATGTGTCACTGGCACAAGTGATAGGAACAGGAATGGAGTATATTGTCCAAATATAACCAACATCCAGACCAATCAAGAAAAAGTGGAAATCAGAAATGCAAATGCAAAATGATGGAGAAAAGCAACAGATGTCACAGGATCTGGGCAGAGAAACAGAGTTATCAAGTCTTATATGAACCTATCTTGAACAAGTTATGTTGGACTCAAAAAAAGTTAATTCCATTTTTCTCTGCTCCAATCCTGCCTGAACAGTGGGGTTTCTCTCCAGCACTTTCAATGGGTGCAATGGCAGGAAACAGGGTAATGGTGAACGGTTGCTATTCGAACTGAAGGCTTGTGCCCAGCAGTATCCCACAGAGGTTGTTCTGAGTTTTCTTTGTTTGTCATTTATGCAAACGATTTGCATGAAAATATCGAAGGCATGATTCATAAGTTTGTGGATGACACCAAAACTGGTGGCACAGTCAAAACTGAAGATTGTTTTCTAAGAATGTAAAAGGATCTTGAGGAAATGCGTCAATAGACTGACAGATAATAGATAGAGTTCAAGCTGGATGAATGTGAGGTGGAGGCAATAGTGTGGGTTTGTTGCTGTCTGTTGCACCAGGAATGGGATGATTTTATTTCCCATCTCCTGGGTTCAAAACATCGATATCCTTCATGATCTTTGAGAGGGATATCCCTCTCTATGGTTACCCTCTTGCTGTTAATGTAGTTGCACAATATTTTTGGATTATCCTTCACCTTATCTACCCATACTACCACATACCGCCTTTTTGATTTCGTGATTTCTTTCCAAATAATGCCCCACACTCTTTGTATTGACTAAGAGATTAAATTGAATAAAGTTGTCTATATCTAAACTAAGGTTTTCTTTGATTCTTGAATAAAATCTCAATAACTGTAGTTGTCCATTGTTGCTTAATCTTCCCTTCACTTTAACAGGAACATAATGCCTCTCAACTCCCGTCGTCACTCTGTTGAACGCCTTCCACTTGTCAGACATTGTTTTACCTGCTGAAAGTCTTCTCCAATCAAGCTTGATATGTCCTTGTTCCATGCCATTAACGTTTATGGTACTCCAATTAAATAAAACATTAATGAAAGACTTATTCTTTTCCATAACCATTATGAAACTAATAGAATTATGATTGCAATGCCCAAAACATTCGCTCTAGTTTACTTCAGTCACTTGCCCTGCCTTTTGCACAAAAGAAGGCCTAGTTTTGCTCCATCTCTGTTAGAATCATCCGGATATTGATGAAGACAATTTTCGTGAACATATTTGACAAATTCTTCACCATCCAACCATTTAACTGTGGTAGGCCCAATCAATTTTAAGAAAATTGAAATCCCCCATTATTACAACCTTATTAAGCTTATATATATTCGAGATTTCCCTTCATGTTTGTTTCTCAATTTCTTTCTTACTGACGGAGAGCATATGGTACAATACAATCAACGTGCTCTTTCCTTTCTTCTTTTTAATTTCGACCAATATATTTTCACTGGACGGCTTTTCACAAAACAGCATTTAGTGCAATCTGTTCAAAGTGAACTTTATTTTCTTATTTTTAATACTAGCTGCATATTTTAACTGGATTTTTTTTTCAGAAATATCTTCCCCAGTTCCAGCCATAATTTATTCCTTAATCAAAACCGGCAGACTGCCACCTCCCTGCCCTCCGCATATATTTTCCACCCTTTCTATGATTCTTAACAACTGAATTGCCATCTCTCAGCTTGAACATTCCTCGGGCGAAAGTGAGGACTGCAGATGCTAGAAGTTAGAGTCGAGAGAGTGGTGCTGGAAAAGCACAGCAGGTCTGGCAGCATCCAAGGAGCAGGGAAATCGAGGCTTCAAGCAAAATCCCTTCATCAACCCATTCCTGATCAAGGGCTTTTGCCCAAAACGTCGATTGTCCTGCTTCTCACTTGCTGCCTGGCCTGCTGTGCTTTCCCAGTACTACATTTCCGAGTTGATCATCTCTCAACCAATTTTCTGTAATGCATGTAGTGTCCCAATCCCATGTTCTTAAACATGCCCCGAGTTCATCAGCCTCCCCTGTAAGACCATTCATATTGAAATAAATGCAATTTCGCGCTTCAGAATTACTATATACTTTTGACTCTCTCGTTTTTCTTTTCTAATTGCTGTGCACTCCTCACATTCATAAACTTCTCCATCCATCCTACCATTTATAATTCTACTTGGAATATCCTCCTTGTCAACTCTATCAACACAAAGTCTCCCTACATAGAAGGAGCAAATCTCCCTGCTAAGATATTGGTTGCTTTCCAGTTTAGATTGGACCAATTCTTTCTGAACAGGTAATTTCTATTCTAAAATAGATTCCAATTTCCCAAAAATCGAAATCCCTCAATAACACAGTAGCTCTTCAGCCGTTTGTTTTTCTCTTAACCTTTTGTTCCTTCCCAGTTGGGTTTGGCATTGGAGTAAACCATAAAGTTTTGCTTTAAAGGTTGTATTATTCATACTCGAACTCTCTTCTTAAGTTCACTCTGTACTGTTTTAATCTTTCCCTAAAAATATCTTTCCTGCCAATATCTACAGTAATATTTCTCTACTCAATCTCACCTTGAACAACTTGCTTGAAATGTTTCGAGACGTTCTTAATCTTAGCACAGGCAAATAAACAAAGCATCCTGAATTAACGGTCACTGCCACAGAATATTGTGTTAGTGCGCCTGATAGAAAAGTTCATGGAAGCAATAATTCTACTAAATCACCGCAAAAGCTGTGGAACATAAGAATCATTCCAAGTGTCCAATAATTGATTGCTCTTCCATTTTCCTCAGAGAGACAATCCCCTTCAGCTGTTCTAAAAGATGAAAAGCATTTTGGTAGAGGAATAGCCAACGGAAAATTTTGAAGTATTTTCTTAATTTTCCTGAGAACCACACATCTATATGACTGATATGCTGGATAATACTTTTTTCCAAATCTTCCAACCGTCGTCTCTGTGCCTTATATGAGACCTTAATAATATTATGCCTAAAAGCAGAACTTTTTTACGGCACCTTCTGTTACCTTTCATTGCCTACAGACAATGTTAAAATTGAAAAATATATACATATAGGTATCAAACATAGAAAAATTAAACAAAATCAACCATTTAGCTAATTGAATTAATAAAAATACTCCTCTTCAATAAAGTCCGATAAGAACATAGTCTTCTCCAGAGCTGAAAATGTGTAGGATTCTCCGGAATGAAGGTACACCTCCTTATTTTAATAAATTAATTTTACAAAACCAATCAAACTTCTGCAGTATAATAAAAGAAACTTTTTAAAACAAAAATAGACTTTTCGTTTTTTTTGTAAAGCACCCTTAAACAACTCTTTTTTAAAAATGTTCGTTTATAAGAAAATCATGAGTGTTTTTGCTTTTTTGTTTGTTTTTGAATGTTAATAAAACAAAATGTAAATAATTATGTTAAATTAATAAACTATAATATCAAGTGAAAAAAAGTATCTGTTAAATATTTAATTGCCTGCATTTCCAGGAGCAACTAGAAGATCCGTGATGCTCTAAGAACATTTTTTGAAAATGTTTTTACAATAAGAAGAAAAGTGGCCATATAATTTATTAATTTGTTTCCAGTTCAAGGTGGAATTGACGATATGATTTGATCTCCTTCTGTAAGTCTATATATAGAATTTAGTTGAATCTGTATCCTCTTCACTCCAACTATTTCAAACAAAATTATGAATCTGTCACTATCGTCGAGACGGAAACTTGCTTTAGCTCTGACTGTTGCAGGGAACGATACAAAGAACATTTTCCAGGTCCACATGGAACACAACTGTTACAGTGAAAGCCACCTAAATCTAATCAAATACTAATTAGGTATAAGCTCATCAATAAACCCCACAGATGAGCATCGTACAAAAGTAGAATTCAGCTCCATGTCCAAAATAAAATTTGTGGCTCCCTCGTAAAAAAGAACTCAACTGCATCACGCTGTAAATTCACCAAAATAGGAAAAAAAACAAGAGAATGGAATTCACGATGATTTCCCTGTGAACAACATCTGAAGAACAGGAGAAAATCAGGGCTAAGTTGTGAACTTCATAAACGATGATGATGAGAATGGCAGGGATGGTGTTTGGAGGGAATGATAAATGATGTTGTGGATGACGCAAAGATGAGCTGGTGGTTCACGATGAGGAGGAACGCGTGAGAGGACAGGATTGTAAAAACCGGTTGTTCAGGTGGAC
This sequence comes from Hemiscyllium ocellatum, assembly GCF_020745735.1. Lineage (NCBI taxonomy): Eukaryota > Metazoa > Chordata > Chondrichthyes > Orectolobiformes > Hemiscylliidae > Hemiscyllium > Hemiscyllium ocellatum. Next base: position 27,681,485 of record NC_083446.1, read on the forward strand.
AGATCAATCGCTAATGAAATTTAACACTGATACCTTTCAGACGTTACATGACAAGAGTGTACTCAAACTGAAGAGAGGCTGGGTCTACTTGATTTTACTTTTAAGCAAAGAAGGTTGAGAGGTGCTCCTGATGGGAGTGTTTAACAACATGAGGGGTTTAGACAAAGAAAATAATGATTGGCTCTTCCCCTTACTCGAAGACTCAATAATAAGGAAATAATTCATTGAACTAAATTCATTGAAATAATACACTGTTTTTCCATTCCACTCGTCATTGTGCTCTAACACAGGCACATTTTCCTAACATGATCCAAAGACCAATATTTGCCTGTTCCTTGACATGCTGAGACCTATGTAAAGAATTAAAAGGGACTTACCTCGGGATTCGGGCCTCCATTTGGTGAGAGATGTGAGGGTCGGGCGAACGACTTCTGGGAAGTCATATATTTGTGTGGTTGCGTTACCCAAAACACTACACATGTCGTGTTTCCCACCCATCTCCTCCTCTGACCAAAAAAATACTTCTGTGCGCCAGATTGGTAAGGTAGCGAGTTTATTTTTTATTCCTTATTTTTCAACAGTCTCTTTGGGAATTTAGAATAATGGGAATGGAGATGAGGGCAGTTTAATGTTCCTCCTGCAGAATGTGGGAGGTCAGGGTCACCACTCGTGTCCCTGCTGACTACATCTGCGGGAAGGGCACACAACTCCAGCTCCTCGAAAACCGCATTAGGGAACTGGAGCTGGAGCTGCATGAACTTCGGATCTTTCGGGAGGCAGATGGAGTTATTGAGAGGAGTGACAGGGACGGAGTTATTTCTCAGGTACAAGAAAAAGCCAAATGGGTTGCAGTCAGGAGATGGAAATGGAACCGGCAGGCAGTGCAGGGATGCCCTGTGGCGATTCAGCTCAACAATAAGTATACCATTTTGGACACTGTTGGGGGGGGGGAACTTACCAGGGGAAAACAGTGGGGCACAGAGCTCTGGCACAGAGTCTGTCCCTGATGCTCGGAAGGGAAGGGGGAAGAGGAGCAGAGCAGTAGTCATTGGGGATACCATAGTTAGTGGGACAGATAGGAGGTTCTATGGAGAGGAGAGAGACTCACGGTTCATGTGTTGCCTCCCAGGTACCGGGGTTCATGATGTCTCTGATCGTGTTTTTGGGTCCCTTAAAGGGGAGGGGGAGCAGCGCCAAATCGAGTTCCGCATAGGCACCAATGACATAGGTAGGAAGCGAGACGGGGATTTCAGGCAGAAATTCAGGGAGCTAGGATGGAAGCTTAGAGCTAGGACGAGCAGAGTTGTTGTGTCTGGTTTGTTGTCCATGCCACGTGCTAGTAAGGCAGGGAACAGAGAGAGAGAGGAATTGAACACGTGGCTACAGGGAAGTGCGGGAGGGAGGGCTTTGGATTCTTGGATATTTGGGGCTCTTTCTCGGGTAGGTGGGACCTCTCCAAGCAGGATGGTCTTCATCTGAACCAGAGGGATACCAATATCCCTGGGGAGAAATTCGCGAAGGCTATTTTGGTGAGTTTAAACTTATCCAGCAGGCGGATGGGAATCAAAATTGTAGTTCGATATAGAAAGGATTGAGAGTCGGGTGGTCCGAAATCAAGGTTCAGGAATGCAGAATGGAACCAGCAAGCAAGAAGTTGATTGGAAGTGTGTCTACTTCAACGCCAAAAGCATCCGGAATAAGGTAGGTGAACTTGCAGCATGGGTTGGTACCTGGGTCTTCAATGTTGTGGGCATTTCGGAGACATGGTTAGAGCAGGGACAAGAATGTCCGTTGCAGGTTCCAGGATTTAGAAATTTCAGTATGAACAGAGAAGATGTTAAAAGGGGGGAGGTGTGGCATTGTTAGTAAAGGACAGTATTACACTTGCAGAAAGGATGCTTGGGGAATCGTCAACTGAGATAGAATGGGCTGAGGTTAGAAACAAGAAAGGAGATGTCATCATGTTGGGAGTTTTCTATAGGCCTCCGAATAGTTCCAGAGCTGTAGAGGACAGGATAGTAAAGATGATTCTTGATAGGAGTGAGAGAGACAGGGTAGTTGTCATGGGGGACTTCAACTTTCCAAATATATACTGGTAACAATATGTTACAAGAAATATAGATGGGTCAGTTGTTGCCCAGTGTGTGCAGGAGGGCTTTTTGCCACTGTATGTAGACAGGCCAACAAGAGGCCAAGTCACATTAGATTTGGTACTGGGTAATGAGCCCGGCCAGGTGTTAGAAAAGGAGGTAGGTGAGCACTTTGGTGGTAATGATCACAATTCTGTTATGTTTACTTTAGTGATAGAAAGGGATAGGTGTTTACCATTCGACAAGATTTACAGCTGGGAGAAAGGCAATTACAATGCGATTAGGCAAGATTTAGGAAGCATAGGACGGGGAAGGAAACTGCCAGGGACGGACACAATAGAAAAGTGGAGCTTATTCAAGGAAAAGCTCCTGAGTGTCCGAGATAAGTATGTACCTGTCAGGCAGAAAGGAAGCTGTAGTGCGCAGGAGCCGTGGTTTACGAAGGGAGTGGAATCTCTGGTCAAGAGGAAGAAGAAGGCCTATGTTAGGATGAGATGTTAAGGCTCAGGTATGGCGCTGGAGGGTTACAAGATAGTCCGGAAAGATCTAAATAGAGATCTCAGAAGAGCCAGAAGGAGACATGAGAAGTTGTTGGTGGATAGAATCAGGGTAAAACCTAAGGCTTTCTATCGGTATTTAATGAATAAAAGAATAACGAGAGTAAGATTAGGGCCAAACAAGAAGAGTAGTGGAATGTTGTGTGTGGAGTCAGAGGAGATAGGAGAAGCACTAAATGAGTATTTTTCGACAGTATTCACTCTAGAAAACGACAATGTTGTCGAGGAAAATACAGAGGTATAGGCTACTAGACGAGCTGTGATTGAGGTTCACAAGGAAGAGGTATTAGAAATCCTGCAGAATGTGAAAATAGATAAGTTCCCTGGACTGGATGGGATTTATCCTAGGGACCTTTGGGAAGCCTGAGAGGTGATTGCGAGCCTTTGGCATTGATGTTTAAATAATCATTGTCTACAGGAATAGTGCCAGAAGACTCGAGGCAGGCAAAGTGGTTCCCCTGTTCAAGTAGGGGAGTCAAGATAACCCTGGTAATTATAGACCAGGGAGCCTTACTTCAGTTGTTGCTAAAGTGTTGGAAAAGGTTATAAAAGCTTTGAGTTATAATCATCTAGAAAGAAATAATTTGATTAGGGATAGTCAGCACGTTTTCGTGAAGGGTATCGTTCCCCACAAGCCTTATTGAGTACTTTGAGAAGGTGACCAGACAGGAGAAATGAAAGCAAACCGGTTAATGGGGTGTCTATGGATTTCATCCAGGTGTTCGGCAAGGTTCCCCACAGTAGGCTATTGTACAAAATGCGGAGTAATGGGATTGTGGGAGATATAGCAGTTTGGATCAGTAATTAGCTTGCTGAAAGAAGACAGAAGGTGGTGATTGATGGGAAATGTTCATCCTGGAGTCCCGTTACTCGTGGTGTACCGCAACGGTCGGTGTTGGGTCCACTGCTGTTTGTCATTTTTATAAACGACCTGGATGAGGGCATAGAGGGGTGGGTTTTACAATTTGCATATGACACTAAGGATAGTGATGAAGGATATTGTATTTTACAGAGAGACAGAGATAAGCTGCAGCGCTGGGCTGAGAGGTGGCAAATGGAGTTTAGTGTAGACAAAGGTGATTCACCTTGGTTCAAGTAAACAAATTGCAAAATAATGGATTAATGGTAAGATTATTGGTCGTGTAGATGAGTAGAGAGATCTCCATGTCCAGGGACACAGATCCTTGAAAGTTGCCACCCAGTTTGACAGGCATAAGTGTTTTAGCTTTTTATTAATCGAGTGATCGAATTCCAGAACCATGAGGTTATGCTACAGCTGTACAAAACTCTGGTACTTGGAGTATTGTGTACAGTTCTGGTCAACACATTATGAGGAGGATTGGAAAGGTTGCAGAGGAGATACCAGGATGTTGCCTGGTATGGAGGGGAGGTCTTATGAGGAAAGGCTGAGGGACGTGATGCTTTTCTTGTTGGAGAGAAGAAGGTTCAGGGGTGACGTAATAGAGATATATAAAATAATCAGAGGGTTAGATAGGGTGAGGCAGGGAGAGCCTTTTTCAAAGTCTGATGACGGCGACCACGAGGGGAGGGGAGGCGTAGCTTTAAATTAAGGGGTGATAGATATCGGACAGATGTCAGAGATAGTTTCTTTATTCTGAGAGTAGTAAGGTTATAGAATGTTTTGCGTCCAACGGTAGTTGATTCGCCAACTTTAAGTACATTTAAGTCTTAATTAGACAAGCATATGGACGTACATGGAATAGCGTAAGTTAGATGGGCTTCAGATTGGTATGACAGGTCGATGCAACATCGAGTTCCGAAAGGCCTGTACTGCGCTGTATTGTTCTATGTTCTATGACTTATATCCACTTCACATCTTCCTTTTCTAATCAATTCAATGTTTGTATTCTCTCACAATACCTTCAACACATTTTTCATAAGATATAGAGTATGGACACTTGCGAACAAAATTGATGACATAATATTTTTACTCAATATCTAACTTATATATTTGCAACAATGCTGACGTGTTTTTTTGTCCCATCACCCAGTTTCAGCCTGAAGTTGCAGCAAATAGTCATTAAATATCAAAAGAATTGCCAAGTCTTTAATTCTGATCTAAGTGCTCATTTGTCTCTTTATTATGAAATGGGAATATTAATTACGGACTGTCTATCTGACTGCAACATTTTGATGTGGATTACTCCAGGCAATTAAACATCAGGAGGTAAGAACAGGGATAGGCCAGCTGGTTGCCAGGCCTGCTGTGGGAATCAACAAGGCGTCACAGTGATATTTTCTCCACACGGATGTCTTATTTCAGACACATAGAGCAACCTGCATCTCCCACAACGAAACCCCTCGACTCCTGTGACCCCAGCCACCAACGGTGAATAAAATCCAAAAAACTGTAGATGGTGCAACACAAGAAAATAGAAATTATGACTGGTCAAAGGAAATTCAACGGTGCAGTTAACCACATTAAACACCATCTACCAGATATAGCAATCTGCCCCATTTTCTAACCCGACCATTGTTCATCTGTAAACTCTTTAGCTCCTCATTACATCCTGTTTTGCCACCTAGTTTAATACCATCTGTGAATGTAGTTGCTATACTCTGTCCCTCCTTCCACGTCATTTGGGCAGATTGTAAACAATTGAGGTCTGAGAACTGAACCCTGCAGCACCTCACTAGTTTCATTTCTCCAGGGAAAGACCATTTATCCAGATGCTCTACTTTCTGTTAGTCAGTCAATCCTCTATCCAATTGAATATTCTAACCTTAACCCTTCGGATCTAACCACCTAGATCAGTCCTTTATGCCGCATCTTGTCAAATGCCTTCTGAAGTTCAGATGTACAGCAGTTGCTGCATCCCCATTATTCACCTTCCTGGATACATTCTCAAAGAACTCCAGCAGGTTTGTCAAGCACAACCTGCCGATCATGAAACTGTGCTGACACTGGTGAATTGATTTTTGTTTCTCCAAGTGTTCAGTTATTTCATACTTTACGGTTGACTGAAGAAACTTCCCCACTACAGAGGTTAAACTCACTGGTCTACACTTTGTGAACTTTTGCCTATCTTCTGTTTTGGGAGCGAGTACTACATTATTAATTATTCAATACATCGGTACTGTTCCAGAATTCAAGGATTTTTTTGAATATCCTAACTAACACATCCACTATCTCTGCTGTTACATCCTTTAATATGATATATTGCAGTCCGAGGGTCTGACCTGCCATTCTTCACATCAATGTATTTAATATCTTCTTTCTCGTCATCGTACTTCCATCATGATCCTTTGTAGTTGTTTTAAATTTTGGGAAGAAATTATCTTGCACTGTGAAAACAGAAAGTGTTGGTTTTGCCTCTGCCATTTCTGGGTTCCCCATTATTACCTCGCCATTTTCATCCTCTCAAAGGCCAACATTTCATTTCAGTATTTTTAAACATTTGGACTACTCAGAGAAGTGTTCTTTATCATTTCTTATGTTTATTTCTCATTTTCCTTCATAGTCGTTTTGATGATGTTTTTAGTAGCCGTTTGCTAACAATTAAAGTGTTTTTCTTTAATTCATTAAAGGTTGAGCATATCACTGGTTAGACAGAACTCATTCTCTGTCCCTAATTGCCCAGAGGGCATTTAAGTGTCAACGAGATTTGTGTGGGATTGAAGTCACATGTAGGTTAGACCAGGTAAGGATGGTGGTTTCCGGACCTAAAGCACATTCATGAAACATATTGCTGTTTCCTCAATGAGCAATGGATTCATTATCATAAATATACTCTTAATTCCAGGTTCATACTGGATTTAAATTCCACCATCTGCTGTGGCAGCATTTGAACCCATGTCCCTAGAACATTATCTGGATCAGGAGTCAGCGATAATACCACCAGACAAGAACCTTCATGGTATTGTTGACTTCCTTGTTAAGACATAGATTGCTTTTCACTTTTTTACAATTCCTCTTCCACTCAGGATTACACTTTATTTGAGGGGTTTTGACGATCTCCCTAAGTAGTTGCCACTGTTCTTCAAATGTCTTGCACTTTAATCTTTTTGACACGTCCACTCAGGTCAAGTCCTTCCTCAGGCCAGTAAAATTATCATTGTCCAACACTAAACCTCTCCTATGTGACTCTATCTTCGCTGTTACAGTCTGAAAGTGAAACTCTAACATGTTATGGTCACTCTTTCTAAGATGATCCTGTAATACAATATGATCTATCACTCCTTCCTCATTATGTAATACCAAAGCCAGTTCTCTGGCTGGTTCCATTACAAGTTAATAAATGAAATAATTCATCATATATTCGACGAATTGTTCTTTGAGGCTCCCGTTTCCAAATTGATTAATCCAGTCAATTTGCATGCTCACATCCCCATAATCAGTCTTGTGCTCTTGTCTCAAGCCATCGTTATTTCCTGGTTCATGCTATTCCCGACTTTGAATGCAATTTGTCGGTGGGTGGGGTAGTTTGTGGGCTGGAAATGCTCCTACCAATAGTCTTCTTTCAATGTGTTTTATTTCAAACCAGACTGATTCATCAGTTTTCTCTCATGTGCTAATATCATTTCTTAATACAGCCTTGACATAATCTTTAACGAATACAGGCACTCCACCTGATGTTCCTTCCTGTCTGAATACTGAGTTACCTTGGACATTTAACACCCCAGTCCTGACCTTCACGTAACCACATTTCAGTCATGCCCACCATGCCATACCTATTTCTACCTGCTTGCGCTATCAGCTCATTCATTTTATTCCAAATGCTGCACACACTTAGTTAAAAAACGTTTTAACATAAGTTAAATCGATTTATCTTTCTCTTTCAATACAGGCGCTCCATCCTTATTTATTGATCCCTGATAATAGTGAGCCTATCACTTACTCCAACTTTCAACTCAAGTTTTTAAAATTGTTGTGATTAGTTCCCTCAGCATGGTCATTAAAATGGTTCTGTATGTTTATTTGACAAACTTTTATTTTCTGTTCATTTTCTGACCTGCTGCTTTGGTTCCCATCCTCCTGTATCATTAGCTTAAATGAGCTTAAATTAGATTAAATCATTAGTACGATCACACCTCACTTCCAGGATGTTGGAGCCTCTCCAGTTAAAGTGCATACTTCCCTTTTGTACAGTTCCTACCTGGCCTGAACGCGATCCAAATCATCCCAAAATCAGAAACCCTTCTCCCAAACTAGCTCTTTGCCACATATTCAACTCGACTATCTTCCTCTTCCTTGTCTCACTTCCAGATGCCCGGGGAGTAATCCAAAGAATATAATCCTGGAGATCCTGTTTTTAAACTCACTCCTAACTCCCTTAACTTTCTTAGCAAATCTTTTAACCTTTCACTCTTCTTACCGATGTCATTGGCGTCAATGTGAACCACGACCGCTGGCTATTTACCCTCCCACTTCAGTCTGCCCTGAGCATGTTCGGAGACATTCCTGATCCTGGCACCATCCACCCTTTTTATGAAGAAATCATAGAATCATAGAATCCCTACGTTGGGAAAACAGGCCATTTCAAACAGCACGTCCCTGCTGACCCTTTGAAGATTACCCTTTTCCGTCCCATTCCCCTACTCTGTTATTCTGCACTTACCCCTGACTAATGCACCTAAGCGGCATATCACTGAAAACTATTGGCAAAACACAAACAACCCAGACCCATTCCTCTACGTTATGTTGAATCTGCTTCCTCACAAGAAATAACTACAGAACTACTGAGCATTTCCAGCAACTTCTGGTTTTGTCACCGATGTTGATTGCATATTGATAATAACATATGCAACACACAATTGAGAAACAAAAGCTGAGTTTAAACTCTCAAGAGAAAACCAATAATTTGGTCGTTCAATGATCCCAGTAAAGATTCATTACATTACTGCTGTTTTGTCCATGTACATCATTTGTTCACTTTCCCAATCCATGAATAAAGGAGGTTTTTACATTTTTTTTTATATCAGAAAGCTTGGAAACGTTGCACATTTACTCTTTCATATGGGAATGTGATAACATCATATTCTTTCATCTCAGTCCAATTACACGGAATTATTCACAAAACGCACACATATAAACGCAAATGCACATACACACATACACGCACACATATACACACATACATGCAAGCACACACACACATACACACACGCACACAATGTAATTCTTTGTCGAAGAATACCAGTAACAATGTAAGTAATTGGAATGATAACTGGAAAGAAGGATTTAGGTAAAGAAAGGATGAGAGAAAATGGGTATTTGTGGAACAGAAAAGACTATCATGTGAACTTACTAAGTAGATCAAATTTATGGAAAGCTATGCAAGGCAGATAAACGTTATTGTTATGAAGGTGTAGAGATATATGTTACATTTAAGAGAGGCTGGAAGCTGGCACAAAGTGTTCTGAATGTAACATTTGACTGTGAAATCAATAGCTGAGTTGCCACGAAGCGAATACAAATTCAAATTCGGCCAGTTTAAATTTTGCCCCAACAAACTGAAATCAAATTGAGTTTGAAATACTTGATGACGTCAAAATCAATGAAATGGTCCAATGTTTAGAGGTATAAAACTGGACATTTTGAACATTTATGGGGAGATCTGCAAAGGACATCCAGAAAGATAGACTGCGAGTTGAAGGGCTTTCTGAATGGTACCTGTCTATAAGAGGTACACAGCAGAACATCGATGCCAACCGAGAAAACACTCTACAGAGGAAAGAGTACAAAGAAGAATCGACAAAGCTGACTGGTTTTGAAACGTGCCAAATTTTTTGGTAACCCTTAATCTTTTTTTTTGTTTTATCGGACAAGTATTGAGGAGTGGGAGGTCAAAGATATGTTCAACCAAAGAGAGTTCTTAATAGTTGTTTGTTTTATTATTCTCTGTTGGACTGAAATAACAAAATTGTTAATTTTACTTTAAATTGTGACCTCTGTAAATGGATCTTTGTCTCTAGAAATTTAACAGATTATGGCACAAAATGAACTTTTTCTGTGTAGCTGGTTAAATTAGGAGAGGGGTTATCCCTGTGTCGTAAAAGCTTGGGGGCTTTCGTCCACGATATGAACAGGTTTAGACAGATCCAGCCTGACATTTGAGCAGATTTGAATAAATTTGAGGGATGACGTTCGTGTCTGAGATCTTTGAATAAAACGTCAGTGAGACAACTTGATTAATTTCGATGACTTGTGTTTGTTTAAACTAAAAGTGACAGACATGGCTGTTAAAAATGTTAAGAGAGGTTTGAAGATGATTCTCAAATTTGTCACGAAATCTTAGAAGGAAAGATAAAGGCCTTAATACTGGAATTAGCAAAGAAGTTAGATTTGGATTTAACAAGGATAAAAGTAAAGCTGAAATTGTCCGGGAAATTTTCAAATACTAAGGTGTGTCAGAAATACAGGAAAGTGCAGGAGCGTGAGAACAAAAAACTTAAATTCCAATTGAGGAAAATGCAGTTTTAAAGTTAAACAAAGGGAGAGAAAGAGAGAGAGAGAAGAAACATAAAACAAGACAGAACAGAGAGACAGAGAAAAAGGAGAGAAGGAGAAGGTTCTTAGCTGACCAAAAAAGAGAGAATTTGAACTTGAGAAGTTACGATTGAGTCAGCATAAGTGACATTAAAAAGATGGAGATTAAAAGAGATGATAGTGTTGTATGCAACTATGTCAATACTCTGCAACATTTAATGAGAAAGGTGTTGAAGCCTTGTTTATCTCATGTGAAGAATTGGCTAGGCATTTGGAATGGTCTAAGGATTTATGGGTAACGCTATTTCAGACTAAACTGGTAGGCGGGGCGAGTGAGGCATTTTCTCCGCTGTCAGATGAGGTGTCAAGAGATTCTCAAGCCATCAAACAAGGTATTTTAAGTGCTCACGAATTGGTACCAGAATCATATTGTCGGCAGTACAGAAACATAAAGAAGTAATCTGGTCAGTCTTATTTTGAATTTGAAATAATTAAACATAGGCATTTTGAGAGATGGGTGCTTGCTTTAATGATGGATATGACCTAAGAGGCTCTAATGCAGATTATTCGCTGAAGGATTTGAAAAATTCACTTACAGAGATGATAATAATTCACGTGGAGGAACAGAAATTTCAGAAATTACGGGCAGAAGAATGAGCAGATGAATACATGTTGCTGCGTACGACAAGCTTCCAGCCAGAATTTCGTCCTGTCAAGGCTCGAATTTGGGAGAAGTGGAGATGCTACACTATGAAAAAAAACAGAAGCGAATAAGAGTTTAGCACAGGGTAAAGACGATTCCCAAGAGAATGTAAAGGACGTGAAAGGCCTTAAGTGCTTTAACTGCATTAGAGTGGGACACAGAACGTTGCAGTGCCGGTGGTTTTAGAAAGGCACTGGGAAAAGGTGTTTCGCTGCCATAAGGTGGGATACATAAGGTCACAGTGCAAGTTGTTAAGAAAGGCACTATGGGAGAAGATATGGTAAAAAAAACTAAGCAAGTGGCATTAGTAAGTGTAGTAAAGGAAGGCCCAACAATAGCCGAGGAGCTGCATGATATTGCACAGCCTAGGCAGAGGCTGGGATTGGAGTTCAAACCTGATCTCCACAAAGAATTCGCCTCTGTGAGTAAAGTTTACTCAGAAACAACAGGAGGAGAAGGAGAAGTTTTAGTTTTGAGAGATACAGGATCTAACCAGTTTCTAATAGTAAAAGATTAACAGTCTTTCCGAGCTGTTACTCAAGAGTGTCGTAATTTGTGGGGTAAATGGACAGAAATTTAGCTTTCCTCTCCATAAGATCAGTTCGAGTGCCTACTCATGTCTGGGGAAGTAACCGTGGGAGTGACTGACAGAGTGTCATTTCTAGGAATCCAGTTTATTCTTGGGAATGATTTAGCAGGGTCCAAGTTGGAAGCGACAATGTTGTTGCGTTGAAGCCCAAGGAAGATCAAGAAACTGAGGAGTTAAAACAGAAATATCCTAGTATTTTCCCAGACTGTCCACTAACCGGATCCCACTATCATAAGTCACAGCATGAAGCACAAACTAAAGACAAAGATGAAGGAGTTAAGGTTCAGTTAGCTGATACCCTGTCTGATGTAATGTTGCAGGGAAAACCTGAACAGACAGAGATGTTTATTCCTGAAAGGCGAAGGAATTTGCAAAAGATAGGCAAGATTGTAAAATATATATATATACACGTGGATGTGTACTCTGAAAGAGAGCATAGATATTCCTGAGGGTTATTATCAGAAATATAGAATCCTAAGGTGGAAATGCAGACTACAGCAGGTTAGTGCAGAGGGGAATGTGCTGAAATGCACCCCAGATTGTGTTGCCGGTAGCATAGAGACAAGAAGTGTTGTGGGTAGCACGTGAACCACCTGTGGGAGGTCACCTAGGAGTACAAAAGACTCAGGCTAAGGGACAAAAACATTTTTATTGACCTGGAATGCACAAAGTTTGAGTAACAATTTTGGCATACGTGTCCTATATGCGAAATAATAGGTAGGCCACAGGCAGTAATGAAAGTAGCACCTCTGTTGCCAATTCCCACATTCGAAGACCCCTTTATGTGGTTTATAAATGAGTGTGCCATCCTGAAAAGTAGAGGAGAGAAAGAATTGGAGAAACAGGTGTTAGTTACGACCCTACATAGTGAGGAATTAATTCCAAACGTTGTGAATTTTGATGTGCCTCAAAATACGTTAAAAATGTAAAAGCCCTTGAGCAGTAGGATAGGTTAGTAAACTATCAGTCTCGGGAGCATAGTACGCAGTTGAAAAGATTATTATTGCAATATGAAGACAGATGTAAGAAGCATATGGGGAGAACTAATGCCATTGTTCCTGAAGTAGACGTATGAAATACTGTTCTGATAAAACAACACCCCTATCGGCTTAATCCTTTCAAAGCCAGACAGGTCCAGATGAGGTGGAGGCAATTCTCAATGAGGACATAATTGGACCAAGCCAGAGCGAGTGGAGCTCGCCTATCATCTTCTTTCCCAAACCGGATGGGACTCAATGATTTTGCTTTGATATTGTAAGGTCAATACTGTTACCAAATCAGACTTATATCCAATACTGACATTGGAAGACTGTATCGAAAAAGTGGGACAAGACACTGACATCACCAAGTTGGACACAATGAGTGGTTAATGGCAAGTACCTTTATCAGAGACAATTTCTGAAGTGTAACGCCAAAGGGACTATATCAATTCAAAGTGATGCTATTTGGAATGAGGAACACATCCAAAACATTCCAAAGACGCATGAACAGAGTTGTGACCTGGTTAATAAACTGTGCAGTCCATTTGGACGATGTAGTGGTCTTTAGTAAGTCCTGGAAAGATCACTTGGTACAGTTGGCAGAGCTCTTTGAATGTATTCGAGAAACAAAACTGGTGGTAAAGTTAAACAAAACTGAAATCTCAAAAGCAGACGTGATGTTCTTGGGACAAAACATCGGTCATGGAAGGTTGACCCCATGGAACGCAAAGACAAAAACTTCCGAGAATTTCCACGATCAACCATGAAGAAAAAGGAGCTTTGCTTCTTAAGAGTCAATGGATTCTATCGGAAGTTTGTGTCAAAGTCCAGCAGTGTAGTGGCACCGTTAACCGACTTGTTGAAAAAAATACGAAGTTTTGGTGGACAGAACAATGCCAGCAGTCATTCGACCATTAAAAAGAAGTATTGACCACAAAACCAGTTTCAGCTACACCAGACGTTTTGAAAGCTTTCAAAGTTGCCATCGACGCTAGTGAGTTGGAGCTACACAGCTACAGGACGATGAGATGGGATTGTACTTTTCAAAGAAACTCGACATCCACCAGAGAAAATATTCCACGATTGAGAAAGAAATATTGAGTTTGGTACTAGCCTTACGACACTTTAATGTGTATTCACAAACAGCGTGTTGGAGACGGTTGTGCACGTGGATCCCAGCCTGCTTACATTCTTTGAAGGCTTTAAAGACTGTTTCATTGGAGTCTGATGTTACAGACTTTTAATTTAAAAATTGTTCATGCAGTGTGTCGTAAGAATGTAATCGCAGATGCGTTCTCACATATTTAACTGATGAAATTCAACGTTTATCCAATGTTAACTATAGGTATATGGGAAGAAGTTATGTTGAACTTAGATTTTAAGTTACCTGTATGTTATGTTAATGCGTTTAAAAATAGAAAAACAAATGAGACCGTGTTTTCATTATGATGGTTCATTTTTGAGAGGGTAGGTGTTATGAACATGTAAAGTATACTGTACCGTTAAGAGAGTTGAAGGACTGACAAGCTCAGTGAGTTCTGGAAAATTTACAATGTAACATTTGGTCCAGCAGCTGGCAGAACCTGGAATGCGATGAGACAACAATAAAATCAAATTCGGTCAATCAGTTTAAATTATATCCCAAGAAACTAAACTACACTCGGTTTCAATTTTGCATTTTGACAATATTAAAAAGAATGGAATCACCCGTTGTTTTGGGGTAGAAAGCCAAAAATAAAAGATCAGTTGGGGGAGAACTGCCATGCCACCAACATCTGCAAACGGCCCGGAGAATAGCTCTGCGAAATGTACCTTTATTTTTCAATGACCTGTGAAACAGAAGCTCTCAGGAGAAGAAAAGACAGAGGAGGATACAAAGAGAAGATTCGAATGCTGGATGGTTCTGAAATTTGAATGCTTTGGTCAATCTTAATTGGGGAGTTTTATCGTACCAGTATTGCAGCAGAGAGTGTAAAAGATAGGTCAGAGAAAGAAGTTGCAAATAGATGTTAGTTAACTATTCTCTCGTAGATTTTTTCTTAAAGTTGTTAAATTTTACATTAAATCGTGACTTTTAGGATCGTTCTTGGCCTTCCGAATTTTTAGATTATAGCACGGGTTAAATCTTTACTGTGCTGCAATTTAAATTAGCGCGGGAGTTGGGGGTGTTGTTGGGGGAGCACGTGTTTACCCCGTGTTGTAACACAGTCACTCGGATTCTCTGCACACATGCTAGCAGACCTGCTGAGCATCACCACCACATTTCTGTCTTAGTTCCTGGCTTACGAAACGTGCAGTTCTGTTGACTTTCTTTTGTGTATCATTCACAGCTACAGTTGAGTTGCTGGAGGACAGGAAGCCAGCAAATGTTGTTACATTATGTGCAACAAAGCTGCAAGGAAATCCGAGGGAACGACAGAGCAGTGTGTTTGATGTCAAGGGTGGGTAGGTGTTCGTAGGAGATTCTGAGAAGCAGGGTTTACAAGCAATTGGAAAGGCAAGGACTAATTACGGATATTCATTATGGCTTTGTGTTTGGGAATCCATGTCTCACAAATGAGATTTCAATTTTTGAAGAGGTGATTGTGAAGATAGATGAAGGTAAAATAGCAAACGTTGTCTCCGTGGATCTTAGTGAGGCCCAACAAGGTTCCACACGGTAGCCTGGTTAATAAGGTTATATCACAGGGGATCAGGGAGAGTTAGCCAATTAGATACAAAATTAGCTTGCCACTAGGTAGTAAAGTTTGCTGGGAAAGGAGTGTTGTTCAAATTGGAGAACTGTGACGAGTGGTGTGCCACAAGAACCAGCCTGCTGCTGTTCATTTTTCGGATGAGAATATAGGAACCATGGATAGTAAGTACGTAGACAAAACCCCCAAAATCGGTGTTAATAGTGGACAGTGAAGAAGGTTCCCCATGGTAGGCTTATGCGGAAAGTCAGGAGGCATGGGATAGAGGGAAACTTGGCCAATTGGATTGAAAATTGGCTAACCGGTCGAAGTCAGAGAGTGGTGGTAGATGGCAAATATTCAGCCTGGAGCCCAGTTACAAGTGGAGTTCCGCAGGGATCAGTTCTGGGTCCTCTGCTGTTTGTAATTTTTATTAATGACTTGGATGAGGGAGTCGAAGGGTGGGTCAGTAAATTTGCAGATGATACGAAGATTGGTGGAGTTGTGAACAGGGAGGAGGGCTGTTGTCGGCTGCAAAGGGACTTGGATATGATGCAGAGCTGGGCTGAGGAGTCGCAGATGGAGTTCAACCCTGCCAAGTGTGAGGTTGTCCATTTTGGAAGAACAAATAAGAATGCGGAATACAGGGTTAACGGTAGAGTTCTTAGTCAGGTGGAGGAACAGAGGGATCTTGGGGTCTATGTACATAGATCTTTGAAAGTTGCCACTCAGGTGGATAGAGCTTGTAAGAAGGCCTATGGTGTATTAGCGTTCATTAGCAGAGGGATTGAATTCAAGAGTCGTGAAGTGATGTTGCAGCTGTACAGGACTTTGGTTAGGCCACATTTGGAGTACTGTGTGCAGTTCTGGTCGCCTCACTTTAGGAACGATGTGGAAGCTTTGGAGAGGGTGCAGAGAAGATTTACCAGGATGTTTCCTGGAATGGAGAATAGGTCGTACGAGGACAGGTTGAGAGTTGGAACGGCGAAGGATGAGGGGTGACTTGATAGAGCTTTATAAGATGATCAGAGGAATAGATAGAGTAGACAGTCATAAACCTTTTCCCCGGGTACAACAGAGTATTACAAGGGGACATAAATTTAAGGTGAAGGGTGGAAGGTATAGGGGAGATGTCAGGGGTGGGTTCTTTAGCCAGAGAGTGGTGGGGGCATGGAATGCGCTGCCCGTGGCAGTGGTAGAGTCCGAATCATTGACGACCTTTAAGCGGCAATTGGATAGGTACATGGATGGGTGCTTAATTTAGGACAGATGTTCGGCACAACATCGTGGGCCGAAGGGCCTGTTCTGTGCTGTACTGTTCTATGTTCGATGTTCTATGTTCTACGGTTCCCTTAGACAACAATGAGATCGTGATCAACTGTGAAAGTGTGCTGAGGATTGGCAGGCAGAGCTTCATGCAGATAAGTATGAGGTGTTGCATTTTCTTAGACAAATTAGGGCAGGATTTATACAGGTGGCAGTGGGATATTCTGAAGTGAATTCGAACAGGGTGCATGTGCATAGTTCCTCGAAAGTGGAGTCGCAGGTAGACAGGGCGGTGAAGAAGGCATAAGGCACGGCTAACTTCATCAGTCAGAGCATTGACTATTGGAACTGGAACATCATGATATGGCTGTACAAGAGAATGTTAAGGCCACATTTGGAGTACTGAGGACAATTCTTGTCGCCCTGCTACAGAAAGGATGCTATAACCTGGAAAGGGGGTAAAAGTATTTAAAATGACGTGCCCGTTTCAGGAGGTTTTGAGATATATGGAGAGGCAGGAATTTTGTTCCTTTTTTATAGGAGGCTGAGTGGTGACTTTTATAAAAACACGAGGAGCATGAATAGGATAAATAGACAAGGCCTTTTTCCCGGGGTGGTGTTGTCCAAATCCAGAGAGGAAGATCTAAGGGCAGCTATTTCTCAAAGAGAGTGGTGTTTATGTAGCAAGATGTCAGAGCAAGTGGTATTGGTGAGTGCAATTACAATTGAAAGATAATCTGATGTGTACATGAATAACAAAGGTTAGGAGGGGTATGTGTGAAAAGCAGAAAATAGAACTAATTCAGTTGAGGACACCTGCTGAGCATGGATGGGTTGGGCCGATGGGTCTGTTTGCATATTGTAAGATTCTAAGAGCCTATTACTTGCAAACTCCACTTTCCACATTAATTCTTCGTTGCACTCAATTAATTTCCAAGTCAAAACTCCTCTGTAAATATTTTCGAGGATGTAATTCTGAACTTGCTTAAATACAGATTTCCTGACGACAGCAGCAGCAGCAGAACCTGCATCATATTCAAACACAATCTGTAACTTTTTGACTGGGATAATCTCTCAGTCTACCACATCCACTAAGCTGTCAACTCTGACAACTCTCAGGCAATGTGGGAAATTACTCAACTATGTCCAGTTCCCAAAGAGAGGAATAGTTACAATCAGAGTGGTGGTGTTCTGTGGACAGCTGTGGGCCCGACGTACCTCCCAGTGTACAGTAACCGTCACGGCCCGACATACCTCCCAGTGTACAGTAACTGTCACGGCCCGACATACCGCCCACTGTGCAGTAACCATCACTGTCCGACATACCTCCCACTGTACAGTATCCGTCACGGTCCAACTTACCTCCCACTGTACAGTAACCGTCATGGCCGACATGCCTCCTACTGTACAATAACCGTCACGGCCCGACATACTTCCCACGGTACAGTAACCATCACGGCCCGACATACCTACCACTGTATAGTAACTGTCACGGCCCGACATACCACCCACTGTAAAGTAAGCCTCACATCCCGACATACCTCCCGCTGTACGTAACCATCACGGCCCGACATACCTCCCACTCTAACATAGCCTTCGAGTGCGACACGGTGGCTCCGTGTTTAGCTAGCTACCTCACAGCGCCAAGTTTCTGGGTTCGATTCTGGCTTTGGGCCACTGTATGTGTGGAGTGTGCACAGTCCCTCCTCCCCCACCCCCTGTCTGCGTGGGTTTCCTCCCACAGTCCAAAGATGTGCAGGGCAGGTGAATTGGTCATACTAAATTGTTCAGTGTTTCAGACAGAGGATATTGGTGTGGGTGGGTTACTCTTTGGAGGGTTGATGTGGACTGGTTTGGCCGAAGGGCATATTTCCACACTGTAGGGAATCTAATTTACCTCCGAAGTTCATGTCAGGAATATGATGGAATAATCACTTGTCTGAATGAGTACAGCTCCAACGGTACTCTAACATGGACTTACTAGCAACAGGCAACACAGTTTCGTGGGGTGGATCATGTCTCACAAACCTGATTGATTCTATTAAGGAAGTGACAAAATTGATTGATGACGATTGATTGATGCGGCTTTATGTTGGCTATTTGGACGTTTGAAAGGCCTTTGATATGTTTCCTGATGACAGGCGTATACAGAAGATGAAGTGGAATGGGATCAGCGGTCAGTTAGTCAGATGTATAGAGAACTGCTTGATCATAGAAGACAGAGTGGTGGTGGAACAGTGTTTTTGTGACTGGAGATCAGTAAATAGATTGGCGGAGTTGCAGGTTGTGAGGATGATTGCTTGAGAATACAGCAGGATATAGGTCAGCTGCAGACTTGGACAGAGAAAACACAGATGTAACTTTATCTGGACAGTTGTGACGTGATGCGTTTTAGAAGATCTAATGCAGGACAGAAGTATAAAGTGAATGGGAAAACTGATTGCATGAACATCCGAAGGGATCTGGGTATACAGCTCCACAGTTCCCTGAAAGTGGCAACACGAGTGGATAGGGTGATCAAGAAGACTGAAGGCAAACTTGCAGACATGCATCGGAACATGCAGTATGAAAATTAGCAGGTCATATTGCAGCTGTAGAGAAACTTATCTCGAGGTACATTTAGGAATATCGTGTACAGTACTGGTTGCCACACGATGTTGAAGTGTTGTCGAGGGTATGGAAAAGTCTTACCAGCATGTTGTCTGGTTTGGAGGGTATTAGCCAGAAGGAGAAATTTAACATACATGGTTTGTTTGCACCTTGGCATCATTGGCTATGGGGCTACCTGATAGATAGTTACAAAATTATCAGAGGCATAGATAGAAGGACAGTTGGAGGCTTTTATCCCCCTGAATAGAAATAACAATTACTCAGGACCGTAGGTTTTAGGTAAAAGGGAGGAAGTTCAGGCAATGTGATAGGTAAGATTTTTTTGCTGTTCTGGACAGAATGTGCAGGTGCCTGGAATGCACTGACAGAGGGAAAGAAGACAATATAGCAAGGTTTAAGAGAGATCTTGGCACAAGTATGAGTCAGTAGGGAATAGAATGACATAGAAGGTATAGGACCAAAACCTTTGTATGTCTTGTATGTCTCTATCAAGTCCCCTCTTAGTCTTTTTCTCTCCAATGGGAACAAACCCAAGTTTCACAGCCTTTCCTCATAAGACCTTCCCTCCAGACCAGGCTGGTAAATCTCCACTGCACGTTTTCCAATGCTTCCACACCCTTTCTGTAATGGGGTGACCAAAAGTGCACACAATATTCCAAGTGTGGCTACATTAGCATTTTGCATAGTTGCAGCCTGACATTATGGCTCCAGAAGTCAATACGTCTTCCAATAAAACCTAACACACTGTATGACTTCCTAACAACACTATCAACCTGGTTAACAACTTTCAGGGGTTTGTGTTCATGGAAACCAAGATCCATTTGCATATCCACATTACCAAGAATCTTTCCATTGACCAAGTATTCTGCCTTCCTGGTATTCTTCCCAAAAGGAATCGCCTCATATTTAGCTGCATTGAAACTCCATTTGCCATCTGTCAGCCTAATTCGGCAGTTTTTCCAAGGGCCCCTTCAACCCGAAAATATTTCCACACTGTTCACTACTCCTCCAACGTTAGTGTCATCTGTAGACTTACTAACCCATCCAGCTATGCCTGCATCTAAATTATTTATAAAAATGACAAACAGTCCTGGTCCCAAAACAGATCCTTGTGGCGCACCATAGTAACCGGAATCCGTGCTGAATATTGTCCATCAACCACCACTCGCTGCCTTTTACAGAAAGCCAGTTTCTAATCCAAATTGCTAAATCACCCTCAATCCGATGCCTCTGTGTTTTCTACAACAGCCTACCATATGGATTCTTAATAAAGGCTTTACTGAAGTCCATGACCACCACGTAAACTGCCTTACCCTCTTGCACATGCTTGGTCACCTTCTCAAAAACCTCAATGAGATTTGAGAGACATGACCATGTTGACTATTTGCAATCAAATTGTTGCTTGCTCGATGATTATACATCCTATCTCTTATAATCCTTTGCAAAATATTTCCGACGCACACATAAGCCCAACTGGTCTGTAATTGCCTGGGTCATCTGTACTGCCCTTCTTGAACAAGGGAAAACATTTGCAATCCTCTAGTCCTCCGATACTAAACCTGTAGACAATGAATACTCAAATATCAAAGCCAAAGCCTCCAACAACTCCTCCCTAGTGCCCCAGAGAATGCTCGAATAAATCTCACCTGGCTCAGGGGACGTTTTCATTTTCACTCCTTCTCGATTTACTAACTCCTCTTCCTTACCAACCTCGATACTTTATCGTCAAGTCTCTCGCATCTCATTCTTCTCTACAATATACTCCTGTATCTGAGCGAAAACCAATGAGAAATGTTCGTTTAGCACCTCTCCAATCTCCACAGATTCCACACTCAAGTCTCCACTTCTGTCTTTGACTGGCTCTATTCCTACCCTCGTCAATATTTTCTTCCTAACGTGCCGATACAAAGCTTTAGGATTCTCTTTTATTCGACCTGCTAAAGACTACTCATGTCCTCTCTTTGCTTTTCTTAACTCTCTTTAAATCCTTCCTAGCCAATCTGTAACTCTCCATTATCTCATCGTCACATAATCCTCCTTCTTCTTCTTAACAACAGATGTAATTTCTGTAGTACACCACGGTTCTCTTTCATTATCACTTCCTCCCTGCTTGATCGGGGCATCCTATTCGAGGACACGCTATGCCTGTTCTTTAAACCAGCTTCAAATTTCAATTACCCCCATCCCCTGCATTTTGCTACCCCATTCTGTGCATCATAAGTCCTGCTTAATCGTGTTACAATTGCCCTTCTCTCATTGATAACTCTTGGTCTGTGACATGTACCTATCACTTTCCATCACTAAACTAAACGTGTTCATGGAGGTTATGTACATAATAAAAGATATAGGTAGGAGAGAATGCTTGACTTATGGGGCAGTATGGAGATGCTGGAGGAGGTTACACAGAGCATGAGTGTCTAGTGGTTGGATGAAGTTTACAAAGGTCGTGAGCGGAGCGTGGCTGGACAAGGTTACAGCGGCAGGATAGATTTGAGAGCAGCTGAGAGAGATATGTAGGTTGTACGGGCTGAAGCAAGTCACAGATAAAGGGAGATATGTAGATGGTGGTGGAGTTTACAGAGAAAGGGAGGGATATAGGGTTTGGAGATTGTGAGAGAGATAACGAGGGGTGCAAATTTTGGAGTTTTTTAGAGACATAATGAGGGATCTGAGTTTAGAGGAGGTTGTAGAGTTAGGGAGAGGTGAAGAAGTTGGAAATTATTAGAGACATGGAGAGTGGTGTTGGATTTGAAAGAAGTGAGAGAGGTAGGGAGTGATGTAGTTTTAGAGGTGATTAGAGAGATGGGGATCTGGGTTTAGAGTCATTTGCAGCAATAGGGAGGAGGTGAAGAGTATTGGAGAGATAGGGAGGTATATAGTGTTTGGAATAGGTTCAGAGAGATGGAGAAGGGAGTAGGGTTTGGACTAGGTTAGAGAGGTGAGGAGGGATGTCAGATTTGAAGATAAGAGAGACAGGAATGGGTGGAGGATTTGTAGGATGTTAGAGAGATAAGGAGGGGTGCAGGGTTTGGAGGAGGTTAGAGAGTTGGGAACAATCTCTGTTTTGAGGAGCTAAGAGAGCCAGGGAGTGGAATAGGATTTGGACAAGTTTACAGAGATAAGGAAGGATCTGGGTTTGGAGGGGATTGCAGAGATACGGAGTGTTGTGGGGGCTGTAGTAGGTGAGAGAGATAGGGAGCAATGTAGGGTTTGGAGGAAGTTACAGAAGTAGGGAGGTGTAGCATTTGGAGGAGTTTAAGGATGGGGATAGGATAGGGTTTGGAGGAGGTTACACAGACATGGGGGATATGGGGCTGCAATAGGCTAGAGAGACTGGGAGGGGTGTAAGGTTTAGAGGTGTTTAGTGAGATGGTGAGGGCTGTAGGATTTGGAAGACGTTACAGATATAGGGAAATGTATAGAGTTGGAGGAGTTTAAAGAGATAGGGAGGAGGAAGATTCTGCAGATATTTACAGTGATAGGTTGTTGATGAATGGACAGACAAGGGACAGAGAGTAATTGAAGGAGTGAGACCTTGGAGTCTCCAATCATGAGCGCCAAAGAGTCAGTGTCATACACACAGGAGAAGCCCTTCTGTTGACAGTCATAAAAATAAAAGTCCCTGAAGGGCTTGCAAACTCCTCCTTCATAATGCCTTGGTTGTTATGCCAGAATTGAGAGAGATGTACTCCAGGCTGGTCAAGCAAAAATGCAGCAGAATAAAACCTCATAGGATCATATCAAAACTGACATGGAAACCTTCTGCTGACTCCCCTCCCTCAGCCTCAGGGTGTCAGATCAAACACTGACATGGAAACCTCCTGCTGCTTCCCTTCCCTCAGATGTGTCCATCCACATTGAACAACATTTGGAGGATGCACTGAGAGACTGACAGAGCTGGAGTATGTATACTGGGTGGGCCATTTCAAACCCACCACCAAGTCGGGCTAAGCAGCAGCATTGAAGATCGAGATGGTCGGTCCAAAAGGATATAACTGCTTCACTGCGTCTACACCGGTCGGGGGGAACGACAGAGGGAGAAACATACTTGAGCTCATCTTCACCAACCTACTGACTGCAGACACATTGATCGATGACAATATTGGGAATGGTGACTACCACACGCAGTATCCCTGGTGACATGTCCCACATTTTATGTGTGCGTGTGTGTACCGGGACAGATTTCGATCTAGAACTGAGCACTGACCTGTGTGAGGTCGTTCAGGTCATTACCAAAAGCAGCAGAATTGTACTGTACCGCAATTTTCACTGCTACTGCCTGAAACATGCTCCACGTTACCCTGAACATCAGGCCAGGGGATAAATCCTTGCTCAATGGAAAATGCAGGAAGGCCTGCCAAGAGCAGCACCAATAAATTAGACCTAATCTCCGCAATCCTGTCACATGCAATCAGGGTGAATTGTGTTGTCAATCAAACATTTCACTGGAGGAAGCGGATCCACAAATATCACCTTCCTCAGTGATGGAAGAGCCCAGCACAATATTAGAAAAGATAAGGCTGAAACATTCATAACACTGTTCAGACAGAGGTATTGATGGGATGACCTATTTTAGTCTCCTTCAGATAGCAGTCTTCAGCTAAATCGATTCACTGTGTGTGGTATCTACAAACGGCTGAAGGGATTGGATAATGCAAAGGCTGTGGCCATGATAACATGGCACTCAAGCTGTTTCTACAGGGATACACCACTGGCACCTGCCTGACAACATGGGAAACTATCTGGGTATCCCCTGTACACACACAGACAAAACATGAAAAAATCAATGGCTGGCCCATTGCTCTAATCCCTGTCATTAATAAAGTGATGCCATCTACAAGGGATCAAGAAGCACTTCCTCAGCACCAATCTACTCACAGAAATTCAGTTTGGGCTCTGTCAGGGCCAGGCTTCCCTTGAGCACATTGAAGCCTGGTTTAACGATGTACAACAAGCAAACACCCAGCTGAAATCTAGACGTGAGACAACAGTGACTGCACTTAACATCATCATAACTGCATTTGACTAAGTGTCGTATCCAGGATTAACGGCAAAACTGGAGCAAACAGGAATCACCTGAACTGGCTGAAGTTATACCTGGTAAAAAAGAAGTTGGCTGGGGTTGGTGTGCATCAGTCATCTCAGCTCCAGGAGAGCACGGCAGCAGTTTCCCAAGGGAGGGTTTTCTGAGTAATCCTGTAGACCAGAAATGGAAAGGTCGGGCACCATACCCCAACAGGATGATAGGGATGCTCTCTTGTTAGACAGAGACGACTGGCGGTGGTTAAACTGGATAGTCATCATGCCTCAAGCAAGGGAGAGGTGAGTAGGACAGTCCTTTACAGTCACCTCAATCAGTGCAGAATTGAACACACACTATTGGCATTAACCTGCATTACAAAGTAGCCATCCAACTAATTGAGCTAACCAAGTCCTCACTCAGCTCCTTGGGGTAGAAATTGTAATAGTATTCCATTCAGATATGTTGTTTAACGCCTCTGGAGCAGGTGGAACTAGAATTCAGCTTCCTAACTCAGAGAGAGGGACAGCATCAGTGAGCTGTAAGAGTGCTTTCTGCTTCAGCCCAATGGTTTTTAGTTGCTTCACAAATAACGATAAAATCACATCTAGGGATGTTTGCCAATGATTGGACAATATTCAACACCATTTATGACTTACTCAGATACTGAAGCAGTCCTTATCCAAATGCAACAAGGACCTGGAAATATGCAGGCGTTTGCTTAACAGAGACAAGTGCCATTTCCATTGCACACGTGCCAGACAACAATTACCTCTAACAATACAGAACTGAACCATATCCTCCAACGGTCAATGCCACCACCATCACTGAACACCCACCTATCAATATCCATGGGATTACAGTTAACCATATAGTTTCATTC
Organism: Hemiscyllium ocellatum; assembly: GCF_020745735.1. Classification (NCBI taxonomy): domain Eukaryota; kingdom Metazoa; phylum Chordata; class Chondrichthyes; order Orectolobiformes; family Hemiscylliidae; genus Hemiscyllium; species Hemiscyllium ocellatum. Next base: position 27,706,305 of record NC_083446.1, read on the forward strand.
CCCATTCCTGAGAAGAGCTTATGCTAAAACAGTGTCTCTTGTACATCAGATGCTGTCTGGCCTGCTGTGCTTTTCCAGCGCCACATTTTGACACATATAAATTCATTCGCTACAATGATATGTCAGGGGCTAGAAATCCTGCAGGAATAACTTAACTCAAAATTTCCGATAGCCTGTCCCCCATCTATAAAACATATGTTGAATGCGTGTGTGATTATATACCCCCATTTGCCTGTGAGTGCAGATTCACCCCTCACCCACTGACACTCAGTAGCAGCAATGCCTGCCATCTACATGGTATCTGCAGAAATTTCAAAGGCTCCCTACAAGGTACCTCTGAACCTCCGACTATTAAAAAGTACAAGGGAAACGGATACATGGGACCCCCATCATGTTCGCATTCTGTTCGAAGCAATCTACCATCGTGATTGGGAAACATATTGCTGTTCCTTCAGTGTCAATGCTTCAAGTTCCTCCCTAATGGTATTGTAAGCCTATCTATAGCACATGGACCGCAGCAGGTCGATGTGACAGCTCACCCTCACCTTCTCAAGGGCAATAAGGGATGAGCAATAAATACTGTCCAAATCAAATTCCATGAATAAATTAACATGAAAATACTGTCCAGACCTGCCCAATGCTGGACGCTGTGCTTTGGGTTTTGTGAGTTCAGGCTGGTTGGGTTCAGTCCGTAACTTGCTTGTTGTGAACAGCTGAAGAGATAATCTGTCATTCTCTCAATAACTTGGCCTAAATACCGAGCATCACACAGACATTGACATTCACACCCAACATTACTGAGCTCTGAGACAGACATAAGCAATTCAAAATGTACACATACCTGACTAACGTGTTTAAATACACAGTGATATTGTTACCACAAAAATGATTATGAGTGAGTATTAGCAGCGAGAAAGTGAGGACTGTAGATGCTGGAGATCAAAGTCAAAAAAGGTAGTTCTGAAAAAGCACAGCCGTTCAGGCAGCATCTGAGGGGCAGGGGAGTCGACTATTAGTTCACAATATCAATATAAGGGAAAATAATTGTATGTTTTCAAAGTCCTTGTATTTAACAATAAGATGGTCTTGGGTTTGGGAATGAGGCTCGTCATTTCAATGCTCCTTACTGTGAGTTGTGCACTGTTTTCATCATATTGTTATAAAAATGAACGGGATAAGTGGGTAGATTTTGCGCTTATTGGACAATCTAAAAGTTGGTATCATGAAAGGACATCAGACCTTCAGTAAAGAGACTTTTTTGTTAATGGTTAGAACAATGCTGCAAACGTTTGCACAGAGATTCCCAGCTCAAGTCACACACAAGGACGTTGGGATGGGATCATACTGGCCATCAATTGAGCTGTACAATTCTGTTTGGATACTGACATTGTGGAGCTAACATACGCTGGATATGGTTTATGAGAGATTCAATGTAAGATGCCATGTGCTGCAGGAGTCCATCACCTTTATAACACCTTCATTCAGGATCAGGTCCAAGGTGCAGAATTACAGAGTTTAGGTGGCACACAAGAAGAGATATACTTGCAAGACATGGCTGTTTACTGGGGTCCTTTCTGGGGAAGGTGGGACCTCTATAAAAAGGATGGTCTACACCTGAACCTGAGGGGCACCAGTGTCCTTGGGGGGAGGTTTGCTAGTGCTCTTAGGGAGGGTTTAAACTAACTCCGCGGGGGCATGGGAACCAGGACTGTAGCTTTAGGGTACAGGACCTTGAGTGTAGGGAGGTTAGGAATAATGCAGCGATCTCTGAGGAGGGTGCCTGTAACCAGAAAGGAGGATTGAAGTGTGTATACTTCAATGCCAGAAGTATAAGGAATAAGGTAGGTGAACTTGCAGCGTGGCTTGGTACCTGGGACTTCGATGTTGTGGCCATTACAGAGACGTGGGTAGAACAGGGACAAGAATGGCTGTTGCACGTTCCAGGGTTCAAATGTTTTAGTAAGATCAGACATGGGGGTAAAAAAGGGGGAGGCGTGGCATTACTTGTCAAAGACAGTATCACAGCAGTGGAATGGACGATGGAAGAGGACTTGCCATCTGAGGTAGTTTGGGCTGAGGTTAGAAATAGGAAAGGTGAGGTCACCCTGTTAGGTGTTTTCTACAGGCCTCCTAATAGTCCTAGAGAAGTAGAGGATAATATTGCGAGGATGATTCAGGAAAAGAGTGAAGGTAGCAGGGTGGTTGTTATGGGGGACTTTAACTTCCCAGATATTGACTGGGAGAGCTATAGCTCGAGTTCATTAGATGGGTCGGTGTTTGTACAATGTGTGCAGGAGGGTTTCCTGACACAATATGTCGACAGGCCAACAAGAGGGGAGGCTATATTGGATTTGGTTCTAGGTAATGAACCAGGCCAGGTGTTAGACTTGGAGGTAGGTGAGCACTTCGGGGACAGTGACCACAACTCGGTGACTTTTACTTTAGTGATGGAGAGGGATAATCGTGCGCCGCAGGGCAAGAGCTATAGCTGGGGGCAGGGAAATTATGATGCAGTGAGGCATGACTTAGGTTGTGTGGATTGGAAAAACAGGCTTCAAGAGAAGAACACTAATGAGATGTGGGGATTGTTCAAGGAGCAGCTACTGCGTGTCCTCGATAGGTATGTACCAGTCAGGCATGGTGTAAAGGGCCTTGTGAGGCAGCCGTGGTTTAGTAAGGAATTGGAGTCCCTTGTGAAAGGGAAGAAGGCGGCATATGTAAAGATGAGGCGTGAAGGTTCAGTAGGGGCGATTGAGAGTTATAAGGTAGCCAGGAAGGAGCTAAAGAGGGAGCTAAGAAAAGCGAGAAGGGGACATGAAAAGTCTTTAGCTGGTAGGATTAGGGAAAACCCAAAGGCTTTCTATAGGTATGTCAAGAATAAAAGGATGACTAGGGTAGGTATCGGTCCAGTCAAGGATAGTAGTGGGAAGTTGTGTGTGGAGGCGGAGGAGATTGGAGAGACATTAAATCAGTACTTTTCATCAGTATTCACTCAGGAACAGGACACTGTTGCTGATGTGAATATGGAATCACAAATAATTAGAATGGATGCCCTGGAAATATGCAGGGAAGAGGTTTTGGGAATATTGGAAAGGATGAATATAGATAAGTCTCCTGGGCCTGATGGCATTTACCCCAGGATCCTATGGGAAGCTAGGGAGGAGATAGCAGAGCCATTGGCCTGGATTTTTATGTCGTCATTGTCAACGGGAATAGTACCAGAGGACTGGAGGATAGCGAATGTGGTCCCATTGTTCAAGAAAGGGAGTAGGGATAGCCCTAGTAACTATAGGCCAGTGAGTCTGACTTCAGTGGTGGGCAAAGTCTTAGAGAGAATGGTAAGGGATAAGATTTATGAACATCTGGGTAGGAATAACGTGATCAGGGATAGCCAGCATGGTTTTGTGAAGGGCAGGTCGTGCCTCACAAACCTTATTGAGTTCTTTGAGAAGGTGACTAAGGTAGTGGATGAGGGTAAAGCAGTAGATGTTGTGTATATGGATTTTAGTAAGGCGTTCGATAAGGTTCCCCATGGTAGGCTAATGCTAAAACTTCAGAGGTATGGCATTGAGGATACATTAGAGGTTTGGATTAGGAATTGGCTGGCTGGAAGGAGACAGAGGGTAGTAGTTGATGGATTATGTTCATCTTGGAGCGCAGTTACTAGCGGTGTACCACAAGGATCTGTTTTGGGACCATTGCTTTTTGTTATCTTTATAAATGATCCAGAGGAAGGACTTGAAAGCTGGGTAAGCAAGTTTGCGGATGACACGAAAGTCGGTGGAGTTGTGGATAGTGAGGAAGGAAGTGGTAGGTTACAGCGGGATATAGATAAGTTGCAGAGCTGGGCGGAAATGTGGCAAATGGAATTCAATGTAGCTAAGTGCGAAGTCGTTCACTTTGGTAGGAATAACAAGATGATGGATTACTGGGCTAATGGTAGGCTACTTGGTAGTGTAGATGAGCAGAGGGATCTTGGTGTCTATGTACACAGATCTCTGAAAGTTGCCACCCAGGTAAATAGTGCTGTGAGGAAGGCATATGGTGTACTGGGCTTTATTGGCAGAGGAATTGAGTTCCGGAGTCCTGAGGTCATGTTGCAGTTGTATAAGACTCTGGTGAGGCCTCATCTGGAGTATTGTGTGCAGTTTTGGTCGCCATACTATAGGAAGGATGTGGAAGCTTTAGAACGAGTGCAGAGGAGGTTTACCAGGATGTTGCCTGGAATGGTAGGAAGATCGTATGAGGAAAGGCTGAGGCACTTGGGGCTGTTCTCATTGGAGAAGAGAAGGTTTAGGGGAGATCTGACAGAAGTGTATAAGATGATTAGGGGTTTAGATAGGGTAGATACTAAGAACCTTTTACCGCTAATGGAGTCAGGTGTTACTAGGGGACATAGCTTTAAATTAAGGGGTGGTAGGTATAGGACAGATGTTAGGGGTAGATTCTTCACACAGCGGGTTGTGAGTTCATGGAATGCCCTGCCCGTATCAGTGGTGAACTCTCCTTCTTTATGTTCATTTAAGCAGGCATTGGATAGGCATTTGGAAGTTATTGGGCTAGTATAGGTTAGGTAGGACTCGGTCGGCGCAACATCGAGGGCCGAAGGGCCTGTACTGCGCTGTATCCTTCTATGTTCTATGTTCTATGTTACAAATGTTGAACTGCGTCTGGACCAGCGCCATATGCTAGTCCATTGACCAGTCTGCCGCCCACACATCTCCCTGTTGTTTAGGTATGTCTATAACCAGTCTATTGTGAGGGATTGGGAGAGTAACTGCCCAGCTCCAGTTTGAAAGCTCTCCAGACAGACGTTAGAGATGGCCGGTGTTTTGGAGGTCATGGTGAGGGCCAGTAACACTGTGTCTGAATTCAGGCTTTTGCTCAAAGTCATTTCCAACAGCTTTGCTGCCTGCAAGATGGTGTGTTCACTGATCTGAACATGAAGCGGCTTTTTACTCCAGCCACTGAATTGTGTAATAGTTAGGTGTGCGCTCTGATATTTCAGTTATTTTTCACTTCAATTGTTTTCAACTGAAAAATATTGATGTTTGGTTTATTTTAAAATATGTAAGAAACAAAGTGATATTAACACCTCATTATATAAAATGTAAAAGTGACCTGTTGTATACTTCCCACGGATTAATCAAAGAACAGTGAGATATTGTCTGTAAAGCAGGATTCTGTGGACAGGACTATGTCTCTGACAACTTCACCGCCTTCTCTGGTAGGTTCTGTCCCACTGACAAGACATAGCCAGGCAGAGGGGGACAGCTCCATGGTATATAGTCAGTACAGTGCTCAGCATTGATGCTGGATCCTGTGGCCGCTAGAATGCTCTGTGGCAGGTTGAGGGAATCAGAAAAAAAGGAAAGATATAATTGACCACATCGTCACCGATCTGCCTGCGGCAGATATACCCCTCCATTTCATACACCAGTGAGAATGGTCACCGCACTGTCCTTATGGGGAGCAAGGGCTATCTTCACATTTTGCAGACCCTCCTTACCATGATAAGGACTCCTAATGGAACAGACGTTAAACAGATTGAGTAACAAATGATGATGCATCTATGAGGTGCAATGGCCATCAGCAGCAGCTGAACGATACTCTGTACAACTCAGTCTGCAACCTCACAGACCGACATACCTTCCATTGTACAATATCCATCACGCCCCGACATACCTCCCACTGCACTGTAACCATCACGGCCAGATATATTTCCCACTGTACAGTAACTATCATGCCCCGACATACCTCCCACTGTTCTGTAACCATCACGGCCAGATATACTTCCCCACTGCACAGTAACCACCATGGCCCGACATATCACGCACTGCACAGGAACCATCACGGCCAGACATACTTCCCACTGTGCAGTAATTATCACGGCCCGACATATCTCCCATTGTTCAGTAACCGACATGGCCTGACATACCTCCCACTATAGAGTAACCATCAAGAGCTCAGTGCTTAGCACAGCTGCCTCACAGCACCAAACTTCAAGGTTCAATTCCGGCCTTGGGTGACTGTTTGCACATTCCCCCCATGCCTGCGTGTGTTTCATCTGGGTGCTCCGGGTTTCTCCCACAGTACAAAGATGTGCAGGTCAGTTGAACTGGCCATACTAAATTGCCCGTAGTGTGAGGTGCATTAGTCAGGGTAAAATATGGTGCAGGGGAATGGGTCTGGGTGGATTACTGTTCTGAGGGTTGGTGTGGACTGGTTGGGCTGAAGGGCCCGTTTCCACACTGTAGGAAATCTCATCTAGCCTCCAATGTTCAAGTCAGGAATGTGATGGAATAATCACTTGTCTGAATGAGTACAGCTCCAACAGTACTCTAGTATTGACTGACTAGCAACAGGCAACACAGTTGTGGGGGAAGATCCTGTCTCACAAACTTGATGGATTATTTTGTGGAAGTGACAAAATTGTTTGATGAGGGCATGGGGCTGGATGTTGGCCATTTGGACCTTAGCATGGCCTTTGATATGGTTTCTTATGACAAGCTCATACAGAAGGTGAAGTGAAATGGGATCAGCGGTCAGTTAGTAAGATGGATAGAGAACTGCTTGGTCATAGAAGACAGAGTAGAGGTGGAACAGTGTTTTTGTGACTGGAGATCTGTAAATAGATTGGCGGAGTTGCAGATTGTGAGTATGATTGCCAGAGGATACAGCAGGATGCACGTCCCCTGCAGACTTGGACAGAGAAAACACAGATGTAACTTTATCTGCACAGTTGTGACGTGATGCGTTATAGAAGGTCTAATGCAGGACAGAAGAATAAAGTGATTGGGAAAACTACTGATTGCATCAACATCCGAAGGGATCTAGGTGTACAGTTCCACAGTTCTCTGAAAATGGTTACACGGGTGGATAGGGCGATGAAGAAGACGGATTGTAAACTTGCATATACTATGAAAACAGGTCATATTGCAGCTATAGAGAAACTTAGTCCGGGCACATTTGGAATATTGTGTACAGTACTGGTTCCCACACTGGCAGAATGATGTTGAAGTGTCGAAAAGTGTATGGAAAAATTTTACCAGCATGTTGTCTTGTTTGGAGGGTATTGGCCAGAAGGAGAAATGGCACAAACCTGGTTTGTGTGCACCTGGGCATCATTGGCTCTGAGGATACCTGATAGATATGTACAAAATTATCAGAGGAATAGATAGAAGGACAGTTGGAGGCTTTTACCCCAGAGTAGAAATATCAATTACGCAGGACCGTAGGTTTAAGGTAAAAGGCAAAACATTTAGGAGCTATGATCGGCAAGATTGTTTTTGCTTTTCCAGACAGAATGTGCAAGTTCCTGGAATGCACTGATAGAGGGGAAGAAGCCAATATAGCAAGGTTTAAGTGGGATCTTGGCACGAATATGAGTAAATAGGGAACAGAATGGTGCAGAGGGTGTCGGATCAAAAACTTTGTTAACTTTAGAACGGCATCATGTGTCAGTGCGGGCTTGCTGGGCTGAAGGGCCTGTTCCTGTGCTGGACTGTTCTTTCAAACAAGATTTGAGCACGGGAGTGGCAAGATGTTGACTGAATGATTACTGATGATCGACAGCCACATTCAGTTGATCTCTCCTCAACAACGTGCAGTTTCTTACCCTCCCTCCCACAGTAAGGAAACTCAGTATGGAAAATGAGACATGAAAGTCCGAACTGGTAACTGGTGACTCCATCTAGCCCCTCGCTCTGGCAGCCTTCTACCTTGGACATCAACGTCTCGGGGGACAATGCACAGACAGATGCTGCATGCACTTCACACCCTCCCATGATGTCATCTGTCACATGCCAGGCTCATCATGTCATCTCAGCACATCCCCAATCCACTGACAGTACGCGTCTGTACTTCAATGCTGCAGCTCAGGGTGCACTGACAACTCTCCTTGCAATGCTGCTGTAAGGACACTGTGCTCAGGGACACATACCCAGCTCACGGGCTGTCCCTCTGGGCTGCTTACACGGTGTTTGTACGCAGTCACTTTGAACTGACTTGAAATTTCACAGAATTATTGCCTTGCCTCACCCTGCCTTTAGCAGTGTTACCCTCAACCAGAGTTACTAGGCTCACCCACCTACTGTATTGTCTTGGTGTTTAGCACAGACACAAACCCAGGAAGCTTGATATCATTGTCCATGTTCAGTCACGGTGCCCATCAGTGAGTTAGGGGGAGTCTCAGATCCCAGTCTGGGAGCTTGGACACGGTCAGTCAGCCTCTCGTGATTGTTAGGGTCAGGATCCTTCCCCTGTGATGGGGTGAGGAGCTGAATGTTGGGGAAACCCCTCTACCCCTCTGCTCTTTGTCTCCTATTGTGGGACGGTTCCTTCTGGAATTAAGAGAGATGGCAGTGGTTTGTACAGCTGTTAGTGCTGGGACAGTTTAGAGAAAGGTGGTGAGTTGTCCTGAGTGAGTAGGCAGCACAGACACCAACGCAGAGTTGTATTAGAGGGGCAGAGATGAGTTTGAGAGACTGAGATAAGGTGCTGCATTCACTGAGGGTGGGTAAGTCACATGCAGTTACAGGTGTGAGGGTGGAAGAACACGAGCCTTGATAGGAGGTGGGTGCAGTAACAGAGAGAGTGTGAGGGAGAGGTCACGAAGTGCAGATGATGGCACTTACCCTGGTGGAGTGGAGAAGGTCACTGACCTCCTTCCTACACTGCTAGGCATTCACCCAGAAGGCTGGCACCTCACTGACCCAGTGGTCAGCCTCGGACCAAGCTGGCAGGGCCTGGTTTCATGGCCTCCACTGCCAGTCCTGGAGGAAGATAATGTTCCACTCGTGTACCAAATCATCAACCAGAACCTCAGGGGCTTCGTCTCAAAGTGAAGCCCCAGTTTTACCCCCTCTGCTCTGTCCAGGGCAGTTTTGTAATGACAATCCAAAAGTGTAATGACATTTTAAAGATGGCTCCTGGAACAGGGAGGCCACTGAAATCTGGGATATCCAGGCAGTGGACAGTTGTTGTGATATAGGGGAAAAATCATCACGTTAATATCAGATGAGAGGAAACCACGTGGGCAGGGAAGGTAGTTAATGGGGCAGATTGGGGATGGTATCATGAAAAAATGCACTTAACCTTGTGCAGAGAAATTTTCCATGAAACTCGACTCAAATGAGACTTGACCAAATCATAAGATGGTTTCGGCCTCTGTCTGTCTGAATAAAAGTAGGAATGCAGTGTGAAATATTGGAAGCAAAAAACTTAGAGCAGAGAATTATACAGGAGATTCGAATCCTTAAAAAGTGGTAACACAATATTCCAAACTGTTAAACGGAGCCTAGGAAAAACCCCTGCCTTATAGTTACCCACATTATCCAATCCTCACTGGATGCAGGGATGGTGCTGGAGGACTGGAGAATGGCTAATACCGCAACTTTGTTTAAATGTGGAGCAAGGGACTGACTGAATAGGTCGCCCTGGAATTTTGAGACAGTGGATAGACGGTGATTGAGGAAGCCCCAGGGACTCCAGGACAGTCGGTCTGGATTCGTTCAAGGAAGATCCTGTGTAAGTAATCTGACTGTGTCAGTTTGAGGCACTCACCTGTAACCGCATGTGACTGACTTGGATTTAACGAGAGATCCCATGGCAGACGGTTTAAAAACAGAAATTATAGGATCCAGGTGATTGGAGCAAACAACCCCGAGAAGTGCAAGGCAAGGCATGTGGGGACATCAACAACAGAGAGGAATGTACGATAAATGAGAATATGGTCAGTGTGGGCAGATAAATGAAGGTAGCTGGAAACACTAATAATCTCGTTAATGGAGCAAATGGCACCATTTCCTCTATCAGCCAAAGTGTAGAATTTCAGAGCAGGAAGCTCATGCAGGAACTGGATAAATAATGGGCTCAGTCAAAACTTGGGGACCGTGTGCAGTTCTGGTCACCCCATCAAAGGGAAGGATGGAATTGCACTGGAGAGGGTACAGAGGAGATTCTTCACGCTGTGTCAGTGGAAGTGTAGTTCTGAGGAAAGATTGGAATGGAGGATTCTGAGAGGAGATTTGATTGGGGTGCAAATATTGTTGTGGTTCTGTTAGCCGAGCTGGAAGTTTTTGTTGCAAACGTTTCGTCCTCTGGCTAGGAGACATCATCAGTGCTCTGGAGCCTCCTGCGAAGCGCTTCTTTGATGTTTCTTCAGATATTGAAAGTGGTCTGTCCTTGCCGCTTCTGGGTGTCAGTTTCAGCTGTCCGCTGTAGTGGTTGGTATATTGGGTCCAGGTCGATGTGTTTGTTGATGGAGTTTGTGGATGAATGCCATGCCTCTAGGAATTCCCTGGCTGTTCTCTGTCTGGCTTGCGCTATGATAGTAGTGTTCTCCCAGTCGAATTCATGTTGCTTGTTGTCTGAGTGTGTGACTACTAGGGATAGCTGGTCGTTTCGTTTCGTGGCTAGTTGATGTTCATGTATGCAGATTGTTAGCTGTCTTCCTGTTTGTCCTGTATAGTGTTTTGTGCAGTCCTTGCATGGTATTTTGTAAACTACATTCGTTTTGCTCATGTTGGGTATCAGCTCCTTTGTTCTAGTAAGTTGTTGTCTGAGCGTGGCTGTTGGTTTGTGTGCCGTTATGAGTCCTAAGGGTCGCAGTAGTCTGGCTGTCAGTTCTGAAACGCTCCTGATGTATGGTAGTGTATCCTTCTTTTAATGCAGTGACCTGAACTACAGGCAACACTCCAAATGCGGCTGCACCAGAGTTTTGTAAAACTGCAGCATTACCTCATGGTTCCGAAATTCAATCCCTGTACCAATAAAAGGTCACATGGTGAATGCCTTCTTAACAACCCCATCAAACTGGGTGGCAACTTTCAGCATTCCATGTATATGGACACTAATCTCTCTGCTCATCTGTACTACCAAGTTCTGCCATACCCAAATCCACCTGTTTCGTCACGTCAAAGAAGTCAACAAGGTTTGTGAGGCACCACCTACCCTTCACAAAACCGTGCTGACGATCCCTCATCAATGTATTCATCTGTAATGATTATAAATGCTAGCTTTTCCAAGCCTTTCCAACACTTTGCCCAGAATCGAAGTAAGGCTCACAGCTCTATAATTACCCAGGGTTGTCTCGATTCCCCTTCTTGGTCAAGAGGACAACATCTGCAGTCGTCCAGCCTTCTGACGCTATTCCTGACGGCAATGACGACATAAAGATCAAACCAAAGGCTCAGCAATCTCCTTCCGGGCCTCCTAGAGAAGCCAAGGATAAATCCCATCTGGCCCAGGGGAACTTATTTTACACTTTCCAGAATTGCTAACACCTTATCCTTCTGCAATTTAATCCCATCTAGTTATGGACTCCAATATCCTGGGGTAAAGACGTTGGATACCTGTACCCATCATAGTATTATAAACCTTTTTAAGGTCAAGCCTCAGCCACCTACGCCCAGGAGAAATATGAAGGACAATGATATAGATATTTCTGTTCGCGTCCCTGCTACTACTTTGCCTCAACGTTTTGGTATACACTTGGTCAGGATCTAGGGATTTCTCTACCTTTGTGTTCTAAGACCTCCAGCACCACCTCTCCTGTAATGGGGACTCTTTACAAGCCATCATTGTTTCTTTCCCTTTGTTGCTGAATCTTTGTCCACAGTACGTTCTGACATGAAATGCTAATTTAAGCTCTCTCCCATCCCCTGTGGTTCAACACTTGGATGACCTCACTGATCTTTGAGAAGCCCTAGTGTCTCTCTAGTTGCTCTTTTGTACTTGTATGCTGTAGAAAATTCTTCGCACTCTATTTAAACTTATCTGCCAAATCAATCTAATTCCCCCATGTTGCTTTCCAGCTTATCCAGCCTCTTTATTTCTGTCAAACCCTCCAGTATCAGTAACATCTTCGTCAATTTTTGCTACATTTGTAGTTTGTGGAAATGCATCCCAGCTCAGGATGATCAGAATTCTATGCAGCGTTCCAAACCTGTGCTGATAATGCCTAATCAATCCTTGTCATTGCAAATGCATGTAACTCCTGTCCTGCAGAATCGCTTCCAACACGTCTGCATCGCTGACACAAACTAATTGGCGTTGACGTCCCTGGCATTCCCTTGCAGCCTTTCCTAAGTACTGGCACAATCTTAGCCGCCCTCAAGGCTTCCAGCTCGTCACCCATTGCTATCAGTGATAGAAATATCTCTTTATGGTTCACCAATCAACTTTCATCTTTCTAATGAAAATCATCCAAAACTATTCAATCTCTCGTATTGCTCGAGCCTTCTATACCAGGCAACATCCTGGTAAATGTCCTCTGCACCCTCTTCAAATCATGCACATCATTTTGGTAATGTGGAGACCAGAACTGTATGTAATATTCTAAAACAAAGTCCTATGCAACTGTAATATGACCTGCCAACTGCTGTACTCAATATCACGTCCAATGAAGGAATTCATGCCGCATGCTGCCTTGACCACTTTACTGACCTGCATTACAACCTTCAAAGAACAATGGCCCGAATGTCCAGATCTCAATTTTCCCCAGGACCTTCGCATTTACTGTATAGTTAACTTTTGAATTGAATCTTCCGAAATGCATCACCTCGCATTTGCCCGGGTTGACCTCCATCTGCCATTTTTCTGCGCGCCTCTCCAATCTATCTATATTCTGCTGTAATATCTGACATTCCCTTAACTGTCTGCTACTCCACCAATCCCAGTGTCATCTGCAAACTTGCTAATCAAGGAACTGTTACCTTCCTCCAAATCATTGATATGTATCACAAGCAACAGTGAGCTCTGCACGGATCCCTGTGGAATACCATTGGTCACAGTCTCCATTTTGAGAAATTAATTTTGCTATCATTCATGTGCCTATCCAAAAGTTACTTAAATGTCCCTAATATATCTGACTCTACCAACCACACGAGTAGTACACTCCACTCATCCAGCACACTCTGTGCAAAGAAGCTCCCTCTGACCCCTCAACCTTCCTCCAAGTACCTTACAATTTTGCCTCCTAGTGATTGTCATTTTGGCAACGGGAAAAATCTCGGACCACCCACCCGATGTATGACTCTTATCTTCTCGTATACATCTAACAAGTCACTTCTCATCCTTTTTCATTCCAAACAGAAAAGTCCCGGCTCCGTTAACCTTTCATCGTTAGACCTGCCCTCCAATCCAGGCAGAATCCTGATAAATCTCCTCTGCACCCTTTCCAATTCGTCCACATTTTTCCTGTCATGAGGCAACCAGGACAGAGCACAATATTCCAATTGTGGTCTAACCACAGACTGTATCAAGCTGCAGCATAACCTCACAGCTCTTAAACTCAAGTCCCCTGCAAACGAAAGCCGACTCATGATTGGCTTTTTTAACAACCTAACAGCTTGGGTGGCAAATTTGAAGTATCTCTGGACGTTGACCCCAAGATTTTTCAGTTACTCCTCACTGTCAAGAATCCTGCATTAACCCTGTAATGTTTTTCTGCAGAATCCTTCAATCTTAAATTCTCCCTAATTTGCTATTTTCCTCCAGTCCCCACTACACTCACAAACTGTGAAAACTCTTACAGTCCATCCAGTCTTCCTCAGCCCTGTAACCTCTGTAAGCATGTACATACGTAGTTGCGTGGTTTAGGCGAGGAGTTAGAAATCCATTGCCCACACACGTTCGAATCCTGCGCAACAGGGTGGTGGTATTGATTGGTACAGGTGTCCGGAGATGTTCTCTAAAGTGCTCTGCGAGAAGGTATCCCGTGTCCGCAATGTGGAGGCGATGAGAAGACAGATCGCCTTCTCACTGCAAGCATTACAAAACATCTCCAGGACGCCTGAAAATCGACCAACCGCCCTGTTGGCAAACATTTCAACTCCTCCTCCCACTCAACCGAGAACATGTATGTCCAAGGTCTCCTCCATCGCCACTCCTTCACCACCCGACACGTGGAGGAATGCCTTGTCTTCTGACTTGGGACCCCTCAACCCCATGGCATCAATGTGGACTTCATCAGTTTCCTCATTTCCCCTTCCCCCTTCCCCCAGTTCCATCCTCCCAGCTCAGCACCACCCTGTCACCTGACCCACCTGTCAATCTTCCTTCCCACCTGTCCGTTCCACCCTCCTCTCTGAGCTAACCCTCTTTCCCCCATCTCCAACCACCTATTGCACTCTCAGCCACCTTCACCCCAACCCCACCCCCTCCTTCTTATCTCTCCACCCCCGAGGCTTCCAGCCTCATTCATGGTGAAAGGCTCCAGCCCGAAACGTCGATTTTCCTGCTCCTCGGATGCTGCCTGACCTGCTATGTTTTTCCAGCAAACGCACTCTCCACTCTGATCTCCAGCATCTGCAGACCTCACTGTCTCCTGTTTATCAGATGAGTCAATGGAGTGGAGAATGGCAGATAGAGTTTAATTTAGATAAATGTGAGGTGCTTCATTTTGGAAAAGCAAATCCTCACAGAACTTATGCACTTAATGGAAAGGTCTTAGGGAGTGCTTTTGAACAAAGAGACCTTGGAGTGCATGCTCATAGTTCCTTGATAGTGGAGGCACAGGTATATAGGATAGTGAAGAAGACGTTTGGTATGCTTTCCTTTATTGCTTAGAGTATCGAGTATAAGAGTTGGGAGGTCATCTTGTTGCTGTACAGGGCATTGGTGAGGCCACTGTTGGAATATTGCGTGCAACTCTGGTCTCATTCCTATCGGAAGGATGGTGCGAAACTTCAAAGGGTTCAGTAAAGATTTATAAGGTTGTTGCCAGGGTTGGAGGATTTCAGCTATATGGAGAGGCTGAAACGACTGGGGCTGTTTTCCCTGGAGTGTCAGTGGCTGAGGGGTGACCTTACAGAGATTTATAAAGTCAGGTCGTTTCCCTGAGGTTGGGGGAGTCCAGAACTAGAGGGCATAAGTTCAGGGCGGAGAGGTGAAAGATTTGAAAGGGACCTAAGGGGCAACCTTTTCACTCCAAGCGTGCTGTGTGTACGGAATCAACTGCCAGAAGAAGTGGTCGATGTTAGTAAAATTACAGCATTGAAAAGGCATCTGGATGGGTATATGAATAGGAAGGGTTTAGTGGGATAAGTGCCGCTAAAAGTAACTAGAATGGTTATGATATCTGGTTGGCGTGGACGTATTGGACCGAGTGGTCTGTTTCTCTGCTGTACATCTCTATCACTCTGTGACTCTAATTGCTTTCCATTTTTCATTTACAGCCTGACATTTCAGTCTGTTTCCCCTGTTTAGCTTGGTCAGTTATCCTCTCAAGCTCATGTAATTGGCTTTATTTCTGATGCTCGGGTGAACTTTATGGTCACTTGAAAACTTAATAATCTCTTTGAATTCCACTATATTGCACTCTTCTGGAGGATCTCTGTGTGACATCACACCTTCACTCAGCTTCATCACCAAATGATCTGAGATAGTGACATCCCTAGCCATCTGCACAATATGTTATTCAAAGGAACACTGACAAAAACATTCAAAGAGGAGCTTGGATAATATCACTCTTGCCAGTGTGACTATCCCAGATATTGCAACGATTGAAGTCTCCCAAAACTATCATAATGCCTTTGGTACAAATTCCAATGAGTTCCTGTTAAATACAGGGAGGAACAAGGAAATGCTGCGAGGCAGCCTAAAAAAAAGTTCTTCTGCTTGTGTTTGTGACATATGGGGCCCACAATTCACATTCCGGCTGATTCAGACACATCATCTGAGGCCACATGCTTTCTCTGCAATGCCTTTGTTATTGATTACTGTCAGGGTTACCCATCCTGCACTCCTATTCTGCCTGAGTTCCCACAAGGTTGTGAACCGTTGAATATTTATGTTCCACCTTTTGTTCACCCTGTAACCACATCTCTCTGCTGACTAAATCCCATTTATCTCCGTGCCACAAGTCTATTACCTTATTGCAGATTCTTTGGCAATTCCAAAAAAAATATAATTTATTCTTTTCCTCAATGCCGTGTCACAAATCGATTCACTGATGTACAGTTTTAGTTAAACTCTGTCCTTTCCCGTTCCTTTCTGTTTGTCTTCAGTCACATCCCCATGCTGTTCCGAAGCGTCACACTTTCTCTTTGGATTTGAAAAGCTCCTTTCACCTGAACCATGTCCCTGCATCCTCCATGTTCGCAAAAGCTCTGTCCATAAACCTATCGACATGACTGGCCAGCAGTGTTGCTTTTAATTCACCTGTGGGATATTGCTGTCTCTGGCTGGCCAGCATTTCATGCCCACCCCCGAGATGACCTTGAACTGAGTGTCTTGCTTGACTAATACAGAGGGCAGTTTAAAGTTAACTCAATTGCTCTGGGTCTGGATTCACGTGTAGGTCAGACCAGCTGCCTGCCACTGATTTCCTTTCTGAACGGATATTGAGCATTCATATGCTTTTCCCTGCCACCGGCATTAAATTTTCCATGAAGAGGCTAGTGAGAGTAATTTCAGGCCATCGCCTGGCCCACTGATAGCTCCCTCATCCCTGAGCACTCATCTCTTTGCACCATGAATCAAACCCCTTCTTCTGGATCGTGGTTTTATCCTGATACCTTCCTGCACTCTGGTGATATCACTCAGTATCTCTCCATGCAGTATCTGTCATTGTGAGGGTCTAATTGCTGCCAGTGACTGCAGCTTTTGTAGTTACTCCAGATCCTGAGCCAACAGAATTCTCCACTCCAGGGAGACGAGGCAGCGCAGGCCAGAACTGGAGACTGGTATTTTCCAGATTTCTTTCGGACTCAGTGCCATTCTCCATGTGTAGCCCTCACTGTATCAGTCTAATTTCCCATTCTGTCTATTTCTCCGTCTCCTGGATATATTCAGGACGTTCCTGACTCAATGAACTTCCCAACTGCTGGGTGTTTCATCCATCATCTTATTCAACACAGTTGGTCAGCCAGAGGGCAGGGAGATCTGGAGTCTTCAATAAATCCTGCAGCGAGGTAAGATCACTCAAAGTGAGCAAAGCAGAGCGAATTTAAGGCATCGAATTTTCGTCTGGAAGACCTGGCACAGATACAGTGCTGAAGGGTGAACATAGAGCATGAAGGTCCCAGGCTCAATCTCCACTCTCTTGCTAACTTTCATCACTGCAGTTCCGAGCCTTCCCATGACAATATAGGAAGGCTACAGTTATTAATCCAGGCCTGTGCTGTCTTAGTGAGCATCAGGACAAAATAGAGTAAAGGAAGCCTCACTTCAGAAATTGGTCTTGAAACCTGGGATCTTTCTGTTCCCTCTTCCCCCTCTCACACGGTCTCTTGTTATGTGATAGGGTCATACAGCAAGGAAACAAACTTTTGGTCCATCTCATCTGCACCAGTGTCTTGAATGGTTGTAATTGCCAGAAAAGTTCATATTTCTGTAGCCTTCACCCCTCCCATTATCCTGCTGTATATTTGAAACCTACTCTAATGCTGACGACTTGCTATTTGTAAATTGCTCCAGTCTCGATAACATGTCTATCTCAATAATCCCATCCTGCACTTAGTTATGCAAAGGTTAGAACAAACAGTCCTACCACAAATTCAACCCAAACTCTGGGTCAGATATGTCGATGACACGTTTGTAATCAACAAAAACACGGAAATAGAAAAAACACAACGGATCATCAACGCCACACTCACAGGAATCCGATTCACGAGAGAAGTAGAAAAGGATAGCCAACTCCCATTCCTAGACGTGATAGTACAGAGAACACAGAACGGAGAATTCACCACAAGGGTACACAGGAAAACAACACACACAGACCAAGTCTTAAACTATGAAAGTAACCACCCCAACACACACAAACGAAGTTGCATCAGGACACTATTCAAAAGAGCTACAACACACTGCAGTACACCAGAACTGCGAAAAGAGGAAGAGGAACACCTATACAAGGTATTCGCCAAAAACGGATACCCGCGCAACTTTATCAACAGATGCCTAACAGTTAGACCACGGAACGAGGACATGCCACAAACAAAAGGACTAGCCACACTACCATACATCAGGAGCGTTTCAGAACTGACAGCCAGACTACTGCGACCCTTAGGACTCATAACGGCACACAAATCAACAGCCACGCTCAGACAACAACTCACTAGAACAAAGGAGCCGATATCCAACATGAGCAAAACTAATGTAGTTTATAAAATACCATGCAAGGACTGCACAAAACACTATATAGGACAAACAGGAAGACAGCTAACAATACGCATACATGAACACGAACTAGCCACGAAACGACACGACCAGCTATCCCTAGTAGCCATACACTCAGACAACAAGCAACATGAATTCGACTGGGAAAACACTACTATCATAGGGCAAGCCAGACAGAGAACAGCCAGGGAATTGCTAGAGGCATGGCATTCATCCACAAACTCCATCAACAAACATATCGACCTGGACCCAATATACCAACCACTGCAGCAGACAGCTGAAATTTACACCCGGAAGCGGCAAGGACAGACCACTATAAATACCGGAAGAAACATCAAAGAAGCGCTTCGAAGGAGGCTCCAGAGCACTGAAGATGTCTCCTAGCCAGGGGACGAAACGTTTGCAACAAAAACTTCCAGCTCAGCGAACAGAACCACAACAACAAGCACCCGAGCTACAAATCTTAACACAAACTTTGAATATTAATATCAATTAATAGATATGGGACAGATGCTAGAGGTATGTTCTTAACTCAGAGTACTCAGGGAATGGTATGCATGTCCTGAAACAGTGGTAAACTCGCCAACTTTAAGTGTATTTAAACGGACATTGGATAGGCATATGGATGAGAATGGAATAGGGAAGGTGAGATGGGCTTCAGATTGGCTCCACAGGTTAGCGCACATTGACGGCCGAAGGGCCTGTACTGCACTCTCATGTTCTATGTTCTGTGTTCTGGTGGGTATAAGTAGGAGATGGGAGAGGAAAAAAACTTTAAAGGGTTTGGAGGTGAAGATTTTCCACACAGAGTATAGTGCAGGTTTCCAGGGGAAGTGGTAAAGATAAGGACAAGAACAATATGTAAAAGACATTTGGGCAGGTACATGGAGAGGAGAAGTTTTGAAGGGATATGGGTCAAATGAAGGGAAATGCGATTCGTTCAGGGAGTCTGGTCAGCTTGGACTAGTTGGATTGGAGGAACCGTTTCCGTGCTACATGATCCTGTCTCCTGTTATTGGAGCAGGAGACTACTGAGGTAAGGCACGTTATAGACTCTGAATCAAGTTACAGCGATAGGGATGGGAATCTGGAATGCAGTACAATTCAAGTACGTGGAGGGAGAATAGTGAAGGGAGGAGGGTACTGGGACAGGAACTGTTATAGAAGTTATAAACTATTGAAGCCATTCGTCACCAACACATGCGATAGAGTGTTGCAGAGTAGTGAGTCTTAGCACAACAGACCTTACTATAGGGGTGTTGGTTGAGCCTGGGGTGTGTCTGTACTGTGCTCCCTCTCCAGCACTGTGTCTATGTCATGTTTTGTTCACCGATGTGTGAAGTTATCTCTTTGCTCTCTTCTCTGTTCACTGTGGGTGATCTTACCTCACTGTAGGAATTATTGAAGACTCCAAATCTCCCTTCCAATTGTCTCCCTGGCTGATCAACCATCTTCAATGTGGCGATGGACGAGACACCCAGCAGCTGGGAAGTCTATTGAGTCAGGCTCTTCATAATACCTACAGGAGTCAGAGGAATAGACAGTGTATGAAATTAGAATGATCCAGTGAGGGATACACATGGAGAATGGCACTCCGTCCAACAGAGATCCGAAAAACCCTGTCTCCATTCCTGCCCTGTGCTGCTGCGTCTCTTTGGAGTGAAGACTTCAATTGTCTCAGGATCCACAATAGCTGCAAGAGTGAGAGACGCTGACAGAGGCAGCAATTAGACCCTCACAATGAGGGATACCACATGGAGTGAGACTGAGTGATATCACCAGAGGGCAGGAAGATTTCATAACGAAACAATCATGTAGGCAGAACAGGTTTAGGTTCCTGATGCCTTGGTATCAGTGCTCAGGAATGAGCGACCTTTGACCAGGTGAAGTGATGGTCTCGTGTGAGCAGGTGAAGTGATTACTGCGAGAGCATTTTTTCCAAAACCTTACCCAATGTTCAGTGGAGGCAGGTTTCAATCCCACATCAGAAATGGTGGGATTTGCAATCATCATTTTTTAAAAAATTGCAATTAACTATCCATGAATAAGTACGAATCATTGCTGATGTCCAAAACAAAGTTTGTTCGTCAAAAATACACTTGGGTGCATCTGTCATCCTCACGTGATCTGTACGACATCCTCACAGCAAAATGTTTGCCTCTGAAATGGCCGATCAAGTTACTTAGCTCAAGGGCAGCTCGGGCTGGGCAAGAAAGGCTGGTCAGCCATAGACACCAACATCCCATACCTGAGTTTTAAAATTAACCATTCGGATTGTCCTACTGCAAGTGTGCTGGGACCAGTATCCTGGCCAATCACGTCGGTAGGTTTACGGACGAGCTTTAAAATGACAGAGATTATCAGGGACAGGGTTCAGGTGAAAGGAGCTTTCAATATACAAGTAGAAAATGTGAAGGTTTGGAACAGCATGGGGATGTGGCTGAAGACAAGCAGAAAGGAACAGGATGGGACTGAGTTTAACTAAAACTCTACGTCAGCGAATCAATTTGTGACAGGAAATTGTAGGAAACAGTAAATTATGATTTTTTTTGGAATGGACAAAGTTTCTGCCATAAGGTCGATGAATTTGTGACACAGAGATAAAAGAGAGTTAGACATCGGGGTGACGTGGTTACAGGGTGAAAAGAGGTAGACATAAATATTCAATGCTTCACAACCTTGTGCAAGCTCATGCAAAGTGGACAGCGCTAACAATAACGGATAACAAAGGCATTACAGAGAAAGCATTTGGCCTCACATCATAAAGTAGAGTCAGTATGAATGTAAATTCTGGCTACTACTTGCTAAGGACACAAGCAGCAGAACAGTTTTAGGCCACTGAACAGCATTTCATTGCTCATCGCTGCATTGAATAGGAACTCACTGGAATTTGTAAGAAAGGCATTATGACAATTCAGTGAAAATTCAAAATTCGTATAATTTTTTAATGACACTGACAACAGTGATATTGGAGGGGAAGTTCGGAGAATATTTTCCAGTGTTTCTTTAAATAACACATTGTGCAGCTGGCTAGGGATGTAACTATGTCAGATCGACGGTTATGTGATGAAACTTAGTGAATGAGTAATGTCACCTGGAGAGATCCTCTGGGAAATTGTGATAAAGTGCATTTTAAAGAAATATGAAATCTTAAAGTGAATCACAGAAAGGGCAAACTACAACTAAAAACAAAAATTGCCAATTACATGAGTTTGAGAGGAGAACTGACCAAGCTAAACAAGCCAAACAGACTGAAACATAGATGTGTGTGTGAATGAACAGTGGTAATCATTTGAAGAAACAGTGTAAATCACTCAACAAAAGGATATACCATTGAAACAGACAAAACCTCAACAAGAAACTCACACCTGTCCCTCACTCAGGGCAAAATTGATCATATTAGATTATGAGGCTGAGAAGATCACCAAAAAGTACTTAAAATCCTGAAGTGCGAGAGTGTTTTAGGAGTAATTTTTAAAGAGGTTGCAAAGGGTCTGCTAGCAGGAGGAGGGCAGTTGGAAGAGGAATCACTGTGAGGGTGTAATGTCACAATAGTAACAGGGAGAGGTGAACGTGCTTGAGGTGGTGAGAGTGTTACAGAGAGTGGTCAGGGCCTGAAGTGCGTTTCAAACTCAGTACGGATTGTTGCAGCTGGAGGAGGTTGCAGATGTAGGGAGGGACATATGTATTTTTACTTATTCATTTATGGGATGTGGGTGTCACTGCCTGGACTAGCATTCTTTGACCCCACACTTAATTACCCAGAGGGCAGCTCAGAGTCAGCCCTCTTGCTGTGGGTCTGGAATCAAATGTTGGCCAGACCAGGTGAGAATATTTGTTGTCCTTCCCTAAAGCAGGGAAGTGAACCTGATAAGTTCTTTCAGCTGATCAGCAATGCTTTTATGGTGGCCTCGCCAATGTCTTGTACAGATACAACATGACATCCCAACTCCTCGTCACAATGCTGTGACCAATAAAGGTAACTGTCCCAAACACTTGCTTCACCAGCCTGCCTGCCTGTGATGCAACTTTCAAAGAAATGCATCCCCGTGTTTCTGACTGACAACACTACCCATGGCGCGAACATTACCTGTACACGTTCCACTCAGGTTTGTTTCACCAAAATGGAACACCTCACATTTATCTAATTAAACTCTATTTGCTATTCTTCAACCCACTATCCCAGCAGTACTGTTCATCTTGTTGTATCATAGACATCCTTCTTCACTATCCCCTTTACCACCAATGTCAGTGTCACCCAAGAAGCTTACATACCAGGAAACCAATACTCCCATCCAAACCATTTATCGAAATGACAAACAACCGTGGGCCCACTCCACCGCTGGTCACAAGGCTCCAGTCAGACAAACAAAATGTCTCCCACCACCCTCTGTCTCCAACCATCAAGCTAATTTTGTATCCAGTTGACTAGCTTCTCCTGAATGCCATGTCGTTTAACACTGATTTGAGCTTATTACCCATTTACCATACGGAACGTATATCACAGAACAGTACAGCACAAGAATCTTCGGCCATGATGCCATGCCAACATTTTATCCGACTGTAAGATCAAATTAATTTTCATAAGCTTCAATTTGCTATCAGCCATGTGCCTATCCAAGAGTCTATTAAATTCCCGAAAGTACCTAATTTTACCTCCACCATAGTCAGTCCATTCCAACCACCTACCATTCTCTATCCTTTTATCCATCTTCCATTCACCTTAAAATTACACCCCCTTGTAATAGCCATTTATGCCATAGGAGAAAAAGTCTCTCACTGTTCACTCTCTCTGCGCCTCTCATCAATTTGTTCATCTCTACCATCTTGGCTCACCCCTTTCTTCACTCCACTGAGAAAAACCTTATCTCCCTCAAACTTTCTTTATAAGAAATGCCCTCCATTCCAGGCAACATCCTGGTAAATCTCCTGTGTACGCTCTCTAAAACTTGCACATCCTTCCTGGAAAGAGGGGACCAGAACTGAACACAATATTCCAAGTGTGGTCTCACCAGGAAGCTACAAAGATGCAGTAAAACCTCACTGTTCTTAAAATCAATCCCCTTGCTAAGGAAAGCCAACACAACACGTGCTTTTTTTAACAAACTTATCAACGTGCGTGGCAACTTGAGGGATCTATGGACATGGACACTTGATCTTTCTGATCTTCCACACTGCCAAGTATTCTGTCTTTCACCCTGTATTCTGTATTCAAATTCCACCTTTCAGAATGAATCACTTCACACTTTTCCAGCTTGAACTCCATTTATCATTTCCAGCCCAGCTCTGTGTCCTGTCATTTTCCCATTGCAACCGACAACAGCCTTCCACATTACCCACCACTCTACCAGATTGGCAAACTTACTAACCCACTCTCCAACATCCACATCCAAGTCATTTATAAAAATCACAGAAAGCAGAGTCCCAAAGACGACTGTTACAGGACACCACGTCACTGTGCTCCAGGCTCAATACTGTCCATCTGCCACCATACTCTGTCTTCTCTGGGCCATCCAATCCTCTATCCAGACAGAGAGATTTCCCTGTATCCCATGATTCCCTATTTTCTGAATGAGCTTCAACGTATTCTGCCAAATCTTCAAATAAGTCAGTAAGGTTTGTGATGCATGACCTGCCCCTCACAAACCCGTGCTGACGGTCTAAAATTTAACTATGGTCTTCCAAGTAGTCATAAATCCTGTCTGTTCGAGTCCTCTCCAATAATCTGCACTTCACAGACATTATTCCCAGGATTCTCCCTCCGTAATATGGCCGGGACTCTACAAATCTTCTCTCCTCTCCCACGTTCCCCAAAAGGGCACTGGAGGGTGGTGGGGATGACAGAGATAGGGAGGGATATCAGGACAGGAGGATTTTGCAGAAAATCAGAGGGTTGCAGTGCCAAAAGGAGGATTCAGTAATTGTGAGGTTAGATGATAAAGAAAACATTTGAAGAGAGAGGGAGGGGGGATTGTAGCGAAATGAAAGGTTTCACAGTTTAGGTGTTTTGTTAGGACTGCAAAAGGTTACTGAGTTGAGAAGGTTTACGCACTGGTGGATTTTACATAAACGTGATTTTGATTGCAATGGCAGGAAGAGGATTCAGGAAGCTGGAGAGTTACACAAGGCTACACAAATGGGAAGAGTTGTCAGGAGTGGAGGTATTTATAGAGACAGCAATGGTCTGATCTGGAGCGGAGGACCCAGATTGGGAGTGATGTGGGGACTGCAGGTGAGTTCACAGGGAGGGAGGACCATAGAGTCACAGGACGTTACAGAAGTGTGGAGAGCTGTAGGGCCTGCAGGAGTTTATGGAGATGGGCAGGTTGGGAGGGATGGAGCAGTTCACAGTGATAAGGATAGTGATTGGACAGCGCTGGTTCATACTGACAGGGACTATTTAGGGGATGGAGCAGATTACAGAGATAATGTAGCTTGTATAGACTGGAAGAAAAAAACACATATTTGGAGTGCAGTCGGGACTAAACAGGTTTAGAGATATCGAAATTCTTAGGTTCTGTTGTTAATTAGAAATGGCGGGTGTGGAATCGGACAGATTTCCCTGGAGATGAGAACAGCAATTTTGGTTGGAGACAGTTACACAGATAAAGTAGCATTAGTAATCTCCTCCAGTTTGGCCTAAGTGGGCAAGTGTTGTCGAGGAGGTGGTCGTTAATACAGATCGCGGTCTAAGAGCTGGAAAATTTTATGTAGATGAGTAGATGGGTGGAAATACTGGAGGAGCTTACATTGACATGGTGGGTGACATATCACAGGTCCTTCAAGAACTGGATTGGAACAGTAACAGGGACTGGAGTGGGTTCGACAGATCGGAGTGTGGCAGAGACCTGAGAAGATTATAGGGTCTCCACAGATTCATTGTGTCTTCCGGACTGGAAGACGTTCAGTAGATACAGAAACCTTATGCCCAATGTAAACCATCTTCGTTTGCGAGCCCAAAGCCTCAATATCCCTCATCAGCCGGGGATCCCTAAACCTGCCATTTTCTCTTCACCCTAACAGATACATACTGAACCTGGATTTTCAGTATCACACTTTTAAAAGCTTCCCATTTTCCAGCCGTTTCGTTTCCTTCAAACAGACTCACCCACTCAACCTCTGCTAGGTCCTGCTTCATGGCCCCAAAATTGTCTGTGTTCCAGCATAGCTCCTTAACCTGTGGACCTCTCCTGTCATTTTCTGTAGTTATGTTAAAACTAAGGCAGTTGTGGTCACTTGACCCAAAGTGCTCTCCAACTGACACTTCAGTCACTTCCTAATCTCGTTTTCTCAGGGGAGATTCAATGTTGCCTCCATCTGAGTAGAGTAGGACCGCCTACATATTGGTCAAGGAAACTTTCTTGGACCCATTTGACATGTTGTTACCCAGTGGGAGACAGAGGGTGTGTTGTTCAGACTGGAGGCCTCTTACCAGCAGTGTGCTGTAAGAATTGGTGCTGGAACCACTGTTGTGCACCATTTATATAATCAATTTGAGTGAAAATGTAGGAGTCCCTGGATACCAAGATTAGTGGAAGAATGGGCAGGGAATATAGATATCGAAGGGGATATTAATCAACTGGGCCAGTGAGCCAAGACATGAAAGATGGAATTTAATTCAGGTGTTGGATTTAGTTCAGAAAAACCAGGGAGGACTAATACAGTTAATGGTGGGCCCTAGACAGTGTTGTCGAACACAGAGAGACGAAGCGGTGTAGTTACATTCTTCCTTGAAAGTAACACCACAGGTGGACAGGGTTGGGAAAGCATCATTTAGCACACTTGCCGTCATTGGGTACATGAGTTGGAGATATTAGTAACACTGTCATCAATATTTCTCCTAGGCAGAGGAGGCCACAGATTGACCTTATGAAGGTTTATGAAACAATGTAGTGCCGAAGTAAGGAGAATTTCCAAGGGTAGGTGAGTCCAAAGCTAGAGGCATAAACGTGAGGCGAGAGAGCAAGGATTTAAAGAGGGAGCTGAGGGGCAACATTTCCCACAGAGGATGTTGCATAGACGGAATTGACTGCCAGAGGAAATGATAAAAATAAGTACAATTATAACACGGAAAAGACACTTGGGCAGGTACATGGAGAATAGAAGATTTGAAGGGAAATGGGCCAACTCATTTCGTTTAGGAAACCTCGAACAAAGAATCATGCAGCACAGAAATGAACCCAATGTCTTCAGTTGTTGGAGGAGGAGACGATCGAGACAAGGCATATTGTAGAATCTGATGCAAGTTACAGCGATATGGATGGAATCTGGACTGGAGGTTTTAAATATGTCAAGAAATTGGTGAGAGGAGAGGACATGACAGAGATAAGAACTGTTATAGGTTTTAGAATAATTGAAGACACTGATCCACAAGACGAGCCATACACACAGTGTTGGAGAGGGATTAGGGAACAGAAATATCCCAGGCAGCATTACCACCATCTCCTTGAAGGCCTGCATTCTGTTGTCCTGGTGCTCACCAAGACAGCACATGCCTGGATTGAAAACTGGCAAACCCGATGCTGTCTCAGTACAATAAAAATCAAAGTAGGGGTGTTGATTGAGCCTGAGATGTGTCTGTATTGTGCACCCCCTCCAGCATTATATCTATGTCATGTCCTGTGAGCTGATTTTTGGAGCCCTCTCATTGCTCTCTGCTCTGTGCACTGTGAATGATCTTACCTGGAGGCAGGATTTATAGAAGGATCCCAACCTTTGTCTCTCTGGCTGACAATCATCTTCCCAACCAGCACTTGGCAAGTCTCTTGAGCCACGAACTCCCTGAGTACCCTGTACAAGACACACAAATAGGCAGAATGGGAAATTAGACTGATACTTGTGAGCGTTACACATGTAGAATGGCACTGATTCCACAGAGGTCTGGAAAATCCCAGTCTCCATTCCGGGCCTGTACTGTCTCATCTCTCTGGGGTGCAGAATTCTGTTGGCTCAGGATCTGGAGTAGCTGCAAGTGTAAGAGACGCTGACAGAGGCAGCAATTAGACCTACACAGTGAGGGATCCCACATGGAGAGATACTAAGTGATACCACCAGAGCACAGGATCAAACAACTGTGCACAAAGACTGGGTTTTGATTCATGTTGCACTGGGATGCACAACGTGTAAGCAGGTGAAGTGATGGCCAAGTGGAATTATTGTGAGACAATTTATCCAGAAAGTCATCAAATGTTCTCCTGACACAATTTCAAATCCCACCATTGCAAATGATTGAATGTGAATTAAATGCTTCAAAAAAGATATAATTAAAAACATGTAAGTGAGCATTAAACAATTGCTGATGTTAAGGGAAATCCATCGGGTGCATTCATGTCTTCAGTGAAGTCATCTAAAATGGGATTGGGATATCGGAGTTATCACCGAACAACAGCTGAGGGAGGGACCGGACAGGCAGCTCAATGATCCAGGGGGACAGATGCTGCAGGAAGGACAGAAGGCGAGCTGAGAGAGGAGGAGAGCTGCTGCTTCTGATTGGGTGAAACATCACAGCAGGACTGAGAGAAGACATTCCTGCGGGATCGCCCAGTGAAGCTGTGTTCATGGCATTAATCAATCACTATGGGTCTTCCTTTTCCTCTGATTGTTCGACAGACCCCGATAGCCCCGCCCCCTGCAGCTTGACCTTCTCAAGATGGCGGCCCTGAGGCCTGCCCTCCCTCTTCCCTCAAACAAATGGCGGCCGTGACGCTGGGCCGCTTCCCTGATCAAAGACCCCCACCTCCATACCCGGGCTGGAGGGTCTTTTTCGGGGTAATTAATCTTTATTTGGGATTTGTGAATTCTCTCCGCTCCTTTCTCCCAGCGAGGCTCTGAGCGCCGCACTCTGAAAGGAGAAAGCTGCTCCATATCTCTCCCTGTCTTCTGATCAATGTGAGACTGTGCATGCTCTGCATAGAAACCAAACTGCGCGTGCGTCTGAGGTTATCGGTGAGTTTATAGAGAATATTCATATCTGCACACAATCATGATTGAAATATTAGACATTAACAATTGCTCTGTCGAGTTAGACTAATAGAGATGTCTAGCATGAAAATAGATTGATTGTTCATTCCAACTCAACCATACCGGCCTGGTATGTAAATTACCAAACATTCCGGGAGTTTGAAAATAAGTTTCTTACCAGAGTTGTGTAAATCGCTTGGAAATATGGACGTTATCAGATTTACAAATTAACTATTTCTTAAAATCTCACATTGATTTATGAAAGAGATTGAATGCTCCACTATGAAGTGAGAATGGGGACTCATCTACGAGGGGAATGTGGGCTGAAGTTAGAAACAGGATAGGAGAGGTCCCACTCTTGGAATACTTTTTATAGGCGTCTTCAGAGTTCCAGGGAGGTGGAAGAGAGCATTAGCAAAATTATTCTGGGTATCAGTGAAAGTGACAGGCTGGTAATTATCGGGGACTTTATAATTAAGTGTTAGGTTCGTCCTTTTGTGTAGGACTGTTTTACATGATCAGGTTAGAGGTGTGTCAGTTGGAGTCTTGACGAGATTATAAGGTGGGTTTCGATCTGTGAGTCATGACCATTGTCTGGAGTCCTGACTAGTGTCTGGTCTGGTGTGTATTTGGAACTGTCTTTGGGTCCCTTCTCCCAATACTGTTTGCTTAAAAATGGATACTGCTTGCTTAAAATGGATACTGCTGGTTTAAAATGGATACTGCTGGTTTTCCCGATGTGGGCCTTGCTCCACGGTAAACACGGGGCGGTTTATGCCCGCCTTCAGTCCCCCCTTTCGGCAAGGGGTTGGCCATGTCCACACCCCCGAAGCCGATATCTTAGAAGCTGCTACCCCGCCCGGTACATTCCGCCGGCCGTCATGCTGCAGTCATGGGACCTTTGGATAGTCCCGGGAGATGGTTACATTAGTTCGAGCCCTGTGAGCTTGTGGTGTCTGATTACTCGCCAGGAGTCTATGGTGTGGAGCATGGCCTTTCTGGCCTTTCGTTTTTTTATGTTGGCGGCATGAGTGACATGCCACCAGGAGCCAGGCCAGAGCTAGCAGTAACTGTACCCCCATGATGGTATGGGAGATGATTCTGACCCAGGGGTGTATGTTGACGTTTAGGCCCCAGTTCCAAACCCTCTGAGCCCAGCCCTGGGTCTGCAGAGCTGTCTCTGCACCTTCCTCTAAGTCTTTGATATGGGCTTGTAATTGATGGTATAATTTTACTGAGTGTCCCACCCGGGTCCTAAGTTCTCGCAAGACCTCGGCTAGATGCGGGATGGGGGCTTGTTCGGGCTCCTGGTACTCCCTAAGGGTGTTCCTGAATCTGTCGGCGGCCTGTATAGACTCGGGGTCCCGACGTCGGACCTCCGAGATATGGGCTTGTCCAATCGTCACTGGGCGCCTAGGGGTAAAGCAAAACTCGTGCTGGGGAATCGGGCATTGCAGTCCGTTGAACCAAAAGGACGTTTCAAGGCTAGAGACACAATATTGTCCCCTCCCACCATACCCCGCCCTAGTGAAGTAGGGGCCCGTGGGTTCGATCTCCAGGGTACAGCCCTGTGTCCGGTTGAACCTGCACTCCGCTGTTTCACTCCGCCATAAGGGGTGAGGGCAGATTGTGATTGCCCCTCGCTGTTTGCAGCCTGCAAGCAGCACACCGTACACAGCGCCGTCTCGGGAGATGGCTGTGTCGTGTGCCAAAATATATTTGAGGGATGCGTTTTCCCGTATTACTCCAATGTTTTCGATGTGGAACAGGGGAAATGGCCCCGACCCCGGGGTGATCACTGGGATCAGGAGAACCATCCAGACTCCCGTTGCCTCACTGACCTCACAGTCGGGAATCACCGGGTACACCTGGGTCATTCCCTTCAGGGTCTGGCTATCAAGCGGCCCGGAGTGTCCGGCGAGTGAGGCCAGTTTGGTGCTATCGATCCAGTTGGGTACCTCCCCGCTTTGTATCTGATCCAGGTTGTGTCTGATCTGGGCTACCATCCACATGCCATATGCATGGCACAGCTGCCCCTCCGGAATGTGGGCCGTGTTCTAGCTTTCCCGATCAATAAGGCGGTTGATGGTGTGGGCATGTGTCGACAGTACTGCAATGCCGTCCAGCTGAATGTGTGCTCCCTCTTCCCCCAGAAATGCCTGTTCTGCCTGGTGTGTGAGGGATCTTGCTAACAGGTCTCTCATCACCCCTTTTAGCTGTTCGACTTTCTCGTTAAGGCCCTGGATATCTAGAGAGTTTACCACGGATGTTCCTGTGTTGAGTCCTGTGAGGGCGTCACTGATAATTTCCCGTCTGCGTCGTTATGTGTTGTGTATGTCGGTTCGATAGTGGGTTGCCCCCATGGCATTTATCACCCTCTCTATCACCTCTTTCCCCATCATGGTGTATAGGCTGCGTACCTGTGCTGTGCAATATCCCGGTACCCGGATGTCCGATATATTGACCAGCACGGGCACGACCTCGCGTCGGACGTTATCATAAATGACTTGCCCCTCCTCCTATAGTACGAGTCCCCCCGCGGGCCCTGGCCTCAGAGAGGGGCACGGTAGTATCTCGGTAGTCCTGGTTGTTGGTGGTGTGGTTGGGGGGGTGAGAAACACAAATATAGGGAAATCGTGGGGGCATTGGTCGTCTCATAGTAGCCGCAAGTGGACAGATCCCGTATCGCGAATGCATCGAAGGCCGGGGCCGAGGCGAGGTCGTCTGGCATAATGCACATCGTTCTGATCATCCGCCCCCCCAGGTCCATCATGTCTGCACATCGTAGGCAGGTTGGTCGTGGGTCGCGCTCCGATGTGCAGAGTAGGCAGATTGTCTGTATGTCCAGGAGGACCTCCAGCCAGGCGTTGAAAAATGTGTTGCCCTCGCAGGGATGCAGATGACACTGGATGAGTTGAAGGCAACGCCATGGCGGTAAAAGTTGTCTGGAGCTCTGGAGGAAGAGAGTATCAGTCCTATGGCGAAGAGGAGGATGTGGAGGATGGTCAACCGGTGGGACATGATCTGTGAAAGAAAAGAGAAAGGGGGAGAGAGAGAGAGAAAGAGAGAGAGAGAAAGAGAGAGAGCGAAACCCTCGTCAGGGTGTATGATTAGTAAAAGTACATGTGTTCTGCGCCTCCCCCCCTCCCCCACTCCCGGACCGGTCCACCACTGTTGCTGTAAGGGGGGAAAGTGTTAAAATCCCGACAGGCGTGGCGGGGGAGTGCGGGTGAGTGGGGGAATAAGTCGGTCGTGGCTGCCAGCCAGGTGTCTGGGCCGATGTTCCAGCATTCCATTGGCCCCGTGTGGTTAGGGACGGGGACGACAGTCTAAGTGTTTGTCGTCCGTCCAGTCGGGCCCTGCGGGAAATGTTTAAGTTGGGACCAATGTTTCCACCTGCCCTTCCACTTCATTTCGATGCAGGTGCAGGTGTCGCTAGTGAGGATGATCTTGTGCAGCCCCAGCCACCGAGGTGCGAAGCCGGGCCGGTCGTGGGCGGCCCGGACCAGGACTTTGTCCCCAATGCCCGGGAGAGGTTGGGGAGGCGGTTGTTGCTGCTGTTTCGTTTGGTTCCTGATGTCCAGTTGATCACGGGCGGTCTGTCTGAGGGCCCGCAGCTGCGCGTCTAGTTGTCTAATGTAATAGGCCATCCTACCCCTAAGTGGGGCCATGTCCTCGCCCCCTTCGATGACGGTCTCGGGAAGTCGCATGGCCCTGCCCATCATGAGATCGAAGGGAGTGAGGCCAATGGAACGGCCCGGGGTGGCTCTGAGGCGCATCAGAATGCAGGGCAGGACGTCCACCAGCCCTGACCAGTCTTGGCGATCGCCTTCGTGATCGCCAGTTTGAGGGTCCGGTTCATGCGTTCGACCATGCCCAAACTCTGGGGGTGGAAGGGGACATGGAAGCGCTGCCTGATACCCAAGAGGCGGCAGGCCAGTTTCATCGCATGTTCCGCGAAATGTGTTCCCTGGTCGGAGTCAATCTGGAGGGAGACCCCCCATCGCGGAAAGATGTCGAATGCCAGCATTCTGGCCACAGTGGCTGATGTGCAGTCCCGTGTCGGGAAAGCCTCTACCCAGCGCGTGAAGTGGTCGACTATGACCAGGCAGTACTTCTTGCCGTGGCAGGCGGGCAAGGGTCCTGTGAAGTCGACCTGGAGGTTCCCCCAGGGCCCCTTGGGCCGTGGTTGTTCAGCCATAGGGATGCGCAAGAGCATCCCTGGCTTGTGTTGGGCGCAGACAATACACCGGCGGCAATGCTTGGTCATGTCGCAGCCAAGTCCGGGCCACCACCAGTCGGTCTGCAACCTCGCGAGGGTCCCCTCCCGACCTGCATGGTCGGGCTCGTGATGTAGTTGTATCAGGGTTGTTCTGATGGCTGCGGGGGCCACTACCTTGCCGTCGCGGCGCCATATCCCATCGGGGCCGGGGATCGCGCCCCTAGCCCTCCAGTCGTCCCTTTCCTCAGGCTGAGCGCCATTCTGGACGTCCAGGACGTTAATGTCCCGGACTTCATTCACAGGCGCAGCGCGTACGGGGGGTAGAGGGGCACCTGCGGCGGCTTTGACGGCCTGGTCAGCCCAATGGTTCCCAAACTGTTTGGCGGTGGTGGCCCGCTGGTGCGCCTTGAGTTTTACAATGGCCGCGAGGAGGGGAAGGCGCGCTGCCGCCACCAAGTCACAGACTGTGTTCTCGTGTTTTATCTGGCCCCGCTGGCCGTGACGAAACCCCGGCGGCTCCACGCTGTCATGTAGTCATGGACTATCCCAAACGCATACTGGCTGTCGGTGAACATATTCACCCGATTGCCCGCCCCCATGGGGAGCGCTGTCGTGAGGGCGACCAGGTCTGCGACTTGGGCTGAGGTATCGCCGTCTAATGTCCCCTGTTCTCAGGTGGCCCCAGTGTCGTCGACCACTGCCCAACCCGTCCGGTAGGACCCCTCAACCAACCGGCGTGAGCCGTCAACATATAGGACCAGGTCGGGGTCCGAGATAGGACTATCGGTAACGTAGTCTTACTCAGCCGAATCCATGACGGCCTGGCAGTGTTGGGGTTCCCCTACAGTTATAATCCCGTCCGCGGGGTTCGTTCCCGTTCCCTAACTATTCTAATGGATTAGTCCTGGGGGAGGAGGACTGCCTCCCAGTTTGCCCTACGGGCGTCAGAGACGGTTCGGAGGCGTCCTGTATTCAGGAGCTCCACTATAGTGTGTCCGGTGTGCAGGATGATCTGACCAGACATGGTGACTGGCTCGCGCACGCGGACCGCCCACGTGGCGCAGTCAAGTGCGGCCACACAGCGGTGCATCCCCATCACGACCCGGGACTCCTTAGTAGAGTAGTACCCTATGGGCTTCATGCGGTCCCCGGAGAGTTGGGTGACCACGGCGCTATATAACCACATTCCAGGCTATAGAAGGCGTGGAAGGGCTTAGAGAGGTCGGGAAGGCGCAGGGCCGGGGCACTGAGGAGGTGGGTTTTCAGATTGGAGTAGGCATCATCTTGCTCGGGGCCCCACTCCACCCTCTCTGCCCCGCGCCCAACCCCCCTTTACCAGGCGCTGGATGGGCTCAGCGATGGTGGCAAAATGCGCTATGAAGGCGCAGCAGTAGTTGAAGAGGCCCATAACGCGGCGGATTACCCTGAACGTGTCCGGCCGTGGCATGTCGGCGATGGCCGACTTACGATCGGGAGGCAGGGTCTTGCTGCCCTGGCTAATGTCATGGCCCAGGTATCGGACCGTGGCCAGGCCGATCTGGGCCTTCGTGGGGCTGATTTTAAAACCTGCCCGGGCGACGGTGCACAGGACGGTGGTCAGGGCTCCCAGGTGGGAGCGCGCATCCGCGGACGCGATCAGGAGGTCGTCCACATACTGTAAGAGGGTGCTAGAGATAGGAGATAGGTCGTATTCCTCGAGGGTCCGACTCATGACCCTGTGGAAAATGTTGGGGCTGTTGTGAAAGCCTTTTGGCAGCCGGGTCCATGTGTATTGCTTGTCTCGCAGCGTGAAGACAAACTTGTCCTGAGAGTCCGGGTGCAGCGGGATGGACCAGAAGCCGTTTTCCATGTCCAGTGGGAAGGCTCTAGGCTGTTAAAGATGGTGGACGGGCTGGCAACAATGGGGTGCTCTTTGGGTGTGACCCGATTGAGTGCCGTATAATCGATGGTGAGCCGATAGCTCCCATCCGGCTTATAGACTGGCCATATGGGGGAGTTGGTGGTGGACACCGCGGGTCGCAATACACCGTGGCTGATGAGTTCGGCCACAATGGTCTCCGTAGCGCGCAGCGCCTCGGGTTTGATCGGGTACTGTCTGTGCGGGGGGTGTACAGGGCAAGTATCCGCTCGGGAGGGGAACGGACAAGGCGGCAGTCCTGCTTGCTCGTGGCCCAGACCTCCGGGACCAACTGGCAGACTGTTCCGAAGGCGCCATCTCCGGTTCAGTCCTGGGTGATAGGGACGCAGGGCGCGAGGGCAGCGACCCATCTAGTGGGGACCCATCTACCTTCAAGGGCGCTCTTATGGGATTTGCGGGACGTCCATAGGAGGCGCTGGTGGAATGTGTCCACCACCGCTCCCAGTTCGCCCAGCAGGTCAATGCCCAGGATCATCCCTTCCGAGTTCGGGCAAACCCAGAAGTGGACGGGGAGTAAAATGTCATCGAAATCCAGGAAGGTGGCCTCGATACGGCGGGCCACAACCGTGCTTCCCCCCACCCCCGTGATGGAAATGGAGTGATGGGTGGAGGGGAGGTCGAGGTCGGTGAGGGAGACTGACGCTCCCGTATCTATCAAAATGTTGCATCAGCGGCCCCCAAGCGATGCAGAAACCCAGATACGGGGGTCGGCTCCCTCGGTGGGGGAGTAGCTGTAAGATCTTGAGCAGCTGACCGCGACTGAGCTGATCCCAGTCGGGACGGAAGGCTTCGGGATAGGGCTGCGGGGTTTGTGGGGTTTTGGTGGCCGTAGGTGGCCATTTGTTCCTTGTTCACTGGGTGTGAGGGGCACCGACAGTGGATATGCCGCGGTGGGGAACGGCCCCAGTGCTGACTCGGGTTGTCCCAGCACTGGCCGGTGCCGCACCCTCCAAAGTTGGGGTCTCCGGGGCGTCGGATGGAGAGCGGGCAGTTAACCTTGTAGTGACCCATCTGTCTGCAGCGGTAGCAAACGAGCGGCTCGGGAGTCGAAAGTGCCGCAATGGTGGCCAGGGTTTGGTTATCGAGGGACATGGCCCAATTCTCGAGCTCCGTGAAAGAGGCGTAGGGTACCAGGCCTGTCCGGAGGACAGCCTGGTGTGCGGGGCCCAACCTGTCCTTATATAGCTGGATAAATGCGAGGTTCTGCCTGTCAGCATCAGGGATCCCGCTATGCACCTGGAAGGCCTCGAACTTACGAACCCCATATTCCTTAGCACCCTCGCCAGGTTTCTGGGTGACGGCCACAATGGCGTTCCAGACGACCGGTATGTGGCCAAGAGCCTTGCTGATGTCGTCATTGAAGTCCCCAATGGCGGCCTCCTGCTCGCAATGGCTGTTGCTGAGGTCGGCACACCAGGACCCATTCTGGTGTGCGGGTTGGAGCCTGGACCATAGGTTCACCGGGAGTTTGGTCCAGACTAGACCAGCCACGTACCTATTGTGAAGGTTGTGGCAGATTTGGGTTAAGGAGATGTATGTCATTTTAAGGCGGGGGGGTTGTGGGTTTGGGACATTGGCCTCCCCTTCTCCCCACCTCCTGGGGTATATTCTACTTTAACCGGGGCGGCGCGAGCTAGGCTCGCTGTGATTCCCGGGGTCCTGTGTAGTCCACGAGCCCCTCCCAGTCCCAGGTGGGAAAGGGCGGGGCGCTTGGAGGCTCAGATAATGTTGGTAGGATTGTACGGTTGGCAAGCGCCTGGGCTTCGAGGTGTTCTGAGGCCTGTTTCTGCTTATCTTGCACGTATAGTTGGACCTTGCTAGCGAGCCTAACATGTGCCTGAAGCACAAGGATTGAGGCTTTCTCGTATTTATCCCTTTTCTGGAGGGCCCACCACTCCAGCTGGGCATCCAGCGGATTGGCGGGCCGCCAGCCCGATCAGAGGATAGCCTTGATGACCTTTTTATTCTCGTCGGCTGTGAAACGAGTAAGAGAGCCTTCTGGCCCCCATTCTAAATCGCCGGCCATGGTGGGGGTGGGGGTGTGTGGTGTGGTGCAGCGGGCGTAATTGAAAGAGGACTTGAAAATAACAAAGCTACCAGCGTAGGAGCACAAGAGATGTAATTGGCGCTAACTTATTCACCTCCCAGACGGGGAGCACACTCCCTGAAATCGGGCCCTAGCCCTCCGGGTCGACGAAGGCAGGTGTGGGATAAGTACAAATGGGGCGCGTGCCTATACCCGATCGCGCGACCCCAAGTTACTGTGAGTCTCACTCTCACTGCCTAACGCCCAATGACCGTGCGTGCCCCGCGAACACTGGGCGTGAACCAGGGGCCAGCGTGCAAGGGTGGAAACGGCGTGAGCGCAGACCATTAAAAATATCAAAAATGAAATAAAAAGGGCGAGGCACGGGCCTTTACCAGGGTGCACAACCTAAGAAAAAATTCGTGAGTCTTTCTGTCACCATCTGAAGTTCAGTGGCAATGTGTACCCGCTGACACCAGGCGTGAACCAGGGGCCCGCGTGCGGGGGGGGGGGGGCGTGAACTGAGACATCTCCGCGTTAATTCCACAGAGGCCAACACCCGGGACTGCGGAGGCAATGGGCGAAAACTTGGCCCAGAGGCACCGGCCAGAGCAGTCTTTAGCGAATAGAATAAAGGTGAACCCGAAAGGTTTCTATAGGTATGTGAGGAATAAGAGGATAGAGTAGGAAGAGGGCCAATCAAAGACAGAAGTGGGAAGTTGAGGGTGGACCCTGTGGAGATCGGAGAGGTGTTAAACGAAAATTTTCCATTAGTTTTCACTCAGGAAAAGGAAAATATTGTAAAGGAGAAGAATGAGGTACGAGATATAAGACTAGAAAGGATCGAGGTTAGTTGTGAACAGGTGTTATCAATTCAAGAAGGAGTGAAAGGAGACAAATCTCCTAGGCTCGATGGGCTTTATCGAAGAATTCTCTGGGACGATCGGGAGAAGATAGCAGAGCCTTTGGCTTTGATATTTGAGTCGTCATTGTCTACACGTTTGGAACCAGAGGAACGGAGGATTGCAAATGTTGTCCCCTTGATCAACAAAGGCAGTAGAGATGACCCAGGTAATTATAAACCAGTGAGCCTTTCTTCTGTTGTAGGAAAGGTTTTGGGAAGGATTATTAAGAGA
Source organism: Hemiscyllium ocellatum (assembly GCF_020745735.1). NCBI lineage: Eukaryota > Metazoa > Chordata > Chondrichthyes > Orectolobiformes > Hemiscylliidae > Hemiscyllium > Hemiscyllium ocellatum. The sequence continues at coordinate 27,743,687 of NC_083446.1, forward strand.
TAAGATTTATAATCATCTGGCAAACACCAATTTGATTTCAGACAGTCAACATGGTTTCGTCAAGGGCAGGTTGTGTTTCACAAACCTCACTGAGTTTTTTGAGAATGATGAGCAAGCATGTAGATGAGGGTAGGGCAGTTGACATGGTATACATGGACTTCAGTTATGCCTTTGATAAGGTTCCACATGGTAGGCTGTTGGAGAAAATGCTGAGACATGGAATTGAGGGTGATTTAACAGTTTGAATTAGAAGCTGGCTTTCTGAAAGAAGACGAGTGGGGTTTGATGGAAAATGTTCAGCCTGGAGACCGGTCACTCGTGATATGCCACAAGGATCTGTTTTGGGACCACTGCTGTTAGTCATTTATATAAATGACTTAGACACAGACATAGGTGGATGGATTAATAAATTTGCGGACGACACTAAAGTCGGTAGAGTAGTGGACAGTGTGGAAGAATGTTACAGGTTGCAGGGGACTTGGATAAACTGCTGAATTGGGCTGAGAGGTGGCAAATGGAGTTCAATGCAGCTAAAAGTGAGGTGATGCATTTTGGGAAGAATAGCAGGGAGCTGAGTACAGAGTCCATGGAAAGATTTTTGGAAGTGTGGATGTGCAGAGGGATGCCTGCAAGTAACGACCCAGATGGATAGTACTGTTAAGGCAGCACATGGTGTGTTAGGTTTCATTCGCAAAGGGATTGAGTTCCGGAGCCCCAATATTATGGTGCAACTATACAAAACGCTGGTGAACCCATACTTGGAATATTGTGTGCAGTTCTGGTGCCCATATTTCAGGAAGGATGTGGAAGCATTGGAAAAGGTACAGAGGAGATTTACCAAGATGTTGCATTGTCTGGAGAGAAGGTCTTATGAGAGATTTGAACCTGTTCTCATTGGCAAGGCAGCGGCTAAGTGGGGATTTGATAGTGGCATACAAGATGATCAGAGGCTTAGATAGGGTAGACAGTGAAAGTCTTTTTCCTAGGATGATGATATCAGTGTGTACGAGGGGGCATAACTTCAAATTGAGCGGTGATGGATTTAAGACAGATGTTAGAGGCAGGTTCTTTACTCAGAGAGTGGTTAGAGTGTGCAATGCACCACCTGCTAATGTAGTTAACTCAGCTAAATTTGGAAGATTTAAACAATCCTTTAGATAAGCACATGGGTGATTTTGGGATCATGTAGGGGGACGAGCTGAGAATAGTTCAAAGATCGGAGCAATGAGAAAGACAGAAAGGCCTGTTCTGCGCTGTATTATTGTATGACTATAGTGCTACAAGAGATTTCTCCTATCTTAAACAGAATAACGGATCTTGTATTGTGGGCTTACGAAATGCCACTGATCTCTACCAAACATGTACGATGCAGAGTCAGGGCAATAATATGCTGCAAGAGGAGGGGAACAGGTAACTCCATAGAAAACCCTAATACAAAATCCTTCTCACCCATTTTCACCTCCAGAACCGAGCGCCTTCCAGAAAAGCACTGCTGTATTCCACTAGAACACTTTGCCCCACAATCGCGGTATCACGCTGTACACAAGGAGGAGTGAAAAGTCTGTACTGGGACCCACTGGGCCCCTGAAACACTTGGTAAAGACTAAAATCATCTGAGCATTGAGAACCCCACCACATTGCATGCATTTTATATTGTTTTAACTCTGCTCCTGACTTCCCTTGTTGTTCCTAATGAAACTGTTCAAAGTCGTTATTGCACACCTGCACAAGCTGTGAATTGAACCCAGGCCTCTCTGTCCAAGATTCGGGATATTTTCACCGCATAACAAGGCATCAACTCGAACTTCCTTTGTCCCTGAGTCACGCCTGAATCAACTCTGCAATTGGGAGGAAGGGGCGGAACTGGAGGACCGAGCAGCGGCAGATCCTTCAACCAGAGTGAGTGAAGAGCGGGGCCAAAGCATTCGCGGGGAGTGAACGCTTCAGGATTGTTCAGAAAGCAAACTGTTTTGGACGATTGATCATTCTCACTACATAGTGGAGCATTAAATCTCTCATAAATCAATGTGAGATTTTAAGAAATAGTTGAAATGTAAATCTGATAACGTACACATTTCCAATCGATTTACACAACTCGAGTAAGAAACGTATTTTCAAACTCCTGGAACGATTGATAATTTATATACCTGGCCGGTATGGTTGAGTCCGAACGAACAATTTATTTTCATGCTAGACACGGTGGCACATGTGGGCGGCACGGTGGCACAGTGGTTAGCACTGCTGCCTCACAGCACCTGAGACCCGGGTTCAATTCCCGACTTAGGCGACCGACTGTGTGGAGTTTGCACATTCTCCCCGTGTCTGCTTGGGTTTCTTCCGGGTGCTCGGGTTTCCTCCCACAGTCCAAAGATGTGCGGGTCAGGTGAATTGGCCATGCTAAATTGCCTATAGTGTTAGGTAAGGGGCAAATGTAGGGGTATGGGTGGGTTGCGCTTCGGCGGGTCGGTGTGGACTTGTTGGGCCGAAGGGCCTGTTTCTACACTGTAAATAATCTAATCTAAACATCTCTATTATTATATAGACATCTCTATTATTATACCTCGGCAGAGCAATTATTGATGTCTAATATTTCACGCATGATTCTGTGCAGATATGAATATTCTCCATAAACTCACCGATAATCTCAGACGCACGCGCAGTTTGGTTTCTATGCAGAGCATGCGCAGTTTCACATTGATCAGAAGAGAGGGAGAGACATGGAGCAGCTTTCTCCGGTAGCGGCGGCGATCGGTTTCAGAGAGCGGTGCTCAGAGCCGGTGTGTGGGTGCCTCGCAGGGAGAAAGGAGTGGAGAGAATTCACGAATCCCGAATAAAGGTTAATTACCCCGGAAAAGTCCCTCCATGCCCGGGTAAGGAGTTGGCGGTCTTTGATCCGGGAAGGGGTCCAGGGTCACGGCCGCCATTTGTTTGAGGGAAGAGGGAGCGTGGGCCTCAGGGCCGCCATCTTGTGAAGGTCAAGGTGCAGGAAGGCGCGGCTATCGGGGTGTGTAGAACAATCAGAGGAAAGGGAAGACCCATTGTTATTGATTAATTCCATGAAAACAGCTTCACTGGGCGATGCCGCAGGAATATTCTCACTCAGTCCTGCTGTGATGTTTCACCCAATCAGAACCAGCAGCTCTCCTCCTCTCTCAACTCCACTTCTGTCCATCCTGCAGCATCTGTCCCCTGGAACATTGAGCTACCTGTCCTGTCCCTCCCTACGCTGTTGTTCATTGATAACTGTGATAACCCAGTCCCATCTTAGATTCCTTCACTGAAGGCATGAATGAACCCGATTGATTTTTCTTAACATCAGCAATTACTTAATACTCACTTAACTGGTTTTACTTTATATCTTTTTTTAAGCATTGAATTCACATTCAATCATTTGCAATGGCGGGATTTAAACTTGTGTCCAGAGAACATGTGCTGAGTTCCTGGATAAATTGCCTCACAATAATGCCACAAGGCCATCACTTCACCTGTTCACAGGTTGTGCATCCCAGTGCAACATGAATCAAAGCCCCTCTTTGTGCACAATTGTTTGATCTTGAACTCTGGTGATATTAGTCAGTATCTCTGCATGTGGGATCCCTCACTGTGTGGGTCTAATTGCTGCCTCTGTCAGCGCCTATCACTCTTGCAGCTACTCCAGATCCTGAGCCAACATAATTCTCCACTCCAGAGAGATGAGGCAGTACAGGCCCGGAATGGAGACTGGGATTTTCTAGATCTTGTGGGCTGGAGCCATTCTCCATGTGTAACCCTCACAAGCATCAGTCTAATTTCCCATTCTGCCTATTTCTGTGTCTTCTACAGATACTCAACGAGTTCCTGACTCAATGGACTTGCCAACTGCTGGTTGAGAAGATGATTGGTCAGCAAGAGAGACAAACGTTAGGGAGGTCTGGAGCCTTCAATAAAACCTGCCGCCAGGTGAGATCATTCACAGTGCACAAATCAGAGAGCAATGAGAGGGCTCCAAACATCAGATAACAGGACAGGACATGACATAGATATAGTGCTGGAGGGCGTGCACAGTACAGACACACCTCAGGCTCAATCACCACCCCTACTAAAAGTTTTATTGTATTGAGACAGCATCAAAATTCCCACTTTTGAATCTAGGCACGTGCTGTCTTGGTGAGCACCAGGATAACAGAGGGGAATGCAGGCCTGCAACGAGAGGGTGGTTATGCTTCCTGGGATCTTTCTGTTCCCTAATCCCTCTCCAATACTGTATCTATGGCTCGTCTTGTGGACTAGTGTCTTCAATCATTCTAACACCTATAACAGTTCCTATCTCTGTCATGTCTTCTCCTCTCACCAATTTCTTGACATATTTGAAACCTCCAGTCCAGATCCCATCCATATCGCTGTAACTTGCGTCAGTTTCTACAACATGCCTTGTCTCGATAGTCTCCTCCTTCAATAACTGAAGACATTGGGTCTGTTTCTGTGCTGCATGACCCTTTGTTCGAGGTTTCCTAAACGGAATGAGTTGGCCTACTTCCCTTTAAATCCTTTCTCCTTGTATTTGCACAAGTGACTTTTCCATGTTGTAATTGTACTTGTTTTCACCATTTCCTCTGGCAGTCCATTCCGTCTATGCATCATTTCTCTGTGGAAAATGTTGCCTCTCAGTCCCCTCTTTAAATCCGTGGTCTCTCACCTCATGTTTATGCCTCTAGCTTTGGACTCACCTAGCCTTGGCAATTCACCTTACTTCGGCACTGCATTATTTTATAAACCTTTAAAAGGTCACCCTGTGGCCTCCTCTTCCCAGGAGAATTATTGATGGGAATGTTACAAATATTAGTGGATGGCACGGTGGCACAGTGGTTAGCACTGCTGTCTCACAGCGCCTGAGACCCGGGTTCAATTCCCGACTCAGACGACTGACTGTGTGGAGTTTGCACGTTCTCCCCATGTCTGCGTGGTTTCCCTCTGGGTGCTCCGATTTCCTCCCACAGTCTAAAGATATGCGGGTCAGATGAGTTGGCCATGCTAGATTGCCCGTAGTCTGAGGTAAGAGGTAAATGTAGGGGTATGGGTGGGTTGCGCTTCGGCGGGTCGGTGTGGGCTTGTTGGGCCGAAGGGTCTGTTTCCAAAATGTCAGTAATCTAATCTCCAACTCGTGTACTCCATGCTCTGGCCACTGATTGCAAGTGTCCCAAATGCTGCTTTCCCCACCCTGTCCACCTGTGAAGCCACTTCCAAGGAACAATGTAACTGTACCCCTTGGTTTCTCTCTGTTCGACAACACTGTCCAGGGCTGTACCATTAACGGTGTTAGTCATCCCTTGTTTGTCTGAAGTAAATACAATACCTGAATTAAAATCTATCTTTCATTCCGTGGTCCACTGGCCCAGTTGATTAACATCCCCTTCGATAACTATATTCCCTGCCCACTCTTCCACTAATCTTGGTATCCACAAACATACTAACAAGGACTCCTATATTTTCACTTAAACTGTTTATGTAAACGGTGCACAACAGTGGTTCCAGCCCCAATTCTTACAGCACACTGCTGGTCAGAGGCCTCCAGTCTGAACAACAACCCTCTCCCGCCACCCTCTGTCTCCCACTGTCATCCCATTTTGTATCCAGTTGGCTGCCTCTCCCTGATTCCTTGTGATATATCCTTACTAACCAATGTATCATGCTACACCCTGACCAAGGGTTTGCTGAAGCCAGAAACAATGTCTGTTGCTCTGCCTTCATCTTGGTGGTCACATCTTTAACAATCTCAAGTCAAGTTTGTGAGACATGTTTTCCCACGCACAAAGCCATGCTGGCTGTCTGTAATCAGTTCTTGTCTTTCCAAATGCATGTAAGTCCTACCTATCAGAATGACGTCCAACAACTGACCCACCTTGATGTCTGGTCATCAGTCTGTAGTTCCCTGGCTTTCTCTTGCAGCCTTTCTTAATTAATGACACAACATTATAATCATAGTCAGAGAGTCATACCGCATTGTTCGGTTAACACTAACCATACTCTAAAACTGTTCTCGTCTCACCTGCCTGACCCTTGATCATATCCCTTCAAACCTTTCGTACTCCTGTACTAATCCAAATGTCTTTTAAACATTGTAATTGTCCCCATATTCACCCCTTCCTTGGGGAGTTCATTCCACACACAACCGATCCTCTGTGACAATGTGCCCCTCACGTATTTTTTTAAATGTCTCCCCTCTTACACTTAATAATGTAGCTTCTAGTCTTGAAACTCCCCTGTCCATGGGGAAAGACAACTCCCATTAACTCTATCAATCCCCCTCATTATTTTATAAACTTCTATGAGGTCATCTGTCAACATTCAGGTTTCAATGAAAAAATACCAACCTATTCAGCCTTTCTTTATAACTGAAACCCTCCATTCCCATCCACATCCCAGTGAATCTCCTCTGAATCCTCTCCAGCTTCATAATATCCTTCTTATAACTGGGCGACCAGAACTGGACACAGTAATCCAGAAGAGGACTCACTAATGCCCTGTATAATTTCAATGCGACTTCCCAACTCCTATATCCAAAGGACTGAGCAAATGAAAGCAAGTGTGGCAAGCCCCCTTTTTTAACCATCCTCTCTCTCCATGTTGAAAACTTCAAAGAATTATGTACCTGAACCCTGGAGTCCCTCTGTTCTACAACACTACTGAAGGTCCTACAATTAATTGTATAAGTCCTGCCCGTGTTTGTTGCACCAAATGCATTTCCTCGCATTACACTATTCAGATTGAACTCCATCTACAGATTTTCAGCCATTCACGCATTTCATCAGATCCCTTTTGTAATCTTTGAAAACCTTCTTCACTGTCCACAATGCCACCCTCCAGTCTACCATCCTATCACACATATCTCTCAATGGGGCAAATATCTCTGCTAGGGGCCCTACAATGTCTTCACCAACTTCCCACAATGTCCTGAGATACATTTGATCAGGTTCTGGAGGTTTATCTACCTTTGTGTTTTAAAACCTCCAGCACCTCCTTTTCTATAATGTGGACTCATTTCAAGACGTTGAGTCATAGAGGTGTACAGCACAGAAACAGATCCTTCAGACCAACTTCTGCATGACGTATCTAGTCACATTTGCCAGAATTTTGCCAATATCCCTCTAAACCCTTATATTCATACACCCATCCACATGCCTTTTAAATGTATTTCTATCAGCCTTCACTATTTCTTCTGGCAGCTTATTCCATCCACTCTGCTGGAACAATTTATCCTTTAGGTCCCTTTGAAAAGTTTCCCTCGCACTTTAAAGCTATGCCCTCTTGGTTTGGAATTCTCAGCCTGTGGCTGGGACAATATACCTTGTCTATTGACCCTGTCGATTACCATCATGATTTTAAACACCTTTGTCCGGTAACTCCGCAGCCTCCCATGTTCAAGTATAAACATCCCCAGCTTATTCAGGCTATTTCCTGCAGCGCAAACCCTCCAAACCTGGCAACATCCTTGTTCACTTCTTCTGAACTTTTTCAAGTTCCACAACATCCTTCCGATGGCATTGAGACCTGAATTGCACACAGTATTCCAATAATAGTCAGACCAAACACTGTTTAGTTCCCGACAAGCGACTGGGCTTGTATACCCTTGAGTTTAGAAGACTGAGAGGGGATCTGATTGAGACGTATAAGATGATGAAAGGATTGGACACTCTGGCAGCAGCAACATGTTTCCGCTGATGGGTGAGTGCCTACCCAGAGGACACTGCTTAAAAATACAGGGTAGACCATTTAGGACAGAGATGAGGAGAAACTTCTTCACCCAGAGCGTGGTGGCTGTGTGGAATGCTCTGCCCCAGAGGTCAGTGGAGGCCCAGTCTCTGGATTTATTTGAGAAAGAGTTGGACAGAGCTCTCAAAGATAGTGGAATAAAGGGTTATGGAGATAAGGCAGGGAGCGGATACTGATTAGGAATGATCAGCACAATAAGTTCCAAAGTGAAATATTTGTTTTGGATCTTGTAGTTTCACTCATCGTTGGTTTCATTGATCATTACGGATACCGGTTTTGTTCCTTGCTCTTCTTTTGCTCTTAATACACTTGCAGAATTTGTTTCGATTCTCCTTAACTTTCTTTGCCAAAACTATCTCGTGTCTTTTTTTGCATTCTTGATTTCCATCTTAAGTGTATTTCTACAGCCACGATGCTCCTGAAGGGATTCACGTGGGTCAGACAGTTATATCTGACATGTGCCTCCGTTTTTTCTTGACCAGAGCCTCGAAACTCAGCCAGTGTTTCCTAATTCTGTCAGCATTGAGCTGCACACTAACAGGAACATGCTGACGCTGAATGCTCCTTTTAGCTCGGTTTAAAGATATTCCGATTTGCCAGACTTCACTTTACTTGCAAATACCGTCCCCATTTCTACTTTAAAAATTCCTGTATAATACTATCTTGCTCCATTAAATAACTTGAACTTGTGGACAATGCTTCGTTACTCTACCTCCTGCCCTCACTACTAGCCTTTCTGACTCTCCTGAAGCCACTAAAACCATGCATGAACAGAGACATCATCTTTGTGGCTTAAACCAAGCGCACTCGTTACACCTGCCTCTTTCTCTAACCTCCTTCTGTCTGAAGAACCATCCAGTGTCTACACACTTCTGTATAACAAACTTTATCCAATCGCAAAAGCCGTCACCACAAACCTCACTATCGCAGTAACCTCTTCCAGCTTCTCGCTATCACTGTACGCCATCCTGTCCCTACTACCCTCCCTATCACGTCATTTCATCTCTGCAAAGTTAAGATCATAATAAATCTCTTCTATCCCTGCAAAATATTTCAAATCTCAATAAACACTTCTCTTCCTCCTCCCCTCCATGTGCATGTAATCTCATTGAGTCTTTAGAAACATTTGCCTATTACCACTTCTGGAAAAGACAAGAATATATATTTCACCAACGAACACTGCCTCCTCCCTGTCACAGTAACCTTCTCCAACCCCTTCACACATCCCTTTTCAGTCACCTCCTCCTGCCTCCACAGGATGAATGACTGTCCCTATCTCATTAAATCTCGGTCAGACTCCAAAAAATCTCCCTATCTCTGTCACCTCTCATAGTCAATCCATCCCTCCCTATCTCTGTCACCTCTTCCATTCACTACCTGCCTCCCTATCTCTGTCACCTCCTACAGACATTCCTCCTGTCCCTATCTCTGTCACTTCCCCCGTCACTCCTCCCCTCCCATCTCCGTAACTCACCAAATCACCCCATCCACAATCTCCACAAATGGCGGGCCGAAGGACTATTGCTGTGCTGTACTGTTGGATTTTCTAATTTCCTGGCATCTACCATGGCAGAGCCTCTCAGAATTCTTGTTGTTCCGTTCATTTTCATTGCGATTTTTTGAAATGTCAATGGTTCAAACTCAATCTATTCCACCTCTTTCCAGTAGAATATCCCAGCATCTCCAGGATCAGCTGAGTGACCCTTCTCTGACCTGCCTCGAATACAAGAATATCTTTACTTCTGGAACTCGTACTGTTCAGAGTATTCTAGGTGTGGTCTGACTGGTACCTTGTATAGTTTCGCAAGAAATCTATATATTTTGACTTCATTCTGTTCGTAATAAATGGCAGCATTTGAATTACCTTCTCTATTACCAGCTGACCCTGTAATCTACCTTTTTCAGATTGATCGACAAGGATTCCCAAAACCCTTTGTGCAGTCAGTCTGAAACCAAACAGGTTAGCCTGACAGTAAGTCAGGAACGTGCTGGAGTGTATTATAAGGGATATGGCAATAAATGCTAACTGGAAACTTAGAAACAATTGGAGATGCATTATATTTTAAAAGGAGAATATTTTTAAATCTATTGGATTCTATATTTTGGTGTGACCATAAATGGCAGTATAAGGAAGGGTGGGGAGGCGACTGGCAGCAGAGGGATATTTGAAACTTCAGAGGCATTTTGTAAAGTTCCAACCAGCGCTAAAGAGTAATGAGAAAGAGAATAAGGCCCCTGAAAGGTCAATGAGGATTTACTATGGAGAAAGACATGGATGCTCAGAAACCTGGGACTATACATAGTGATGTCTTAAACAGAGTTTACATTTGAGAACAGGAGGTGCTGGATGTCTTAAAATGCAAGAAATTTGATAAAACCTTGGGACATAATCAGATGTATCTCAGCGCCTTGTGAAGAAATTGCAAGTCCCCTCGCAGAGGTATTTGTGTCATTGGCAAACACTACAGGCCAGTGAGACCGATGGGAGGGTAATTTGTTGGACTAGGTTCTGAGAGAGAGGATCATCATGCGTTTGGAAAGGCAAGAACCCATTAGCGATAATCAACATTGCTTTCTCTGTAGAAAATGATGACTGTTTGTGTAGGTAGACAAATAATATATCAAGGCAGATCAGTAGGTGATGTCTCCATGGACTTTAGTAAGGCAATTGTCATGTGTCTGCATGGCAGACTGATTAGTAAGTTTAGATCACACATAACTAGGGACCGCTCACCAGCTGGATACAAAACATGATTGACGGAAGCAGACAGAGCATTTTAGAGAGGGTTACTGCTCAAACTGCAGGTCTGTGACCTACGGGGTGCCATGGTGCTGTGTCGCTGTTGTGCAACATTTATATAAACGGTTTGGATGATAATACAGGAATCATGGTTAGCAAGTTTGTGAGTGACACTGAAATTGGTGGGAAAGTGGACAGCAAAGAGGGTTGTCTGAGAGTACAATGGGCTCAACAGTACTGCTGGGACAGTAAGTTTAGGAATAACGTGGAGAAATGAAAGATGTTGCATTTTGCTCAGGCAAACCATGCTGGAATTGTACCGTTAATCTTCGGCCCCGGGGTAGTGTTGTCAATCAGAGATCCAGGGGTACAGGTACACAGCTGTTTGAAAGTGGTGTCACAGTTAGACAAGCTGGTGAAGCAGGTGTTTGGGATTGACACCTTCATTGGGCAGAGCATTGAGAGTAGCAGTTGGGACGTCGTGTTGTGTCAGTACAGGACATTAGTGGGGATGATGTGGAAAAACTCAACTGGTTCACGTATGTCCTTGAGGAAGGGATAGCTGGCATTCTAACCTGGTCTGGCTCACATGTGACTCCAGACCCACAGCAATATGGCTGCCTGTGCTGCGCTCTGGGCAATTAGCAGTGGATGATGTACGCTGGTCCAAGTGGTGACATCCTCAGCCCATGAATGAATAAATAAAAATAGATATTTCCATCGCTATCGGTGCAAACCCCTCCAGCTGCAGCAATTCGTACTGGCTTTGTAACATTGTCCCTCTCTGTAACACTCGCAACACCTCCAGCACCTTCACCTCTCCCTGTTCCTATCATCTTAATACACCCTGACAATGTTTCCTTTTTCCTGGTGCACTCCTCCTGCTACTAGACCCTGAGTGATCCCTTTAACAAATACTTCCATGTTTCTGAAGCAATGGCTTCTTCAGAATTGTTAGGTCTTTTTTTTGTCGTCTAAACATCTCTTAATCAAATCTGGTAAATCCTGGGAATTACTGAATCCAGACCATCCAAAGGGAAGGAGTCGAGCACCTTGAGACTTGCTGTGTGGAAAAAAGGGGAATCAGAGAGAAAATCGCACAAGGATCTCGCAGCCACCCCAACGCCCCACCCACCCCTTCCCACGGCCACCTTCTGTCCCAAGTGTAACAGAGTCTGTGGAAGGCCACATCGGTCTGTACAGACATCTACAGACTTCCCCTGAGAGTGGGAGAGAGTCAGCCTCGTCTGTGACCACCGCCAATGAGATGATGAGATAGGGAAGTTGAATCCCCTTTCAATTGTCCTACTGTCTCTGTTACAAATTCCAAAAACTCCCTGTCCAATGTCATGTCCCGCAATGTAATGCTGTAAAGAGACCTTAACACTGCCATACCACTTCTGTGTTCTGTCGATTATTACACAGAATTTGGTTTCCTAATGATTGATAATCTGAGGCCACATCTGATCCCATTGTTATCCCTAATAATGAGAGTTTCCCATTCTCCTTCCCATTCTGCCTGACTTTCCACAATATCGTGAATATTCATGTCCCACTTTTTTTTTTACCATGTGACCACGTCTCCTTGATGGTGATTAGATAGAATTCACAGTCACACAAGCATATCCCTTATTACAAATGCGTCGTGCATTCAAATTACGAAATAGTAATTTACTTTTGAAATCACAAATTCCTCTCACAAACCTATCTGCTGATGTACAGTTTTAGTTAAACTCAGTCTCTTCCCGTTTCTTTCTGTTGTTCCTCTGCCACAGCCCCATGTTTTAATATTTGAACATTTCTCGACGGAATTGGGAATTTCCTTTCAGCTGAGCCCTGTCCATCCTCGTCTGTGTCAGTTTAAAGCATTCTCCATAATCCTGGTCATATGCACTGCACCATCTCAATAAAATAGCTGACTCCTCCCTGAGTATTGGTAGCAATGCCCACTGCATCAGCACCACTTCTTCTGACACTATGGTTTGATTGTGAAATCTTCCAGCATTCTGGTGATATGACTCAGTCTCTCTCCATGTGGTATCCCTCACTGTGCGGGTCTAATTGTTGCCTCTGTCAGTGTCTCTCACTCTTACAGCTACTCTAGCTCCGGAGCCAAAAGTATCCTCCGATCCGCAACAGCACAGTCCAGGGATGGAGACCGGGATTTTCGTGATCTCTGCTGGACTCAGTGCTACTCTACATGAGGTATCCTCACTGCATCAGTCTAATTTCCCATTCTGTCTATTTCTGTCTCATACAGGTAATCAGGAGGTTTCTAACCCCTTTCTCATCCGTCACCTCATTGAAGACGCTTGGTCAGCTAGAGAGAGATGGAGAGGGTGATCTGGAGCCTTCAGTAAATCCTGCTGCTGGTAAGATCAATCACAGTAAACAGCAAAGGATGGAGATAGTCGCCTTCTTTATTCAGACCTTGGCAGACAGGACATAGAGTCAGAGCTATACAAGGAACAGCAACATTCCAGGCATCATTCCCACCATCTTGTGGGGGTCCTGGTCTCACCCCTGCTGTTTTGGTCCTCTCTGAGACTGCACAGGAGGTCCCAGGCATCAGTCGTGGCCCATACTGTATTAGTGATCTCTGTAATATACTGTAGTCCCGATAATCCTTCCTCTAATTAGAATCTGCTCTAGTCCACACAATGCTAACTGTCTCTGTCAGGTTCTCCAATCCCTGAAAACCTAATCCCTAAACTTCTCCAGTAGATACTAATTTCCTTCATCCCTGTAAATGCCGATCCCTGTCTATCCCTGTAAGCTTCTCCTACCAATGCCACCCTCCATGCAAATGCTTTTTGTCTTTTACCTCTCCATCCATCCCTATCTGGGTAAACTTCTCCAGCTCCTACAACCTTTCCTTACCTGTGAAAACATCGTAACCTGCTTATCGTTCTCCAAATCTTCAATCTTAATCTATTTAAACTTCACCCTCTCCCCATCAACCCTCCTGACCACAGTTACACAGTTTGTGCAATTCTCCACATCTGCGTAACTGTCTCCAACCCAGTAAACCTGGCATTCTCCATTGCCTTCCTATCTATGTAGCCTAGAAGCCTTCTTATATCTGGAAACATCTTCAGTCACTACAACCTTTCATATCTCTGTCAGTACACACAATAATCTCTTACTGAAACACTCCATGTCGGTGCTTCTCAGTCTGCTGCCTCTCCCTTTATCCATCCCTACCCTATCTCCAGAATCTAATCCAGCTTCCTCTATCTCTGTAAATTCCTCCAATCCCCAAACCCCATTGTCCCATGAACATTCTTGTTCAGATGTAACTCTGTTTAACTCTAACATCCTCGAGTCCCTGTAAGCCTCCCTATCTCTGAAACTCCTACCCAGCTGTTCAAACACCCCCCCCCCAACCCCCGACCCCTTGTAGCAAGGGCAGTAGAGTAACTACGTGTGACAGTGGACGCTGTCCCGACTGGATAACTAATGAGTATCAGGGCTGTAATGAATGGAATCCTGGATTGTATACGAGATCGTTTTCTATAAAATCATGTCAAGGTACCATCAACAAAATTGTCCATTGGAGATCAAATGCTGTGTAATAATAAATATCCAATAATCCCATTCTAAAGGAGTTTTGTGAGCAAAGACCCATAGTGTTATTATGCAGATATTAAGTTCGAGTTAAGACCATGAGATGTCGGAGCAGAATGAGGCCATTTGGCCAACTGAGTATGCTCTGCCCTTCAATCATGGAGAGTATCAGTTATGATCTGATACTCTCCAACTCTACATTCCTGCCTTTTCTACAAAACTCTTGTTTCCCTGATCCATTAATATTTGACCATCTCTGCTGTAAATATTCTTAATGACCCAACCTCGACAGCTCCCTGCAGTCAGGAATTCCCACAGAGTCCCTACCCTCTGAGTGAAAACATTCTTCCTCACCTCCATCTTAAATGGGTGAGCCCTTGCTGGGATTTTCTGCCGTCTGGTTACACATTCTCACAACATTGAAAGGAAAGGAAGTGACAAAGATAATTATTACAGATGATATGAAAATTGGTGGAGTTGGGGTGAATGAGCAAAGAGATCCAAGGTTGCAGGAGGTTACAGATCAGTTGGATAGATGTGCAGAGAAAAGGCAAATTGAGTTTAATCTGGGCAAGTGTGAGGTATGTCAAATTCAAGAAGAAAGTTAGGATACTGAGGGACACTGAAATACAGAAGGATCTTGGTGCACTGTGTGATAAGGTCCTAGAGAGTGTTACTCAACAAAGAGACCTTGGAGTGTAGGTTCATAGTTCCTTGAAAATAGAACCCCAGTTAAATACAATAGTGAAGATGGTGTTTAGTCTGCTTGCGTTTACTTATCAGAGCACTGAGTACAGGAGTTGGGAGGCATGTTGCGACTGTACAGGACATTGGATAAGCCACTTTTGGAATATTGCGTGCAGTTCTTGTCTCCTACCCATCGGAACGATGTTGTATAAGTTGAAAGGTTTCAGAAAAGATTTACAAGGATGTTGCCAGGATTGGAAGATTTGAGCTAAAGGGAGAGGTTGAATGGGTTGGGGCTACTTGAGGCTGATGGGTGACCATATAGAGATTTATACAATCATGAGAGACATGCATAAGTTTAGTATACAAGGTAGTGGAGTCCAGAACCAGACGGCCTAGGTTCAGGGTGAGAGGGGAAAGATATAAAAGGAACTTAAGGGGCAACGTTTTCAGGCAGAGGGTGATGCGTGAATGCAATGAACTGCTGGAGGAAGTGGTGGAGGCTGGTACAATGACTGCATCTAAAAGGCATCTAGATGGGTATACAAACAAGAAGGGTTGAGGGGGATTTGGGCCAAGTGCTGGCAAATGAGTCAAAATTATGTTAGCGTGTGTAGGCAGCGTGAAAAAGATGGACTAAGGAGTCTGTTTCTGTGCTGTACATCTCGATGACTAAGTGTTTTGCACTGTCCATTTCCAGACACACATTTCACTGTTTCCCCTGTTTACCTTGGTCAATTCTCCTCTCAAACACATGTAAATGGTTTTGGTTGTGATTTTAGGATGTGCTTTATGGTCACTTTAAAAATCCATCATCTCACAGAATTCCACTACACAACAATTTCCCAGAGGATAGCTCAGTGTGACATTGCTCAAGAATTCATTGGAAAGTGTTACAGTGTTGAGCAATGAAATGCTGTCAGGCAGCCTAAAAACTGTTCTCCTGCTTGTGTTTTTTGACACGTGTTACCCATAATCTGCATTCGGGCTGATTCAGCTGCATAATCAGATGCCAAATGCTTTCTCTGTAATGTCTTTGTTACCCATTACTGTCAGGGTTACCTATCCTGCACTCCCTGAGACCCCTCAAGGATGTGTACAATTGAATATTTATGTTCCACATTTTGCTTCTCCTCTAACCACATCTTCCTGGTGACTAAATCTTATTTATCACTGTGTGACAAGGCTATGACCTTATTGCAGATACTCTGTCCATTCCAAAAAAGAATATTGTAATTGACTTTTTCCCAGAATGTCCTGTCACAGCCTAATTCACTGATCTACAGTTTTAGTTAAACTCTGTCCCTTCCTATTCCTTTCTCCTTGTTTTCAGCCACATTCCCATGTTGTTCCAATGTGTCCCCTTCTCTCTTTGGATTTGGAAAGCTCCTTTCACCTGAACCCTATCCCTGTATCTTCTCTGTCAATTAAAACACTGTCCATAAACCCACCGACATAATTTGACAGGACACTGATCCCAACTATGTTATTTTTAATTCACTCCATGGGATGTTGCTGTTTCTGGCTGGCCAGCATTTCATGCCCACCCCCGAGCTGCCCTTGAGCTGAGTGCCTAGCGAGACAATAGAGAATGCAGTTTAGAGTCAATCTCATTGCTCTGGGTCAGGATTCATATGTAGGTCAGACCAGCTGCCTATCGCAGATTTCGTTCCTGAAACGATATTAAGCAGTCAGATGGGTATCCATGCCACCAGCATTAAATTCTGGATGAACAGTCTAGTGAGAGTAACACTAGGCCATCTCCTGTCCCACTGATAGCCCCCTCATCCCAGAGTACTGATCCCAGTGCACCATGAATCAAAACCCTTCTTCTTGACCGTGGTTTGATCCTGATATCTTCCTGCAATTGGATGCTATCACTCAGTATCTCTCCATGTAATATCTGTCACTTTGAGGGTCTAATTGCTGCCAGTGACTGCAGCTTTTGTAGTTACTCCAGATCTAAGTTTGAAATGCTAATCCACCTGACAATCCTGCTTTTTTTCAAAAATCTCCTTTGGTGAATGTGGTGAGTTTTGGATTCAGCTTTCCAGTTATTACCGTAAGAAGATGAGCACTGGGCACAGGAGAGTCAATGCAGCCCTTCGCACCAGCTCCACCATTTAATACCATGATGATTGAGCTCACCTCGGTCTCAGCTGGACTTCCCCGTCTGCTCTCTCTCACCTTTCAATTTATTGC
The DNA here is from genome assembly GCF_020745735.1 of Hemiscyllium ocellatum. NCBI lineage: Eukaryota > Metazoa > Chordata > Chondrichthyes > Orectolobiformes > Hemiscylliidae > Hemiscyllium > Hemiscyllium ocellatum. The sequence goes on from NC_083446.1 coordinate 27,760,632, forward strand.
AAATTCAACATCTCTATCTGTTCAGTAAATTTGCTCATTGTTCTGGCATCAACTGCATTTTGAAGAGGGAATTCCACAGAACCACAACACATCGAGAGAGGTACATTCTTCTTCTTGAGAATAGAATAGAATCCCTAAAGTCCAGAAACAGGGTATTCGTCCATGGAGTCCACACCAACCCTACGATAAGCGTCCCATTCAGACTCACCCATTCCCTGCATTTCCCTTGGTTAATGGCTTAACCTGCACAGGCATGGACACTGTGGGAATTTAGCATAACCAAACCACTTAACCTGCACATCTTTGGACTGTGGGATGAAACTGGAGCACTCAGAAGAAACCCGAACAGATAAGGGGATAACGTGTAAACTCCACATAGTCAACTAAGGCTGAATCAAATCCAGGTCCCTGACGCTGTGAGTCAGCAATGCTAACCATTGAGTCATCTCTGCTTAAAGTCTGCTACTCCGGTTAACCTCCCCATATCCCGGTTGGCTGAATCTATACACCTTACATCAGAAAATCAGGATGGCGAAGAAGATGTCTCAGTAAAATCCAGTGACAGCCCATATGTTCTGTGTCTGAATGGGGATCCTATGCACAACACCCACCAGTCCACACTTTTCATTCACTTACCAGAGACAGGGCTCCAGTGGCTTCATGGGGACTACAACTCACACAATCCCTGACGCAGAGATCACACGTGTGTGGGGAAATCCGGCAGTGTACATGTACAGAATGTGGGCGGGTTTTGGAGCATGTACTTTGTATAAGTATACTTTGCGGAATGTTTTTCACACTGTGATTGGCTGGAGGAAGAATGTATCTGCTCATAGTATTGATCTGTTGGTGGAGGGGGTCAAAGTGTCACTACACCCTTGCAGGACCACTCTCCATCCTCAATTCATTGTAATGGTGGGAATAAACTAATGGGGAACGAAGAATGATCTGACCCATTCTCCCAGACTGAAGGTTCCCCTTCTGTCCAGGATCTGCCTTTTGTTTCCTTTGTCTTTCTTTTTTTTCATTCTGCTGTTACATTATTGACTTGCAGCAAACGAATGGAAAGGAAGTGAACCAGAAAGGGTGCAGAGTCGAACGAGGAAGTGGTTGCATGGATTTGTTTTATCAGTAACTCAATGAGAATGTGGAGGGTGTACATTAGGGGGCAGCAGAGTCAGAATGGTGGGAGAGAGTAAGTGGGCTGGAAAGTTACAGCTTTGAGGGAAGAATGGGGAAAACGATATTCCAGAGAAACTAGAATTGTCTGTTCTGAATTTCTAACCTGTACAAATTCCTTTATATAGGGTGCTAGATGTTGAAGATTTGCAGACTGAAATCTCAAAATCATGTGCAGATCATGATTAAGTTAACCAGCATTTGTAGAACCAAAGATGGAGAATCATTCGGCCAAAATTCTGCAACATTCTCCCTGACAGCATTGTCGGTCTATTTGCGCCAGATGGACTATGTATGGTTCAAGACAACAGCTCACTATCATCTTCTCAAGGGTAACTAGAGATGGGGAATCAATGGTGGCTGACCCAGTGATGCCCAAATCCTGGAAATGGTCTCGATCTCTAGTTTCTGAAACCCAGTTGATGTTACTGCAGGATGCTGAGTGCATCGTCCAGGAGGCAGAACCATCACATTTCCCCTGCCCACACTCACACAGTAAGACAACAACGTCACTGGAACAAAAGGTAGTGAAGCCGAAGGAGGGCTTCGATCTCGTTCTTCGAGTTAAAGTTATGAAAGGGGATTGGAACACAGCAGGAACAGGAGACTGTGCTGGATGGTCAGCTGTTTCCCATTGAATGGTGGAGCAGGATTGAAGGGCCGAATGGTCTCCTCCTGCTGCTATCTCCCAGGTATGTATATAGTCAAGGAGCCCGGATAGGAAGAAGTGGGCAGGGATTCTCCAGGAGATTGAACTTCCACATTAGTTTTCAGTGAGGGCTGGTTTGATGGATTTTATTAAACATTTATGCTTAACACAAGGTTCGTAAATTTTGGTTTTAAAATGTTGTAAAAGTTTTTTTGCACAGCAGATAATATTAAAGAAAATTACATAAACTGTCTGAATATAACAGTTTTAAAGCTTTCAACTTCTATAAAACAAAATCCTGTCTATTCCCAGACACCATCACTTTCCAGCTACTCGAACTCCAGGGAAATATTCCCTCCCTGTCCGAACCTTTGGTTAGATTTAACTGCTTTTCAGTTCTCGTTCTGTGAGCTGTGAAGCGTTATTTTTCCCCATTTCTCGGACCCAGAAATGTGATCACAGCAACCTTCCCACCATCAGAATCATCACTACATCATTTTGCTTTGGATTAACATATAAGCACCAGCAGGGCAAAAGTGAAGACCGCAGATGCTGGAAACCAGAGCCGAGATTAGAGTGGTGCTGGAAAAGGGCTTTTGCCAAAATGGTGATTTTCCCGGCTCCTCGGATCCTGCCTGACCTGCTGTGCTTTTCCAGCACCATTCTAATCTAGACATATAATCACCAGCAGTAGACCATTTGTGTAACCAATTGAATATTTCCAAACAAAGCCCATTATGGGCCAAGCAAACCATTACAAGTGACCGAGTGAGAAGGGACTAAATCAAAGTAGTGTTATGGGGAGTAGGCAGCGGTGGAGATAAAGCACTATATCCCAGGCAGTGCCCACCTCTATCTAAAGTCATCGAGTCCATTGATATACACCACATGCTCCTTCTCCAAGGACACCCTTCTGTGTAGTTTTTGTCCTCAATCATAGAATAGAATCCCTCCAGGGTGGAAGGAGAGCATTGGCCCATCAAACCCCACCGACCATCTGAAGAACATCACGCCCAGAGCACTCGATCACTGTAACCCTGCATTTCCCATGGTTGATCCACCTAGTGTGCACAATCCTGGATAATGCGAACAATTTAGCACGATTGATCCACCTGCACATCTTTGGAATGTTGGGGGAAACCAGAGCACCTGGAGGGGACCCACACTGTCATGGGGAGAATGTGGGGACTCCACACAGGCTGTTGACCAAGGTTGGACTCCAATCTTGTGCCTAGTGCTGTGAAGCAGCTGTGGTATAATCACAATTTAAATCAAAATAAATGATCCCTGTTTATTGTCACGTTGCTGTTTTTGGAGACTTACTGCCCAAAGAGACATCCTAAGGTTCAGAAAGTGGCAATGTAAGTTCAGTCAACTCCAGCCCAGTTAATGTGGTAAACACCAACATCAATACTCCAACAGTGTCATCATGTGCAAGGTCCACTCCTGACTCTGAACAGTAACATCAGAATCAGAGTCCTGCAGTCCACAATGAGCACGTGGATGACCACTTCCCTGTGAGCACTCTCTGGTCTATTAATCGTGTTGAAGGCGCAGAAAATCCCTTGTCACACAGAGGGGTGAACAGCTCATACCCAATGTGAACCCGCTGGGGTCCCATGGACAGGATGAATCACTGAATCCTTCTCCCGCACTGAATTCCTAATTCTAATTGAGTACATCCTCCTATTTCCTCAGTTGTTATTGATAATCGCATTCCCCAAGCACCAAAACCTGTTCCCGTGTTACAGAAACGGCAGAATGGTCAGCTGCAGCTGGTCACCTGACTGATCACTGAACACGAACGGTTTACTCTCCATAGATGCTGCCAGACCTACTGAATATTTCCAGAAATTTCTGTTTTTATTTCTGATTTCCCAGCATTTCCAGATGTTTGCTTTTCCAATACTCACCTTGTCTGTTGCAGAGGAGTTTATTGATGGAATTAGTGGGATTTGAAAGTTGTATGTTAGGTCACACTTCAGATATGATCATCACGAATGGCAGAACAAAGTTCAGGGGCTGAATGGCCTCCTCCTGTTCCAATGAAAGTTATCCATCAGCACCTTTTGGCAACATTTCCATTCACTGCTCACCACCTCCATGTCGAACACACTGTTACTGACTGAACGAACCCCCTGTGTTTGAACTAAACCTGTTAATGTTCGTGGTTCCCTCTCCTGCCACCCGGGTTAAACGCTTATCATGGAATGCTGTCTCGTATTACTGCGGGAATGTCCAGAAGGACTAATCCTGGAGTCTGTATCCCCTGGGATCCACAATCACCGTTTATTTCCATCTTCCTCTTTCATTCTGGCTATTGAACTCTCGCTTTCAATCCATTCTCCTGTCATCCTCTTCAACATGTCCATATGGGTGGAATAGAAGCAGCAGGGGTTTAATGAAGGGAAGTGGGGATTAGCGGAAATACGAGGAGAGGTGACAGCAAAGACAGTTCTCATTGTAATGGCAAAGTTTCTCCGTGACCCACTGAGTGGTGAGGCACCTGAGATTGTGGGGTGAGACAGATTCAATCAGGGATTTGGGAAAGCACTCAGATATTGACCTGTCCATCTGATTGTTAACTCAGACAGATAGAAATAAAGATGGACATTTAGACAGCACCTTTGATGATCTGGAGCAATGGAACATGCTTCCAACCCAATGATTTCAACCACAAATCTCTGAAAATACAGACACAAATCTTTCTACTTGTAACAGGTTGTCTCTGAGCCTCCTCTTTTCTTGAGAAAAGCGTTTTGAACTGTTCAGCCTTTCCTGGTGATTATAACCGCTATGGTGCTGTAAGGTTTGTGACTGAACCTTTACTTTCCTGTTCCTCGTGAGTGATGAAAGTAGCAGAAACAGTGCCTGACCTGTGAGGGGTTTCGGTTGGAGTATTTATATTTACAAATCCATTCCCACCCTCACATACAGTGTGAAATTGATGTAATACTGAAGGAAAGGAGTGAGTGAGCACCCACAGAATCATATGTATCTGGGTTGAATGAACGTGGCATTAGGAAAGAGTAACAACAATCACAACTAGTTAGAATCACAGAATTCAGTGTGTGCAGAAAGAGTCTATTCGGCCCAGCGAATCTGCAATGACCTGCTCATCCACCCTACCCCCCCCCGCCCACCTCACATTAACATGGCTAGCCCAACCCACCAGATTGCACACTGTGGCTCTGTTAGCATGGTTAATCCAGTAACGTTACACATCTGTGTGAGGGTCACAAATGCTCGGACTTGTGGATGAAGGATCACAAAAACTTAACTCTGACACGGATGCTCTCTTTTTTCAAAATGACATCTGGGGGAAACTGCAACCGGAAAGACTTCTGATTAACTCAGCAGGAAGAGAATTCAATACTTGCGCCATTGACCCAGGGGGCACAGTGACATTGACAGACATCTGTGAACCGTCAGAAATGTAACAGGTTGGAAGCAAGGTGGGGATGAGACAAGGACAAAAACGCAGTCTGTCACACAGGGGCAGGCACGAGAGATTAAACAGCAGAAATGGTACTCCCTCAAGGCCACGGGGAATAGAATTAGGGCTGTGAAAGAAACAAGGAAACAAGGGTGTGCAGCAGTCAAAGAAATATATTTAAAAATAAACAGATCATAAAATCACTGAGGGCAGAGTTCACAGTCTGAAATTGTTGCATTCAATGTGTGTACAAAAAGCTGTAAAACCTGGGGAGTTCTAGTAGAGCCAGCATCTTCAGAATGTGACAAGTGGCCTCGATCTGTGCTGTAACTTTCTGATTTTTTTTCTGACATTTGTAGTTCAAGTCTGATGACGCTATTAACTTTTCAAATTGGACTGGAGTTTAATATTCTGGAGAAATCTCAAATAAATCACATTGATCACATTCTGCAGACCTTAGTCCATAACCCTGCATGTTCCAGCATTTCAGTTACATCTATGTCCCGCCGATGAGACAGGACATACAGGGATGGCGACGGTGGTGCCTCGGACATTGTAATCTATGATTCTGTGCGTATGATTGAGTCAGGTTGTTGCTTGACTATTCTGCATTCCAGCTCACCCAATAAGATGTTGGAAGGGTAAGACACTACAGTTGGAGCTTTTTTGCTCGCCAGTTCCTTTCCTCTCTGCTTTTTAAAAATTTCTTTCTCTCTCACTCTCCCCTTTGCAGGCTCTGACACAAGTGTCTCAACATTGAATCATGACAAAATTTTTAAAGAAAAACATTTCTCTCGAAGAAAAACCGTGGAGGAAAATGTATTATTCTTGCGTCAACTACATTTTTAAACAAAAAGAAACAATCCTTTTCAATAAAAAAACTGTCTCATTCTTTTTCTTTCAATTCTATCCAGCGAGCTATTTTGTTCCTAAATTTAGCGATCTTAGTAAATATCCAATCAATATCAGAACAACATGCTCACAAAGTATTGAATCAATTTATCTGTTTAGGTTTTAGCAACAGTTACCAAGTCATTACCATAACAATAATTGCATAATAATTGGTCTTGGTAACAAGTATACTGAGGTTCACAATTTAATTTATTGACTGTTTGAAAAAATGGTACAATGTATCTTTTTTCAGGATTCTAACAGTAATTATTCAGGCATTGGCATGGCAATAATTATAGTATACTTTAGTTTAGTCTTGTTCACAATACAGTGAAGTTTATATTTGAATTTAATCCAATCTTCCCTAGTACCAATGCAGTAATATAAAAATATATTTTATTTCAATTCAACACAGCTACAAAAGAATCAATTATACCAATCACGCACTGTTAAAAAATAAATTTGATCGTTTGAACGATCTGTATACGTTTAGAAAATTATATATTCAGAAAAAAACTAATTACTTTTCCCTGCAACAATTCCTGTTCATTTTTGCAGATAGCACAGTCAAATAACAAGATGAAATTTATCATTTTTCGTAAGTATGCTAATAGAGTTTTGAAAATTCATATCTTATTAATATGCAATAATTGTTCATTTAAGTCCATAAAACATAGAACAGTACAGCACAGTACAAGCCTTTTGGGCACGGTGTTGTTCCGACCTTTTGTCCGACTCTAAGGTCAAACTAAACAACATGCCCTTCATTTACTATCATCCATGTGCCTATCCAAGAGATGCTTAGATGTCCCTGATGGATCTGAATTTACTACCACCACTGGCAGTGCATTCTACGCACCCACCACTATCTATAAAGAACCTACCACTGACATCTCCCCACAACTTCCCCCATTCACCTTAAAATTATGCCACTTTGTGGGGAAAAGTCTTTCATCATCCACTCTATCTATGCCTCTCATCATCTTATACTAATCTATCAAGCAAACTCACATCCTCTTTCACTGCAATGACCAAAGCCCCAGCTCCCTCAACCTTTCTTCATAAGACATGCCTTCCAGTCCAGGCAGCATCTTTGTAAATCTAATTTGCACCTTCTCTAAAGCTTTTGCATCATATGTATAACTTTGTAACTAAACGTTGTCATTCGTCTAAATATTACTCTGTCCTTTGATCAAATTGAATTTGTAATTGTTCTTCAATTTACGAATTGTCAGAAATTATTTTTCCATTCACCTGTTCATTTTGACCGTAAGGCTGAAATGCTTTGAAAACATTGGAGTTTGTTCACTGAAAAATAAGGTTTGCATTTCTCTCACATATCTCTCTTCTTGTATTATGATTCAAGAATGTTTCCTGGTAGAACTCGAGTAAACTTCAAACATTTGTTGACTTCAAATAAGATCCGTAACACGCAGTTATCAATCTGTTGTTAATATTCCAGCTGTTTACATTGACATTGATAAGGAAGTCATTCAGAGAGATCAACTAATAATTATAAACTATTGGCAGAATAATTGAATTGAGAAAGAGATACAGATGGGCAAACATTTTTTTTAGAAGGAATTGCTTTTCCATTTGAATGTGTAGACTGTTCAAGAATTCTATATCGCCTTCCTTGGTTTTCTTGTCGAGAATGCCAATTTATAGTTCATGTGAATTTTAAAGTGTTCTGCATTTCGAGATTTGTGTCAGATTTAAGAAGGAAAGGAAAAGCAATTTACATGAAACCCTTAGTGAATAGGAAGCAAAATAAATTAAATTGGCAGAGGCAAATTTTAGTATAATCTCTGAACATTCAGTCAAATATTTAGAATTTCAAGAGTGTTGAAAAGCACAGCAGATCAGGCAGCATTTGAGGAGAAGCAGAATCAACGTTTTGTGCATAAGCCCTTCATCAGGATTTTTTTCTGATGACAGCCTAATGTCCGAAAGGTCGATACTCCTGCTCTTTGGAGTTGCCTGCCCTTTTCCAATGCCACACTCGTGGCTCTGATCTTCAGCTTCAGCTTTCCTCACTTTCTCCAAATATTTTAATGAACGTGATCTGAAAAGCTTAGCATCAGCAGTTGGACAAGAGCAAATTAACCCTTTTTTTTGCAATATTTATGGAGAAATCCTGTTTGAGATCATGCAACGAATCAGATTGAACACCATCTCTTGCCGTTAGAACCCTTGGCCATGCATAATAAAGAATAACCATGCTTTGAACAATCAGTATCGTGTATAACTACTGAATTGAACTAGCGGAGGGACAACGATTGTATTTATTGAAGGGAATGTTAACCAGATCCTTACTGTGATAGTGATGATTGATCTCAGAAACAACAAAATTTTACTGGGATTATTACACTGAACAGTAATTAGATAGTCATGAAGATCTTTGTGGGGCTTTATGTGCAGTGTTTTGTTTTAGCATTGATTTCAGTAACATTGAGATAATTTACAAGTTTGACAATTGACTGTTAAAGGTAAGTTTTAAAGGCAACAATTTAAAAAAAATTGTCAGTTTTGTTGAGCGAAACACAATTCTAATTATATGGAATCCCTACTGTGTGGAAACAGGCCATTTGAACCAACAAGTCTACACTGACGTTCCAAAGAATAATCCACTTAGCACCATTCTGCTCTCAGTTTATTGGACATTTACCCCGACTAATGCACCTAACCTACACATCCTTGAAAAGAACGTGCAGCTTAGCATGGCCAATTTACATAATCTGCACATCTTTGGATTGTGGGGTAAACCAGAACATGCAAACTCCACACAAACATGTGGCCTAGGATGGAATCAAATTGCAGTGCATAACCCTTTCAGACGTAAGTGCTAACCACTGATCCTCTGTTCTCAATGCCCAGCCTCCATGCAAATAAGTGAGAGACGTGCAAAACGAAAAGCAAAGATCCTTAACAAATCATGAATGAGCAATAATTAGAAAATTAATATGATCAAAGGACACAACAATATTCAGGTGAATTGCATTGTTTAATAACTAATTTGGGAATGAGCTAAGAATAACGGGAAGTGACATTTGTTTCTTTCACTGATGAAGAAATTGACTTTCTTTTCACCTTTGCAACACTGCAGAATAGCAATTTATATGCTTGAGTTGTTTGAATTAAGCTCTTTCCATAAAAAAAACAGTACAATCACATCGACTTCTTCATCATTAAGACTCAAACATTCTCAATTACTTTCCAGGAATTTAGAACCAGCAGAATTAGTTACTTTGGTTTCTTGGTAATTCGAAGAGAATAAACAGCAGATTCTATGAATTAGGCATTCAATGCGATTATTCAGCTGAAGACAACATCCCTTCTTTGCAAAAATGCTCAATTTCGAAAAATTCAAAATGCATTGTCATTGTTGAATGAGACAATACAGAGATGTTATTTCTTTTTCATTTGACTTAACAAAACGCAGGAATTTTACATGATTTTGTTGCAGGAAAAATACTTAAATTTATTTGTGATTAGAAATACAATAAATGTTTGCATCGAAGTGAAATATACTAAAACGAATTCAACTATGTTTCCGCGGGCAAATTAAGAATTAATATTAACAATGATTGAGAGATTGTGCACTACAATATATTTACTTATTCATGCAAAGAGCCATAATTCCACATTTACAGCAAGTACTGGATTGAATAATTATTAGGTATGAGCAACAAGTGAATATAAAATTCGATCAATGAATTTAGGAATAATGAGAAATCTCGTTTCGCTATGTGACTGAGGAATATGTGCAAACAGGAATTATTGCAGTGAAAAGTAATTGCAGGTCTGTGAAATTAAAGTCTTTGATTATGGAGATCATTCAAATAAGCCAAAATTAGACATTCATAATTAATGTTGGATGGGAAGTCCTTGGATCTACTGTGGGAAACGTGACCTGAAAATCAAGTTTCCTATTGCAGTGCTGGTACTCAGAAACAATTGGTCAAATTAAACTGTTAAACTCACTTTACTTGTTCAAACGATTTTCTTTATTAATTGTGCAATTAATATCATGACAATGACTTGATAACTAATGTTGTTATATGAGCAATTAAAATGATTCAATGTTTCAAAAACAGTTTGCTGTGATGTTGATTGGATTGTTTTTTAAAATTGGTAAATTGTGGAATAAAATATAGTAACTAGCTTTATGACTTGAAGAAAATCTGAGCCAATCAGTGATCATAGATTTTTTTTTCTTTCTTTACTAAAAAATGGAGGTAAAACAAGAAATATGAATTTCTATCGCATGGTTTCCTCATAGAGACACGTTATTTCAATTTAGATGATTAATATTATGATCAGAGTTCAGACATTTGCGTCAGAATATGAAAGAAAGTTGATAGATAATGAAAGTGAGCATGAAAGTGAACAAATAATGCAGTCAATGGCATTTGGTACATGAAGGAATTATAATAATTGTGCCATTATTGTACAATGATGAATAATGTTGGAGTAGAAAAGACAAAAATAATCAACATGCTCAAAGCAGTTATTTTCTTACAATTAACTGAAACCAATAATCATTTTGCGGAGCTCGTGATTTTAAAAAAATGTCATTTATTGTGCTATATAAACTGAAGCCAACTTTCGTTTTGCAAAAATGGAGACTTCCACGAATTTAAAATTTAGGTTTGCTGAATTATACAACAAAAATGTTGTAATTTGAAATATCACTTGCACACAAATGTAAAATAAGTAAACTTAAAGATTATTAGAATGACAAAACGTTTGTTTTTTGCATGATTGTATTACAGTCACTATCCGTGATAAAGTAGAAGCATTGTTTTAAGCAACATAAATCATCTTAAACTACTGAACTGAAATAGAAGATATTAATTACACTTGTTGCATGGAATAGTAAACAAATGCTTACTGTTGTCATTGGTTTCAGGAGCAATAAGTTACTTACACAGGTTATTCTACTGAACAATAATCAGACGGTGATGAAAGTCTTTGTGTTGCTTTATGTGTATTGTTTAGTATGAACATTGGTTCTCTAAAATTTAGATATTGACATGAATAAGGAACAGATCGATAATTGGGTGCGAATGATCTGATTTAAAATCAGAACGTTTTTGATATTTACTAGGATTGTTTTGTTAAACGTTCTTAAACCATGATGCACTCAATGGGATAAGTGAGAGATATGCAAATTGAACTTTGAGATGAACATACCCTGATATTTTCACACCATTTCAATGTCATATTCAATGCAAATAGGTGACTGGAAAGCTAAAAACAAATCTCACACAATTCATAAACTGACCAGTAAGTAAACATTGATAAATAATAGCACGTGGCATTTGTTTATTTTACTGAAGAAGTAATTGATCTTTTCTCATATTTATAGCACTGGAGCATAAAATTCTGTGTGGTTTTAACTAAGATCTACAGAACAAGACAAAATTAATGACTATCATACTTCGTATATTTCAGCTTGATGACTGCAACATTCTCAAATATTTTCTGAGCAATATTTATTGAGTAGAATTAGATACATCTTGCTATTAGTGACCAGAAGAAAGTATTTAGCAGATACTGTGATTATTGGAATGGACGATGATACCTCCAAATAATATACCGACATTGTGATTGGATACAGCAAGTGTCAACATCGAAGTAAATTATAATCAAATCAATTCAAAAATGTTTCCAAGTTCTAAATAATTACAATATGCACAATGATTGAGAGATTGCACATTGCAATGTTCTTGCAGTATTTATTGTATGGAAGCATAATTCCACATTTAAATCCATAAGACATAGGAGTTGAAGTAAGGCCATTCGGCCCATCGAGTCCACTCCGCCATTCAATCATGGCTGGTGGGCATTTCAACTCCACTTACCCGCATTCTCCTCGTATCCCTTAATTCCTCGAGACATCAAGAATCTGTCAATCTCTGCCTTGAAGACATTTAGCGTCCCAGACTCCACTGCACTCTGCAGCAATGAATTCCACAGGCCCACAGCTCTCTGGTGAAGAAATGTCTCCGCATTTCTGTTCTGAATTGACACCCTGTAATTTTAAGACTGTGTCCACGGGTCCTAGTCTCCTCGCCTAACGGAAAAAAAATGCCTAGCGTCCACCCTTTCCAAGCCATGTATTATCTTGTAAGTTTCTATTAAGTCTCCCCTTAATCTACTAAATTCCAATGAATACAATCCCAGGATCCTCAGCCGTTCCTCGTATGTTAGACCAACGATTCCAGGGATCATCCGTGTGAATCTCCGCTGGACACATTCCAGTGCCAGTATGTCCTTCCTGAGATGTGAAGACCAAAACTGGACACACTACTCAAAAGGGGACCGAACCAGAGCTTTATAAAGTCTCAGTTGCACAACGTTGCTTTTATATTCCAACCCTCTTGAGATAAGTGACAACATTGTATTCGCTTTCTTAATCACGGACTCAACCTGCATGTTTACCTTGAGAGAATCCTCGATGAGCACTCCAAGATCCCTTTGTACTTTGGCTTTGCGAATTTTCTCATCATTTAGAAAGTAGTCTATGCTTTTATTCTTTTTTCCAAAGTGCAAGACCTCGCATTTGCTCACGTTGAATTCCATCAGCCATTTCCTGGACCACTCTCCCAAACTGTCTAGATCCTTCTGCAGCCTCCCCACTTCCTCAGTATTACCTGCCTGTCCACCTAACTTCGCATCATCGGTAAACTCCGCTAGAATGCCCCCAGGCCCTTCATCCAGATCATTAATATATAATATGAATAGCTGCGGCCCCAACACTGAATCCTGCGGGACACCACTTGTCACCGGCTGCCTTTCTGAAGAAGAACTTTTATCCCAATTCTCTGCCTTCTGTCAGACAGCCAATCATCAATCCATCCCAGCAGCTCACCTCGAACACCAAGGGCCCTCACTTTGCTCAGCGGCCTCCCGTTTGGCACCTTATCAAATGCCTTTTGGAAGTCTAGATAGACCACATCCACTGGGTCTCCCTGGTCTAACCGACTTGTCACCTCTTCAAAGAATTCTAAAAGGTTTGTCAGGTACGACCTCCCCTTACTAAATCCATGTTGACTTGTTTTAATCAGACTCCGCTCTTCCAAGAATTTAGAAACATCATACTTAATGATGGATTCTAGAATTTTACCAACAACCGAGTTTAGGCTAATTGGCCTATAATTTTCCATCTTTTGTATTGATCCTTTCTTGAACAAGCGGGTTACAACAGCGATCTTCCAATCATCCGGGACTTTCCCTGACTCCAGTGACTCTTGAAAGATCTCAACCAATGCCTCCGCTATTTCCTCATCCACCTCTCTCAGAACTCTAGGATGTATCCCATCGGGGCCAGGAGATTTATCAACTTTAAGACCTTTTAGCTTTTCTAGAATTTTCTCTTTTGTAACGGCAACCATACTCAACTCAGCCCCCTGACTCCCTTTAATTGTTTGGATATTACTCATGTCTTCCACTGTGAAAACTGACGCAAAGTACTTGTTAAGTTCTCCTGCTATTTCCTTATCTCCCATCACTAGGTTTCCAGCATCAGTTTGAATTGGCCCAATGTCTACTTTCGCCTGTCATTTGTTTTTTTTATGTATTGAAAGAAACCTTTACTAGCATTTCTAATATTACTGGCTAGCCTACCTTCATATTCGATCCTCTCCTTCCTTATTACTCTGTTTGTTATCCTCTGTTTGTTTTTGTAGCCTTCCCAATCTTCTGATTTCGCACTGCCCTTGGCCACTTTATAGGATCCCTCTTTTTCTTTAATATAGTTCCTGACTTTCTTTGTCAGCGATGGCTGTCTAATCTCTCCCCGGATAATCTTTCTTTTCTTGAGGATGAACCTCTGTACAGTGTCCTCAATTATACCCACAAACTCCTACCATTTTTGCTCTACTGTCTTCCAGTCTATTTTTGTCAGTTCCTCTCTCATGCCCTCATAATTACCTTTATTTAACTGTAACACCATTACATCCGATTTTTCCTTCTCTCTTTCAAACTGCAGACTGAACTCTACCATACTATGATCGCTGCTACCTACGGGTTCCCTTACTTTAATCAAAAGATCAAGAATCGCCTGCTCCCTTGTGGGTTCCATGACAAGCTGTTCCAAAGACCCATCTGTAAGCATTCCATGAATTCCCTTTCTTTGGATCGACTGGCAACATTATTTACCCAGTCCACCGGCATATTGAGGTCTCCCATGATCACTGTGACCTTGCCTTTCTGACATGCCTTCTCTATTTCCCGGTACATGTTGCGTCCCTGGTCCTGACCAATGTTAGGAGTTCTGTACACAAATCCAATTATGTTTTTTTTTGCCTTTGTGGTTCCTCAATTCCACACAGACTCCACATCATCCGACGCTATGTCATTCAGTGCCATAGATTTAATTTTGTTCTTAATTAACAGGGCAACCCCAACACCCCCCTCTGCCCACCTCACTGTCTTTTCGATAAGTCGAAAATCCTTGGAGGTTTAACTGCCAGTCCTGACCCCTTTGTAACCACGTCTCTGTGATGCCTACCACATCATAATCATTCACTATGTTCTGTGCCATTAGTTCATCTGCTTTGTTATGAATGCTACGAGCATTCAGGTAAAGTGCCTTAATGCTAACTTTATCATTAGAGATATTGGAAGTCATAAGATGTCCCAACTTACATTTCCTTTCTGCTGCATTCCCAGTCTGCCTCAATTTTAAATCAGCCTGCACATATGCTGTCCTGTTGCTCATATTTCCATTGAACTCGATACTTCCTGTCGCTTTCACTTTCCCTTCCCCCAACTCAGAAGTTTAAAGTCCTACGGATCACCCTATTTATCCTCTTCGCTAGAACATTGGTACCTGATCGGTTCAGGTGGAGACCTTCCCAACGTTACAGATCCCCCCCGTTCCAAAACTGATGCCGATGCCCCATGAAGTGGAATCCCTCTTTCCCACACAATCCCTTAGCCACGTGTTTACTTCCTTAATTTTCTTATCCCTTTGCCAATTACCACGTGGCTTGGTCATTAATCCGGAGATTATGACCCTTGAGGACCTGTACTCCAATTTCCTTCCTAGTGCTTCGTAATCCACAAACAGGTCCTCCATCCTAATCTTGCCTATGTTGTTCGTACCAACATGGACCACAACAACTGGATCCTCCCCCTCCCGCTCCAATATCCTCTCAAGCCGGTCGGAGATGCCCTGCATTCTGGCACCGGGCAGGCAACACACCATACGAGACTCCCGATCTGGATTGCAAAGGATACCATCTGTCCCCCTAATTATAGAATCCCCTATAACCACTCCTTGTCTATTTGCCCCCCCACTCCTGAATGGTCTTCTGCACCATGGTGTCGTGGTCAGCTGGCTCATCCTGTCCAGAGCCCTTTTCCTCATCCCTTACTGGATTGCACAATGAATGTATATGATATATATGAACAACAAAGGGATTTTAAAAATCATATTCGTGAATTTGAGAATAATGAGATATCTCATCTTGATATTAGACTGAGTAATATGTTGAAATGAAGAGAAATATTGCATGGAAAAGTAATTGGAGCTCTCTGAATTTCAAAGGCTGAGCTCATTATTCTCATTCAAATGAGCAAAAATTAGATATTTACAAAGAATTGTTCAAGGGATATTATTGGTCGTTTTGTATTTGCAATAGCCTAAACAAATTGGTATTAATGTACTAGCATTCGCAATAAGAAATAATGAATGACATTTTAAACACACTGCATTTTTACAATGTCTAAGTTAAATTGCTATGTAATTGTTACAATTGATAATTGCTTTTAGAATTCTGACAGATAAGTTGAATTAATATTTTGAAAGCACTTTGCTCTGACGTTGATTGGATATTCATTACGATTAAGAAACTGACCATTACAGCATAAAACTTAGCTGTACGATGTGAAAAAGAATCATTCAGCAGCAATTGAAAAAATGATGTTGCTCAAAAATGCAGGCAACACAAGAGTTATATGCTTGCTTCCAGGAGTTTTCTTGAAGAGTCGTGTCCATTTTATTAATGTAACTTTTATCACAATAAATGCTTCCACATTTATTTCAGAATTAGGAGGAAAAGAATTAGGTCATCAAAGTGACTATTATTGTGAACAAAAGGGAGAGTCAATGACATTTCGTCCGGAAAGGAATTCTCAAAATTGTGTTAGCATTTGTCACTGACGACTAACATTAAAGGTAAAGGAAAATTGCCAACATCTCCAAGCATTTTTTTCTTCAAATGAAATAAAAATAAAATATAATTTTGGATGACGCATGATTAAAAAAAATGAAACACTCATTTAATGTCACATTTGAGCTGATGACTGATCCCTGTTTCCCCTTTGTAGTCTTCACAGAATTTAAAATTTAGTGCGAGTTGAACTAAAGAACAAATGTATATACCCCCGTTGTTTTCCTTTTACACCAAAAAAAGCAAATGTAAAGCAATTTTATCATGAAAATAACATTGCTCAAAATGTAATCATTTCACACACAAAAAATGTTTGTATCGAATTGAAATATCATCACAGCTGTAGAAGTGTTTCCCCCTGACAGGGATTGAGGACTCAGGAGGCATGCTGAGCTCAGGCATGTGGAAGATGTTTACTCAAGCAGCAACCAGTTAATGAAGGGATCATCCCCTGAGGCCAACCTCGGAAGGGAGATCCATGGCAAACTGTAACATGTACAGTAAAAAAACAGCATTTCTATGCACATGTAATGTGGTTACAGCCCACTCCTCCTCATCCAGACACCCAAACCGAACACATAATCGCAGTTGGGCATCCTGATGGACATTCCCAGATTCTAATCATCTCATGTTGTTTAACAGGTACTATAATCTCCACGCTTTGGGATCTTTCAATGCATCTCACTCATTCAGATTCCAAAGTTATTGCTACACTCCCTCGGGCCTCTCAGGATGCCTTATCTGGTGTGACATTTTCAATTCTAATGTTTATTATATTTTACTTTACCAACGTCAATTATTGTGCACTGTCCTAATTATTTATGCACAAAAGATACAAACGACAGTTAGTTTTAACTTACTTGCTAAACGATTAGTAATATGACTTGTGTTATAAATTTCCTTATATTGTGTAAAATTATACAGCTACTCTTACTGTCAGGACTTTATAATCAATGGGCAGTCAACATCATGTCTTGAAGCTAATTCCTAAAACTAGCTAACTTCACATCTAAGTCTAAATGCTTTTCTCTAATGTTATTTAATAGGCATTGGTTACATGTATCTAACTTATGTTGCAAATTGCTCCGATGTTTCTCAAGAATCTGCAATTAGAACCTTTGTTTAATGTTCTGAGTAACTTTAAAATAGTAACGATTTCTGACAAACGAACTCTTCAGTTGACGTGATAGCTGCTGAGTGAGATAACTGGGTTCATCCTGCAGCTGCTGTTTATTCATTTACTGGGACAGTTATCTTTTAATTTATGAAGATTGGGATTGGTCATTTGTCTGTATGCTATCTGGAATTCTATAGCCCTGGTGTTGGAGTAGGTCAATTGGTAGTGTGTTTTTTTCATGAAAGGCTGGAAGAGACTGTTAGTCTTGTTTATCTTCCCTCTGAGACTTTGTATTTTAGTTCTAAGGTAGTCTGCTTCTTTTTGATTGTCAGGCATTTTGTATGAGTCAACATGGACTGTTTTCTGTTCCAGATGAGGGGAGACCGCACCCACAACAGAAAATCAAACAAGATTCAAGTATTAAAATAAAAATCACCATTCTCTACCATTGGTACCTGTACAGTGCTATACGTTTCCATCACTGAACCTTAATTTCACACTTAAAGCTGGATAAACTGGATTTGGTCAATTAATAATTATTACATATAAGCAACAATTAGTCTTAAAACCATTCATAGCAAGCTTAAAAATGATTAGAAATCTCATATAGCTGCCCGAGATGTGTCAAAATGAACAGTATATATTGGAGTGCAAAACAATCAGACGTCTGTTAATATGTAAGACCGAATATTAATCAAATGATTTCTGTGAACATTCAAAGGAGAAACGAACAGATATTATCTGTGAGTGTTGGATGGCGAATCATTGGTTAGTTTGTGGTTGTGTTGACCTGGAATGAGAGAACTATTATTCTTTGCAATATTGGCACGAAGACATAATGAATTAACTAAAATGTGAGTTTGACGATGTTTGCACCGAAACCTAAACTGAATTGCTGTATGATTTTTGGAGAGATTATAAATTAATTTTAGAACTCTGGTAAGGTGAATGAATCAATATTTCCAAATGGGTTTGCTCTGATATTGATTAGATATTTATTAAGATCAGTTCACTGAGAATTAAAATGTTGACATGATGGTTTGAAAAGACATTAGATATTCAGTGAACATTGATCAGAAATGGGGTTTATCATTCAAAATCCGCAGATATTCAAGAATTTTACATGGTGTCTCTGCTTTCCAGCTGGAGAAATATATAGTAAGAACAAGTTATCTATTATATTTAAGTCATGCATTTTTCATGTAATCAATATTTAGTCATTTGAGTCAGAATTACAAAGAAAATAAGTCAATAAGGAATGTTTTTTTTCCACAGAAATATACAGTCAACAGCATTTGTCAAGGTATTTGTTTCAATATTGTCTCTGAATAAACAGATGAATACGTTAAATGGGGATCTGTTCACAATGTAATGACCCACAATTATATTTTTATCATAATTATTGGATTAGAAACCTATCAGAAAACTTGCCTGTAGTCCGGACTGGCTTCGTCTCACTACCTGTTACAATGAGCATCCAGCCACAACTAATAAAGTGTCATAATTGGTCTGGGAAAGATATAGTGTGTAAATTATTATACGGTGTCTCGTACGTATGTTTGGATCTGATGAGAGCATGGTATTTGCTGTGATAATTGTTCCTGAGAACAATAATGTACTTACAAGGAGGTTTCACCGTAAAGTAATTAGGTGGCCTTGAAGACCATTCCAAGTACTTTGATTTTAAAAATGCTGAGCTGATTTCTATGATTTGGGAAATGTTTCACAACATTTTACCAGAATTCTGGATTCTAAGCATTCAATGGGTTTCGTGCAAACACCCTTCACTTGTTGTCATTCTCAAGTGAGGTGTATAATGCTCAGGCACTGGCTGCAAGTCAAGGTGCCAGGAAGTCTGCTTCAACCTCTCCAATATACAACTCTTGGGCTGGTTGTAACTGGATGTCCCGAACCTTTGTGACCTCTATGACCGGGCCTTCCACTGTTTTCTGGAGCTGATTATTTTGTCTACTGTTCCCTTTCGTTTGACCTTTTCAGCTCCGATTTCTCCAGCTGTAGGAATATTTAGAATATTCAATTATGAATCACAGGTCACTTGACCTTGGTGGATAGATAAATATGGTTCACTTATTGTTGTAATAACGAATTGAGAATGAATATTTGCACTTTAACAAACAAAATGATCTAATATTTTCAGCACTTTACGGTGAGATTGATTAGATAGTCATTAAGAGAGATCAAATGACAGTTATAATCTATTTGCAAAATTATTGCATTGAAAAAGGATACAGACGTGCAGAGATTTTTTAGAAGGCATTGCTTTTTCATTCAAATATATAGGCTGTCCAAGAAGTCGATGTAGCTGTTTATTGGTTTTCTTGTCCAGAAACTAATTTATAATTATATCGCTTTTATTGCGCCTAGAATTTTGAGATTTTTAACAGAGTTAAGAAGAACATGAAGAGCAATTAATATGAGAACTTGAGTGAATAGAAAGCACAGCAAATTGAAATTACAGAGGAAACAGTCAGTATTTGCTCCACATAAGCAGACAAATACTTTTAACGTCGCGAGTGTGGTGCTGAAAAAGCATAGCAAACCAGGCAGCATCCATGGAGCTGGAGATTCCCAATGAAGGCCTATGCCCGAAACGTTATTTCTCCTGCTCCTCACATGCTACAGACTTACTGTCCTATTCCAGCACCATACTCTTGACTCCGATCTCAAACATCTGATTTCCTAACTTTCTCCAAATATTTTTAATGGACATGAACTGAAAATGTTAACATCGGCAGTTGAATGAAACCAACGTTTTTTGCAATATTTAGACTAAAAACCTGTTTGTGACCATGCAGCACATCAGGACATATGAACATCTCTTCTGTTAGAATCCTTGGCCATTCACAATACAGAATAACCACTGCTTTAACCAAACAGTGTCGTGTGTAAGTACTTCATTGAAATACCAGAGGACACCTACAGCATTTATTGGAGGGAATGATAACCAGATCCTTACTGTGGTAGTGGGGATTGATGTCAGGAACAATCAGATAGTTACTCTGATTATTCCACTCAACATTAATTAGTTAGTCATGAAGACCTTTGTGTGACCTCATGTTTAGTGTTTTGTGTGAGCATTGATTTAAAAAATATTGAGATATTTTACAAGATTTAGGAGCATATTGATGATCAAGTGTTAGAGATATTAACTAAAGTCAACTTTAAAAAAATGTTAGAATTGCTGAGAGAAACGCAATTAAACTATTATAGAATCCCTGTTAGCACAGTGTGGTAAAGGCCATTTCGATTGAAGAGTAACCCACCCAAACACTTGTCCTGACCATATTCCTGTACATTTACTGCTGACTAACAAACACATCCCTGAACACAATGTGCAATTTAGCATGACCAGCTCACCTAACCTGCACATCTTTGGATTATGGGAGGAAGCCAGAGCAAAGTCACATAGACTGAATAGAATGGGCAAAGTACACAAAGACAGTCAGCGAGGATGGGATCAAACCGAGATCCCTGGCACTGTGAGGCAGCATTGTTAACGGGTGAGCCACTGTGCAACTATGTGCAATAAGTAAAATCAGTGAGAGATATGCAAAGACAAATTTCAAATGAACACCCTCCGCTACTGTCAAAGCATGTAAAATTTACATTCAATACGAATAGATGAATGGAAAACAAAAAAAACTCCAACAATTCACGAATGAAAAATAATTAGAAATTTAATGTGATCAAATGTCATTAGATATTTAGATGAATTGCAATTAGTTGAATAATTGGAAGTGTTCGTTGAATAATTAGAAGTGGCACATATTTACTTTACAGAAGAAGAATGCGACTTGTTTTCGCCCTTGTAACAGGGCAAAATAACAGTGTGAATGTTCAAAATGCGTGAATCAAGCTGTTTCGAATTTTAAAAAAATCACTTACGATCACTTAGCTTTTTCACCTTTAAGACCACAACATTCTCAAATATTTCCCAGGAATTTTGAACCAGGAGAACTCGGTAATTTCTTTTCTTGGGAACCCGAAGAGAATAAACAGCAGATACTGTGAATAAGTCATTCAATGCGAACATTCAACTGAAGACAACATTCCTTCTTTCTAAAAATGTTCAACTTCCAAAAATTCAATACTTGTTGTCATTTTTGAATGAAACAATAACGAGATGCTAATGCTTTTTCATTGGATTTTGTTACATGAAAAATCCTTAAGTCTTATTGTAAATACAAACACAGTAAGTGTTAGCAAGAAAGTGAAATATGTTTAAATTAATACAACTATGTTTCAACAGGTAAACTAAAAATTGATTTTTACAATGATTGAGAGATTGTACATTGCAATACATATGAATAATTAACATGATTCAATATTTCAAAAGCACTTGCTGTGATGTTGATTAGATATTTATTAAGATCAGTAAATTACGGAATAAAACATAGTAGCTAACTTTACGCTTTAAAGAAAAAAATGAGACATTCAGTGATTATCGAACACATTTTTTTTCTTAATACAAAAATATATGCAACATAAGAATTGTGAATTTCTTTCCACTGGATTCCTTGTAGAGATTTTACGTTGATTTATATGATTAATATTATGATCAATGTTGAAACGTTTGTGTCAGAATTCGGAAGAGAATTAGTAGATCATGAAAGTGAGCATGAAACTGAACAAACAATGTAGTCACTGCTGGGTGGTATATGAAGCGATTGTAATAAGTGTCATTATTGTTCAATGATAAATAATGTTGGAATTGAAACAACAAAAAATCAACACATCTTTTCTTACAATGAAATGAAAACAATTATCATTTTGGAGCACACATGATTGGAAAAAGTACTTTTTAAATATGACATACAGTGAAGACTAATCTGTTTGCAAAAATGTAAGAAATTCTGAAATTCAAAATGTAGTGTTTGTTGAATTTGCAACAAAAATGGTTATAACACTCAACAGAAGAGGAGCTTAAAGATTGTTCGAATATTAAAAAAAATTCCAGTGTTATTTTATGACAATCAATATCTATGATCAATTAGAATTATTGGTTTAAACAACATAAATTGTCGTTAACGAATGGACTGAAATATAAGATATCAAGTGCACTTACTGCATAGAAAAGTAAACAAATGTTTTCTGTTTTCAAAATCTCGGGAATATTAAGATACTTAGATTGTTCTACTGAACAGTAATCAGCTGATGATGAATATCCTTGTGTCGCTTTATTATCACTGTTTGGTGTGAACATTGATTTCAAGAAAATTGAGATATTTACATGAATTAGGAATAGATTGATAATTGGGTGTGATGGATCTTACTTAAGATTAGACTTTTTAAATAGTTAATAGAATTACTGCACAAAATACACTTAAGACGTCATGCAATGAATGAGATAAGTGATAGTGAAAAAAGAAGCTCACTAACTTCGATAATTTCAGTTCGAGGCAAGACCTGAATCAGTAGTATCGTTTATTACGCTCTTGCAAGAGGGGTGTGGTGTCCACTGTCTACAAGGGCACACACACACACTGAATTTAATGAGTACACAATATGTTTGTAATTCGTTTCTCTTCCCTCTTCCCATTGCTTCTCCCCTGTTTACTTCTGTTTCTAATCGAAACGCATCTGTTTATCTCTGAACTCATCCGGCCTTGTACATGCCAAAATGTTTATCTCTGGCCTCACAAGGCCGTTTGACCATCTCCCTCTGTGGTTTTATTGTTATTTATCCTTCTTCACTGCCATCTGTTTCCGTGCCTCCCAAGGAAATATTTCCTTTCATTCTTTATTTACACCGAGCCTTATGACTTTTTGATTTTTTTTGCTGAAACGGGAAAGAGATGCTTGTAACTGTTTGTCCAGGCATTTCTAGCTTAACTTACACTCCCTCCCCTCAAGCACCTTAGCTATTTGTCTGTAACATCTAACATTGTTTGCAGGTACTTTCATTCTTGCTTGCACATTTTAGCTAATGCAAAAGCAATTATATATTTCCTTCACATCGTTTTCATTCTTGTTGACTCAGCTCTTGGTTGAAACAATTATACACTGGTGTGAGTTCATTTATCTTGAATAAACAATTATGTTTGCAGAAGTAACATTGCTTTACCTATATCCCACAGTGATAAAAATGCAAAGTCAATTTTCAAATGAATGCACTTGGATATTTTCACAGCTGTTCAAACTCACATTAATTATAAATAGATGAGTGGAAAACTAAAAACAAATTTCACACAATTCATAAACAGATCAATAACGAAAAATTGATAAATAAAAGAAAGTGGCATTTGTTTATTTTACTTAACAAGGAATGTATTTTCTCCTAATTTTCATTGCACTGGAGCATCAAGTTCTATGTCCTGTTTGAACTCAGCTCTTCAGAACAAAAGAAAATCAATGAATATCATTACTTTGTATATTTCATCTTGATGACTGCAACATTCTCAAATATTTTCCAACAAATATTGTTTGAGTGGAATTAGATATAATCTGGTATTAGTGACCTGATGAAAATAAATAGGAAATACTGTGATTATTGAAGTGAACAACATCTAATATCGAATTAAAAGGAAATTCAATTGACTGTTAGATATTTTCTAATCAACATTCAGAATTGCTCTGGAACAACTCTGCGCAAGGTGGGAATTGAAAGTGTGCCTCCTGGTCTGGTAACAGAGACACTACCAGAGCTGCACATCATTCCTTCATCATGTTCCCAATCAGGCTGGGCAGGGCTACAATCACATGCTCGCTGTGGTTACTCAAGCAAAAATTAATCAGATGTTTATTGTGATAATTTGATTGGAATTAAATGGATGGATCCTGTGTGCAATGTGCTGAAAATTAAATAGTATTTTCCAATAACGGTGGGAGTTAACAGATGTCTTAATTAAACATGGTTTTTTAATGGTAATTTGTGGAATGACAACTTGACAGAATTGTGTGTTTACTGTAAATCGATAAATAAAAATGAATACAATCATTTTATATGTTTATAACAGTTTCTCATTTTATGAAATGCAAAGTAAAATCTTTTTGTTCTACACGTAAATTGGAACAAAATGTTGAATTGGTCAGTCAATGGGATTATTCAGCTGAAGACAGCTTTCACTCTTTCTGAAAATGTATGATTTCTAAGAAGCCACCATTTCCTGTGATTGCTTAATAAAACGAGAAAGATGTCTTTTTTTGTATACTTCAAAAAAATCATGGGAATTTAAATAATTTTGCACATGAAAAATATTCAACCATTATTGTGATTAGAAACACAATAAATATTAACATTGAAGTGAATTACAAACAAATCATTTCAAAAGTGTTTCCATATTTAAAATGAAGAGCAATATTCACAATGATTGAGAGATTGCACATTGCTAAGTCCTTGCAATAGATATTACATGGAACCATAATTCCACATTTACATCCTTTACCGAATTGAACAATTATTAGATATTAGCAACAAATCGATTTTAAAACTACTATTAATGAATTGAAGAATAATGTGGTATCTCATCTTACTATTTCACTGAGTAATGTGCAGAAATGCAGAGAAATATTGCAGTGTAAAGTAACTGGTGTTCTCTGGATATCAATGGCTGAGATGACTGTGATCTTTCAAATGAGCAAAAGTCAGGTATTTACAAATGATGTCACAAGGGTAGTTATTGGACTTTTCTGGGTTTATTGGCCTGAACAAACAGATTCTTATATTGTAGTATTCACAATAAAAAATATGGAAGATATTAAAAACACATTGTGCTTGTTACAAAGTCGAAGACAAAGTGCTGTGTAATTATTGTAATTGTTCATTGTTTCTAGAATCTTGATAGATAAATTGAATAAATATCTTGAAAGCACTTTGCCCTCTCGTCGATTGTGTAATAGTTAAGATTGATAAAAAGAAAATTAATATATAAAAAGTCGCTTTAATAATTAAAAAATCTCAGCAACAATTGACACAGTTCAACATGTGTTTGTTTATTCATGTTTATTTATTTATTTTTTATCGTGAGAATTGTTTGGACATTTATGTCAGAATTAGGAAGAAAATAATTATACCGGAAAAGTGAGTATTGTTGTGAACAAAAGGTCGAGTTAATGACATTTGGTGCAGCACGTTATTTAGCACCAAATTACTGATAATTACGTAATTATTGTTCATTGACAACTAATGCTGGAAGAAAAAGAAACAGATTCTAACATTTCCAAAGCAGTTTTTTTTCTTATAAAGAAATTAAAATAAAAATCATCTTAGAGGTCACATGGTTTGAAAAAAGTGTCATTTAATGTGACATTTGAGATGAAGAATTGTTCTTTTTTCTCCCAGTGCAATCTTTTCAATAATTTAAAATTTAGTGTCATTTGAACAAAAAAATGGGTGTACCTGCATGGTTTTCTTGCCCTCAAAAAACAGCAAAGTAAACAACATTTTAAAATTTTGTAGATTTAATTCGCAAAATGCATTGAAGCTATCATGCACGAACTGAGATAAGTGAGAGAGAGAGACAAATTACATGTTTAAATGAACACGTCGATATTTTGAAAGCATATCAATCTTATGAATTATGAATAGGTGGATGGAAAGTAAAAACAAATTCCCGACAATTCATGAATCAATAATAAGAAGAAATTTAATTTGATCAAAGCAAATAACAATATTTCGATGAATTGCAATATTTAGTTACAAATGTAGTTGATCAGCTGACCAATGAATAAAAGAAGTTGCATTTGTTTATTTTGCTGAAGAGGAATTTCGACTGTTTATTTTATCAACTTTATAATACTGGAGAATAAGGATTTATGTGCTTGAAATGTTTGAACTAGGTTCTTTCAAACAAAAAAAAAGTCAGTGAGTATCATTTCTTAGACAATTCCAACTTTAAGATTTCAACATTCTCAACTACTTTTTCAAGGAATATCGAACCAGCAGGATTAGATGCATCGTTTTATTAGTAACCTGAAGAAAATAAGTAGTAGATATGGTGATGATTGAAATGCACAACAGTTTGAAGTATATTTCATGTTTTTTTTTAAAGCAGTTCAATCTATGCTTAGGTATTTTCTCATGAATATTTATAGCTGCTCTGACATATTCATGCTGAAGTTGGGAATTGAATTAATTCCTCCTGATCTTGTCGTAGAGACACTGTCAGAGATCCACAAAGACCCATCATAATGTCCCCCTCCCCGCCCCCCCCCAACCGGAAGGGTAGGACCATAGAACATAGAACATAGAACAATACAGCACAGAACAGTCCCTTCGGCCCACGATGTTGTGCCGAACATCTATCCTAGATTAAGCACCCATCCATGTACCTATCCAATTGCCACTTAAAGGTCGTCAATGATTCTGACTCTACCACTGCCACGGGCAGCGCATTCCATGCCCCCACCACTCTCTGGGTAAAGAACCCACCCCTGACATCTCCCCTATACCTTCCACCCTTCACCTTAAATTTATGTCCCCTTGTAATACTCTGTTGTACCCGGGGAAAAGGTTTATGTCTGTCTACTCTATCTATTCCTCTGATCATCTTATAAAGCTCTATCAAGTCACCCCTCATCCTTCGCCGTTCCAACGAGAAAAGGCCGAGAACTCTCAACCTGTCCTCGTACGACCTATTCTCCATTCCAGGCAACATCCTGGTAAATCTTCTCTGCACACTCTCCAAAGCTTCTACATCTTTCCTAGAGTGAGGCGACCAGAACTGCACACAGTACTCCAAATGTGGCCTAACCGAAGTCCTGTACAGCTGCAACATCACTTCACGACTCTTGAATTCAATCCCTCTGCTAATGAACGCTAATACACCATAGGCCTTCTTACAAGCTCTATCCACCTGAGTGGCAACTTTCAAAAATCTATGTACATAGACCCCAAGATCCCTCTGTTCCTCCACCTGACTAAGAACTCTACCGTTAACACTGTATTCCGCATTCTTATTTGTTCTTCCAAAATGGACAACCTCACACTTGGCAGGGTTGAAATCCATCTGCCACTCCTCAGCCCAGCTCTGCATCATATCCAAGTCCCTTTGCAGCCGACAACAGCCCTCCTCACTGTCCACAACTCCACCAATCTTCGTATCATCTGCAAATTTACTGACCCACCCTTCGACTCCCTCATCCAAGTCATTAATAAAAATTACAAACAGCAGAGGACCCAGAACTGATCCCTGCGGAACTCCACTTGTAACTGGGCTCCAGGCTGCATATTTACCATCTACCACCACTCTCTGACTTCGAGCAGTTAGCCAGTTTTCTATACAATTGGCCAAATTTCCCTCTATCCCATGCCTCCTGACTTTCCGCATAAGCCTACCATGGGGAACCTTATCAAATGCCTTACTAAAATCCATGTACACTACATCCACTGCTCTACCCTCATCCACATGCTTGGTCACGTCCTCAAAGAATTCAATAAGACTTGTAAGGCAAGACCTACCCTTCACAAATCCGTGCTGGCTGTCCCTAATCAAGCAGTGTCTTTCCAGATACTCAGAAATCCTATTCCTCAGTACCCTTTCCATTACTTGGCCTACCACAGAAGTAAGACTAACTGGCCTGTAAAACCCGGGGTTATCCCTATTCCCTTTTTTGAACAAGGGCACAACATTCGCTACTCTCCAGTCCCCTGGTACCACCCCCGTTGACAGTGAAGACGAAAAGATCATTGCCAACGGTACTGCAATTTCCTCTCTTGCTTCCCACATAATCCTAGGATATATCCCGTCAGGCCCGGGGGTCTTGTCTATCCTCGAGTTGTTCAAAATGTCCAACACATCTTCCTTCCTAACAAGTATCTCTTCTAGCTTACCAGTCCGTTTCACACTCTCCTCTTCAACAATACGGTCCCTCTCGTTCGTAAATACTGAAGAAAAGTACTCGTTCAAGACCTCTCCTATCTCTTCCGACTCAATACACAATCTCCCACTACTGTCCTTGATCGGACCTACCCTCGTTCTCGTCATTCTCATGTTTCTCACATATGCATAAAATGCCTTGGGGTTATCCTTCATCCTATCCGCCAAAGATTTTTCATGCCCTCTCTTAGCTCTCCTAATCTCTTTCTTCAGGTCCCTTCTGGCTATCCTGGATCCCTCCACTGCTCTGTCTGAACCCTGTTTCCTCAACCTTATGTAAGCCTCCTTCTTCCTCTTTACTAGACATTCAACCTCCCTCGTCAACCAAGGCTCCCTCACACGACCATTTCTTTCCTGCCTGATAGGTACATACATATCAAGGACGCGTCGTATCCGCTCATTGAAAAAGTTCCACATTTCCACCACATCGTTCCCTGACAGCCTATGCTCCCAACTTATGCTCCTCAAATCCTGTCTTACAGCATCATAATTTCCCTTCCCCCAATTGTAAAATCTACCCTGTTGTGCGCACCTATCTCTCTCCATGACCAAGGTGAAAGTCACAGAATTGTGGTCACCATCACCAAAATGTTCAGCCACTAACAAGCCCATCACTTGTCCCGGCTCATTACCGAGTACCAAATCCAATATGGCCTCCCCTCTGGTTGGACAATCGACATACTGAGTTAGAAAAGCTTCCTGGACACATTGCACAAACACCGCCCCATCCAATCTACTTGATCTAAAGGGCTTCCAATCAATATTTGGGAAGTTGAAGTCACCCATGACTACGACCCTGTGGCTTCTGCACCTTTCCAAAATCTGTTTCCCAATCTGTTCCTCCACATCTCTGCTTCTATTGGGGGGCCTATGGTAAACATCCAACAAGGTGACTGCACCTTTCCTATTTCTGACTTCAGCCCATACTACCTCCAAAGGCAGATCCCCCTCAAACTTCCTTTCTGCAGCCGTTATTCCATTTCTAATTAGCAATGCCAACCCCCCTCCTTTTTTACTACCCTCCCTAATCTTACTGAAACATCTGTAACCAGGAACCTCCAACAACCATTCCTGTCCCTCATCTATCCACGTTTCCGTGATCGCCACAACGTCATAGTCCCAGGTACCGATCCATGCCTTAAGTTCACCCACCTTATTTACGATACTTCTTGCGTTGAAGTATACGCACTTTAGCCCATCTCTGTGTCCACAAGTATTCCCTGTCAGTGCTACGTTCTCCACAGCCTCCCTACATTCTTGGACATCCTGAAACACAGCTAGCATACTTGCTGGACTACAAGTCCGGATCCCATCCTCCTGCCAAATTAGTTTAAACCCCCCCCGAAGAGTGCTAGCAAACCTACCCACCAGGATATTGGTGCCCTTCTGGTTCAGGTGCAACCCGTCCTGTTTGTACAGGTCCCACCTTCCCCAGAATGCAGTCCAATTTTCCAAATACCTGAAGCCCTCCCTCCAACACCATCCTTGCAGCCACGTGTTCAACTGCACTCTCTCCCTATTTCTTGCCTCACTGTCACGTGGCACCGGCAACAACCCAGAGATGACGACTCTGTCCTAGCTTTTAACTTCCAGCCTAACTCCCTGAGTTCTTGAATGACCTCCCCACCCCTCTTCCTACCTATGTCGTTGGTGCACCACGACTTTCTGGCTGCACACCCTCCCCCTTAAGGATTCTGAAGACACGGTCCGAGACCATGCTTTTTATGGCAACTCAAAAGAAAACTAATCAGATGTTTATTGTAATAATTTGAATGGGACTTCATTACATATTTCCTGTGTGTAATGAACTGACAAAATGAATTGATTTACAATAATGATGTAACAAATCAATAATGACTTTAATTAAATATGAATGTCATGATTATCCATGATAGGAAAATAGCCTAATCATTTGATCATTGTACACTGATGAACAAAAATCAATAAAATAGTTCCATATGTTCAAATCAAGTTTTCACAGAATAAAAAGAAAATCAAAATGCTTTTGCAACATAACTGAATAGGAAAATAAATGAATTAGTCACTAAGTGCGACTATTCATCTGAAGACAATTTTCCTTCTTTCCAGAAATGTTCACTTCCCAAAGTTCAAAATGTACTGTGACTTGTATTGTGTTTATAAATACAGTAAATGTTAAAGTTGAAGTGAAACTTAATTAGCTCAATTCAACTTTTGCCATGTGTTAAAATAAAAATTGACATTCATAATGCACACTGCAAATCTTTACAAGATTTCATGTCGGAGACATAATTCCACAGATAGACCCTGAACTATATTGAACAATGATTAGATAATAGCAGCAATTTAATTGACAAAATTTTACCAGTAAATTTAAGAATACTGAGAAATCTCAGTTGATTATTTAACTGAACAATATAGAGTAACGACCAGGAATTATTCGAATGAAAAGTAATTACAGTTCTTTGAATGCTTCAGGCTGAGATTACCATGATCATTCAAATGAGCAATCATCAGATATTTGGAGTGAGGCATTGAATGGGAAATCATTGGTTCCATTATGGGATCGTTCACCTGAAAAGTAAATTGATTTTTATATTGTAATGTTCGTACTCAGAAACAATTGATGCAATTAAAATGCGATTCTCACTATGTTTGTTAGAAAAATTAACTCCAATAATTGTGCAATTATTGTAATGGCAGTGACTGGAAAAATAACATTATAATCCGAACAAATACATTGATTTAATATTCTAAAAGCACTTTGTTGTAATGATGATTTGATATTCATTAAGATCGGTAAACAGAGGAATACAATATAATAGCTAGCTTTATGAATTCACAAAAATGGCAATTCAGTTATTATTCAGCAGAATTGTTTGGGTCAAACATGCAGGATTACAAGAATGACATGTTTCCATCCATTGGTTTGCTTCTTGAGACGTACTTTTCATTTATGTAGTTTTGTTCATGACCAATGTTTCGACATTCATGTCAGAAGTAGGAAGTAAATACGCAGATAGTGAAAGTGCATGTGACAGTGAACGTTAGATACAGAGAACTTCAATAATTTTGTGATTATTGGGAATGATAAATAACTTCGGAATAAAAAAAGGAAATCAACATGTTCAAAACAGGTTTTTTGCTCATAACAAATTGAAAATTGAAAAAAAAGCCCTTCTGCAGTCACATGATTTGAAAACACATCAGTCACCAGTCACTCGGCTCGAGACAATAAGACCCTTATGAAGAGTATTCTAATCAACAGTAATTCGATGAACTTGAACTTCTTCATTTCGTTCTTGTAGAGAACACTGTTATTCTTCCTAAAGTTTTATTATCGTAAATATTTCGGACATTTGTATCAGGACTTGGAAGAAAATGAGAAGCGATTCACATGAGTATTTTCTTGAGTGAAAGTCAAAATAAATTTACATTGTCATCTTTCACTATTTTCTCTGAATAAACAGATAACGATTATTAATGTACGAGCTCAAAAAGTTTTCACATATAGTTGTACTAAGCGAAAATTAAATTATTTCATTTTGTGATAGTTCAACTGCATTAGAAATCTGCTATGTATGCTGATGTTAGCATCCTCAGTCATTTATAATAAAGCATTGTTATTGGTTTTAGCGAAATATTTCGTGTGCAATTACTGAACTGAAGTGTAAGAAATCAAGTGCATTTATTGGATGGAACTGCTCACCTAATGTTTATTGTGGTTCTTGTTCTCAGAAACAATAAGGTACTTACTCAGGGTTTTCTCTTGAGCAGTAATTAGATGACCAGGAAGACATTTGTGTGGTTGTATGTGCCTTGTTCTGTGAGCATTTCTTTTCAATTATAATGATATTTTACTAAGATAGGAAGGGATTAATAATCGTGTTAAAGATCTTAACTAAAGTCATACTTTCCTTTAAAAATTATGAGAATTCCTTTGTGCAACAATAATTCGGAGATGTCGGTTTTGGACAAGGGTGGACAATGTTGAAAACCACATGACACCAGGTTATAGTCCAAAAGGTTTATTTGGAAACACTCGCTTTCACGGCTGTGGCTCTGCATCAGGTGATCTGGTCTCTGAGGAGAGACACTACGAGAGCTCCACAAGTGCCTTTCATTGCCTTCCCAACAAGGAAGGATGGGATTATAATCAATTGTGATTACTCAAATGAAAACTAACCAGTGTTCATTCTGATAATTGGGCTGGGAATTAATGTGACTGTTTCTGTGTAATGGACTGAGAATGAAATAGTAGTTAACAATAATAATGGTACTAAGCACATATGCTCTTACTTACAAATAAATATCAAGATAATTGGAAGAAAGATAAACCGACATATCATGAGCTTATTGTAAATTCATTAAAAAAAAACAACTGCTGAATACGTTTAAAGCAGTTTTTCCTTATAATGAAATAGATAATTAGAATGTTTAGCAGTAGGACGGAATCGGAAGAAAAACTTATTCACTGCGACTATTCAGCTGCAGACATCTTCTCTTCCTTTCACAAATGTATAACTTGCAACAATTCCAAATGTATTCTGATTGATAAAGGAAAGAGAAACTTTGTTTTTGTGTTTACAAAAACATCATAATGAAATAATTTTTAGCTTTAAAATATTTAAATCTTGCTGTGATCAGAAACACAATAAATCTTTGTGGTGAAGAAAAATATAATCAAATCAAAATATACATCGATATTCACAATGGTTGGCAGAGTGAACACTGCAATATATTTCCATCAGTTGATGTACTGAGCCATATTTCCACTTTTCTATCCATTACTGGATTGATCAATGGTAAGGTATTAGCAATAACTAAATTATTAATATGCTGTCAGTGAACTGAATATTAATGAGAAACTGTTTTAACGAGCAATGTGTCGAAATAAACAGTGATTATTGGTGAAATATCATTAGAATCTCTTAACCGATGAGGCTGTGATTACTTTGATTGTTGAAACGAGAAGTATTCCAATATTTCCAATGAGCATGGGATGGAAAATCGATGCTTTTTGGTCTTGACCTGAAAGATTTTCTTTTTATTGTAATATTAGCAGTAAGAATCAATGGAGTAAATTATGATGTGCACTCACCTTACTGAATATTTTCAAGTTTTCTAACAGGTTTCTAGTCCAATCTTCGGTTTAAAAAGGGTAATTTTGGCTCAGTGCATCAGTAACTTCAAACACTTTCAACTCATCTCCAAAGTTATTAATCTTATAATTAACAAAAATCAAAAACTTACCTGTGTAAATGTCATTGACTATATCTTTAGATTATAGTCAAGTTCGTTCTCTACGTATTTTCTTCCTTTTTCTGACACCAGTGGCTTGTAATAAATGTCATTTGAGGGAATCATTAGTTTTCTCTCAAAGGTCTGTGCAGCACAGGAATGGGTCCTTTGACCCATAACCTTGTGCTGAACATAATGCAAAAGAAACTTGTCCCTTCTGCCTACCTTTGGTCCATATCCGTCCAAATTATCTAAATCAACATTAAATAGACCTAATGTATCTTCCTCCACTATCAACTCTGGAAATTTATTCCAGACACCGACTACTCCCTGTGTAAAAAACAAATTGCCCCTCACATGCCGCTTGAACTTTCCACCATAACCTCAAATGCATGACTCATAGTTTTGACGTTTCAACTCTGGGGGAAAAAAAACTTTCTGATTGACAACCGAACATATGTATCTCATGATTGTATCGACTTCCATCAATTCTTCTCCCAGCCTCCGCCACTCCACAAGAAAGCAACCGTAGTTTTTATCGCCGCTCCAAATTCAGGCAGCATCTTGGTAAACGCCCTCGGTACCCTCTCCAAAACTTCCATACCCTTCCTATAATGTAGCGAACAGAAGTGAATGCAATACTTCAAGTTTGCCTGAACCAAAGTCTTACAAAGTTGCAACCTGCTATCCTGACTCCAGTAACCAGTTCCCTGACCAATAAAGGCAAGCATGCCATTTGCCTTCCTTACCACCCTATCTACTTGCATGGTCATTTTTAGGGAGCCAAGGTCTTGAACGCCAAGTTCCCTTTGAACAACGAAGCTATTCTGGATCCTGCCATTAACTATCTACTTTTCCTTAACAATTGAGCTCGCAAAGTGGGACACCTCACACTTCTATGGATTAAACTTTACCTTTAATTTCTCTGCCCATGAATGCAGTTTATCATTTTCCTGCAGCATTCTTTGACAACCTTCTACATTATCCACAACTGCACTTAACTTTGTATCATCTGCAAACTTATTAACTCGTCCAATTAGATTTTAATTCACGTCACTTCTATATATATGCATCGTAACCAGAAGGGTTCCAGAACAGATCCCTATGGAAAAAAGGCAGAAAATGAGGGAAATGCAGAATTCTTGAATAATTGAGGTTTCTTTTTTCAATTGACAAAACAATTCTGATGAATAGTCTCTGAAGAAGTTTTTTTTTGTTTTAAATTAACCCAATATTTTAATTCTCAGTTTACTGATCTTAATAAATATTTAGTACAAAGTGCTTTGAAAATATCGATTCATTTTAAGTGTTGAGTTCTAACATTAGTTATTATTTAATTGTCATTTCAATTACCACACCATCATGAGATTCACATTTTAGTTGAATCCATTATTTCTTAGTGCCAGTATCATAATGAAATATTAACATTTTTTCAAGTCAACACTCCTGCAATCAACCATAGTTTTCTCACCCAACACTCATTCTAACTATCTCATTCTCTTTCATTTGAATTCTCATATTAATGGAAGGATTATTATCAGTCTTAGCAATTAAGTGATGACTAACTATTTTTCACATAAACATTTCAGTTTTATTCCAACATATTACACAATTACATTACAATAATGGCTTTCACATCATTCTTAAATTTTGTTATCAGCCATTTTAAAACTAATTATTGCTAATGTCTAACCAGTAATCGTTATTGAAATCCAATATCTCCAGCTGTAGATGTGGAGCTATGGCTCATTACATCAACTGACGCAAACAATATTGCACTCTACAATCTCTTAATCTTAGCAAAATTAATTTGAATTGTGGAAGCTTAGTTGGATTGAATTGGTTGTGAGCAAAAATGAATTCTGAAGAAGGGTCACTGGACGCAAAGTATTTGCTCTGAATGCTCCCCACAGATGCTGCCAGACGTGCTGCGTTGTTTTCCAGCAATTACTGATTTTGTTTCTGAGTTCCAGCATCCATAGTATTTTGTGTTCTTGTATTGATTATATTTCACTTCAATTCTAACATTTCTATATTTCTGATTATTACAACAAGAGCTAAGTATCTTTCATGTTAAACATTATTTAAATTTCACGTGTTACTTGTGTAAATAAACCAGAATTAACATATGTTTGTGCTATGCTTTTACAATAAATCTTGAATTCTTAGAAATCACATTTTTCTTTTTGAAAATACGGGAAGTTGTCTTTTGCTTTATTTCCAAATCATGTGCATTACAAAGCAGGTTAATTTTAATTTATGCAGATGACTAACTGCCTCAAACATATTGACTTACTTGATTATCGTGAGATTTATGTTTATTTAAGATCATTATTGCTTCGTTCCATCATGATTAGAAATTACTAATTGTTTTTATCGGTCCATTACACACAGGAACTGGCTAATATAATCCTCATCGAATTATAACAATAAATATCTGCGCAGATTTCCCTGTGAATAAACACAGTAAATATGTGATTATAGTCCTGCCCTTCCTGCAGGGGAATATTATGGAGGGCTGTGGTAATGTCTGTTCTAATAGACCAGGAGACATGGATTTAATTCCCACCTTCAACAGAGATGTGCCAAAAATACCTCAGAGTTGACCAGAGAACATCTATGTATCGATTGAATTGCTTTTCAACCAATATTTTCTCAACTTGTATCTGTTGTTCATTATAATGATCACAACATCTTGAATTTATTTGCATCACGTCACTGATTAAAGTATGAATGTTATTACGCTGCTTCTAAATACATCTCAACTTTTAATAAATTTGCAGTCTTAAAGATTCTACAGTGTAAATAATATTTAAGATCGGGGAAAGATTAAAAGGGGTCTGAGGGGCAACTATTTCACACAGTGTGTTTCACACATTGGGATGAGCTCAGAGAGGAAGGGCAGTGGCTGGTACAATTACAACATCTAATAGACTTTTGGACATTGTATAAGATAGAAAACGTCCACAGGGACATGGGACAAACATAGGGAAATGGGACTCGATTCGTTTCGGAAACCTGGCCGGAATGCCAAGTTAGGCAGAATGGCCTGTTTTCATGCTGTATCCATCTCGCATTCCACAATTCAAACTTAACTGTGATGGGTAAAGGAAAGAACAAACGGGTGTTAACTCTATTTTGCGTCCATAAAAAAGTGACATGAATTTTAAATACCTTCGTCACGCGAAATAGTCCGCTTTTATTGTGATTAGAAATACAACGAATGTGAGCATTGAAGTGAACTATAATTAAATCAATTCAACTGTATTTTCATGATTAAAATAAAAAATGATATTCACAATGATTGTGAGTTTGCACATTGCAATATCTTCACATTACTTCATGTACTGAGCCATTACTACACATCTATACCCCCTACTGAACTGAACAATAATTGGATATTAGCAACACTTAGATTTTAGAAAATCTATCAGTACACTTAGAAGAAGGAGAAATTTAATTTTGCTACATGACTGTGCAATGTGTAGACATGAACAGGAATTATTGTCGTGAAAAGTAACTACAGTTCTCAGAATTCATAAGGCTGAGATGACTGTGATTGTTCAAATGAGCAAAAGTCAGTTTGCAAACCATGTTGGATGCAAAATCATTGGTTCCACAATGGGATATTTGAGCTGAAAACAGTAGCATTGTTGCATTGGATTAAATTAAATTTTGGATTAAATTAATATATGGATCTGACTATACACATGAGAAAGACAAACAAATTATTCTGCAATTATTATAACAATAATGAATTCCTAATAAATGTTGTATTCTGAACAAATAAATTGACTAAATATTTTAAAAGCTCTTTGCTCTGATGTTGATTAGACGTTGATTACGATCGGTAAACTGAAGACTGAAATACAGTACCTAGATTGACGGATTGAGGACAATAAGTTAGCCATTCATAGTTTTTGAATATAAATTATTTTTTCTCAAAATGCAGACAGTACAGAAGTAATGCATTTCATTCAATTAGTTTACTTGTAGAAACATGTATTTTTAATTTATGTAATTTTATCCTGATCGATGTTCAAACATTTGTATCTGAATTAGGAAGAAAATAAAAAGATAATGAAAGTGAATGTGACCACAAGATACATTTCATAGAAAATTGAATTTGCATAATTTCATGATTATTTAACGTTCATAAATAATTAACTCCTCAGGTACAACAAAGTCTGGACAATATCCAGGTTTGGGCTTACAAGGAGCAAGTACCATATATGCCACACAAATGCAGACT
This sequence comes from Hemiscyllium ocellatum, assembly GCF_020745735.1. Classification (NCBI taxonomy): domain Eukaryota; kingdom Metazoa; phylum Chordata; class Chondrichthyes; order Orectolobiformes; family Hemiscylliidae; genus Hemiscyllium; species Hemiscyllium ocellatum. The sequence continues at coordinate 27,798,398 of NC_083446.1, forward strand.
ATGACCATCACATATAAGAAATGACCGAACCACCATCCCTTGACATTCTATGGTGTTACCATGACTGAACACCCACTATCAACATTATCCTGGAGATTATCATTGATCAGAAACTGAATTGATCTCACCACATAAACTCAGTGGCTACATGAGTAATTCAACTCCTGGCTCCTTAAATTCTGTCCAACAGCTAGCAGACACAAGTCAGGAGTGTGACGGAATACTCCCCACTTGCCTGGACGAGTGCAGCCCTAACAACATTCAAGAAACTTGATACCATCTGGAATAAAGCAGCCGGCTTCATTGGCACTGCATCCACAAGCATCCACCCCCCACCACCACTGATGCTCAGTAGCAGCAGTGTGTACTACCTACAAGATGAACTGCAGGAATTCACCAACCAGCACCTTCCAGACCCATGGCCACTTCCATCTAGAAGGACTAGGGCAGCAGCTTTCTGGAAAGACAACTAACTTCAAGTTCCCCTCCAAGATGCTAACCATCCTGACTTGGAAATATATTGCCGTTCTTTCACTGTCGCTGGGTCAAATCCTGAAACCCCATCCCAATGGTATCGTGGGTCAACCACAGCAGCGGTTCAAGACTACCAATTTCTCTAGGGCAACTGGGAGTGGGCAATAAATGCTGGGCAAGCCATGGACACCCACATCACATCAAATAAATATTAAAAAGAATGTCTGCCACGTCAAAACAGCACCACACTGGCCAATCTCCTCCTCTTCTTATTGACAACGATGAAAGAATCTTACATTGCTCAACATTCTCATGAAAACCGAGTACAGTATTCACCCCAGCCCTCTCTTATACCAACCAGCAGCCTTTTCAACACCAATAGCAGCTCCTCTTAACATATTTTGTCAGTATGTTTTAATTAACTGGTTAGTATAATTACAAGGAGAAAGTGAGGATTGCAGATGATGGAGATCAGAATTTTAAAATGTGTTGCTGGAAAAGTGCAGCAGGTCAGGCAGCATCAAAGGAGCAGGAGAATCGACGTGTCGGGCATAAGCCCTTCTTCAGGATTGTCGATTCTTCTGCTCCTTTGATGCTGCCTGACCTGCTGCGCTTTTCCAGCAACACATTTTTAAGCTACTACAATTACAATGCTTTCTCCACAAACAGACCAAGTATCTTTTAGGCAACAGCAAATTTTCTAACAACTTTTCTTGATCTCTCTCTCTCCTTTTGGTTAAATGAGGTAGGGAGGGATGGAAATACGACAGTGATTTAAGATATATGTAATACAGTGAAACAGGAAAGCTAGTATGCCTCATGTTGATTCTTAGACCCAACATAGTGAAGCATTCACTGCATCACTGTAGGGTTGGATGCTTGTGGATGCAGTGCAAGTGAAGCGGGCTGCTTTATTCTGGATGGTATCAAGTTTCTTGAGTGTTGTTAGGCCTGCACTCATCCAGGCAAGTGGGGATTATTCCATCACATTCCTGACTTGTGTACGGTAGCTGGTGGACAGGATTTCAGGAGCCAGGAGTTCAATTACAACATTTCAATTTCACTCACCCGGCGTGACTGAAATAAAATGTGGATCGGTTGGACACGATGGTTTTGCTGGGGTTAGAATTTGGGAGAGTGAGGGGTCACATGACTGAAGTGTCTAAGATCCTGAATGGTTTGGTAAGGAGGATGTGGAAAGGATGATTCCTCTTGTGGGTCGTTCCTGAACTAAAAGGAACTGACTTAAAATTGAGTGCACCCTTTCAGAACAGATGATGAGATTTGGTTCCTTTCAGAGGGCTGTGCAACTTTGGAACTCTCTGCCCCAGAAGGTGGGATGACTGAATATCCTTGTTAAGGGACGTTGGAGGAAGATGGAACACAAATCACAAACAGATGAGGCCTGGTCTTATTGAATGATGGAGCAGCCTTGAAGGACCGAATTGTCACCTTCTGCTTCTTTCCCACATGATCCAAGGAATGGGATCTTTGTTTAAAATTCATCCACTGGGATGTAGGTGCCACTGGCTGTTTGCAGCATTTATTACCCAGAGGGCAGATAAGTGTCAACCACATTGTTGTTGGTCAGGAGTCACATGTAGGCCAGATCAGATAAGGATGGCAGCTTCCTTCCCTAAAGGGCATCAGTGACTCTGATGTGTTTTTTTTTCCTGACAATTGAGAATAATTTCATCAATAGACTTATAATTCTAGATTTGTATTGAATTCAAGTTCCACATCTGCTGTGATGGGATTCGAATCAGGGTCCCCAGAATATTACCTGGGTCTCTGGATTAAAAATTCGGCAATGATACCACGGGACTCTTACCGAGCTACAAAGGGACAGTTTTAAGGGTGGTAAACAAAACCTTTACCAATCAGGTAGAAATTAAAGAGAGCTGATAGAATGGAAGACAATTAAAGGGAATGGGTGAAAAGAATTGCCAAGCTTAGGTTCAAGGCAGCTGAAACTAAAACTACCAACAGGGAGGAGAATAAAACAAGAAATTCTCACACAGCTGGATAAGTGCAGATACCTCAGGGAGGTGTGGAACTACGCAGAGAGGACAGGGTGAAGGACCGGGTAGATTTAAAAGCAGTGAACCAAATTTTGAAATGATCTTTCTGAACATAATATAGATAACGTTAAAACTGAAGGAGGTGTCTTACACAACTTACTGCAAGGACACAGACAGGAAAATCTGAGATGATCATGAGGTAGTGGAGGTCGAATGTGGGAGACAAGTTCGGACTGTATTGGAGTAGGAACGGTGAGAGCAACAAATGCTGAATGTAGGGTTTCATTTCAACTGACGTTGAGGTGAGCCATCGGAAACTGAGCAAGTGACCACCATCTCATAGAACAGAGAAACTGATCCATCAGCCTGAAACTGACTGACCACGTGGCTATCAGTGACTCCAACACAGTGAATGGAAACATTGCTCAGAGCCTGTTTCTGTAACATTCAACGCAACCAGGAAATGGAAAGTGAATAAATAGCTGAAACCAAAGCCACTGCTCTGTTAGAGTCAAAATAATTCAATGTTCAGTTATTGGACATTATTGAATCTCAGAATATTCTAACCTGCAGAATCACAGTAAAAGGGGAAAGTAAACAACATTCTTGGCAAAGACGTAATGAACCAACTGCTTGTATAAAAATAGCTCAGAACAAAGGGGCTGAATCCTCCACAAACTGACAAATCAGATGTATAGATAGAGATTGGAATTCTTTAGATAAACACTTCCCTGCTTATGGTGTGTGGTAGAAACCATTCTCAGAGTGAACTGCCTCTTATTTCCTTTGAACAGAATCTGTTTCCCCTCAGAAAATCTGGTGTAGCATGCACTTTCATTCTGAACGGCTCATACCACCTCACTATTGAGTATACCTCCCTCAGTAAATCTGCCACGAAAGAGTATCCTGCAGCAGCGAACCCCGCCGCTATATTTAATGAATTAAAATTGCAACAGAATACAGTCTCAGCCCTTTATATTGTGAATGGGTTGTGGTCCACACCTGTGGACCTAGAAGGGGAGATTAAGCTGGTATATATTGTCTGAGGAAAGTAGTAGACCTGAATCCAGTTATCTCAGTGATCCCATAATATTCCAGGATATCCTACCGATAAATGGCTGATGGAGTTCGAAGATTTAATCTTACCAACAAATCATTACCTCAGTTGGTGAGAAAGAACATATTCGGATATTACACAGAGTATTGGGTCAGGTCAGGCAGGATGGACTTAAACTTAACTCACAGAGAGTGGAAAGGTAGGGAGTGACATATCTGGGACACCACATCGGGGAGATCAAATCAGGAAGGGAGAGCGGACAGTCCCAGTGGAATAAAATACCATGATTTTGAAACTATCCACCGCACACCGTGAAGAGGGTAAGGCAAACTTTAGGATTGTTTAATTACTGTGGGAATTTTGTGGAGAATTATCCAGAAATGGAAGAACCATCACAAGCCCTGACAGAAGAACTGACCTTAGGCAGGAGTCAGGGAGTCAATATGTACACAAACAGAAAGCATGCCTTTGGTATAGTTCATGACCATGTGATGGCCTGGGCTCTGTGAGGGTACATCACCCTGTCTGGGGGCACATAGAACATGAAGGACAGGTCAGAGAGTTTTGGAAGCAGCTAATTTTCCCCGTGAAGCAGAAATAATGAAGATTAGGGCACACTGGAAAGTAGAAACCCCTCACCACCAGGGCAGTGAGTATGTGGGTAAGGCAGGTGACTAGACAATAGAAAATAGGTGCAGGAGTAAGCCATTATGCCCCTTGAGGCAGCACCACAATTCATTCTGATTATGGCTGATCATCGTCAATCAGTATCCTGTTCCTGTCTTAACCATTGATCCCACTTTCCTTAATAGCTCTATCCAACACTTAATTGAAAGTATCCAGAGGCTTGGCCTCCACACCCTTCTGGGGTAGAGCATTCCACACACCCATCACTCTCTGGGTGAAGAAGTGTCTCCTCAACTCTGTTCTAAGTGGCCTACCCCTTATTTTTAAACTGTGTCCTCTGTTTCGGGACTCACCCATCAGCGGAAACATGCTTCCTGACTCCAGAGTGTCAAATCCTTTAATAATCTTACATGTGAAATACTGACTGAAACAGTGAAGGCATTTGAGTCGATGGTAGTGGCCGTGGCTGCAGAACTGAGAGAGGAAAGTTTAAAGATATTCCCAGAAACAGTCCCACAACAGGAGAAACAGGAATGGGAAAAGGGTCGGGCAGTAATAGGACAAGATAGTCTTGATGATCCAGCAGTGCCACCACACTGTATAAGACAAACATTATTAAAATCATATCATGGACTGGACCATATGGGGCAGGATACAATGCAATATCAGATGATCCACTAAAGGGGTGGCCTGGAACAGGGAGAGATACAGCAACGTTTTGCCGAAGGGTTGTAGTCTGTACACAGTGTGAGCCAGGGAAAGCAATGAGGATAAAATAGAGGGTACAGCAGGGACCCAGGGGGCCATGGGAACAATTACAGATTTTACATACACCCCCATCCCAATCCCAGGGAAATAAATCCTGTGGGGTCTTAAAAAACAGGTTTACACAGTGAGTGGAAGCATTCCCCTGCAGATTCTGACCAAAGGACAGATGTTACAGGGAATGTAGTTAAACAGCTATGTGGTCTGTTTGGTACTGAACAGAAATCCCATCTCCCATACCACCCCCAGAGTTCAGGTACAGCAGAAGGAATGAAGCAGACATTGAAATGTAGTCTGACTAAGCCCCTGACAGAGACAGACAGGGATGGGTTAGAGTATTCCCCATCATCCTAATGAAACTGACGTCAACCCCAGCAAAGGGAACAGGGCAGCTCCTCTTTGAATTAGTGACCGGACGGACTATGCAGATGCCACAGGGTGTGGTATTGGGAGTGCCCGAGATGTGCAATGGCAAGGAAAAGGTTAAACAATTATTGAAAGAACTGGCAAAGCAACTGCATGAGTTGAGAGGGGAAGTTGCAGAGGGACAGAGAATCAGAAACTAGCAAATTGAGCTCGGAAATATCCGAAGTGACATTCCAAATCCAGGAGATCGGGTCGGGGAAAATATTACTGGAACGCATGAAGGAAACTCAGCTGTACTTGGCTGGGAAAGCCACAGACTTCTCGAGGTGGAACTCTCCCATCATGCTTAAGTAAGGAGCGCTGAATAAAGGTCACGCATGCTGCTCAACACAGGCTACTCTTTGATATTTCTCCCAGCAACTGTTGTGCAGAGGCATGTTGCTGGCTGGAGGTCTGTGGCCAGTGCCAATCCACAAGGATTGCATGAAAATGCAAAGATTTAATTCGCAAGTTTGTAGATGGTACAATTGATGAAGTTGTGAATTGTGAAGAATGTTGTCAAAGGACACAGCAAGAAAGATCAGTTAGAAGGTTATGCGGAGAAATTATAGATAGATTTGATTTGGACAAATATATGGTGATGCATTTTGGGAGGCACATTGCAAGAGTAATGTATATACTAAACGGAAGGGCCCTTAGCAGTATTGATATACAGAGGGATCTTCAGGCTCAAGTTCACAGCTCCCTGAAAGTGGTGAAGGAGGTGGATGTCAGATTTGCTTTCTTCTGTCAGGGGAGTGAATATAAAACTGTAATTAGGCCACTTTTGGGGTATTGTGTGCTGTTTTGTTCACCACATAAGGAGGATGTGGAGGCTTTGGAGAGAGTGGAAACAGGATGTTGCCTGGATTGGAAGAGGTTGGGAAGACTTGGATTGTATGCAGAAGGTGGTCAGTGACTAGAATGTACTTGTCTGAGAGATGGTAAAAGCAGAAACAATCGCAACGTTTTTGAGGCATTTGGGCAGACTCATAAGCAGGCAAGGGTTGGCAGGAATATGGATCATGTACAGGCAGACGGAATTAGTTTGGAATGGCATCATGGTCCGCACAGACATGGTGGGTCGATTATTTTGTGCTGTCCTGTCATGTTTTCAAGCAGGTAAAATGTGTGGAGAGAGAGAGATAATATTTTGAGTGGAATATGTCTCTTCTTTATAACACACAGTAAGTTGATGCATTTTGAGAGAAGCAATATGGAAAGGCAATATATATTTGAATGGCACAGACACAAAGAGCAGGACAGTGGGAATGGGGGACAATGTGTACAAATCATTCAAGGAGAGAGAACATAAAGTGTTTTGAGGAAAACATATGGGATGCTGCGCTTCGTTAATAGGGGGAACGATAACAAACTCACAGAAAAGATGCTGACCTTTGACAAAGCTCTAGTTAGATCACATTCAATCAATGCATCCAATTCTGGTCAACAGATCCCTGATCAGGATGAGGGAGTTAAAATACCACAGAGAGGCATTTTCCATGCTTTGCTTCTCTTTCACGACACATCGGAGACTCAAGATTTAAGGGTGGCACAGTAGCACAGTGGAAAGCACTGCCGCCTCACAGCACCAGAGACCCAAGTTCAATTCCCGCCTCAGACGTTTGCACATTTTCCCCGTATCTGCATGGGTTTCCTCCAGGTGCTCTGGTTTCCTCCCACAGTCCAAAAATGTGCAGGGTAGGTGAATTGGCCGTGCTAAATTGCCCGTAACGTTATGTGAAGGAGTAAATGTAGGGGAATGGGTCTGGGTGGATTGCTCTTTCGGAGGTTGGTGTGGACTTGCTGGGCCGAAGAGCCAGTTTCCTCACTATAAGTAATCTAATCATTCCCCTGCCAAAATGCAGTATCACCTGAAGGCCTGTACTCTTACCATACAAACGGAACACCTCAGTAGGGGAGAGGCTGACTGGAGCTTAGAAATAGAACCTATTGGAGCCACACATGTGGGCAACCCTAGACAGAGAAACTTGCCCTTTCCAGACAAGACTGAGAGCCCTGGGCACAACCCTATTAAACTGCCTCCCGCTCCCATTCACACATTATCACAGGACATCGCCATTCATCAAGCTTTGTAAGATCATAATTATCTACTTTAAACTATTAATGACAATTGCCCATGTGACTGATATGCCTTTGTCTAATTGCTATTAAATATATTGTCTCTGTGGGTAAGGCAGAGATTCGTGAAGAAGAGTCTCTGCGAGGAGACACTCGGCTACTTTAGAGACGCTTTGAAACTTTCGTCGGCTGTCCAATAATAAAGCTACTGCTGTTGTGCAGAAAACTTGCGCCGTCTGGATTTGTGGAACGAAATGGACATCAACAATGAAGAATATGAGTGATCTTCAGAGTGTGGAGTACAGACTTACTGGAGTGGTTCACTGATGAATAAAATGCAGTCACTGAATTCATTTGAAGAAATTTGTATTTTCTTTGAAGTAAACAAGGTGAATATATTTTGATAGAGCCTTATCAGATTATAACAAACCTAGATATAACAGACAAAAATATCTGTATTCGATAGGTGATGGCACAAGATTTAAGATCAAATATAAGGTTGAGAGAAAGCAGAAGATGAGCAAGTGTTTCTGCTGATTGTAATGGCTGGAAATATGCAGAACATGCTGCCTATTACGGTGAAGATGAAAACAAGAAAAACAATTGCATCAGATCTGAGGGAAATAAAATTGCAGAGTTTGGGGGACGTATGGGGAATGAGAATAAGGTATTCTGCTGCAGAGTGCCAGCTTGGATTTGATGGACCTCTTTCTGTGCTATAATGCATTTTATTTGGACTTGCTTAACTTGCTCTGCTCACCGATTTCATTGTCATTGAGGTCAATCTTCTCAGTGTTCCTACACAGACCAATTCAGGGCTGTCCTTCCACAGTAGGCGATAATGTTTACTGCTTTATACTGGGTACTGGGGGGTGGGGGGTAACGGGGGGGTGTAACTGTCTGCCAGCATTTATCTGAAATGGCAAAACACTAGTGCAGCCACACTATGGACAGACTCTGGAAATGTGGGGAATGCCAGAAAAGAATTCTTTACCCATTCCCACCTGGAAACGGGCCAAACTAGTCAGACTGGGGAGAAGCTATCCACCTACTCTTTGTGTGTGTGTGTGTGGGGTGGGGGGGGGGGGTAAGGGAAGTTGGGGGGGCGGGGCGGGGAAGGGATTTACTTAGGCATCCATCTTGCTGAGACACCAGTGAATTTATTCACAATCATAGTTGGATGATTTTTTTTTCTCTCTTGTTCACACCAAGTAATGAACAATGGTATTGTCAGTTCATAAAGTTTTTTGCATATAGAGAACTTAGTTTTGGAAATGTTCACAACATCTTTGAGCATGTACAGATTCACACTAGGTAGAGACTTTTATTTTCCTTTGTTCATTCACAGGATAAGGGTGTCTCCTGGCATGGCAGCATGTACTGCCCATCCCTAATTGCCCAGAGAGCAGGTATGAATCAATCACATTGCTATTTATGTTGATATTAATCAACACGAATGTCAGACTAGATTAATTATCATCAAACTCAAATCCATTTGATATTCATATAATTATAATCAGTGTTCAGTTCACCAGATGTCGCTGAAGGTAATGGTAATCTTCAAGTGATTGTAACAGAGAAGACATTTGAATACCTGTTCAAATAAAAGCCTGTTGTGTTTAGATAGTAATAATTTTAAACAGATTTTAAAAATTAAGGAGGCTTAAGAATAATGGAAGAAATTGATTGGTGGGTAGCTGATAATCTTGTTTTAACCTGAAGTTAATTTAAAATTAGTTAACAAATAAACACATGGTAGGGAATCCCAGTCCCATGGAGTGTATATCCAGTTCCATCTGGGAAAACCAGGACACTTTTTGTGTGATCGACAACCACAAGAACATGGAGGTGACACTGGAAATGTCAGGAACATTAGTTAATCCGCTGTTAAAGTACTGCACTCACTCCTAGTCCTCACATTGATGTATATTCACCAGAGAGGGTACAGAGGAGATCGATCAGAATGTTTCCATGATTGAAGAATGTCTGCTCTGAGGAACGGTTGGATAGTTTGGAGAAGTTCTCCGAGGAGGATGAGCTGAGATTTAATTGAAGTGATAAGATGCTGAGGAATCTAGATCGAGTGGATCGGAAGGAGGTATTCATTATCAGAGAGGTCAGAAACAGGAGGTTTTAGATTGAAACTAATTCTCAGGAAGAAGGGAAAGGGAGAATTCATTTCACGCAAAGATGGTGGGGAGCAGGAACTCACTGATGGGGTGGTAGAGGCAGTAGCCAGCATCACATTAGAATAAAAGGACATAAATGTACCTGAAATGCTGGAACATGCAGGGCTATGGACTAAAGTCTGCAGAATGGCATCATTGCGATTTATTTGACATTTCTCCAGAATATTAAACTCAAGTCCAATTTGAGAATTTATGAATATCATCCGAACTGAATTCCAAATATCAGAATAAATTTGTCAGTAAGCTACAGCACATATTGAGTCTACTTGGTCCATCTTGTATGTGTTGGCTGTAATAGAACGATCCAGGCTTTACAGCGTTATGTACTCACCAATGACAGCAACTATTTCAGACTATGAACTCTGTCCTCTATGTTCTTATAATCTGTTTTTTATATATTTTCTGGTTTCTTTCCCAGCCCTAACTCCATTCCCCATGGCCATGAGGGACTATCATTTCTGCTATTTAATCTCCCTTGCCTTCACCCGTGTGACAGACTGTCTTTTTGTCCTTGTCTCGCCCCACCTTGCTGACAACCTGTTACATTTCTGATGGTTCCCAGACCTCTGTGACTTCATTGCGCCCCTGGGTCAGTGGCACAAGTTTTGAATTCTATTCCTCATGAGAGAATCAAAAATTTTCTGGCTGCAGTTTCCCCCAGATTTATTTAAAAAACACAGAGCATTTGCGTCAGAGTCAAGTATTTGTGAACCTTCATTCACATTCCGAGCACTTAGACATCATCTATGACCCTCCAACAGATGTGCAGGAAAACTGGATTGGCCGTGCTAACATGGCCAGTAGTGTGTAGGTTAGGTGAGTTGGGTTAACCATGGTAAATGTGGGGTTATGGAGATAGGGTGGGACAGCAGATCATTGCAGACTCGATGGACCGAATAGTCTCTTTGTGCGCTGAAGGGATTCTGCAATTCTAACTAGTTGCGATTGTCGTCACATTTTCCTCATGCAAGGTTCATTCAGCTCAGGTACACACGCTGCTTTGGTTTTTCTGTGGGCTCACTCACTCCTTTCCTTCTGTTTTACAGCAATTTCACACTGTACATGAGGGTGAGAATGAATTTGTAAACACAAATATTACAACCGAAACCCCTCACCGGTCAGGACCTGTTTCTGCTGCTGATGTCACTCACAGGGAACAGGAAAATAAAGGTTCAGTCATATAACTTACAAGGACACAGAGGTTACAATCACCAGGAATGGCTAAACAGCTTAAAACTCTATTCTCAAGACAAAAAGAGACTGAGAGACAATCTGGTACAAGTAGGAAGCTATATATCTGTGTTTTCAGAGAGGTGAGGTTGAAATCATTGGATTTGAAGCATATTTCATTGCCCCAGGTTATCAAAGGTGCTATCTAAAGGTGCTTCTTTCTTACTGTCTTTTTTGTCTGAGTTAACAATCAGATGGACAGGTCAGTGTCTGATTTTTTTCCCACATCCCTGATTTAATCTGCCTCCCCCACAATCTCATGTGCCTCACCACTCACTGGGCCACGGAGAAACTCTGCCGTTACAATGAGAGCTTTATTTGCGGTCATCACTCCTAGTGCTTCCGCTTAATTCCCACTTCCCTTAACTAAATCCCACCTGCCTGTAGTCCACCCACATGGGCAAGTTGAAGAGCATGACAGAAGATTGGATTGAAACCGAGAGTTCAATCGCCAGAATGAAATCGGAAGAAGGAAATAAACGGGGTTTGTGGATCCCAGGGGATACAGACTCCAGGCTGAGTCCTTTGTGGGCATTCCCGCAGTAATACGAGACAGCATTCCATGATGAGAGTTAAACCCGGGTGGCAAGACAGGGAGCCACTGAACATTAGCAGGTTTAATTCAAACGCAGGAGGTTTGTTCATTCAGTAACAGCGTGTTAGACATGGATGTGAAATGAGCAGTGAGGGGAAACGTTGCCAAAAGCTGCAGATGGACAACTTTCATTGGAACAGGAGGAGACCATTCAGCCCCTCATACCTGCTCTGCCATTCAATAGATCATGACTGATTTGTGGCCTAACTTGCAATTTTCAAAGCCTTCTAAATTCATCAATAAATTCATCTGCAACAGACAAGATTAATATCGAAGAATTAACCATCTGCATATGCTGGGAAATTACAAACAAAAACAGACGTTGCTGGAAGAAATCAACAGAACTGGCAGAATCTGTGGAGAGTGATCCTTTGGGGCTAGTACGCAGTCAGGTGGCCAGTTGCAGCTGACGATTCTGCCTTTCCGGTAACACTCTCTGGAACAGGTTCTGGTGCGAGGGGAATGAGATTGTCAATAACAACTGACAGAAACAGGAGGGCGGGTTCAATCAAAGTAAAACCCATTTTGGTCTTTCACTTTTATATCAACTGCAAACATTATTCATTATCATTCCCGAAATAGAATAATAAACCAGAAAGCAACTCTTTATATCATAGGGTCCGGCTAACTGTTTTAATTCTGACCTGGTCCAGCCGACATGCGAATCCAGACCCTGAATAATGGGATTGACCCAGAACCATCTCCTGGGCAGTCAGAATGGATGACAAATGCTGCCCCAGCAAGTGATGCCTTGATCCCATGAACAAACAAAACAAATCAAATCACTGTGTTTAGTTGTGAACTCGCTGGTGTTTCATCAAGCTAGATATCTGAGTGAACTGCTTCCCACACTCAGAGAAGATTAATTGCCTCTCCCCAGTGAGTATTCACGCGTGCAGTGATGCTGGATGTTGTACTGAACACAGCCCCACTCTGAGAGCACCTGAATGGTCTCACACTGGTCTCCTGTGACCAGGAGCTATGATATTCACCATCCCGGGGGATACTGTATAAAGATACCACCAAGATGCATCTAGTGAGAGTAGACTGGGAGAAACTGTTGGCATTCATAAAAAAATCAATAATGAGGAGGCACCAATGTGAAGGGATTGACAAAAGAAGAACACGTGTCATGAGACTAAATGTTTTCATGCAGAGAAGGGTTATGGTCAGGAATGCACTGCCGAAGAGCGTGGTGGAGCCAGGTACAATGAATAGAATCGAATTGATGTTATTGAAAGGGAATGAATGAGAAGGTTTATGGGGTAAAGGTAAAGAATGGCATTTAGTGAGGTGATCCTTTGGAGAGCTGATGAGCCAATCAGCCTCCTTTTGTCCCTCTGTGAAAATTTAATTCTTAGCCCTCTAAGGAAGTATCAGAACAAGGATTGTGAAGAGATCGGATTGAATGAGAGTCTCGGTGAACAAAAGTGAGACACCTATACAGAAAGGCTTTGGGATGGATTGAATCAAATGTTATAAATTTTCATGGCCACCAACATTAAAGCAGTTACAAATGGGAGTGATCAAGAGAGTGGAATTAGAGCACCAAATAAATCTTAAACATTTATACAGCTAAAGGGGATGCTGGTTAAAGATACCACAGAGGTGCTGATTTCATTCCAGACACACCAGGGAGGGAGCATACTCTTGCTGTATCTACCATACGGATCTCTTTAAGATTTTTGTTCATTTGAAGTGTTTCATATTTAGATAGTCCATAGAAGACAGTTTCATTCTCCTCAATCTCTTCTGCCAGGGCAATGCTGTAATGAGAATTCAATTCACTGGTGCACGTTACTGGCTGCTTCATGGACTGGAACTGGCAATTGAGACTGTTAGGTTACTGTAAGAAATATCTTCAATTGTATTCTAGATTGCCAGACACATGAGGGCCTTTAAGAACAAGAACTTAAATGATGGGCATCGAGTGTCAGTGCGCCTACTGTTGTGTGGGCATCCTGCTCAGATACAATCTACTGATAATGGTTAGAATTGACTTACACTGGCTCCAGAGAAGTAGTTAGAGCATTATAACGATCATCAGAGATGGCAACAAATTTCCCATGTGTTAAAAATCATACTTCACAGATTGGTACGAGTTCTGCTGGTAAAGTGTATACCGTTATTCAAAATGGCCTTCATTTACTTTCAGAAACAAGTGAGGGAAAGGTACATTACGGAAGTCATTTCGTTAGTCCAAATTTAGAAATTCGGGAGAGCTGGTGTTGAGAATTGTAGTAATGACAGGAAAAAAAATGTGTTACAGAGAGAGAGAGTTCGCAGATGGGAAACTCAGCTTTATCATCACATCAATTGCAGAGTCTTCTAATTCCGCAGGTCGTGATCCTTATTGGTAATATGGAAGTGGAAAGAAGCATTCTCAGCCCAGAGAAATCATTCCCATGTTATGCATGCAGTCGAATGTTTAACTGGTCATGTGATCTGGGAAGACACCAATGCGTTTGGACCAGGGTGAGGTTGTGTAAATGTGGGGATTGTGGGAACGAATTCACTTACCCCTCCCAGCACGACACTGACTGATACAGTCACATTGGGGAGAGGCCGTTCAACTGCCCCATGTATGGGAAGAGATTTACTCGATCTTACAATTTGCAGAGGCACCAGAGAGGGCACAGAGGATTGAGACCCTTCACCTGCTCCATGTGTGAGAAAGGATTCATTCAGTGAATACTGGGAGAGACCATTCACCTGCTCAGTGTGTGGGAAAGTATTCATTCCGGCCTTTGATCTGCTAAAACACCAGCGAGCTCACTCTGGGAAAACGCCATTCACTTGCTCCCAGTGTGGGGAGACACACACTCAAGTGCACCACTTGCTGAGACCCCAGCGAGCCCACACAGTGGAGTGACCATTCAGATGGTCAGTGTGTGAGAAGGGATTCAGTGATTCATCCTGCTCCCCTGAGACCCCAGCAAGCCCACACAGGGGAGAGGCCACTCAAATGTTCAGTGTGTGAGAAGGGATTCAGTTATTAATCCTGCCCTCCTGAGACCCCCGCACGCTTACACAGGGGAGACGCCATTCAGATGGTCAGTGTGAGAGGGAGGTGATCCTGTGATTCATCCTGCGTCCCTGAGACCCCACTGAGTCCACACAGGGGCGAGGCCATTCAGATGGTCAGTGTGAGAGAGGGGATTCAGTGATTCATCCTGCACCCATGAGAAGCCAGGGAGTCCACACAGGGGAGAGGCCATTCAAATGCTCAACGTGTGAGAAGGGATTCAATGATTCATCCTGCCCCTGAGACCCCTGGGAGCCCACACAGGGGGAGAGGCCATTCAGGTGCTCAGTGTGATGAAAGGGATTCAGTGATTCATCCTGCTCCCCGAGACCCCAGCGCTGGGTAGGAGCTGTTTACCTCTCTGTGTGTCAAGGGATTTGCTGAGTCTTTGATCCGATTGAGAGACCAGTGAGTGCTCACAGGGAAGTGGTCACCTACTTGCTCCGTGTGGACTGCACAACTCTGATTCTGATGTTCGTGTTCATCAGAGTCCGGACTGGACCTTGTACACAATGGCATAGAATAAAGAAAAAAATACAGCGCAGTACAGGCTCTTCGGCCATCGATGTTGCGCCGATCCAAGCCCACCTAACCTACACTAGCCCACTTACCTCGATATGCCGATCAAATGCCCGTTTAAATGCCCATAAAGAGGGAGAGTCCACCACTGTTACTGGCAGGGCATTCCATGAACTCACGACTCGCTGAGGAAAGAATCTACACCTAACATCAGTCCTATACTTACCATCCCTTAATTTAAAGCTATGCCCACTCGTAATATCTGACTCCATACGTGGAAAAAGGTTCTCATGGTCAACCCTATCTAAACCGCTAATCAACTTGTACACCTCTATCAAGTCATCCCTAAACCTTCTTTTCTCCAATGAAAACAGCCCCAAGTGCCTCAGCCTTTCCTCATACGATCTTCCTACCATACCAGGCAACATCCTGGTTAAACTCCTTTGCACCCGTTCCAGTGCCTCCACATCCTTCCTATAGTATGTCGACGAAAACTCCACACAATACTCCAGATGCGGCCGCACCAGAGTCTTATACAACTGCAACATGACCTCAGGACTCCAGAACTCAATTCCTCTACTAATAAAATCCAGTACGCCATATGCCTTCTTCACAGCACTATTTACCTGGGTGGCAACTTTCAGAAATCTGTGTACATGGACACCAAGATCCCTCTGCTCATCCACACTATCAAGTATCCGACCATTAGCTCAGTTCACTGTTGTTGTTAACCACATTAACTGGGCTGGAGTTGACTGAATTTAGACTGCCACTTTCTGAAAATCAGGATGTCTCTCTGGGTAGTAAGTCTCTACAAACAGCAATGTGACAATGAGCAGTGATTATCTGTTTTGATTTAATTTGTAATTGTGGCACTGATGCTTCACAGCATCAGTTACAAAGTTGGAATCCAACGGCCGGTGTGGATTTAACACATTCTCCCCATGTTAATGTAGGTCCCTCCAGGAGCTCTGGTTTCCTCCCACTGTCCAGAGATGCACAGGTTATGTGGACCAGTCGTGCTAAATTGTCCACAGTATCCAGAATTATGCAGACGAAGTGGATCAGCCATGGGAAATGTAGTGTGACGGGGATAGAGTGCTCTGGCTGGGATGTCCTTCGGATGGTCGGTGGGATTTGATGGGCCAATGCTGTCCTTCCACACTGTCGGGATTCTATTCGATGATTGAGGATAAAGGCTACACAGAGAAGGAACATATGGTGTGCATCAATGCTCTCAATTCCTTTAGACAGAGGTGGGCACCGCAGGGGATACAGTGCTTTATCTCCACCGCTGCCCCCTCCCCACAACTCTACTTTGATTTAGTCCCTTCTCACTCTGTCACTTGTAACGGTTTGCTTGGCCAGTAATGGGCTTTGTTTGGAGATATTCAATTGATTACACAAATTGTTTACTGCTGGTGATTATATGTCTAGATGAGAGTAGCGCTGGAAAAGCACAGCAGGTCAGGCAGGAAAATCAACGTTTTAGCAAAAGCCCTTTTCCAGCACCACTCTAATCTCGGCTCGGGTTTCCAGCATCTGCGGTCCTCAATTTTGCACTACTGGTGATTATATGTTAACCCAAAGCAAAATGGCGTAATGATGATGTTGATGGTGGGAAGGTTGCTCAGCTGTGTGTGATCACACTTCTTGGTCGGAGAAATGGGGAAAAAAGAACACTTCACAGCTCACAGAATGAGAACTAAAAAGCAGTTGAATCTAATGAAAGGTTCTGATAGGTAGGGAATATTTCCCTGGAGTTTGAGTAACTGGAAAGTGATGGTGTCCGGGAATTGACAGGCTTGTGAGGTTGAAAGCTTTAGAACTGTTATATTCAGACAGTTTACGTTATTTTCTTTAATTTATTTGCTGTGCAACAAACTATTACAATCTTTTAAAACCAAAATTTACAAACCTTATGTTAAATAAAATCCTTCAAATCATCCCTCACTGAAGACTGATGTGGAGGTGCAATCACCTGGAAAATTCCTGCCCTACCTACTTCTCCCTACCCGGGCTCCATGACTATACACATATCTGGGAGATAGCAGCACTAGGAGACCATTCAGCCTTTAAATCTTGCTCCACCATTCATTGGGAAACAGCTGACCATCCATCTATTCCAGCTGTGTTCCAATCCCCTTTCATGACTTTACATCGAATAACTATATCTAAGTCCTCCATGGGCTTCACTGCCTTTTGTTCCAGTGACATTGCTGTGTTACTGTGTGGGTGTAGGGAGAGGTAATGTGATAGTGCTGTCTCCTGGAGGATGCACTCAGCATCCCTCATCATCCTGCAGTAAAATCAACTGGATTTCAGCAACTAGAGATAGAAACCATTTCCAGGATATGGGCATCACTGGCTCAGCCAGCATTTATTCCCCACCTCTAGTTACCCTTGAACAGAGGGTAGCGAGCTGCTGTCTTCAATCATTCACAGGCCATTTGGCGCAGAGGGACCGACAATTCTAAGAGGGAGAGTGTTGCAGATTTTTGGCCGAATGATTCTCTATCTTTGGTTCTTCAAATGCTGGTTAACTTAATCACGATGTGCACATGATTTTGAGATTTCAGTCTGCAAATCTTCAACGTCTAACACCCTATATAAAGGAATCTGTATAGATTAGAAATTCAGAACAGACAATTCTAGTTTCTCTGGGCAATATTTTTACCCCTTTTTCCCCAAAGCTGTAACCCTCCAGCCTACTTACTCTCTCCCACCATTCTGACTCTGCTGCCCCTAATGTACACCCTCCGCATACTCATGGAGTTGCTGATAAACAGATCCATGCCACTACTTCCCGTCCCTGTTTAGACTCTGCACCCTTTCTGGGTTCACTTCCTTTCCCTTCAGTTACTGCAAGTCAATAAAGTAACAGCAGAATGAAACAAAAGGAAACAGAAAGGGATGTGGGCAGCATGGTGGCACAGTGGTTAGCACTGCTACCTTACAGCGCCAGAGACCCGGGTTCAATTCCCCCCTCAGGCAACTGTGTGGACTTTGCACATTCTCCCAGTGTCTGCGTGGGTTTCCTCCGGGTGCTTCAGTTTCCTCCTACAGTCACAAAGATGTGCAGGTTAGGTGAATTGGTCATGATAAATTGCCCGTAGTGTTAGGTGAAGAGGTACATGTAGGAGAATGTGTCTGGATGGGTTGATCTTCGGAGGGTTGGTATGGGCTGAAGGTTGTGTTTCCACGCTGTAAGTAATCTAATCTTGGACAGAAGAGGAACCTTTGGTCTGGGAGAATGGGTCAGATCCTTCCTAGTTTCCCACTGGTCGATTCCCATTGTCATGACGAGTTGGGGTTGGACTTTGGCCCCACATGGGTGTAGGGCACATTTTGACCCCCCCAACCGATCACTACTACAGGCAGATACGTTTCTCCTCCAGCCAATCATAGTGTGAAATACTTTCTGCAAGTTACCCCAAAGCACATGCTCCAAAATCGGCCCTCATTCTGTACATTTACAGTGCCAGTTTTCCTCACACACGTGTGGTTCCTGCCTCAGGGATTGCGGGAGTTATATGGTCCCCAAGAAGACAGTGGAGCTCTGTGTCTGGAAAGTGAATGAAAAGTGTGTGGTGGAAGATGTTGGGTTTAGGATCCCCATTCAGACACACAGGACATTTGGGCTGTCATTGGGTTTTACTGAGACATCTGCTTCTACAAACTGATTTGATGTAAAGAACATAGATTCAGCTAATTGTGAGGCAGGGGAGCAGATATTAAGCAGAGGTGGCTCAGTGGCTAGCACTGCTGCCTCACAGCGTCAGGGACCCGGGTTTGATTCCAGCCTTAGGGGTCTGTGTGAAGTTTACACGTTCTCCACATGTCTCCGCTGGGTTTCCGCTGGGTGCACCAGTTTCCTCCTATAGTCCAAATATGTGCAGGTGAGGTGGATTGGCCAAGTTAAATTGTCCACACTGTCCATGCATGTGCAGGTTAAGCCATTAACCATGAGAAATACAGGGAATGGGTGAGTCTGAATGGGATGCTCATCATAGGGTTGGTGTGGACTTGGTGGATGAATCCCATGTTTCTGCGCTATCGGGACTCTATTCTATTCTCATTGAGAAGAATGTACCTATCTCAATGTGTTGTGAATCTGTGGAATTTCCTGTTCAAAATTCAGTGGATGCTAGGACAATGCCATAACACCCTGAAAACATCACCTCACCTTGTAATTTGATAAAAGACTTGTGATAAGTATGGTGGAATTTAGAATACGGATGGAAAGAGGAAGATTAAATCTAGCCCCAGAATCCTGTGCTTAAACATACGAGACGACAATAGGATGAGGCGGGAGTTGGCTAATGTAGACGGGAAGCAAATACTTTACAGTGGGACAGCTAACGGACAGTGCAGAAATATCAAAGCAATTTTTCAAAGTGTTTAGCTAAAGTATATATCAGTGAAAAGAAAGGACTGTAGGAAAAGGAATAATCGGCCAGGGGTGTCCAAGGTAATAAAGGAGACTATCAAATACTAATAGAAGGCATATAAATTGGCAAAGATCAAGGAAAAACTAGGAGATTAGAAAAAATCTTAAAGATCAACAGAAAGCTAGATGTGATTGGGGGAGAAAAGTGAGTAGCTATCTCCAGGGCCAGAATAGCAGTTGACACTGCTAGGGGGGCACTTATTGTATTGGGAACATGTGACCTCTGTAATTGTTGAAATAATTAACTGAATAAGTCTGTCATCATAGACATACACCTGATAAAGTTAAAAATTACGCCGTGCTCGGAAAGCTAGTGCTTCCAAATAAACCTGTTGGACTATAACCTGGTGTTGTGAAATTTGTAACTTTGTCCACCCCACTCCAACACCGTCTCCTCCACATCACAATTCTGACAGACAATCCCACTGAAACTGAAGCAGTTACTGGAGTGAGCCACGGGGGTGTGGGGTAGGGATGTGTTGTTTAACCACAATGTGCTGAATTGAGCTAGACTTTTTAAACTGTTATTGCCATGGAGATAATCCTGATAACCAGCCTCCAATCAAAGTCACAAACGTCGCTAACATGGACTTGGCTGTGTCTCAGTATTTTTTCCAGACACACTGACATTTGAAATATTCGTCTACGGGCAGAATGCACGCCATTCCTTCCACATGAAAAGGCCAATGATATTCAGATCAGCACGGCTCCAGTAACCATCAGGTCTGAACATGAAGTTCAATTTGAATTTCTCATCCGCAAATCCACCCTTTCAGTACCCTATGACAGAGAAAACAAGTCCCCATCGTTAATACGGGATGGAATTTTATAAGACAATGATAGTATTAAATTGTAGTTTCCTTGTTCCCCCAAAGCTTTAAAGCTCAGTCTCAATTTCTCTTTCTTATTAACTGAAGACCAAACCAATCTCCTCACTCCTTTGCTCCACACTCAGTTTTCACAATCTCACTCCTCTCCTTGAATTCAGTTACCTAGCTCTTGTCTGCAGACTAAGAACCAAATCAATGATTCTGACTCAGAGCCTTCCGGGTGTTGGTGAATCCTCATCCCAGGTCCCCGGAACTCCTTCCTGGTCGGAACCACAATCATTCGGGATTCCAAAATCAATCTGGAACCTCTCATTTATATTCCCACCTCCACCCTCTGATGAGAACTATCCTGCACACATTGCTTCCTGCACACGCTGGCAAAATCATATCTGGTCGAACTAAAATGAACCAAATTAGAACTCCAATTGCAGGCCTATCCTTATTCCATAACAATTCGGAATATTCACAAAAAGTGTTCTGATAACTTTCTGCAAAATGCTTCCCCATTGACACTTTGACCACTCGGCAGGATACCAAGAGAGGGGCTATTCCCCGGGTTCTGTGCCCAGAGGAGGAAGGTAGGGAGCTATCAATGATAGATTAATCCCACACACCCACAGCCTCCCTCCATGGCACTGACCCGCCCTGCACATACTCCGACAATTGGCCAGCACTGCAGCCGTGCACTGGTCTCCCCTCCTACAGCACATGCTCCAGATCACACAGGAGCCTGGGTGATTGACAGCAGCTGCTGCCCAATAGAGTGGAGGGGTCAGGGCTGGAGGACTGGGACAATAGGATTGCAAACAATGAATGAATGTGGAGGAGACTGGGAGAGGAACAGGTCAGTGAGGGACAGGGTCCATACAGCAGCAGGAGGGGACAAACCGAGCAATGGGAGAGTCTGACAGGACAGAAACTACAGGAACGTTCTGTTTGGAGGCTGAGGCAGGGACAGCTGGGAGACAGTATGGCTTGGTGGCTTGGGCACGTTTATTAATCAGCTTCTTCAAAGATGCTTTTACTCAACTCTGAACCTGGTCCTCCTGGTCCAGAGGTAAGTACCCTTGCACCATTTCTTAGTGGGCTAGTGGAAACTCCATGAGCTCCTCCCACTTACTGTCGACGGTGGGGATGGAGGAGACAGATCAGATGGGAAGGGGATAGGGATATTGGGACTGTCTTTCAATAGGAACTCACCTGTGTTGGTGATATTAACAAGACTCAATACACAGCCACGAACACAAAGCTGGTGTACGTGAACTTTATCCAGAATATTACCACCTGTAACTGGGTGACGCAGACCCTAGCGTACAGAGTTAAGTCCTGGATATTATGAGCAGTTTAGTGTGTGAGAAATCACATCTCATGAAATTGAGTCCGCTTTTTCGAAGAAGTAACAAAAAGGATTGATGAGGGCAGAGCAGTGGACATGATCTACATGGCCTTCAGTCTGGCGTTTGACAAGGTTCCCCATGGGAGACTGGTTAGCAAGGTTAGAGCTCATGGAATATAGGGAAACTTGCCATTTGGATATAGAACTGGCTCAGTGGTCCAAGACAAAGGGTGGTAGCGGAGGGGTGCTTTTCAGGCTGGAGGCCTGTGACTAGTGGAGTGTCACAAGGATCGGTGCTGGGTCCACTACTTTTCGTCATTTATATAATTGACTTGGATATGAACATAAGAGGTATTGTTAGTAAGTTTGCAGATGACAGCAAAAATGGAGTTGTGGTGGCCAGTGAAAAAGATTACTCAGAGGACAAGGCATCTGGATCACATGGGCGAACGGGCTGAGGGGTTCAGTTTAGAAAAATGTGAGGAGCTGCATTTAGGAAAAACAAACCTTAGCAGGACTTATACAGTTAATAGTAAGTTCCTGGGGAGTATTGCTGAACAAAGAGACCTTGGAGTGCAGGTTCATAGTTCCTTGAAAGTAGAGTCGCAGGTAGATACGATAGTGAAGGCGGCAGTTGGTCTGCTTTCCTTTATTGGTCAAAGAGTTTAGTATAGGGGTTAAGAGGTCACATTATGGCTGTACAGGACATTGATTAGGCAACGTTTGGAATATTCCATGCGATTCTGGTCTCCTTCCTATCAGAAGGACGTTCTCACACTTGAAAGCGGTCAGAAAAGAATTTCAAGGATGTTGCCAGCTTTGGATAGGCTGTTTTACCTGGAGCGTCTGAGGTAGAGGGGTGACCTTACAGAGATTTATAAAATCAGGCCTAGCATGGATAGGTTAAATAGACAAGGTTTTTTTCCCTGTGTGGGAGAGTCAAGACCTAGGGAACAGGGAAACGAGGGTAGGCAGGGATGGGGTTGCAGTGGGTGGGGAGACAGAGAGGGTGGCAGGATAGAGAGCTGAAAATGTGTTGCTGGTTAAAGCGCAGCAGGTAAGGCAGCATCAAAGGAACAGGAAATTCGACGTTTCAGGCAAAAGCCCTTCATCAGGAATGAGGAAAGTGTGTCCAGCAGGCTAAGATAAAAGGTAGGGAGGAGGGACTTGGGGGAGGGGTGATGGAGATGTGATAGGTGGAAGGAGGTCTAGGTGAGGGTGATAGGCCGGAGTGGGGTGGGGGTGGAGAGGTCAGGAAGAAAATTGCAGGTCAGCAGGGCGGTGCTGAGTTCGAGGGAATCGACTGAGACAAGGTGGTGGGAGGGGAAATGAGGAGACTGGAGAAATCTGAGTTCATCCCTTGTGGTTGGAGTGTTCCCAGGCGGAAGATGAGGCGATGTTCCTCCAACCGTCGTGTTGTTATGTTCTGGCGATGGAGGTGTCCAAGGACCTGCATGTCCTTGGTGGAGTGGGAGGGAGAGTTAAAGTGTTGAGCCACAGGGTGGTTGGGTTGGTTGGTGCGGGTGTCCCAGAGGTGTTCCCTGAAGAGTTCCGCAAGTAGGTGGCCCGTCTCCACAATATAGAAGAGGCCACATCTGGTGCAGCGGATGCAATAGATGATGTGTGTGGAGGTGCAGGTGATTTTGTGGCGGAAATGGAAGGATCCCTTGGGGCCTTGGAGAGAGGTAAGGGAGGAGATGTGGGCACAAGTTTTGCATTTCCTGCAGTTGCAGGGGAAGGTGCCGGGAGTGGAGGTTGGGTTGGTGGGGGGTGTGGACCTGACGAGGGAGTCACGAAGGGAGTGATCTTTGTGGAACGCAGATAGGGGAGGGGAGGGAAATATATCTCTGGTGGTGGAGTCCGTTTGGAGGTGGCGGAAATGACGGCAGATGATACACTGTATACGGACGTTGGTGGGGTGGTAGGTGAGAACCAGCGGGGTTCTGTCCTGGTGGCGGTTGGAGGGGCGGGGCTCAAGGGCAGAGGAGCGGGAAGTGGAGGAGATGCGGTGGAGGGTATCGTCGATCACGTCTGGGGGGAATCTGCGGTCTTTGAAGAAGGAGGCCATCTGGGCTGTACGGTATTGGAATTGGTCCTCCTGGGAGCAGGACTTAACCTGCAATTTTCTTCCTGACCTCTCCGACCCCACCCCACTACGGCCTATCACCCTCACCTTGACCTCCTTCCACCTATCACATCTCATTGCCCCTCCCCCAAGTCCCTCCTCCCTACCTTTTATCATAGCCTGCTGGACACACTTTCCTCATTCCTGATGAAGGGCTTTTGCCGAAACGTCGAATTTCCTGTTCCTTGGATGCTGCCTGACCTGCTGTGCTTTAACTAGCAACACATTCTCAGCTCTGATCTCCAGCATCTGCAGACCTCACTTTTTACTGGCAGGATAGAGAGGGTTGGCACAGAGACGGGTGGGGACAGGTAAGGGGGCAGAGAGAGAGATGGAGAACAGACAGTGGGTACAGAGGAAGTGTCGGGGACAGGCAATTGGAGTGGTGAGGGGAACAGACAGACGGAGGAACAGACAGAGGGAGGGACATGGGGGAACAGACAGAGTGGGGACAGACAAAAGGGGGAAGATGGAGACAATTTTTATAGATCAAAATTCCACCCTGTTGCTGTTTTCTCTCCATAACCATCAATTTCTCTGAAGGGCTCAGAACAACTGTATAGTTCCTGCAAAGTAGAGTTGCAGCGAGATTATTTGCTTACATTTGGATGGTGACCATTATAGGTCAAGGCACTAATTAATAAATGGACTGGGTTCAATTTCACTGTCTGTGTGGTGTTTGCACATTCTCCCAGTGTGTGCCTGCGTGTAATTCCTCTCGTTTCCTCTAACAATCCAAAGACGTGCAGGTAAGGTGGATTCGCTGTGGGAAATGAGAGGTTACATGGGTATGGTGGGATGCTGTTCTGTTGGTCGGTATGGTCTGATGTACTGAATGGCCTGTTTTCAAACTGTCGTGATTCTGTCACTGAGTATAGGAGTTAGGAGGTCACGTTGTGGCTGAGTAGGGCATTGGTGTGGACAAGTTTAGAATACTACATTCAATTCTAGTCTCCCTGATTTCAGAAAGATTTCACCACAATAGGACTCAATCTCAGTGACAAGTTCCTGGGAAATGTTGACGAAAAAATTGACCGTGCAGTGTGGTTTGATAGTTCCTTGAAAGTGTGGTTGAAGGTAGACAGGTCAGTGTAGGTGGTGTTTGGTATGCTAGCTGTTATTTGGCAGTGAATTGAGGATAGGAGTTGGGAGATCATATTCCGGATGTACAGTTTATTGGCGCGGATACTTTTGGAATCCCCAGACTGCTTTCAATTCCAGTCTCCCTGCTAAAGGATGGATGTTGGGAAACTTGGAAGAATTCAGAAAAGATTTACAAGGGTATTGCCAGCATTGGAACATTTGAACCATGGGGAGAGGCTGAATAGACTGAGGATATTTTCCCTGGAGCACTGGACGCTTGCAGTGGCATGGTACAAGTTTATAAAATTATGAGGAGCAACAATAGGGTAACTAGTCATGGTTTATTTCTTTCCCCAGGGCAGGGGAGTCTAAGTGTAGTGAGTGTAGGCTTAAGGTAAGAGGGGCAAGTCTTCAAGGGGATGTGGAGACTTTGGAGAGGGGGAAAACCGGTTTACCAGGATGTTGTCTGGATTGGGAGAGGTTGAAAAAACTTGGATTTTTTGTCTTTGGAAAGTCAGGAGCTGCGGGGTAACCCGAGAGCCACAGACAGAGTGAATAATCTGCATCTTATTTCCAAGGTGGAAGTGACAAATTCTAGAGCCACACATTTAAGAGGAGAGGGGACAAGATTAAAGGAAATGAAAACTGAAACAACTGCAGATGCTGCAAACCAGAAAGAAAAATAAGTTTCTGGAAAACCTCAGCAGGTCTAGAAGCGTCTGTGACGAGAATTAGAGTCAACATTTCTGAGGAAGGTTGACTGGACCCGAAATATTAACTGATTTGTCTTCACAGATGCTGCATGACCTGCTGAGTATTTCCAACATCTGTGCAAGTTGAAAGGGAGATGTGTCAGGCAGGTTCCTTATGCATAAGGTGCTAGTTGACGAGAATGTACACTCCTGCAAGATGGAAAAATGGAAAGAATCATAATGTTTTTGAGATATTTGGGCCGACACATAAGCAGACAAGGGTTGGCAGGGATATGGATCATATACAGGCAGATGGAATTACTTTGAAATGACATCGTGATCCGCACAGACATGGTGGGCCGATTATTCTGGTGCTGTACTGTTCTGTTTTCCGGGGGGAAGAATGGTGTTTTGAAGGATTGATGAGGGCAGAGCGGTGGACGTGATCTACCTGGACTTCAGTAAGGTGTTCGGCAAGGTCCTTATGGGAGACTGGTTGGCAAGGTTAGATCTCATGGGATAAAGAGGAAACCAGCCATTTGAGTACAGAACTGGTGCAAAGGCAGAAGACAGAGAGTGGTGGTGAAGGGTTGCTTTTCAGACTGGAGGCCTGTGATCAATGTAGTGTCACAAGGGTCGCTGCTTGATCCACAACTTTTAGTTATTTATATGAATTACTGGGATGCGAACATCGGAGGTGTGGTTAGTAAGCTTGTAGACGACACCAACATTGAAGGTGTCGTGGACAGTGAGAAAGATTACCTCAGAGTACAATGGGAACTTGCCCAGATGGGCGAAAGGGCTGTGGAGTGGCAGATGGAGTTTAATTTAGAAAAATGTGAGGTGTCATAGTTGGGGAAAGTTGGGACTTATACACCTAGTGATAAAGGTCCTCGGGAGCATTGCTGAACAAAGACTCCTCGGAGTGCAGATTCATAGCTTCTTGAAAGTGAAGTCCCAGATAGATAAATAGTGAAGGCAGCGTTTGGTATGATTTCCTTTATTGTTCAGAGCACTGAGTATTGGAGTTGGGAGATCACATTGCGGCTGCACAGGACATTGGTTAGGTCACTGTTGCAATAATCCATACAATTCTGATTTCCTTCCTATCAAAACAATATTGTGAAACGTGAAAGGGTCAGAAAAGAATTTTCCCAGGACTGGAGGATTTGAGCTACCGGTAGAAGTTGAATAGGCTGTATTCCCTGGAGAATCAGAGGCTGATGGGTGACCTTACAGTGGTTTAAGACTCGGGGGTGGGGACACGGATAGGGGAAATACACAAGTTCAGGTGGTTGGCATCGTCCCATGGGCTGAATGGCCTGCTTCCACACTGTAGAGATTCTGTCACTGAGTATAGGTGTTACGAGGTCAACTTGTGGCTTTACTGGGCATTGGTGAGGCCAGTTTTAGAATACGATATTCATTCATGCTCTCCCTGACTTCGGAGAAACGTTACCACAATAGGACTCAACCTCGTAATGACAAGTTCCTGGGAAGTGTGCACAAACAAATACACTGTGCAGTGTGGGTTGATAATTCCTTGAAAGTGGGGTTGAAGGTAGACAGGTCAGTGAAAATGGTGTTTGGCATGCTAGCTGTTATTGAGCAGTACATTGAGTATAGGAGTTGGAAGCTCATGTTTTGGTTATACAGTTTATTGGCTCAGCCACTTTTGGAAGGCCCAGGCTGCTTTCAATTCCAGTTTCCCTGCCATAGGAAAGATGTTGGGAAACCTGAACAAGTTCAGCAAAGATTTACAAGGGCATTGCCAGCATTGGAGCATTTGAACCAAAGCGAGGGGCTGAGGTTATTTTCCCTGGAGCAGCAGATACTATGGGATGGTATTATACAACTTTATAAAGTTGTGAAGAGCAACAACAGGGTGACTAGTCAGTTTCTTTATTCCCAGGATAGGGTGTTCAAAAGCAGAGGGCATAGGTTTAACGTGAGAGGGGAAACACTTCAAGGGGACCATAGGGACAACTTGCTTGGTACATGTATAAATGAGCTGGTTGACATGGACGATTGGGACAGAGGATCTGTTTCCATTTTGTACATCTCGATGACTCTGTTTTACAAAACTTGAGAAGGGTTTCAGAAAATAACTATGAGGTTATGTTTAGGAGTGTGGAGTTAAAGGGAGAGGCTGAATAGGCTGATTTCTTTTCCCTGGAGCGTCAGAGACTGTGGGGTTACCTCATAGAGAAGCACAGACAGGGTGAATAGCCAGGTCTTTGTTTCCACCCAGTGCTGGGGAGTTCAAAACTACAAGGCATCGGGTTTTAGGTGAGAGGGAAAAGGTTTCAAACGGACCAGACGGCCAAATGTTTCACTCAGATGTTGGTCGGCGTATGGAATGACCTGCCATAGGAATGATGAATACAGGTCGAATTAATTTTAAAAGGCTGCTGGAGGGGTACATGAATAGAAAATGTTTAGAGCGATATAGGCCAACTCTCCCAAATGGAGCTCCATCAGTTTCAGATATCTGGTCGACATGACGAGTTGGACTGAAGGACCTGTTTCCGTGCTGGATAACTCTCTGACTCTAAGTGCCTCAGCAAAATGCTGGAAATCCACAATATAAACAAAAAGTGCTGGAGATCCTCAGCAGGTTCGGCAGCATCTGAAATGATGACAGATGCAGGAAACATTGCAGCCTTGAAGAAGTATTGAGATGATCACACCAAGCACGATAATATCGGTTTCACGCTGAGTGCCAGAACGTGGGACTAGAATAAATAGATGTTTGATGACCAACATGAATACGATGGGGCTGGAAAGTTGACGTTCTGGGTCAGGACTATTCATCAGTACTGACAAAGGGTCCTGATCCAAAACATCAACTTTCCTGCTCCTCTGATGCTGCCTGACCTGCTGCATTTCCCCAGGTCCACATTGTATAGACTGATTTCCAGCAACGTCCCTTTCTTATCTATACTGGTCATTGTGTTCAGTTCAGACAGCATCAGTAGTGCTTGGTGTGTTCATCTCAACACTTGTTCAAGGCTGCAATATTTCTTGCATCTGTCGCCATTTCAGATGCTGCCCGACCTGCTGAGGATCTCCAGCACTTTTTGTTTTTATCTCAGATTTCCATCATTTTGCTGAAGCACTTTGACTCTAAGAGCTGTACCGCTCCAGATTTTGTTGACTCTGATTCCTGGAATGTCAGGACTGATGGATGAAGAGGGACTCAATCTTCATTTAATACTCCTTTCCTTTGGCTTTCTGCGCTGCTAACTACATCACTAATATTCTACCTCCCATTCCCGGACCTGAATCTGACCCATCTAAGCCTACAATTTAGTTCCCAACCCCCTGCCAGACTAGTTACAACCTCACCAATGGAACTGCCAATAGTCCCCACCAAGAGATTTCTCCCAGCTCTGCCCAGGGGTAACCTAACAGGCTGGTACAGGTCCCCACCCCCAGAAACAGTCCCAATGCCTGAAGAATCTAAAACCTTCTCTGGGACACCATTTCCCCAGTCACGCATCCAGCTGATCAATCCTCTTATTCCTGCTCTCAGAAGCACATGGCACTGGGCGCAAAACTGACATAATATTATTTCAAGAGCTGCATTTTACTGTATCCCTGATCTCCCTATATCCAGCTTTCAGGTCCTGATCCCTTTGTTTAGCGATGTCATTGGTATCTGTGTGTTCCACGGCCACGGGTGTTTACCCTCCAGCTCCAGAATGTCCTGTAGCCGCTCCATGATATCACGGATCCTGGCACCAGGGAGGTAACATACCATCCTGGATTCATATCTGTGGCCACAGGAGTACCTGTCTGTACCCCTGACCATTGAATCCCCTGTCACGACGATCCTGCCACTCTCTATCCTCCCGTTCTGTGCAGCAGAGCTAGCTGTGATGTCATGAACTTGTTTGTTGCTGATTTCCCTTGAGGGGCCACCCCACCCGCTCCTCTCAAACATAATCCCAAGCAGTGTACAGTACTTGTTTGAGAAAGGGATGAATACTGTGGACTCCTGCACTCCCTTCCTGAGCCTTTTACTTGATCTGATGGTCACCTATTCCCTTTTTGCCTCTGTAACCCTCACCTGCAGTGTGACTAACTCATTTAACGTGCTATCCATAACATGCTCAATATTGCCGGTGTTCCACAGTGAGTCCACTCACATCTCCAGATCTGAAAAGCAGTTTGCCAGTAGCTGCAGATGGGAACCCTTCCTGTCCACATAGCCACCGGGGACACTGGAAGCGTTTCTTATTTCCCACATTGTACAAGAGGAGCACACCACGGGTCTGAGGGCTCCTGTCACAACATCTCTCTGCATTCATCTTGTTGCTCCCATTAAGAGAATTTAAATGTGCTAGCAACCTTCCTTCACACAAACATTTCCATTATAATCAAAAGCCCCGATCTTTACTCAAGCTGTTATATTATACTTTAAAAACTGTTAAGAAATATTTCACACTATCGCTTACAAATTGAATTGACTGTTTCCATTGGGACCAGGTGTTTTTCTGAATGACCTGAACTAAAACTGAGTTTCAGCTTCGCCTTCTCCCTGTCTCTACTCACTCTGTTTACACCGAACTCCAAAACACTCTCTCATTGAGCCAAGCAGCACTCTCAGTGCAGCCTGGTCATTTTCATTATCTGCTTCACCGACACTGACCTCAGCCTCCTGTACTCTTCCAATGCATCTCAATGGGAGCTCAGGGACAACACCTCAAATTTCAGTTCAGCCCTTTGTAACCCAGAGTCAACATGGGCTTCAGCAGTTTCTGGATGAACAGACAGTTGTCAGAATCTGGAACATTTAACCTAAAAATGTGAACCTTACCCCCAATAAAGATAGCGGCCATAACGCAGGATCTATCACTGCCTGAGGCCCACAGCCATTTTCCCATTTTCTGCAAATGTGGGACCAAGAGTTTCTAATTCAAGACTAACAACCTGTACAGAGTGTAACTAAAACATCCCAATCTAAACTGAGTAATTTTCTCCCCGTGTCTGCTGCCACTCCCTCTTTCCAGGTTCCGGCTCCTGCACACACCAAGGGCCATTCCAGGTCCTCAGAACCCTTCCTCAGAACCGATGGTAGCTGGAAAAATTAGAATCCCTACAGTGTGGAAACAGGCCATTCGGACCAACAAATCCGTAGTGACTCTCCAAAGAGTATCTCACCCAGACCCATTCTCCTACCGTATTATCCTACATTTCTCCTGACTAATGCAAATCACTGACACATCCCTGAACACGACGGGAAATTTAGATTGGCCAATTCACCTAAGTTACACATCTTTGGACTGCAAAATACAGGGGTTAAAGAGTAAATAATAGATGGGGATGGAGCGACCCTTCAACACGGTATCAACCTTTCTTCATCTCCTGTATCCGACCTTACCTCAGATCCACCCCTCCAACTCAGTACCACCCTCTTGAACTGTCCCACCTGTCCATCTTCCTTCCCAATTATTCACTCTACCCTCTTACCATTACCTCCAACCTGCATTTTCCTATCTCCTGCCCAACTACCTTACCGCCCAGACCCACACACCCACCGTCTTATCTGTCAGCCCTCATCCCCATCCTCACACTCCTGCTGAAGTGCTTAGGACCAATATGTCAATTCTCCTGCTCCTTGGATACTGCCTGGCCTTCTTGCTTCTCCAGCGCGAAACATTAACACAATCTGTCAGAACATCACCTCATCTTGTACTTGGGGACCCTTCAGACCTCTGGCCTCAATACTGGATTCCATAATTTTAGGAATTAGTCTCCCACGTCCTCGTGTCCTAGCCACCCACCCCATAGACCAGGCCTTGTTATTACATAGCCTGCCAATACACACTACCTATGGTTAGCTACTAACAGTTCCCAGTAAAGCTGTTCACCCACCCCCAACCAGATCATTATACATTCTTTCGTTTAACTTCTCCTCTCTCTTTCTTTGGGATCATTTACTTTTAAACCCTCCATTCTGCATATAAACCGACGTTTTTTCTCAATCACATCAGTTCTGACGAGGGTCATTGGATCAGAAATGTTAACTCTGATTTCTCTTCACAGATGCTGCCAGATCTGCTGAGCATTTTCATTATCTTCTAGTTGTTGTTTGATTTACAATATCAGCAATTCTTTTGGTTTTCATTTACTGGGAGCCTGCAATTCAGGTCTAGCAGCCTACATCATGTGTTTATAAACCCTCCCAGTACACAAACTCAATTTCTCTCCCTGTCTCTCCCACTCCTTTCACACTCACTGAATTCACCCCCTCACAGTGACACTGCACCTGCACAGTTCATGGTCACGTGTTGGCCTGCTGGCCACACCCCTCATTCACTCCCATTGCCTGGAGGATAACACCAACTCTCTTATTGGTCTGAAGCTGCCGTCAATCAGCCAGGTCCCATTGTGACTTGAGTGGTGGGAGCCTGAGGGGTGATCTCAGAGGTTTATAAAATCACGAGGGGCATGGATAGGTTACATAGACAAGGTCTTTTCCCTGGGGTTAGGAAGTCCAGAACGAGACGGCATAGGTTTAAGTTGAGAGGAGAAAGATATAAAAGGGACCCAAGGGGCAACTTTTATCATGTAGAGGGTGGTCCATGTATATGGAATCTACTGTCAGGGAAGTGGTGACAGCTGGCATTGTTCCAACATTTGAAAGGCATCTGGATGGGTATATGAATAGGAAGGGTGTAGAGGGATACGGGCCAACTACTGCCATATAGGACTAGATTAGGTTGGGACATCTGGTCAGTGTGAACGAGTTCGACCAAAGGGTTTCCATGCTGTACATATCGAATGGTTCTGCCTGGGATGAACTTCATCATTCACAGTGAATGGGGCAGTATCACAGAGCAGGTGCTGGCGGCTAATCAGCCCATTTGGGCTTTACTCCCTCCCTCTGGAGATGCTGCTTATCTGCCCTTACTACTCTCCCATTTACCAGTAGCCCTCCACATTTATCCTCAAATAGTTAAATTCCAAATCTGTTTTGACAATAACTGCTGAATCTGCATCCAGCTGTGGTTCAAACTTCTAGATGCTCAGAACTTACTCAGTAAAATAACTTCACATTTTTAACCTGTATTATTTGACAATTACCTGAAAGTAGTTGCTAAAAATTGTGACAATAATTTCTCTGTAAATTAAATATCCTGGAAACAAATCTGCTTCTGGTTGAAATCACTGCTTAACCTTTTCAGCTCCAAGGAGAATTGACTGAGCTTCTGCTAACTCTCCATAAAAAAGAAAACTATCTTAATTTTAATTTATTAGTGCAATAGAGATGCACAGCACAGAAACAGACCCTTCGGTCCAACTCGTCCATGCTGCCCAGATATCCTAAATTAATCTCGTTCCATTTGCCAACACTTGGCTCAATCCTTCTAACTCTTTCATAATCACGGACCCAATCAGATGCCTTTTAAATGTTGTAATCGTTACAGCCTCCACACTTCCTCTGGAAGCTCATTCCATACACGTACCACATTCAGCTTGAAAACATTGCTCCTTTGGTCCCTTTTAAATCTTTTCCCTCACATCCTACGCCTGTTCCTTCTGGTTTTGAACTTCCCCCCTAACCTGGGAATAAAACCCTGGCTGTTCACCCTAATCATGTTCTTCACGATTTTATCAACCTCGAATGTCCCTCTCAGCATCGGATGCTCCAGAGAAAACAGCCGGAGTCTATTCAGCCTCTCCCTACAGGTCAAACCCTCAGCCCTGGTAACTTCTTTGCACATCTTTTCGGAATCCTTTCAAGTTTCATAATATCATTCCGAGAGCAGGGAGACCAGGACTGAAAGCAGAATTCCAGAAATGGCTGAATCAATGTCATGTACAGCTGCAAAATAACGTCACAACTCCTATACTCAATGCACCGACCAATAAAGGCAAGTATACCAAACGCCTTCTTCACTACTCTGCCTATCTATGATTCTGCTTTCAAAGACCGAAGAACCTGCACCTCAACGTCTCTTTCTTCCGCAACACTCCCAGTACCTTCCCATTAAGTGTATAAGTCCTGCCCTGATTTGCCTTTCCAAAATGCAGCACCTCACATTTATCCGAATACACTTCATCTGCCACTCCTCAGCCCATTTGATTGAAGTCCCATTGCATTCTGAGGTAACTTTCTTCCCTGTCCACTACACCTCCAATTTTAGTGTCTATGGAAAGTCACTAACTCATCGCTCCTATATTCACATAGAAATCATTTGTATAAATGATGAAAAGCAGTGGACCCAGCAGCAATCCTTACACCACATTGCTCATCACAGGCCTGCAGTCCGAAAAGCAACCCTCCACCACTATCCTCTGTCTCAACCCTTCCAGCCAATTTTGTACTTAATTTGTTAACCAGTCTGTTATGTGGAATATTGCTGAACGTCTTCATGAAGTTCAAGTTAGTGATTTCCATGCACAAAGCCATGCTGACTATCCCTAATAATTTCTTGCCTTTCCAATTACATCCAAAGTCTGTCTCTGAGAAGCCCTTCCAACAACTTGCCCGACTCCACGCTCACCGGTGTATTGTTCCCTGACCTTTCCTCATTACCTTTCTCAAACAATGGCGCCTGTTTTGCAGGACCTCACCTGTGGCTATGGATGATACAAATATCTCAGCGAGGGGCCCGGCAATTACTTCCTAACATCAAACAAAGTTCTGGGACACACCTGATCAGGTCCCAGGGATTTATTCAGCTTTATGTATTAAGATATCCAGTACCACCTCCTCTGTAATATGGAGCCTTGTCAAATTATCACTATTTATTTTTCCAAACTCTCTCGCTTCCATATCCTCTTTCAGTAAAAGCTGACATGAAATCCTCGGATAGTATGTCTCACACCTCCTATGGTTCCACAGACAGCCTTGCTGATCTCTGAGCGCCCCGATTCTCTGCCTGATTACTCTTTTCTCCTAGGTGTGTTTGTCGAATCTCTTTGGATTCTCCTTAAACCTATTTCCCAAAGCTATCTCACGTCCCATTTTTGCCCTCCTGGTTTCCCTCGACTATACACTGACAGCTCTTGTACTCATCCAGGGAGTAACTCTAGGGAGAACTGGAGCTGTCTGTACCTGCCATACCCACCTTCATTTTCTTGCCAGAGCCTCAACTTCCCTCGACAGACAGCATTCTCTACAGCTCCCAGCCTTGGCCTTAACAGGAACGTATTGTCAGTGTACACTCATTGTCGCAGGCCTATGGAGGCAATGACAGATGAGGACAGGGAAGCAATCATTCTCAGTAGAGAAGTCATGCTGCGAAAGCTAACAATTTGTGTTGCAGACGTTTCGTCCCCTGTCTAGGTGACATCCTCAGTGCTTGGGAGCCTCCTGTGAAGCACTTCTGTGATCATTCCTCCGGCATTTGTAGTGGTTTGAATCTGTCGCTTGCAGTTGTCAGTTCCAGCTGTCCGTTGCAGTGCTTGGTATATTGGGTCCAGGTCGATGTGCTTATTGGTTGAATCTGTGGATGAGTGTCATGCCTCTAGGAATTCCCTGGCTGTTCTCTGTTTGGCTTGTCCTATAATAGTCATGTTGTCCCAGTCGAACTCATGTTGCTTGTCAATCAATAAGCACATCGACCTGGACCTAATATACCGACCACTGCAACGGACAGCTGGAACTGACAACCGGAAGCGACAGTTCAAACCACTACAAATGCCGAAGGGAAGATCACAGAAGCGCCTTACAGGAGGCTCCCATGCACTTAGTATGTCACCAAGATAGGGGACGAAACGTCTGCAACAAAAAATCCCTGCTTGGCAAACAGAACCACAACAAAGAGCACCCGAGCTAGAAATCTTCTCACAAACTTTGGGAAAGCTAACAGCCTAAAGGTAGATAGGCCTCCAGACCATGATGGAATGTTTCCCAGGGGTCTATAACAGATGGCAGAGTGTAAATAGCAAATGCACTCGTGATGATTCACTAGAATTTGCTGGACTCTGGTACAGTTCTGACAGATTGGCAAGCTGCAAATGTGACGTCAATATTTTGAAATAGACCTGTTAGCATAACTTCTGCAGTGGGGAAACAACCTGATCTCTCAAGCAAGAAATAAGAAGCTATCTGGATATAAATGGTCTCGAGCAGACACGGCATCAATTCATGAAAGGTAGACGACACTATGGTGAATGGTAGAGCAATGTGTGCAGAAGCCACTGTCAGTCTGCACAGGGATACAGATAGGTTAATTGAGCGGGTAAGGGTCTGGCAGATGGAGGACAATGAGGGAAACGTGAAGTCATCCATTTTGGTCGGACTAACAGCAATCTGATGATGAAATGGTGAAAACCTGCAGCATGCTGCTATACAGAGGGAGCTTAGTGTCCTTGTGCATGAATCACAGGAAGTTAGTTTGCAGGTGCAGCAGGTAAATACGGCAGTGAGTGGAATATTGTCCTTCATTGCTAGAGGGATGGTTATGCTGCAGCTGTACAGGGTGATGGTTAGGCCACACCTGTGGTACTGTGCACAGGTTTGGAATCCTTACATTAGCAAGGAAGTGCTGGCACTGGAGGGAGTACAAAGGAGGGTCACTAGTTTGAGTTGGGAGTTGTGAGGGTTGGTGAATGTGGAGAGATTGAGAAAACTGGTTGTATAGTCATTGTAATTCAGACGAATGGGGGTTTGGAAAGGAAACAATAAAATTATGAATGGAGTAGATTTGATAGAAGCCAGGAGTCTATTTCCACTGGGGGTGGGTCAAACTAGGGAGCAGAGCGTCAAAATAAGGACTATCAGATATAGGACTGAGTTCAGGATGGACTTCTTCAGCTAAAGGGTTGCGAATTTGAGGAATTCCCTGCTGTTCTACCTGGTTCTGTGCCTTTCCCTTGCCTGCCTTGACTATCTGACTTCTGAACTCTACCAGCCTCAGAAAAACCTCTTTTCTCACTAACTCTTTGGGTTCACCCACACGCCCTCACTGTTTTATGCCTCCTGAGTTGCACTAGCAAATTTCCCAGCCTGGACATTCGACACCTTCCAATTCAAGTACAATCCATTCATCTTATGCTCGTCAACTCTACTCCAGAGGCGATTACAATGGTCAAAAGATGTGAATCCTTCCTCACTACACCAGCTTCTTAGCCACTCATTCATCTCCTCCGTCCTGCTATTCCTACTCTCACTAGCATGTAGCACCGGGAGTAATCCAGATATTACGACCAAGGATCTACTTTTTATATTGCAGGATAATTTGCTGTATTATCTCATCAGGACTTCATCCTTTCCCCTTCCTATGTCATTGGTACCAATGTACAACGACCTCCCACATGTCATTCTCCCTTTTGAGAATATTGTGCTACCTGTCTGAAACATCCATGACTGTGGCACCAGGGAGATACCACCCCATTCCAATGTCTCTGTGTCAGCTGCAGAAACAGCAGTCTGTGCCCGACTGGAGAATCCCTTATCAAAAATCACCTGGACCCTGATATACTTCTCATTACAGTTGAGCCCGTCTCACTACCAGGAACCTGGCTGTCCGTGCAACATTCCCGAGAGTCTATGACCACCTACATTTTCCAAAACAGTATACTTGTTTGAGATTGGAATAGCCACATGTGATTCCTGAACTACCTACCTCCCTATCCTACCTTTCCTAAATGTAACCCATCTGTCTGAATGTATCTTCAGTTTTCTGGCCTGAACTGTCCCGATCACACACCTTGACTTTTGTAAATTCTTCATTACCATTAAGCACTGCTCCATCTGATCCATGCAATCCAAGAGGATTTGCATTCTCATTTCCTGCAAACTATTAACAGGATCATTAAATCGCTTCCTAATCTCTGACATCCTCCAGGAAGAGCACATCCCTGACCAAATGGCCATCTCTGCACCTTAATCGGTATACTCAGAAAAAGGCAGAGTCTTACAGCTTTACAAATGACTACTCATTTAAAACACTCAACCAAAAGATCATAAGACAGGTACTTAAACTAATAAACCCTCATCCTACTGAATGTTGCGGATTTAAAAAAAAAACAGACTAAGATTGACCTTTTAAGAGACAGAAACCCACTGAGCTGATGCCCAGCTGTGAGTCACTGACATACAGAACGGAAACAGACCCTTCGGTAAAACTCGTCCATGCTAACCAGATATCCGAATCTAATCTCGTCCAGCACTTGGCCGATATCCCTCTAAACCCTTCCTATTCATATACTCATCCAGATGCCGAATAAATGTTGGAATTGTACCAGCCTTCACCACTCCCTCTGGCAGCTCATTCCATAAACGCTCCACTGTCGCGTGAAAACGTTACCCCTCAAGTCCCTTTTATATCTTTCCCCTCTCAAACTAAACCTATGCCTTCTAGTTCTATACTCCACCTCCCCCGTGAAAATACCTTGACTGTGTATCCAATCCATGCTCATGATTTTATAAACCTCTGAGGTCACTCCTCAGCCTTTCATGCTCCAGGGAAAACAGCCCCAGCCTATACAGCCTCTCCCGACAGCTCAAAACGTCCGACCGTTGCAATGCCTTTGTAAATCTTGTTCTGAACCTTTCAAATTACGCAACATCCTTCTGATAGGTGCAGAACAGAATTTCACACAATATTGCAAGAGTCCTGAACAGTCACAACATGACCTCCCAACTCTTGTACTCAATACTTTGACCAATAGAGGAAGTCATACCAAACACTTTCCCTATCCTATCTACCTGCGTAGATATGAACATGCACAGCAAGTTCTCTTTTTTCAACAACACTCTCCAGGACCTGATCACTAAGTCCTGCTAAGCTTTGCTTTTTCCAAAATGCAACACCTCGCAGTTATCAAAATTTAACTCCATCTGCCACTCCTCAGCCCATTTGCCCATCTGATAAAGATCCCATTGTAATCTGAGGTAATCGTCTTCGCTGTTCACTACATCTCCAATTTTGGTGTCACCTGCAAACTTATTAACTATACCTCCTATGCTCACATCCAATTCATTTATATACAAGACGAGAAGTAGAGGACCCAGCACCGATTCTTGTGGAGCTCCACTGGTCACAGGTCTCCAGTCTGAAAAACAACCCTCCACCACCACCTTCTGTCATCTACCTTTGAGTCAGTTCTGTATCGAAATGGCAAGTTCTCCCTGCATTGCGTGAGATCTAGCCTTGCTAACCAGTCTCCCATGGGGGACCTTGCCGAACTCCTCACAGAAGTCCGCATCGATCATATCTACCGCTCTGCCCTCATCAATCCCTTTCTTAATTCATCAAAAACCAGCTCATTCAAGTACGTGACACATAATTTCCCACACGCAAAGCCATGCTGAGTATTCCTAATCAGTCCTTCCTTTTCCATATACATGCAAATCCTGTCACTCAGGGTTCCCTCCAACAACTTGTCTGGCATCGATGTGTGGGTCACGCGCCTGTAGTTCCCAGACTTGTCCAAACGGCCTTTGTTAAATAGTCGCAGCATATTAACCAACTCGCAGTCTTCTAGCACCTCAGCTGTGCCTATCCATTATGCAAAAATTTCGGCAAGGGGCCAGGCAATCACTTCCCTCGCTTCCCACAGATTTCTAGCGTACACCTGATCAGATCATGGGGATGTATCCAGCTTTATGAATTTCAAGACATCCAGTTCTCTGTAATATGGACATTTTTTCAAGATGTCACCATCTATTTCTCCACATTCTATATCTCCCATGTCCTTCTCCACTGTAAATACTGCTGAAAAATATTACATATTGATAAAACAAACGAGGACAGGACAGACACTAATTAAAAGTAGGGCCCTGATTTGTGATATGGGACAAAGAGACTGAGAGTTCAGGTCTTTGAAGTATGTGTCACATGTATTCAGGGAGGTTAAAAGGTGTTTCACACACTTGCCTTCACTGCTCAGACCTCCGAGTACAGTGTTTGGGACGTTGTGTTGAAGTTATACAAGATCTCGAAAGGGTTTGGAGGGATATGGGCCGGGTGCTAGCAGGTGGGAATAGATTGGGTTGGGGTATATGGTTGGTATGGACGGGTTGGACCGAAGGGGCTGCTTCCATGCTGTACATCTCCATGACTCTATGTTGGTGGGGCCTCTTCTGGAATTCTGTATTCTGTTCTGGTTGTGCTGTTATAGAACTTTATTATTAAATCGGAGCGGGTTCAGAAGAGATTTATCGGGATGTTGCAGTGAATGGAGGGATTGTGTTACAAGGAGAGGCTGGATAAACTGGGACATTTTTTCACTATAGCGTAGGAAGTTGAGGGGTGACCTTAGAGGTTTATAAATTCATGAAGAGTGTAGATAAGGTGAATGGAAGGGGGAGGGGGGCACTCAAGACTCAGGTGCATAAATTTAAGAAGAGAAAGTTTTAAAAAAGAAATTGGTGATTTTTTTTACATTTATATGTGTGACGAGAACTCCCAGAAAAAGAGGCAGCTGTGAATACAATTGCAATGTTTAAAAAAACATTTAGACAAGTACATAAATAGGAAATATTTGGATAAATGTGGACCAAGCGGAGGCAGGTGCGATTACATGAGTTGGGAATGATGGTTGGCACAGACTGGTTCAACCACAGGGTCTTTTGTTGTACTGTAAAACTTTATGGCTCCAACTCTCGCTATCTCTGTGAATTCCTCCATCCTCACCACTCCCCAGATCACCGACACCTCTTCTAGACTAAACTCTTCCATATCTCTGGAATTCCTCTCTAGCCTCAGAACCATGACTATCTCTGGTATCACAAACATCTCAATTTCTGTAACATCCTCCAATCTCCTCCCGTCTCATCACCCTCAAGATGTCTAATCTTGACAACCCTCACAAATCTGTCCTTCTCTACAGTAAACACTGATGCCAAATACACGTTGAGTATACGCCCACAACCATACCTTTGCGTCCCCACACATCGGCTGCCTTGCTGATCTTTGAGGTGGCCTATTCTCTCTCGTGACCAACTTCCTCTCAATGTATTTATAAAAAAACTTTTGGATTATCCTTAACCCTATTCGCCAAAGCTATGCCCTGTCCCCTTTAGGCCTGACTGATTTCCCTTTTCAGTCTCTCTGTCACCCCTTTCTCTGTCCCAGTCTCTCTGTACCCTCTCTCTCTGTGTCACAACTCTCTCTGTCCCTGTCTCTCTCCCTCTTCCCTCTGTCCACCCCTCTCTCCATGTCCACTCTCACCCTCTGTCCCCTTTCTCATTCCCCCTCTCTCTGTCCCCCTCTCTCTGTCCCCCTCTCTCTATACTCCTCACTTTGTCCCCTCTGCCCCTCTCTCTGTCTCCCCTCTCTCTGTCTCCCCCACTCTGTCCCCCTCTCACTGTGCCCTCTCTCTCTATCCGCCTCTCTCTGCCCCCACTCCCTATCACCCCCTTCCTCTGTCCCCACTTTCTGCACCCTCTCCCTGTTCACCCTCTCCCTGTTCACCCTCTCTCTGTCCCCCTCTCTCTGTTCCCCGTCTCTGCCCTCTCTCTGTTCATCCCTCTATGTACCAGCCTCTCTGTCCCCCTCTCCATGTACCCCTCCCTCTGTCCCCCTGTCTTTGTCTCCCCTCTCTCTGTTTCTCCCTCTCTGTCCCCCCTCTCTCTGTCACCCCTCTCTGCCCCCTGCCCGCTCTCTGTAGCCCCCCTCTGACACCCGTCTCTCTGTCTCCCCTCTCTCAATCGCCCCTCCCTCTGTCCCCCTTCTCTGTCCCCCTCTCTCTGTCCCTCTACTATCCCGCTTCTCTCTGCTCCCTGCTCTATGTCACCCCCTCTGACCCCCTCTCTCTGTCCCCCGCTCTCTGTCGCTCCCTCCTCTGTCCCCCTCTCTCTGTCTCCTCTCACTCTGTCCCCACTCTCTCTGTCCCCTCTTTCTTTCCCCCCTCTCTCTGCCCCCTGTCTCTATTCACTATCTCTCTGTCCCCATCTCTCTGTCCCCACTCTCTGCCCTCACCTCTGTCACCCCTCTATATCTGTCCCCCATCTCTGTGTCCCGTCTCTCTGTCTCCCCTTCTATCCCCTCGCCTCTCTGTCCCCCCTCTGTCACCACACTCTCTATCCCCCTCTGTCCCCCCTCTCAGACCACTCACTCTGACCCCTCTCTGCCCGCCGCTCTCTTTCCCCCTCTCTCTATATCCCCTCTCTGTCACCCCTCTCTCTGTCCCCACTCTCTCTGTTCCCCCTCTCTCTGTCCGCCGCTCACTCTTTCCCCCCTCTCACTCTCTGTCCACCCTCACTCTCTATCCCCGCTCTCACTCCGCCTCTCTCTGTCCATCTCTCTCTGCACCCCTCTGCCCCTCTCTCTGTCTCCCCCTTTCTGCCCCCCACTCATTGTCCCCCTCTCTCTGTCCCCTCCCTCTGTTCACTCTCCCTAACCCCTTCTCTCTCTCTCTCTGTTCCTCCATCTTTGTGCACCTCTCTGTTCACCCTTCTCTGTTCCACCCTCTCTGTCCACCTCTCCATTCCCCCTCCCTCTGCCCCCCTTTCTCTCCCCCCTCATTGTTACCCCACTCTCTGTAACCCACTCTGACTCCCTCAATCTGCCCGCCTCTCTCTGCCCCCTTCTCTGTCCCACCTTCTCTGTCCTCCCCTCTCTGTCCTCCACTCTCCATTCCCGCACGCTTTCCCCACACTCTCTGTTCTCCTCTCTCTCTGTCCCCTTCTATCTCCACCTTCTCTCTGTCCCCCGATCTCTGTCGCTTCCCGCTGTCCCGATCTCTTTATCCGGCCCTCTCTCTGTCACCCCCCACCCTGTCATGCTGTCTCTGTCCCCCAACTCTCTGC
Organism: Hemiscyllium ocellatum; assembly: GCF_020745735.1. NCBI lineage: Eukaryota > Metazoa > Chordata > Chondrichthyes > Orectolobiformes > Hemiscylliidae > Hemiscyllium > Hemiscyllium ocellatum. The sequence continues at coordinate 27,840,620 of NC_083446.1, forward strand.
CCCCTCTCTCTGCACCCCCTCTGTCTGTCTCTCATTTCTCTGTCCCCCTCTCTCCCACCATCTCTGTACCACCGACTCTGTCCCACTTCCATGTCCACCCTCCCTCTGTCCCCCTCTCTCTGCCCTCCCACTCTCTGTCCCCTCTCTCTGCAGCCCTCTCTGCCCTCCCCTGTGTCCTCCCCTCTCTTTCCACCCATCTCTGTCCCCTCTCTCTGTCCCCCTTCTATCTCCCCTTCTCTCTATACGCCCTCTTTCAGTCACTCCCTATCTCTCTTCCCCTCTCTCTGTTCCCCTCTCTCTGTCCTCTCTCTCTCTCTGTCCCCTCTCTGTAGCCCCTCTCCGTCCCTCTCTCTCTATCCGCCTGCTCTCTCTCCCCCTCTCTCTGTCCCCCCTCTCTCTGTCACCCTCTCTGAACCACCCTCTCTGCCCCACCTCCATGTCCACCCTTTCTCTGTCCCCCTCTCTCTGTCCACCCACTCTCTGTCCCCTCTCTCTCAGCAAGCCTCCCTGCCCTCCCCCTCGTCCTCTCCTCTCTTTCCATCCCTCTCTGTCCCCGCACTCTGTCTCCACACTCTCTGCCCCCTCTCTATGTCCCCTTCTATCTCCCCGTCTCTCTGTACCCCCTCTTTCACTCACCCCCTCTCTCTGTCGCCCTCTCTCTATCGCCCTCTCTCTGCCCACTCTCTCTTCCCCTCTCTGTAGCCCCTCTCTGTCCCGCTCTCTCTCTCCACCCGCTCTCTGTCCCCTCTTTATGTCCCCGCTTCTCTCTCCACCCCTCTCTGACCTCCCCTCTCTGTCCTCCCCTCTCTGTCCACCCCTCTCTGTACCCCAAAGTCTGTCCCTCTCTCTCTCTGTCCTCTTTTATATCCCCCTACTCTCTGTCCCCCGCTCTCTGTCCCCCCCCCTCTCTGTCCCCTTCTCTGTCCACTCCTCTCTGACCTCCCCTCTCTGTCCACCCCTGTATGTCCACCCCCTCTGTACCCTAATCTCTGTACCCTCCCTCTCTCTGTCCCCTTCTATCTCTCCCTACTCTCTGGCCCCCACTCTGTCGCCCTCTCTTTATCCCTCCTCTTTCTGTCTCCCTCTCGCTTTCTCCCCTCTCTGGGTATCCCCTCTCTCTGTGCCGCCTCTCTCTCTGTCCCCTCTGCCACTTCCTCCTCTCTTTCTGTCCCCCATCTCTCTCAGTTCCCCCCTCTCTCTGTCTCCTCTCTCTCTCTGACTCCTTTCTTTCTCTGTTTCACCCTCTCTCTGTCCCTCTCTCTCTGTTCCGTCTCTCTCTGTCCCCCCTCTCTCTGATCCCCTGCTCATTGTCCTCGCACTCTCTCCCTCATTTTCTCTGTCCCCCATCTCTGTCCCCTCTCTCTGTCTACCTCTCTTCCTCTTTCCCCCTCTCTCTCTGACCCCCTCTCTCTTTGTCCCCTCTCTCTGTCCCCCAACTCTCTGTCCCCCGCTCTCTCTCCCCTCTCTCTCTGTGCCCCTCTCTCTGTCCCCCTCACTCTGTCTGCCTTCTCTCTTCCCCTCTCTCTTTGTGCCCCAAACCTCTCTCTGTCCCCCATACCGTCCTCTCTCTGCCACCTCCCTCTCGGCCCGCCCGTCAGCCCCCCTCTCCTTGTCCCGCTCTCTCTATCCATCTCTCTCTTCCCTATCTCTCTGTCCCCCCTCTGTTCCCCACTCTCTCTGTCCCCCTCCCTTTGTCCCCCTTTCTGTCTGTACCCCAATCTCTGTCCCCGCTCACTGTCCGTCGCTCTCTCCCCCCTCTCTCTGTCCCCCTCTCTTTGTTCCCTCATCTCTCTGTTCCCCCATCTCTGTCCTTTCTCTCTATCCCCCTCTCTTCCTCTCACCCCCTCGTCACCCTCTCTCTCTGTCCCAGTCTCTCTCTGTCCCTCTCTCTCTCTGTCCCCTCGCTCTCTCTCTCCCGCACTCTCTCGCCCTCTCTCTGTTCCCCTCCCTCTCTCTCTCCCCCCTCTCTCTGTCCCCCTCTCTGTCCCCCTCACTCTGTCTCCCCTCTCTCTTCCCCCCGCTCTCTCTCTGTGCCCCCCTCTCTCTCCCCACCCGTCCTCTCTCTGTCCCCTCCCTCTGTGTATCCCCGTCTGTCCCCCTCTCTCTGACCCCTCTGTCTGTCACTCCCCCTGTACCGCCTCTCTCTGTCCCCCTTTCTGTCTGTACCCCTGTCTCTGTCCCCCCTCTCTCTGTCCCCCTCTCTTTGTTCAGTCATCTCTTTGTTGCCCCATCTCTGTCCTCTCGCTCTCACTGTCCCCCTCTCTTCCTCTCTCTTCCTGGTCACTCTGTCTGTCTGTCTCAGTCTCTCTCTGTCCCCTCACTCTCTGTCCCCCCGCTCCCTGTCCCCCGCTCTCTCTCCCTCTCTCTGTGTCCCCCACCCTCTCATCTCCCATTTCTGCACCCCCCTCTGTTCACCCTCTCTGTGCAACGCTCTGTGTACCACCCTCTCTGTACCACCCTGTCTGTGCCCTTTCCATGTCGCCCCTCCCTCTGTACCCCCTTTCTCTGTCACCCTCTCTGTTCCCCCTCTCTGAACCTCTCTCTGTCCCCCTTCTCTGTTCACCACTCTCTGTCCCCGCACTCTGTCCCCGCTCTCTCTGCCCTCTCTCTCTGTGTTCCCTTCTATCTCCCCTTCTCTTTGCCCCCCCTCTGTTCACCCCTCTCTATACCACCCTCTCTGTACCACCCTCTGTGTCCCCCTCTCCATGTCCCTCCTGACTCTGTACCGCCTCTCTCTGTCCCCCATTCTCAGTCCCCTCTCACTCTGCACCCCTCTCTGTCCTCCCCTCTCTTTCCATCCATCTGTCCCCACACTCTGTCCCCGCTCTCTCTCTGTCCACCCTCTCTCTGTTCACCCCTTTCTGTACCACTCTCTCTGTCCCGCCTCTCTCTGTCTGTCCCTCTATGTCCCCCTTTCTCTGTCACCTTCTCTGGCCCGCTCTCTCTTCCCCCTCTTTGTAGGCCCCTCTCTGTCCCCCGTCTCTCTGTCAGCCCTCTCACTGTCGCCCCTCCCTCCGTCGCCCTTCACTGTCCACCCCTTTCTGCCTTCCCCGCTCTGTCCTCCCCTTTCTATCCACCCCTCCCTGTCTCTGCACTCTGTCCCCGCACTTCTGGCCCCCTCTATCTGACCCCCTTCTATTTCCCCTTTCTCTCTGCTCCCCTCTCTGTCTTCCCCTCTCTCTGCCCCCCACTCTCAGTCCACCTTCTCGCTTTTCCCTCTCTCTCTGTCCTCCTCTCTGTTGCCCCCTCTCTGTGTCCCCCCACTCTCCGACCCCTGCTCTCTGTTCCCCCTCTCCCTGTTCCCCTTCTCTGTCCATCCCTCTCTGACCTCCCCCTCTCTGTCCTACCCTCTCTGTCCCCCTCTCGTTGTCCCCTCTCTCTCTGTCCTCTCTCTGTAGCACCCTCTCTTTCCCCTCTCTATCCGTCCCCCCTCTACTTCCCCCGCTCTCTGCACCCCTCTCTCTGTCCCCCCTTCTCTGTCCGTCCCTGTCTGACCTCCATCTTTATCCTCCCCTCTCTGTCCAACCCTCTCTGTCCGCGCATTTTGTCCCTGGACTCTCTGTTCCACTCTCTCTCTGTCCCCCTTCTATCTCCCCTTCTCTCTGTCTCCCCTCTCTCTGTCACCGCCTCTCTCTGTCCGCCCTCTGTCTGTCAATCCTCTCTTTGTCCCACCTCTCTCTGCCCCATCTCTCCGTCTTCCATCTCTCTGTCTCCCCTCTCTCTGTCTCCCCTCCTTCTGTCACCCCACTCTCTCTGTCCCACCTCTCTGTCCCTCTCTCTGTGTGCCTCGTCTCTCTCTGCACTTTGTCCCCGGACTCTCTGTTCCCCCTTTCTCTCACTGTCCCCTTTCTATCTCCCCATCTGTCTGTCTCCCCTCTCTCTCTGTCACCCCTCTCTTTGTCCCGCCTCTCTCTGCCCCCTCTCTCCGTCTTCCATCTCTCTGTCTCCCTTCCCTCTGTCTCCCCTCCCTCTGTCACCCTCTCTCTCTTTCCCATCTCTCTATCCCTCTCTCTCTCTGTGCCTCCTCTCTCTCTGCACCCACGTCCCGTCCTCCCTGTCCCCTCTATCTCTGTACCCCCGTCTGTCCCCCTCTCTCTGACCCCTCTCTCTGACACCTCTCTCGGTCCCCCTCTCTGTGTCTCCCCTCTGTCCCCTCTCTCTTTCCCCCTGGCTCTCTGTTCTCCCTCTCTCTGTACCCCTCGCTCTCTGTGCCCCTCTCTATATCCTCCGCTCCCTGTCCCCCTGTTGTCTCTCCCCTATCCCTGTCACCTTCTCTCTGTTCACCCCTCTCTGTACCACCCTCTCTGTCACCCTCTCCATGACCCCCTCGCTCTGACTCCCCTCTTTCTGTCCCCCTCTCTCTGTCCTTCCCTGTCTGTCACTCCTCTCTCTGCCCACCACTTCCTTAGCCCCTTCTCTGCTCCCTCTTTCTAGCTGCCCCCCTCTCCGACCCTCTTCGCAGTCCACCCCTCTCTGTCCACCCCTCTCTGTCCACCCCTCTCTGTCCATCCCTCTCTGTCCCTGCAATCTGTCCCCGGATTCTCTGTCCCCACTCTCTCTCTGTCCCCTTCTGTCCCCCCTTCTCTGTGTTCCCCTGCTCTCTGTCGCCCCCTCTGTCCCCCTCTCTTTATTCCCCTTCATTCTGTCTCCCCTCTCTCTGTGCCGCCTCTGTCTCTGTCCCCTCACTCTCCCAATCTCTCTCTATCCCCCATCTCTCGATGTCCCCCTCTCCCTGCACCCCCATTCTCTGCTCACCTCTCTCTTTCTGTCACCCCTCTCTCTCTCTGTCGACCTCTCTCTGTGTCCAGTCTCTCCCTGTTCCCTCTCTCTTGGTTCCCCGCTCCCTGTTCCCCTGGTCTCTCTTCCCTCTCTCCCTCCCCCATCTCGGTTCCCCCTCTCTCTCGGTCCCCCTCTCTCTCTGTCCCCCTTTCTCTCTCCCTCCTCTCTGTCCCTCTCTCTATGTTCCCCCATCTCTGTCCCCCCTCTGTTCAATGCAATGTCCACATCTGTCCACATCTCTGTTCACCTCAATCTGTACAAACCTCTCTGTACCACCTTCTCAGTACCACCCTCTCTGTACCACATTCTCTGTCCCCCTCTCTACACCCCCCTCCCTCTGTTCCCCCCTCTCTCTGTCCTGCCTTCCCTGTCGCCCCTCTCTCTGTCACTCCCTCTGTGCCCCCTCTCTCTGTCACCCCATCTGTACCCCACTGTCTGACCCCCTCTCTCTCTCTCTCTGCACCCCTCCTTGCACTCCCCTTCTGTCCTCCCCTCTCTTTCCACCCCTCTCTCTCGCTGCACTCTGTCCCCAGATTCTCTGTCCCCGCAATCTCTCTATCCCTTTCTATTTCCCCCTACCCTCTGTCCCTGCTCTCTGTCGCCCCCACTCTGAACCCCTCTCTTTACCCCTCCTCTGTCTGTCTCACCCTCGCTTTCTCCCCTCTCTCTTTCTCCCCTCTCTCTGTGTCACCTCTCTCTGCCCCCCTCTCTCCCCGCTCTATCTGTCCCCCTCTCTCTCTCTGTCTCCTTCTCACTATCCCTACTCTCTTTTCCCCCTCTCTCTGTCCACCCTTCTCTGTCCACTCTCTTTGAACTCCCCTCTCTGTCCTCCCCTCTCTGTCCACCCCTCTATGTCCACCCCTCTCTGTCCCCCAATCTCAATTCACCCCTCTCTCTCTCTGTCCCCATCTATCTTTCCCAGTCTCTGTCCCCCGCTCTCTGCCGCCCCCCTGTTTCCCTCTCTTTACCCCTCCTCTCTGTCTCCCCCTCGCTTTCTCCCCTCTCTCTGTCTCCCATCTCTCTATCCCCATCTCTCTCTGTTCCACGTCTCTCAGTCTCCATTCTCTCTCTGAGCCCATCACTGTCTCCCCCTCTCTGTCCCCCTCTCTCTTTCACCCCTCTCTGCCCCCTCTCTCATTCCCCTCTCTATCCGCCCCCCTCTGTCCAACCCTCTCCTTCCCATCACTCTATCCACGCATTCTCTGTTCCCCCTCTCTCACTGTCCCCTTCCATCTCCCCTTCTCTCTGCCAGCTCTCTCTCTGTTCACTGCTCTCAATAGCACCCTCTCTGTACTACCCTCTCTGTCCTACCTCCATGCCCACCCTGCCTATGACCCCCACTCTCTATCCACCCACTCTCTGACCCCTCTCTCTCTGCACCCCTCTCTGCCCTCCCCCTGGCCTCCCCTATCTTTCCACCCATCTCTGTCCCCGCACTCTGTCCCTGCTCTCTCTCTGTCCACTCTCTCTCTGTTCACACCTTTCGGTTCCACCCTCTCTGACCCACTCTCCATACCCCCCACACTCGTCCCGCCTCACTCTGCCTCCCCTGTCTCGGTCACCCCCTCTATGTCCCCCTCTATCTGTCACCCATCTCTTGCCCCCTCTCTGTCGCCCCTCCCTCTGTCCCCCTCCTCTGCCCCCCCTTTCTGTCTTCCCTTCTCTCTCCTCCCCTCTCTGTCCACCGCTCCCTGTCTCTGCACTCTGTCCCCGCTGTCTCTGCCCCCATCTCTCTCTATTCCCCTTCTACCTCCCCCTTCTCTCTGTCCCCCTCTCTCTGTTCACTGTTCTCTGTACCTCACTCTCTGTACCACTCTCTCTGCCCCCCCTCTCTGTTCCCCTTCTATCTTGCCCTTCTCTCTGTCCCCCCTTCTCGGTCCATGCCTCTCTGTCCACCCCTCTCTCTCCGCCACTCCCTGTCCAACCCTCTCTGTCCCCGCACTTTGTCCCCGCACTCTCGGCACCCCCTCTCTGTCCCCCTTCTATCTCCCCTTCTCTCTGTTCACTGCTCTCTGTACCTCCCTCTCTGTACCACTCTCTCTCTCCCACCTCCATGTCCCCCTTCCCCTGCCCCCTCTCTGTCCGCCTACTCTCTGACCACTGTCTCTCTCTCTGCACCCCTCTCTGCCCTCCCTTTCTGTCCTCCCATCTCTTTCCAACCCTCTCTGTCCCCACACACTCTGCCTCCCCTCACTGTCCCCTTCTATTTCTCCTTTCTCTCTGTCCCCAGTCTCTCCGTCCCCCTGCTCTCTGCCTCCTTCTCTGTCGACCCCTCTCTGACCTCCCTCTCTGTCCTACCCTCTCTGTCCACCCCTCTCTGTCCCCCTCTCACTGTCCCCTCTCTCTCTGCCCCCTCTCTGTAGTACCCTCTCCGTCCCGCGCTCTCTGTCCCTCCTCTCTACTTCCTCCCGCTCTCTGACCCCCTCTCTCTGTCCCCGCTTCTCTGTCCATCCCTGTCTGACCTCGCTCTTTATCCTCCCCTCCCTGTCCACCCCTCTCTGTCCCCGCACTTTGTCCCCCACTCTCTGTTCCCCTCTCTCTCTGTCCTCCCTCTATCACCCCTTCTCTCTGCCTCCCCTCTCTCTGTCACCGCCACTCTCTGCCCCCTCTCTCTGTCTTCCATCTCTCTGTCTCCCCTTTCTCTCTCTCTCTCTCTTCCATCTCTCTGTCCCTCTCTCTCTGTGCCTCCTCTCTCTCTGCCCCCCATCCGGTCCTCTCTATCCCCTCCCTCTCTGTCCCCCCCGTCTGACCCCCTCTCTTTGCCCCTCTCTCAGCCCCCACTCTGTCACCCCCTCTGTCCCCCTCTCTCTGTACCCCTCGCTCTCTCTACCCCCATCTCTGTCACCCTCTCTCAGTCACCCCCTCTGTACCCAACTCTCTGTTCCCTCTCTCTCTCTGCATCCCTCCTTGCCCTCCCCTTCTGTCGCCCCTCTCTCTGCCCCCATCTCTCTCTGTGACCCCTTTCTCCATCTCCTCTCCCTCTCTGCCCCCTCTCTCTGTCCCCGCTCGCTCTGTCCCCCTCTCTCTGTCCCCCTCTCTCTGTTCCCACTTTCTATCACCCCCTCGCTCTGTCCCCTCTTTCTGCACCCTCTCGCTGTCCACCCTCTCTCTGTCCCCCTCTCTCTGAGCACCCCTCTCTGCACCACCCACTCTGTCCATCTCTCCATGTCCCCCTCCCTCTGTCTCCCCTCCCTCTGTCTCCCCCATCACTGTCTCCCCGTCTCTGTCCCCCTCTCTCTTTCACCCCTCCCTGCCCCTCTCTCATTCCGCTCTCTGTAGTCCCCCTCTGTCCCCCGTCTCTCTGTCACCCCAATCTCTGTCGCCCCTCCCTATGTCCCCCTTCTCTGTCCTCCACATTCTGGCTTCGCCTCTCTGTCCTCCACTCTCTGTCTACCTCTCTCTGTCCCTGCACTCTGTCCTCACACTCTCTGCCCCATCTCTCTCTGTCCCCCTTCTGTCTCCCCCTACTCTCTGTTCCCCTTCTCTGTCCATCCCTCTCTGTCCACCCCTCTCTGTCCGCCCCCGTCTGTCCAACCCTCTCTTTCCCTGCACTCTGTCCCAGCACTCTCTGTTCCCCATCTCTCACTGCCCCCTTCCAGCTCAACTTCTCTCTGTCAGCCCTCTTTCTGCTCACTGTAACTCAATACCACCCCGTCTGTACCACCCCCTCTGTCCAACACCATGTCCACCCTCCCTATGACCACCTCTCTCTGTACCCCCACTCTCTGTCCCCTGTCTCTGCACCCCTCTCTGCCCTCCCCCTCTTTCCACCCATCTCTGTCTCTGCACTCTGTCCCCGCTCTCTCTCTGTCCACCCTCTCTCTGTTCACCCTTTTCGGTTCCACCCTCTCTGACCGCTCTCCATGTCCCCCTCCCTCGTCCCACCTCTGTCTGTCTCCCCTATCTCTGTCTCCCTCTCTATGTCCCCCTCTCTCTGTCACCCCTCTCTGGCCCCCTCTCTCTTCCCCCTCTCTGTCATCCCTCTGTCTGTCGCCCTTTCCTCTGGCCCCTCCTCTGTCCCCCCCTTTCTGTCTTCCCCTCTGTCTCCTCCCCTCTCTGTCCACCCCTCCCTGTCCCTGCACTCTGTCCCCGCTCTCTCTGCCCCCATCTCTCTCTGTCCCCCTTTTATCCCCCCTTCTCTCTTTCCCCCCTTCTCGGTCCATGCCTCTCTGTCCAACCCTCTCTGTCCCCCATTCTCTGTCCACCTTTTCACTGTCCCATCTCTCTCGCTGCCCCCCTCTTTGTAGCCCGCTCTCTGTCCCCGCTCTCTCCGACCCCCCTCTCTCCGTCCCCCTGCTCTCTGTTCCCCCTCTCTCTGTCTCCCTTTTCTGCCCATCCCACTCTGAACTCCCCTCTCTGTCCTCCCCTGTCTGTCCACCCCTCTCTGTCCCCCCTTTTGGTGTCCCCTCTCTCTCTCTCTGCCCCCTCTCTGTAGCACCCTCTGTCCCACTCTCTCCGTCCCCCCTCTCTAACCCCCTGCTCCCTGCCCCGCTGTCTCTGTCCCCCTTCTCTTTCTATCCCTGTCTCACCTCCCTCTCTATCCTCCCCTCTCTGTCCACCCCTCTCTGTCCCCTCTCTATCTGTTCCCCTTCTATCTCCCCTTCTCTCTGTCTCCTCTCTCTCTGTCACAGCCTCTCTCCGCCCCCCTCCCACTGTCACCCCTCTCTCTTTCCCGCCTCTCTTTGCCCCCTGTCTCTGTCTCCCCTCCCTCTGTCACCCCTCTCTCTGTCACCTCTCTCTGTTCCCTCTCTCTATGTCCCACCTCTCTGTCCCTCTCTCTCTGTGCGTCCTCTCTCTCTGCCCCGGTCCCGTCCTCACTGTCCCCTCCCTCTCTGTCCCCCCGTCTGTCCCCCTCTCTCTGATGCCTCTCTCTGACCCCTCTCTCTGTCCCCTTTTTTTGTGTCCCCTCTCTTCCCCCCTCTCTCTGACACCCTCTCTCTGTCCCCCCTCTCTCAGTACTCCTGGGTCTCAGTAGCCCTCTCTCTATCCCCCTCTCCCTGTCCCCCCGCTATCTCTCCCCCCACGTCTGTCTCCCTCTCTCTGTTCACCCATCTCTGTACCACCCTCTCTGTTCACCCATCCCTGTATCACCTTCTCTGTCACCCTCTCCATGACCTCCTCCCTCTGTCTCCCCTCTCTCTGTCACCCTCTGCATGACCTCCTCCCTCTGTCTCCCCTCTCTCTGTCTCCCTCTCTCTGTCCCTCCCTGTCTGTCACTCCTCTCTCTGTCACACCCTCTTTCCCTCCTCTCTCTGCCCACCACCTCTGTAGCGCCCTCTCCGTAAACCTCTCTAGCTGTACTCCCCTTTTCGACTCTCTTCTCTGTTCACCCCTCTCTGTCCTCCCATCTCTGTCCATCCCTCTCTGTCCTCCCATCTCTGTCCATCCCTCTCTGTCCCTGCACTCTGTCCCCGGTTTCTCTGTCCCCACTCTCTCTCTGTCCCCTTCTATCTCCCCCTTCTCTCTGTTCCACCGCTGTCTGTCGCCCCCCTCGTTCCCCCTCTCTTTATTCTCCCTCACTCTGTCTCCCCCTCGCTGTCTCCATTCTCTATGTCTCCCCTCTCTCTGTGCCGCCTCTGTCTCTGTCCCTTCTCTCTCCCCCTCTATCCTCAATCTCTCTATGTCTCCCTCTCTATGTCCCACTCTCTCTCTCTGCCCCCCTCTCTCTCTGTCACCCCTCTCGCTCTGTCCACCTCACTCTCTGTACCCCCGCTCCCTGCTCCCCTGGCCTCTCTCCCCTCTCTCTCTCCCTCATCTCTGTCCCCCTCTCTCTCTGTCCCCTCTCTCTCTCTCTCTGTCCCCCCCTCTCTCTCTCCCGCCTCTTTGTCCCCCTCTCTCTCCGTTCCCCCTCTCTGTTCATCCCATTCTGTACAACCCTCTCTGTACTACCCTTCTTTACCTCCCTCTCTGTACTTCACTCTCTGTCCCCCTCTCTACGTCCCCCCACCTCTGTTCCCCTTCTCTCTGTCACTCTCTCTGTTCCTCCACTCTCTGTCCCCTTCTATCTCCCCCTTCTCTCTGTTCCCCCGCTGTCTGTCCCCCCTCGTTCCCCCTCTCTTTATTCCCCCTCACTCTGTCTCCCCCTCGCTTTCTCCATTCTCTCCCCCTCTCCTCTCTCTTTGCCGCCTCTGTCTCTGTCCCCGCTCTCTCCCCCCTCTCTCTGTCCCCCCTCTCTCTCTGCCCCCCCTCTCTGTCATCCCTCTCTCTCTGTCCACCTCACTCTCTGTTCCCTCCTCCCTGCTCCCCCGGCGTCTCTACCCTCTCTCTCTCCCGCCTCTCTGTCCCCGTCTTTCCCTTTCCCCAACTCTGCCCCATTCTGTTCACCCCACTCTGTAAAACCCTCTCTGTACCACCCTCTCTGTACCTCACTGTCTGACCCCTCTCTACGTCCCCCCACCTCTGTACCCCCGCTCTCTGTCCTCCCTTCCCTGTCGCCCCTCTCTCTGTTCACCCACTCTCTGTCCCCTCTCTAACTCCCTGCACCCCTCCTTGCCCTCCCCCTTTGTCGTTCCCTCTCTTTCCACCCCACTCTGTAGCTGCACTCTGTCACCGGATTCTCTGTCCCGACTCTCTCTGTGTCACCTTCTATCTCTCCCTACTCTCTGTCCCCCGCTCTCTGTCGCCCCATCTGTCTTCCTCTCTTTACCCCTCCTATCTCTGTCTCACCCTCGCTTTCTCCCCTCTCGCTGTCTCCCCCCCTCTGTGCCGCCTCTCTCTCTGTCCCCTCTCTATATGCCCCCTCTCTCAGTCCCCACTCTCTCTCTCTGTCCCCTTCTATCTCCCCCACTCTGTGGCAACCGCTCTCTGTCGCCCCCCTCTGTCCCCTTCTCTTTACCCCTCCTCTCTCTGTCTCCCCCTCGCTTCTCCCCTCTCTCTGACCCCCTCTCTCTGCCCCCACTTCTCTGTCCACGCCGCTCTGTCCACCCCTCTCTGTCCGCCCCTCCCTGTCCAACCTCTCTGTCCCCGCACTATGTCCCCGCACTCTCTGTCCTCTCTCGATGTCCCCTCTCTCTGCCCCCTCTCTGTAGCCCCTCTGTGCCCCCATCTCTCTGTCCCCCCGCTCTCTGTACCCCTCTCTCTGTCCCCCTTCTCTTTCCACCCCTCTCTGACACCCCCGGTCCTCCCCTCTCTTTTCACACCTCTCTGTCCCCACACTCTGTCACCGCACTCTCTGCCCTCCTTTCTCTGACCCCCTTTTATCTCCCCATTCTCTCTGTACACCCTCTTTCAGTCATGCCCTCTCTCTGTCGCCCTCTCTCTCCTCCCTTCTCTGCTCCCCTCTCTCTGCTCCCCTCTCTTTAGTCCCTCTGTGTCCCCCTCACTCTGTCGCCCCGATCTCTGTCCCCCTCTCTCTGTCCCCCTTCTCTCTCCACCCCTCTCAGACCTCCCCTTTCTGTCCTCCCCTGTCTGTCCTACCCTCTCTGTCCCCCGACTCTCTGTCCCCCTCTCTCTCTGTCCCCGACTCTCTGTCCCCCTCTCTCTCTGTCCTCTTCTAACTCCCCTTACTCTCTGTCCCCCCGCTCTCTGTCCCCCCTCTCTCTGTCCCCCCTTCTCTGTCCCCGCACTCTGTCCCCCCACTCTCTGTTCCTCTCTCTCTCTCTGACCCGCTTCCATCTCCCCTTCTCTCTGTGCACCCTGTGCTCTCTATAACACCCTCTCTGTACCACCCTATCTGTCCCACCTCCATTCCACCCTCCCTCTGTCCCCCCCTCTCTGACCCGCACTCTCTGTCCCCCTCTCTGCAGCCCTCTCTGCCCTCCCCTGTGTCCTCCCCTCTCTTTCCACCCCTCTCTGTCCCCACACTCTGTTCCCACACTCTCTGCCCCTTTCTCTGTCCCCCTTCTATCTCCACCCCTCAGACTTCCCCTCTCTGTCCTCCCCTCTCTGACCTCCCCTCTCTGACCTCCCCTCTCTGTCCCCCCACTCCCTGCCCCCCTTTCTCTCTGTCCCCTTCTATCTCCCCCTACTCTCTGTCCCCCTCTATCTGACCCCCCTTCTCTGTCCACTCCTCTTTGATCTCCCCTCTCTGTCCACCCCTCTATGTCCACCCCTCTCTGTTCCCCCCCGACTCTCTGCCCCCTTCTCTCTCTGTCCCCTTCTATCTCCCCGTACTCTCGTTCCCCCGCTCTCTGTCGGTCCCCCCGACCCCCTCTCTTTACCCCTCCTCTCTCTGTCTCCCCCGCTTTCGCCACTCTCTCTGTCTGCCCTCTCTCAGTGCCGCCTCTCTCTCTGTCCCCTTTCTCTCTCCCACTCTCTCTCTGTCCCTGTCTCTCCCTGTCCCCAATCTCTCTGTCCCCATCTCTCTGCCCCCAATTTCTATCACCCTTTCTCTATGTCCCCTCTTTCTGCACCCTCTCCTGTCCACCCTCTCTCTGTCCCCCTCTCTCTTTCCACCCCTCTCTGTACCACCCTCTCTGTCCCGCTCTCCATGTCACCCTCCTTCTGTTCGTCCTCTCTCAATCTCCCCTCTCTTTCCACCACACTCTTTCACCCCTCTCTGCACCTTCTCTCATCCCACTATCTGTAGCCCCCCTCTATCCCCCGTCTCTCTGTCACCCCAAACTCTGTTGCCCCTCTCTCTGTCCCCTTTCTCTGTCCACCCCTCTCTGTCCCTGCACTCTGTCCCCACACTCTCTGCCCCCATCTCTTAGTCTCTTCTGTCTCCCTCTTCTCTCTGTCACGCCTCTCTGTCCACCCCTTTCTGTCCGCCCCTCTCTGTCCAACCCTTGGTGTCCCTGCACTCTCTGTTCCCCCTCTCTCTCTGTCCCCCTTCCATCTCCCCTTCTCTCTGCCCCCCTCTCTGTTCACTGCTCTCTCTACCACCCTCTCTGTGTCACCCACTCTCTCCCACCTCCATGTCCACCCTCTCTCTGTCCCCCCACTCTCTGTCCCTCTCTCACCGCAGCCTCTCTGCCCTCCCCCTGTGTACTCCCCTCTCTTTCCAACCCTCTCTGTCCCCGCACTCTGTCCCCACACTCTCTGACCCCTTCTCTGTCCACTCCTCTTTGAACTCCCCTCTCTTTCCTCCCCTCTCTGTCCACCCCTCTATGTCCACCCCTCTCTGTCCCCCCACTCTCTACCCCCCTCTCTCTGTCCCCTTCTATTTCTACCTACTCTCTATCCCCCGCTCTCTGTCGGTCCCCTTTGTCCCCCTCTCTTTACCCCTCCTCTCTCTGTCTCCCCCTCGCTTTCTCCACTCTTTTTGTCTCCCCTCTCTCTGTGCCCCTTCTTTCTCTGTCTCCTATCTCTCTCCCCCACTGTCTCTCTCTATCCCCCGTCTCTCTCTGTCCCCCTCTCTCTGTTTCCTCTCTCTCTCTGACCCCTCTCTCTGTCCCCGCGCTCTCTGTCCCAATCTTTCTGTCCCCTTCTCTCTGCCCCCACTTTCTATCACCCTTTCTCTATGTCCCCTCTTTCTGCACCCTCTCCTGTCCACCATCTCTTTGTCCACCTCTCTCTGCTCCCCTCTCTCTGTCTCCCCTCTCTCTGTCTCCCCTCTTTGTCCACCACTCTTTTTCACCCCTCTCTGCCCCCTCTCACATCTTCCTCTCTGTAGCTCCCCTCTATCCCCGTCTCTCTGTCACCCCAATCTTTGCCGCCCCTCTCTCTGTCCCCCTTCTCTGTCCACGGCTCTATGTCCACCCATCTCTGTCCCTGCACTCTGTCCCCACACCCTCTGCCCTCATCTCTCTTTGTCTCTTCTTTCTCTCCCTTCTCTCTCTGTCTGCCCCTCTCTGCCCAAACCTTTCTGTCCCCGCACTCTCTGTTCCCCCTCTCTCTGTGTTCCCTTTCCATCTCCCCTTCTCGGTGACCCCTGTCTCTGCTCACTGCTCTCTATACCATCCTCTCTGTACCACCCTCTCTGTCCCACCTCCATGTCCACTCTCCCTCTGTCCCCCCTCTCTCTGTCCCCACTCTCTGTGCCCTCTCTCTCTGCAGCCCTCTCTGCCCTCCCCCGTGTCCTCCCGTCTCTTTCCAACCCTCTCTGTCCACGCACTCTGTCCCCACACTCTCTGCCCCCTTTCTCTGTCCCCCTTCTATCTCCCCATCTCTGAACCTCCTCTTTCTGTCACCTGCTCTCTCTGTACCCCTCTCTCTGCCCCCTCTGTCCTCTCTCTCTCTCTGCCCCTTTCTCTGTAGCACCTCTGTTTCCCCCTCTCTGTCCCCTGCTCTCTTTCCACCCTCTCTATGTCCCTCTTCTCTTTCCTCCCCTCTCTGACCCCCTTGACCTCCCCTCTATTTCCACTCCTCTCTGTCCCCGCACTCTGTCCCCGCACTCCCTGCCCCCTTTCTCTGTCCCCTTCTATCTCCCCCTTTTCCCTGTACCCCCTCTTTCAGTAACCCCCTCTCTCTGTCCCCCTCTCTCTGCACCCCACTCTATGACCCCCTCTCTCTCTGTCCCCTTCTATCTCCCCCTACTTCTCTGTCCACCCCTCTCTGACCTCCCCTCTCTGTCCTCCCCTCTCTGTCCACTCCTCTATATCCACCGCTCTCTGTCCCCCGACTCTCTGTCCCTCCTCTCTCTCTGTCCCTTTCTATCTGCCACTACTCTCTGTCCCCCTCTCTTTACCCCTCCTCTCTCTCTCTGCCCCTCGCTTCCTCCACTCTCTCTGTCTCCCCTCTCTCTGTGCCGCCTCTCTCTCTGTCCCCTCTCCCTCTCTCTCTGTCCCCATCTCTCTCTGTTCCCCCTCTCTCATGTCTCCTCTCTCTCTCTGATCCCTCTCTCTATGTCCACCCCTCTGTCCCCCAATCTCTGCCCCCCTCTCTATCCTCTTCTGTCTCCCCCTACTCTCTATCCCCCCGCTCTCTGTCCCCCTTCTCTGTCCAATCTTTTCTGACCTCCCATCTCTGCCCTCCACTCTCTGTCCACTCCTCTCTGTCCAATCCTCTCTGTTCCCCCAACTCTCTGTCCCCTCTCTCTCTCTGTCCCCGTCTCTCTCTGTCCCCTCTCTCTCTGTCCCCCTCTCTCTTTCCCATTCTCTCTGCTCCCACTTTCTATCACCCCCTCTCTCTTTCCCCTCTTTCTGCACCCTCTTCCTGTCCACCCTCTCTCTCTCCCCCTCTCTCTGTTCACCCCTCTCTGTACCACCCTCTCTGTCCTGCTCTCCATGTCCCCCTCTCTCTGTCCCCCCTCACTGTCTCCCCATCTCTGTCTCCCCCTCTCTCTTTCACCCCTCTCTGCACCCTCTCTCATCCCCCTCTGTGTCGCCCCCTCTGTCCCCCGTCTCTCCGTCCCCCCAATCTCTGTCGCCCTCCCTCTTTCCCCCTTCTCTGTCCACCATTTTCTGGCTTCCCCTCTCTGTCCACCTCTTTCTGTCCCTGCAATCTGTCCGCAGAATTTCTGTCCCCATCTCTCTTTGTCCCCCTTCTGTCTCCCACTTCTCTCTGTCCCCCTTCTCTGTCCACAACTCACTGTCCACCCCTCTCTGACTGCCCCTCTCTGTCCCCGCACTCTGTCCCGCACTCTCTGTTCCCCCTCTCTCTGTCCCCCTTCCATCTCCCCTTCTCTGTGTCCCCCTCTCTCTGTTCACTGCTCTCTATACCACCCTCTCTGCACCACCGACATGTCCACCCTCCCTCTGTCCTCCCTCTATCTGTCTCCCCACACTCTCTACCCCCTATCTCTGCACCCCCTCTCTGCCCTCCCCCTGTCCTCCCCTCTCTTTCCACCCCTCTCTGTCTCTGCACTCTGTCCCCACACTCACTGCCCCGCTTTCTCTGTCCTCCTTATATCTCCCCCTTCTCTCTGTCGCCTTCTCTTTATCCCCCTCACTCTGTCCCCTGTCTCTCTGCCCCCTCTCTGTAGCCCCTCTGTATCCCCCTCTCTCTGTCCCCCCTCTCTCTGTCCCCCCTCTCTCTCCATCCTTCTCTTTCCACCCCTCCCTGACCCACTCCTCTGTTCCCCCTTCTTTCCACCCCTCTCTGTCCCCGCGTTCTGTCCCCACATTCTCGACCCCCTTTCTCTGCCCCTTCTATCTCCCCCTTCTCTCTGTACCCCCTCTTACAGTCACCCCCTCTCTCTGTTCCCCCCTCTCTGTCCCCCTCTTGCTGTACCCTCTCTCTCTGCCCCCCTCTCTGTAGCCCCTCTATGTCCTCCCTCTCTCTGTCCCACTTCTCTCTCCACCCCTCTCTGACATACCCTCTCTGTCCTCCCCTTTCTGTCCATCCCTCTCTGTCCACCCCTCTCTGTCCACCCACTCCCTGTCCCCCTCTCTCTGTCCCCTTCTATCTCCCCGTACTCTCTCCGCCCGCCCTCTGCCCCCCTCTCTCTGACCCCGCTTCTCTGTCCACCCCTCTCTGACCTTCCCTCTCTGTCCTCCCGTCTCTGTCAACCTCTCTCTGTCCAACCATCTCTGTCCCCCCACTCTCTGTCCCACCTCTCTCTCTCTGTCCCCTTCTATCTCCCCTACTCTCTACACCCGACTCTCTGTCGCCCCGTCTCTGTCTCCTCCTCTCTCTCTTTCTCCCATCTCTCTCTGCCCCCCTCACTCTCTCTGACCCCTCTCTGTGTCACCCCTCTCTCTGTCTCCCCTCTCTCTGTCCCCCCTCTGTTTCCCCCTCTCCGTCCTCCCTCTCTGTCCCCCTCTTTTTGTTCCCTCATCTCTCTGTTCCCCCATCTCTATCCCCCTCTCTCTGTTCACCCCTCTCTGTACCACCCTCTCTGTCACCCTCTCCATGTTCCCCTCCATCTATCTCCCCTCTCTCTGTCCCCTTCTCTCTGTCCCTCCCTGGCTGCCACTCCTCTCTCTGTCGCACCCTCTTTCCCACGTCTCTCTGCCCACCACATCTGTAGCCCCCTCTCCGTCCCCCCTTTCTAGCTGCCCCCTCTCTGTCCCTCTTCTCTGTCCACCCCTCTCTGTCCACCCCTCTCTGTCCTCCCCTCTTTGTCCACCCCTCTCTGTCCCTGCACTCTGTCCCCGTATTCTCTGTCCCCACTCTCTCTCTGTCCTCTTCTATCTCCCCTTCTCTCTGTTCCCCCGTTCTCTGTCGCCCCCACTGTCCCGCTCTCTTAATTCCCCCCTCACTCTGTCTCCCCCTGTCTGTCTCCATTCTCTCGGTCTCCCCTCTCTCTGTGCCGCCTCTGTCTCTGTCACCTCTCTCTCCCCTCTCTCTCTCTATCCTCCATCTCTCTATGTCCCCCTCTCTCTGTTCCCTCTCTCACTCTCTGCTCTCCTCTCTCTCTCTGATACCCCTCTCTCTCTGTCCACCTCTCTCTCTGTCTAGTCTCTCTCTGTTCCCTCTCTCTGTCCCCCCGCTCACTCCCCCACGCTCTCTCTCCCCCCTCTCTCTCCCTCATCTCTGTTCCCCCTCTCTGTTCACGATTCTATGTACAACCCTCTCTGTACCGTTCTCTCTGTACTACACTCTCAGTCCCCCTTTCCATGTCCCCCTCCCTCTGTCCTCCCTTCTATCTCCCCCTTCTCTCTGCCCCCCTTTCTCTGTCCCCCTCACTCTGTCCCGCGTCTCTCTGTACCCCTCTCTCTGTCTCCCCTCTCTCTGTCCCCCCTCTCTCTTTCCCCCCCCTCTCTCCCCCTCTCGATCCCCCCTCTCTGTCCCGCTTCTCTCTCTGCCCCTCCCC
This sequence comes from Hemiscyllium ocellatum, assembly GCF_020745735.1. Taxonomy (NCBI): domain Eukaryota; kingdom Metazoa; phylum Chordata; class Chondrichthyes; order Orectolobiformes; family Hemiscylliidae; genus Hemiscyllium; species Hemiscyllium ocellatum. The sequence continues at coordinate 27,858,975 of NC_083446.1, forward strand.
CTCTCTGTCTCCCCTCTCTCTGTCTCCCATCTCTCTCTGTCTACCCTCTCTCGGTTCCCCCTCTCTCTCTGTCCCCTCTCTCTTGCCCCTCTCATTCCCCGACTCTCTCTGTGCCCCCTCTCTCTGTACCCCTCTCTCTGTCCCCCTCTCTCTGCTTCCCCTTCTCTCCATCCCCATCTTTCTGTCCCCCTCTCTCTATAGCACTCTCTCAGCCCTGCTCTGCCCCCTGTCTCTATCCGCCCCTCTCTCCGTCCACCTCTCTCTTTCCCCGATCTCTCTTTCCCCCCTCTCTCTTTCCCCCTGTCTCTGTCCCCCCTCTCTCTGTTCGCCCTTCCACGCTGTCTCTGTTCCCCGTCTCTCACTCCCCGTCTCTCTGACCCCCGTCTCTGTCCCCTCGTTCTCTTTCCCACCCTGTTCCCCCCTCTCTGTCCCCGTCTCTGTTTCCCCTCTCTCTGTCACCCCTCTCTCTGTCGCCGTCTCTCTCTCCCCCCTCCCTCTGTCCCCCTCTCTCTCTGTCCACCCTCACCCTATGTCCCCTCTCTCATTCCCCCCTCTCTGCTCCACCTCTCTCTCTGTCCACCTCTCTCTGTACCTCTCACACTAACCCCCTCTGCCTCTCACTCTCTCTCCATCTCTCTACCCCCACTCTATCACCCGTCTGTCTGTCCCCATTCTCTGTCCCCCTCTCTCTGTCCCCCTCTCTCTGCCCCCACTCTCTATCAAACACTCTCTCTGTCCCCTCTTTCTGCACCCTCTCCCTGTCCAGCCTCTCTCTGTCCCGGCTCTCTTCTGTCACCCCTCTCTCTGTCTCCTCTCTCTCTGTCTCCCCTCTCTCTGTCTCCCCTCTCTCTGTCCCCTCTCTCTCTGCCCCTTCTCTCTCTTACCCCCTGTTCCGCCCTCTCTGTCCCCCTCTCTCTGTTTTCCCTCTCTCGGTCACCTCTCTCTCTGTCCCCATCTCTCGTTCACCCCTCTGTCGCTGTCACCACTCTCTCAGTCCCTCTCTCTGCTCCTCTCCCTCTGACCCCCTCTTTCTGTCCACCCCTCTCTCTCTGTCCACCCTCACCCTCTGTCCCCTCTCTCATTCCCCCTCTCTGTACCACCTCTCTCTGTACCCCTCTCGCTGTACCCCACACTCTACCCCTCTGGCCCCTCTCTGTCTCCACCTCTCTGCCCCCCTCTCACTGTCCCCCTCTGTCTGTTCCCCCTCTCTGCCGCACTCTCTATCAACCCCTCTGTCTGTCCACTCTCAGTGTCCCCCATCTCTATCCCCCCTCTCCGCCTCCCTCTCTCTGCCCTCACTCTCTATCAAACCATCTCTCTGCCCCCTCTTTCTGTACACTCTCCCTGTCCACCTCTCTCTGCCCACTGCTCTCTGTTCACCCCTCTCTGTGCCACCCTTTCTCTCCCCTTGTCCATGCCCCCTCCCTCTGTCCCCTCTCTCTGTGACCCCCCTCTCTATCCCCCCTTTGTCCGTCTCCCCTTCTCTCTGTCCCCCATCTCTCTGCCCCCTCTGCCCCCTGTCTCTTTCCGCCCCCTCTCTGTCCCCCCTGTCCACCTCTCTCAGACCCCTCACTCTGCCCCCTCTCTGTCCGCCTCTCTCTGCCCCCTTGTCTGTCCCCCTCTCTCTTCCCCCAGTTCCCCCTACCCCACTCTCTCTGTTCCCCTTCTCTGTGTCCCCGTCTCTCTGTCACTCATCTCTCTGTCCCCCCTTTGTCCCCTCTCTATCTGTCCGCCCCCCCACTCTGTTACCCCCTCCTTGTCACCCCACTCTCTGTACCCCCGTCTCTGTGTACCCCTATCTGCCTGGATCCCCTCTCTCTCTGTTCCCACTCTCTCTGCCCCTCTCTCTCTGTCACTGCCTCACCGCCCCATTCTCTGTCCCCTCCTCTCTCTGTCCCCTTCCTCCAAGTCTCCTCCCTCTCTATCTCACCTCTGTCCCCCCTCTCTCAGACCCCTCACGCTTTCCCCTCTCTCTGTCCCCTCTCTCTGTACACCCTCTCTGACACTCCGGTCTCTCTCCCCCATCTCTGTCCGCCCTTCTCTCTCGCCCCCTCCCTCTCCCCCTCCCTCTTCCTCCTCTCTGTTTCTCCTTCGCCTTCTCTGTTCCCCGTCTCTCTGCCCCGTCTCTCCCCCCTCTGACTCCTCTCTCTCTGTCCCCTCTCTCTGTGCCCCCTCTCTCTCTTTCCCCCCTCTGTCCCATCCACTCTCTGTTCCCTTCTTCCATGTCCCCTCCTCCTCTGTCTCACCTCTGTCCATCTCTCTCAGACCCCTCTCTCTAACCCCTCTCTCCGTCCCCTCTCTCCGTACATCCTCTCTGACACTCCGCTCTCTCTCCCCCCTCTTTCCCCTTCTCTCTTCCCCCTCTCTGTTGTCCGTCTCTCTGTACCACGTCTCTCCTCGCCCCTCTCTGTCTCCCCTCTCTCTCTGTCCCCTCTCTTTGTGCCCCTCTCTCTGTCCATCCTCTCTGTCTGCCCCTCTCTCACTCCGCCCTCTCTTCCCCCTCTCTGTTCTCCGTCTCTCTGTCCCCGTCTCTCTGTCCCTCCTCTCTGTCTCCTCTCTCTCTGACCGCCCTCCCCGTTCCCCCCTCTCTGGGGACAGAGGGAGGGGGGAGAAAGAGAGGGGACAGAGAGAGAGGGGGCAGAGAGAGGGGATACAGATAGAGAGGGGACAGAGAGAGGGGTACAGAGAGAGGCGGGACAGAGAGAGGGGTAAGAGAGAAGGGGGAGTTAGAAGGGGACAGAGAGAGGGAGGAGAGAGTGCAGGGACAGAGAGGGGTGGACAGAGAGGGGAATATCTCTGTCCTCCTTCTCTACCTCCACTTCTCTGTTCACCTCACTCTATCCTCCACTCTCTGTCCCCTTCTCTCTGCCCCCGCACTCTGTCCCCGCACTCTCTGTCCAACCTCTCTCTCTGTCCCTTTCTATCTCCCCCTTCTCTCTGTCAACGCTCTCTTTCGCTCCCCTCTGTCCCTCCCTCTTCATCCTCCAACTCTCTGACATCCCCTCTCACTGCCCCCCTCTGTCTGTCCCCATTCTCTGTCCCACCTCTCTCTGTCCCTCTCTCTCTATCCCCTCTCTCTGCACCCCTCTCTCTGTCTCCCCTCTCTCTGTGCTCCCTCTCGCTACCTCCTCCGTCGCATACTCTCCCTGTCCCCTCCCTCTCTTCCCCCTTCTGTCCCCTCTCCCTGACCCCACTCTCTGACCCCACTCTCTGACCCCACTCTCTGCTCCACATACACCCTCTCTCTGTACCAATCTTGTAGCCCCTTCTCTGTCCACTCCTCTCTGTCCTCCCCTCGCTTTCCTCCCCTCTCTATCCACCCCTCTCTGTCCCTGCACTCTCTCCCCCTCTCTCTGCCCCGCCTCTCTCTGCACCCCTCTCTCTGTCTCCTCTCTCTGTATACCCTCTCTCTGCCCCCTCTCTCTCTGTCCCCTCTCTCTCTCCCCCCTCTCTGTCCCGCTCTCTCTATTCCCCTCTTCCACCCCCCGCCCCCTCTCTCTGTCTCCCCTCTTTCTGTGCCCCCACTCTCTACCTCCTCCGTCCCATCCTCTCTCTCTCCCCTCCCTCTCTTTCCCCCTTCTGTCCCCCTCTCTCTGACCCCACTCTCTGACCTCACTCGCTGTCCCACTCTCTCTGCACCCCGTCCCCCCGCTCTCTCTGTCCCCCTCTCTCTGTCCCTCTCTTTGTAGCCCCTTCTCTGTCCCCACACTCTCTGTCCCCCCGTCCCCTTCTAACTCCCACTTCTATCTTCCCCCTCTCTGTGTCCGACTCTCTCTGTGTCCGAATCTCTCTGTCTCCCCTCTCTCTGTCTCCTCTCTCTCTGTCTCCCCTCTCTCTGTCCCCAGTCTCTCTCCCCATCTCCCTCTGTTCCCCCACTCTCTCTGTCCGCCTCTCTCTCTATCGCCCTCTCTCTCTGTCCTATCTCTCTGTCCCCTCTCTCTCTCTGCCCCCTCTCTGTCCCTTTCTCTCTGACCCCTCTTTCTTTCATTCCTCTCTCTCTCCCCTCTCTCTCGGCCCCCCTCTCTCTGCCCACCGCTCTCTGTCCCCCATCTCTCTCTGTCTCCCCGCTCTCTCTCCCCTCTCTGTCACTCCTCTCTCACCCTCCCCTCTCTCTGTCCCCTCTCGCTCTGTCCCCCTTCTCTCTCTTCCCCCGCTCTCTGACCACTCTGTCATTATGTCCTCCCTTTTTCTCTCTCTCCCTTCCTCACCTTATCTCTCCCTTCGCCACTCCTCCCTCTCTCTCCCTGCTCTTTCACTCTCTCTCCACCTTCTCACACTCTCCATCCCACTACGTCGGTATCTCTTTCCCCCCACTTCCCCCTTTTTCTCTCTGACTAAATCTCTCTCCCTCCTGCTCCTCCCTCTCTCTCTGAAACACACTCTGTTTCCCTGACACGTCCCTCTCCCTCAAATCCAGAGGCTGGTGGGGTGGGGTTGGGTGCGTGTGGTGCTTGGTGCTGTGGCTGCATATGGTTGGAGGGGTCATTTTGAGGTGATAGGGAGATGTGGGAGGATGGGGAAAATGTGGTAGAGATGTAATTGCGGGAGGGAGACAGACGGCAGGACCGAGAGAGAGTGCAGTGGAGGGAGAGAGGAAAGAGTGGAGGTAGGTGGAGAAACCAGGTTTGGATATGTGTGTATGAGAGTGAGGGGTTCGAGGGAGAGTGAAAGGGAGATGTGGTGAGAAACAGAGCGTGTGCAGATAGAGAGACGGACAGAAATAAGGAGAAAGAGTGGGAGAGATGAAATGGGGAGTCCAGGTTGGAGTCGGGGGTTGGGCAGAGGGTTTAAACCCAGCTCCTGATTTCAGGGCGCGGTGCCCTCCGCTTCCCTGAGGACCAGGGTTTGGGGCTGAGACAGTCTGTCTCCAGCTCAGCTTCTCCAAGACAAAGACACACAACAACATCAGTCTCCCTGCTGCTTGGCACGCTTCAATCAACATTTTTATTGTTTACAAATGGAAGTGATGGATACAGACAGTAGGATGGTGCCTTTTGTCACTGGCACCTGAGTTGTGAGAAACATGGAAATATTTCCCTCTAACCCCACTGTGGGATAAGGATGGACAAACCCGCGCTACCCTCAGTCTGTTACCATAACGACAGGCTGCTCCATCGCTGAAACACTGAACTGAAATGAGAGAATCCCGGATGGATTGATTAATGAGGGAATTTGATTGATGGATGGATTTGGGTGAAGGGATATTTCAGCACATTCTTCAGCTGCTGCCTGAACTTAGTCTGGGTCACAGCATAAATCGCGGTGTTCGTACAGCAACTGAGGAGCTGCAGCATGAAGCCCAATTCCCGCACAAGGGGATGGAGATACACAGAGTAATACACAATATCCCACATCCGTCTCCATATAGAATACAGCATTAACGTTGACCATAACAAGATGAAATTGGCCGAGATCACAAACAGTAAAATGATGAATGTTTTCGGTTTCTCATTTCTGTGTCAGACTGAACGTCCCCATTGGTGTGAGCTCGGATTCTCCTGCGGGCTCTGCTGGTCACTAAAATTTGCCTGACGGTGGGAACGTTGAGCAGCAGAATCAGGAGAAATGGGACACTTGGGGTTACAATATTGTGGAGGAACTCGATTGTGACCCAGACACTGGACATTCGAACAGCGTTTGTTATCTCACAAAACCAGGGTGTGTTCCCCAGCTGATACCGAGCCATGAGCATAAAATACCAGGAAATGTTCTTTAAACAGCTCAGCACAGTCACTGCTCCCAAAACCACCGCCACCGTTTTCTCACTGCAATATTTACCTTTCAGCTTCTGGCAACAAATGGCCACAAACCGATCAAAGGTGAAAGTGACGGTGAACCAGACAGAGCAGTCAGTGGCTGCATAAAGCAGGACGGCGTGGATATTACACACGGGGACGGAGTACATCAGGAAATAGAACTGTTGCCAATAAACAATGGGAATGTGCCTCAGTATCAGGTCGAGGATAATGACCAGGAGATCCGCTGCAGCCATGGCCTCCAGGTAACGTCTGACACATGGAGACAATCCACATTGTTTATAAAGCAGGACGTAGATGGTCACTACGTTAACTGTGAGGACGGAAAACAAACCCATTATCAATCAGCCTGGAGGAAAAGGGACCCGATTGATTGCGGACCCAGTGAGATTTTCAAATGTATCCCTGTTTTCAGGGATTTATTAAAATAACTGGAGCTGGAATAACAAATGGGAAGGTCGGAATTACTGACAAAAATGTGACATAAACCACAAGAAACCCTCCCTCTCCAAACACACAGAGAGGCATCCATAATGACAGATGGTTTCTAGAACATTACCACAAACTCGATCACTCGACAGCAGACACAGGTCACTCCTTCCCAGTTCCTAATATGGAGGGTGGAAACGTTGCTGTCATGAAGGATTTTCTCCCAGTTTCCTAAAGACTAATGGAGTTTGGGAATTTCTGTATTTTGGTCTAATTTGTGTTCGATCCTGTGTCGTGTAGAAATGTAAACGCAGGGAAAACGTATTCATCTCTAACTGCCTGAGGGGCATTCGGAGCAGTGTCTCCTTAACAGTGTCTCCTTATCCCTGGAACGGGATTTCTTCCATCGGGATCTTACCGATTGTTGAATGCACTGATGTCCAGCCGTTCACAAACAATGTCAGGGACAGAACGTTCCAGGGAATGACAGTTGTGGAATGATGGGGACAGAACGTTCCGGAGGGTGTCAGTTGTCGAATGTTGGGGACAGAACGTTCGGGGGAACTCCTTGACCTGTCCATCACCTTCCCCTCTGCCCCCCCCACCCTCTCCACTAACATGATGTACTGTGCCTGTGCACACTGAAAAAATTAATGGGGTGAGAGACAGAGGGTGCAAACACAGGACTGGGAACTAAAGACATTGCCAGATCCCTGAAATGGTTAGATATACCACATTCTCAATCCACCTCACAGAACCAGCCCAGACACCATAAACCCAGAGGAGATATGTGTTCACCGTGGAACATTGTGTAGACCAGGCCAGTGTACTGCTCAGGACAACCCAGCAATCTGCCCAGATTGAAACACTGTACAGATCACGTCAGGGCACTTATCATCAAATGCACAGATCAGTTCAGGGCATTGATCAATAAACCAAGACTAGATATCTGTCCAGCACGGGGAGCTATGCAGACCACAGAAGGGCAATAATGTGTAAACGAGGAGCAGTTACCGTCCCGGCATGTAGGACTGTGTACCTCACCCCAGTGCATTGATCTGTAAACCGGGAGCAGATACCGTCCCAGCATGTTGAGCTATGTACACCACCCCAGTGCATTGATCTGTAACCCAGGAGCTGTTACCCCCACCCCCTCAGCCTGTAGGACTGTTTACACCACCATCGTGCATTGATCTGTAAACAAGGAGCAGTTACCCCCACACGCTCCTCTCCCCAGCAAGTAGGACTGTGTACACCACCCCAGTGCATTGATTTTGGAAACCAGGAGTAGTTACCCTCCCAGCATGTTGAGCTGTGTACACCGCCCCTGTGCATTGATCTGTAACCCAGGAGCAGTTCCCCTCCCAGCATGTAGGACTGTGTACCCCACGCCAGTGCATTGCTCAGTAACACTGTGTTAGATCGCTGCCCAGCGTGGGGAAACTTGCATGCTGGAAGTGACAGGATGTGCAGCTCTCACCCATTTACAGTTCCATATCTCCATTGTCCTATGACAAGGTGGTGCTGTGGGTGTGAACATTCACTGCCAGAGAGATGGCGGGGCAATCATTTTAAATATCACCTCATGGGAGGGGTTTGGGAAATAGAAGCGAGGGGGAGACTGACAGACAGTGTCATGGAAGGATGTGTTTCCAGGTTTCAGAATGCTGAAATGTAGACACTTCGATAGCATCCTGTAACATGAGCCAGTCTTCCCAGGAAAGATGGGGAAAAGAGATATTGGTGTGAGGACAGATTATGGAGAGTTTTGGATGAGCATATGTTCTACAGCTTTGTAAATGGGAGTCCTTCATAGTTGGAGGTACCCACCATCACCCGAGTACCCCTGGATATTCCGTGGTCGCTGGCGCTGGTGCCATCTTTAAAAGGCCAATGGGCACATGGTTTGAGCTTTCTCAGTTAGGAGGTGCCCTGCACAATATACACCGAGCATGGCAGATAAGGGGCAATTACACCACGGTTTGTCTACAGGGGCACCGAGGTCCTGGTGAATGAGCTAGTAGAGAGGGAGACCATTCTCTTCCTAGAGTGAGCCACACCACCAGACCCACCGAGCATGGCCTGAACTCACCACCTAGCTGAGTGCACTATTTGCGGTCTGAAGAAATGTCCAGCAGTACAGGACAAGCATCAAGAACGTTCCCCGTTCTGCCAGGAAAAGGCTCACCGTGTTCTCTCTGCTCCCTCACAGTCACTGTATACCTGTGATAGCAACGACCCCCGAACAAGGCTCATGGTCCACGACTCTCACTACTGCATGCAGCACCTTCCCCGCCCCCCTCTCTTCTCGCCACTTTACCCCACCCCCCACACTAACAACACTGCATTGATACAACACTGTGGACTGACTCCCTCCGATCCCCTCACCATGACCCCCTCCCCACCTACACTAACACTAACAGCAGGACCACCCACTCCCACCCTCACTCCCACCTTCCCTTTCTCCCATTCCAGGAGAAACAGCCTGGAATTGGACAGAACGGGCCAAGCCGAGAGGTGGACTGCCCGATATCCATTCCCTCACTCCCCTCCCCCCGCCATGTGGGGAGGACCCTGGTAGGAGTAGGAGAGGACTGAGGCGCCTCCTGTGGGGGAGCAATGTTCAGTGAAGGGCAATTCCCACTTTAAACCCAGGGGCATCTCCGTTTCACCCAGCACAACGTCGAAGCCATGGCCCAGTTGCCATCTCTCTCTTGTGTCGTACTAGTACAAATGGAATCCCCACGCAGGACGGTGGGCTCAAAACACATCATCACCACCACCCCCCAGGAAGGGAGCATGGAGACTCCCACCTACACCTACTCCTGTAAACACCTCAGATACTGAAACCAATCTGTGATAGTAACTGTTCTCCCCACTTGTCCTGACATCTTCAACTCATATGAACGCAACGTCCGCTGTTCCTATAGCCCCTTTATGACGGCACGGCCTGTTTTAAACTGTCTTTCATTGTCTTTCCTACTAAAGTGCATCACCTCACACTGCTCTGCATTGATCCGCATTTGCTATAAACCTGAACACTACAACAAAGTGTGATTGTCCTGTGAGAGTTCCACACTGTCCTCCATAGACTTTACAGTTCATCCAGGTTCGGTGCCATCTACAAACATTGAGATTGTCATAGTGTCACAGTTCCCATGAAAAATCTGAAATCCTGCCCCACACACACGTGTGTGAGTAAGTTAAATCCTGCTGTATTCCCACGGACAGAGTTGAATAATGACACGCTGTCAATGGAGCAACAAAAATCCTGACACATGCGAGATAGAGTAGATGAAATATTGACAAACCACAGAGCAAAACTAATCCGGATAGGTTCCACTTATCTATATTCATCAGGGTATAATGGGATGATTTGTGCGAGTGTACTGTACCTTTAAGAGAGAGTGAATGCTGTTCTGAACTGAGAGCTTACAAGCACCTATGGTATGAGAGGATGGCAGACCCAGAAACAGTGTATTGCTATAGAGCTGGAGTCGGGTAATAAGCAGTTAAGAGAAAGGGAGTCCCAGAGTTGTGAATAGTTGATGTAAAATGTTCACTTTCAGATGAAAAAATAAATTGATGTTTTTTATTTAAATAGTGGAATTTTACACATCTGTCACTCATATTTTAACAGTTTACGAGGCGAATTGAACATGTTTAGTTTAAGTTACCAGATGAACTTCACGCCGTGTCCTAACGATTGTTGTGTGTGTCTCTGTGTGGGGCAGGTCTGGCAGTCTCTGTGGTGCTTAAAGTGATGTAATGCCTCCCTCCGCTGGTCTCCCCACGTCACTGCACGAGCATTGGCAAAGGGTGAAAACCAAAAGGAACTCATTCAGAGAGGAGGAGGAAGAGGACAGCCGCTCACAGCACCATCCAAATGGATGTCTTATCCTTGTACTGATTAATTAATTTAACATTGTTACTAATCTTTTTTCCTTGCACCTTAAAATATCACTCAGTTTTGAAGCTCCAACTCTCGGGAAAATATATCAGTCCTTCAGCTTATCTGTATCCCTCATGATTTTATAAACCTCTGTAAAATTACCCCTTAATCTCATACTCTCCAGTGAAAAGAGCCCCAGCCTATCCACCTCTCCTTATAGCTCAATCCCTTCTTTCCCAGCAAAATCTCTTCTGAACCCTCTCCAGCTTAATAATATCAAGGTCAATAATATCAAAGTGAATAGTCAAGGTGTTTTCTAAGTGTACATGGAGTCCAAAACTAGAGGACATAGGCTTAAGGTGAGAGGGTAACATTTAAAAGCGACTGAATGGGCAGCTTTTTTCACATAGAGGGTGGTGTGCCTACGGAATAAGCGGGCAGGATGACCAGACTGGACACAGTATTCCAGAAGAGGCCTCACCAATGTCCTGTACAAACTCAACATGACGTCCCAATTCTGATACTCAAAGGTCTGACCTACGAAGACAAGTGTGTCAAACACCGGCTTAATCACACTGTATGAGGTACAGATTTTAAAGAATTGTCCCTGACGGCCTAGGTCTATGTTACGCAGCACTACCAAAGGCTCTACTTTTAATTGTATAGGTCCTGTTGTTGTTTGATTTACCAGATCAAATACCTCGCATTAATCCAAACTAAACTCCATCTGCCACCCCTCAGCTCAGTTAGTGATATTATTTCCACCTCACCCTGCCCCTTCAATTTTAAAATGCCCATACCTCTCCAGGAGACCTGCACACTCCGGCCTTGATTTTCACAAAGACACTGAGCTTGGTTTGCCTTGTGTGGTTAGGGAGAGGAGGGACAGATTACAGATGCAGTCAGTGAGGTGGAGAGGCTGGACAGTAATCAGAGGCCTGGTATCATTTCATGGTTTTAGGAAGAGGGCAGTCACAAGTTAGAGGTGGGTAAGAGTGAGCGGTGATTTGGGACCAGAAATTAAGCTCTTTCTTCGTCTCTGGTATTCAGTAATAAATATCCATTTAAGACCCTTCATTGGGCAGAGTGTGTCTGCACGATTTCTTTCCCTAATATTGCGGACTACATATAATAGCAATTAAAGATATTCATAGTTGAATTCGATAGCATGGGACGTGCACTCAATATCCTGTGGTTGAGATCAATATCTTGCATTTGTTTAAAATACAAAGTATTTTGTGTAATTCAGTAATGGTAACCTGATTATAATAAATCCACACGGAGCTGAAAGCGGGCACTAAAATAAGAGCCAAAATCTGGGTAAGGTAGTGTAGTGAGTAGTGTCCTTGTCACTGAGCCAGAGCTCTGGATTTTATTCCAATTCCTGAACTTGTGTGGTAGTATTCCAAGCTCTGGACTAGTAGGTCTGGATTCAAGTCCTGCGTGTTGCAGAGGTATGTCACAGCATGTCAGAACAGGCTGATGAACAAACACACAGGAGAATAATGTTACAGCTTTATGGGTATTGCTGAGTGGTGCTTGTGTCCCTACCTCCGGGCACAAAGGTCTCGGTGTAAATTCCACAGAAGTGTCTCATGATAATCCGAACAAGCTGATAAAAATGGATTTACAATTGTGACCTGATGGAGAATGAAGAGGTATCAGTATTGAATTTCAGAACTTAGGCACCGGAGGATTGAAAGTATAGGTAATCGTAGTGATTGGAGTCACGTTTCGCAGCAGTTGCGGTTGATAAAATCAGAATGCTCATGGATAAGGTGAATGGTCAGGGTTTTCCCCCAGGGTAGGGGCGTCCAAAATTAGAGGGCATTGCTTGAAAGTGGGAGGGAAAAGGTTTTGATGAGGCCTAGGGGGCGCCTTTTCATGCAAAGGATGGTGTGTGTATGGAATGAGCTGCCAGAGGAACTGGTGGAGGCTGGTACAACCACAGCATGCAAAAGGCATCTTGATGCTGACAGACCTGCCGAGCTTTTCCAGCAATTTCTGTGTTTGTTACAAAATGCATTCATTTTAACACAGATATTCTGAAAACATTAGACATGTTATTTTTTTTAATGACGCAGGGACATATGAATATATCTTCTAATCAACCGAGACACAGTAGCAATGATGCACCGACACGGAGCAGGGAATGTGTTGGAGACATAGTTTGGACAATGTACAAGGAGACCTCACATGATCCAGTATGGAAGAGGATGACATTATTGTGTTATTCAACTCAGAGAGGGAGAAAATGTAATCTGCCTTGAGAAGGAACAGCCGATTACCCTCTCCCTCCTTCATTGTTCCTCATCACAGCAATGTGTGCAAGCTGAAGCAAAAGCTCTATAGTCATCGTCACCAATCTTATTTTTACAGAATCCCTGCAGTGTGGAAATTGGCCCTTCGGCCCAACAGGTCCATACTAACCAACCAAAGAGGAACCTTCCCAGGCCCGTTCCCTTATACTTAACCCTGACTAATGCATCTAACCTATTAATTCCTGAACACTATGGACAATTTAGGATGACCAATCTACCTTACCTACACATCTTTGGACTGTGGGAGAAAGCTAGAGCACCTATTAAAAGCTCACGTGGATAAGGGGAGAATGTACAAACTCCACACAGATAGTTGTCCAAGGCTGGAATCGAACCCAAGTCCCTGGTACTGTGAGGCAGCAGTGTTAACCACTGAGACCCTGTGTTACCTAGGGGCAATCCCTGAGCAGAATTCATTGAAATCTCCTCACTTCCTAAATCAAAGGCAATTCAGCCACATCCAACTGTTCCAGGATGAAATCCCAATACTAGCAACTTGTGTGAGTAGAATATCTTCAGAAGCAGAAGAACATTTTGGACTATCGCTCACTTTTTCTCACTAATATCTGGACAAAGTTATTTCAACTTGAAATTGCAGAGATTTTGTTTTTTTCAGTTGTGTGTGTGTGTGCGTGCATGTGCCACGGTTTTTAGAAAGGGAAATATCGATTCTTTATTTGCAATATCCAAACAGTTTGCGATTCATTTTTCCATCATAGTTTGAGTAACATTGCTCTGGATCATAAACTTGTTGCTTTTGCAGATTAAAGAAACTAGTCTGACTTGTTCTTAAAACTGGCCCTGACCCAATCTGAGACGGATATCATCGGCCATATCACCAACCTGGTTACATTTAACATTTGTTGTGAGCATTGGAGGAGTGGGACTAGAAAAAGAAACAGTGACCCAAAAAGCCGGGAAACTATAGACCGGTGAGACTGATGTCAGTAATAAGTAAGTTGTTGGAGGGGATTCTGAGGGATATGATTTACATACGTTTGGGAAGGAAAGGACTGATTAAGGATAGTCAGCATGGCTTTCTGCATGTCGCAGGACTGGAGTTTTGAGCTTTAGAGTGAGGCTGCTAAGATTGAGGTGCATCCCCCAGGAGTGTCAGAGGCTGAGGAGTGATATTATAGAGATTTATAGAATAATCAGGGACATGGATATTCTGATCAGCCACGTCCTGCTGCCCAGGATAGGGGAGTCCACAACAAGAGGGCATAGGTTGAAGGCGAGAGGGTGAATGATTTAGAAGGGACCTGAAGGTGAATATTTCACAGAGAGAGTGGTGTGTGTACAGAAAGTGCTATCAGAGGATGTGCTGAAGTTGGCTACAATCGAACATTTAAAAAGTGTCTGAAAGAGGAGGGATATTGGCCAAATGGTGGCAAATGGGACTAGATAAGACTTGATTTCTGATCGGAGTGAACAGGTTACACTAACGGGTCTGTTTCCATTCTGCATGACTCTCTGATTCTATAAGAGGGATGACGAATAATTCTGAAGGTACCTTTCAAGTGGGAATTCTCTTCACCGGAAGTTTATCGTGCCTCTATGTTCACATGGATTGAAAGCTGCGGTAGTTAAATATTTAACAGGGATGTAAGTCATGGATAATGGAACACAGACAGGAAAGTGGGGATGAGACCCCAGCCTGATCAGCCACAATCTTAGTTCCTGGTGGAGAAGGTTCAAAGTGTCTAATGACCCATTCCTGCTGGTCAGTCCCGTGTTCCTGTATTCCATTCAGCACCTGAAACCTGCTAGACAGGAACAGTTGGAGGCTACTTACACCTATAACCTGGTGCACAGAAACAGAGGAGACCATTCATTCCCTCAAGACTGTCACACACGCTTTGAGGTGATTTGGGAAATGTAATTGGAAATCCCAGGCTGGGTATGAAAGAGGCCTCTCATTTCTCTTTACAGGGCTTCCCCTCTCTGAAACTTGTGCTTCATTTATTGGTCATGTTATAGACCCAGATTCACTGAGAATGCAGTCCCCATACCTCAACCAGCGATGGATCACAAAATCCTCTGGTTTCACCACTGCAATATTCAATTACAGAACATTCATGACAATACCACCCACGAACTTTCCAATAACAGAATGGGAGAACATCAGAAACAGGGGCAGGTCATTCACTCCCCAAACCTGCCTTTCAATAAGATCGTGGCTGATATGCTCTCGTTCTGAAATCATCTTGAATGCCCAATTCCTCATAGCACTCAACTCTCTGACAGGTCAATATCCATCTACCTCCGCTTCAAATACTTTCAGTCATCGAGTCCCGGACCACTCTTTAGAAGAGAAATCCTGAAATTCAATGCCATCTGTTTGAAGAAAACACTTGCTGCTCCTAAATCATAGCCTATTGATAGGAGCAAACGATGTGGATACAAGGGTTCAGGTTAAAATGACTGGCCTTGATATCAAGGCAGTGGTTGACTTCTGTTGACATAAAGGAGCTTAACAAAACTGGACTTAATGGGAATCAGAGACAACTCTCCAGTGTTTGGAGTCAAACATAGCAGAAAACAAGATATTCATCATCACAGTCCTGGGTCACCTCTGTGGAAGATCCTCAGAGTAGCTTCTCCTTCAAAAACATCTTCATCTGCTTCATCAAAGTTTCTCCGCCCCCACCCTCCCCACCAAGTGGGGATGGTCACTGAAGATTCCAAAATGTTTGGAATAATTTGATCCCCTCAGCTCCTGAACCAGCCTGTGTCCATGTGCAGCAAGACCCAGACTCCATTGAGGCGTGTGCTGTTAACGTGTCTGTAACATTCATGTAACAGCACTGCCTGAAACTGCACATTGCCACAGTAAAACAAGAGTTCATTCAGCATCTCACTCTGGATTCAAAGGAATATGAGGAAGTCACTCAGCCCATTGACACTATTGGAGAAGAACAGGGACAGCCCATTCAGTGCTTCCAGCCTATTATTCAGGAATAGAAGGAGACTAGTGTGATGGACCACACCAGAGCCTCATGAACATATTTGAAGGTGGTAGCCTAGACTCTCATATTTTCATATTTTAAAGGAAATGTAAACTGTTTGTTCCAGATACAATTTGAGTAGTCAAACTACTCGCTGTGAAGCAAAACACCATTTATTTAAACACAAAAGATAAAATGAAACCAAAGAAAGGGGAATGTAGAATAACTTAATTCTATTGACCAAGTTAACGGAATAATAGATCGAGGAACTATTACAAATGAACTGTTCCAATATAGGAGAATCGCATAAACACAGAGCCAGGCAAAAAGGAATATTCAGTCACAGATTGTCACCAACATTTCTCCAATTCAGGAATTCAAAACAGCGTCAAGAGAAAATTCAGAGAGAGTAGCAGACAGAAGACATCCACTGAGGCTTCCAATTGTGTGTAAACTCCAATAGATTCTGATGTTACTGAGAAAGCAAAACACATAGAGCCTATTCTGTGAGAGCTGACCACACCCATTCAGGCTGAATTAAAATAAACGCAAGGCCTCCCAAGCTGTTTACTCAAGTGGTCTGAAGTAGCCACCTTTGTAACAATTGTTCGATTTCACTCATAAAAGAATCCAGGACAAAATGACCACTTAAAGCTGCATCATTATCACACTTGTCAGTGCATCGAACTGTCAAACAGGAACCAGGGATAACTCAGTCAGGCACTTGGCAATGTCCAATCGGACAACTAAGAAGCCAGTCAGTCCGTTGAGTAACTGACACAGCAATACGATGAGGCCATTCAGCCCCTTGAGTCAATTACACAGGAACAAGAGGAAGCCATTCAGCCTCTTGAGCCACTCATACAGGAACAGGAGGTCATCCCCCCTCAACGTACCTACACAGGGACAGAATGAGATAATTGATGCTGATTCCTGATGAACGGCTTATGCCCGAAACATCAATTCTCCTGCCTCTCGGATGCTGCCCGACCTGCTGTGGTTTTCCAGCAACCCACTGTCTACCCTGATCTCCAGCATTGGCCGTCCTCACTGTCTCCTAATTGATGCTCTCACATGATGAACAAGTAGAGCAGAGGCTCACAGACAGACTGTTCCATGTTGTTCCTCCTGGCTCCGTTGCTTATGATACACACGTGGGACTTTAATGTGGTTTTCTAGTGTTGAGGAGGGATGCCATATGTCTTGTGTGAAGTCTCAGGAAGGCATCTTTCATCACTGAGAAGCCAGCCTGATGTTCTCAATGTAGGGCGGAAGTTGGTATGAATGGCTACCTGTTTCAGATGAAAGGTATTGTGTCTGCTATTGGGGATTGTGAGCAATATGCGTTCAGCACGTATTCACACGCCGACTTCACATCAATGTGGGGAGAGTTAATTAATATATATAAACTATTAGGAAAGTCACATCAGACAGATGAATGAACTCTCTAAGTTCAAATAATGATGATATTATTCATGTTGATAATGTCTAGTTCATGTCTTGTTTCGTGTGACCTGTATGCCTTACTCCGTCCATATCTATTTCCAACTTATGATCTGTCTGTCCATGCTTACGATGATCTGCCTGAACTGCTCATAAATAAGGTGATTCCCTTTACTGAGGTACATGTGATAATAAATCAAACCAATTAATCCTGGGTAAAGTATGGAATTTCTCAGCCTGTCAATGTCTCTTTTGGAAATAAGTGATCGCTGCCACTCCTCTTGTTTCAGCACCACCATTTCTTTATCTCTCACAGCTCTACAGATTAAATACTTAGCTTCTTCACTCAATCCTCATGTTACCATCATCCGTGTCTGTGGTAACGAGATCATTTCTTACAAAGGTGATCAAATCTGTACATAGTGTCCCAAATGCTCTCTCAGCAAGATTCTACATCTGCAGAAAAATGGCTTTACTTATGTACTTGATTTATCATACAATGAAGGACAGCATACCATTGACTGCACCCATTACTTTCATAGTGTTTGATTCAGAGCAGTCTGCATAAACTTGTGAATGGGAGATCATGCTTCCCAAATTTATTAGACTTCTTTGATGAAGAGACCACGAAGGTTGATGAGGACAGAGCGGTAGATGTAGTATCTATGCATTCCAGTAAGGCCTTTGATATGGTTCCACATGTCAGGCTGCTAAGGAAGGTTACATCACATGGAATGCTGGGGGCATGGCCAATTGGACACACAGTTGACTTGATGATAGGAAACAGAGGGTTTAGTGGAAAGATGTATGCCAGACTGGAGGCTGGGTCCATTGCTGTTTGTTATCTATGATTTGGTTCAGAATGTACAAGATATGATTAGTAAGTTTGCAGCTGACACTAAAGTAAGTGGGAGCATGATGAATGACGAAGTTTATCAGAAATGGCAGCAGGACATTATTCAGGTGGGGAAGTGGGCAGAGAAATGGCCAATGGAATTTAATATGGAAGTGTGAGTTCTTGCATTTTGGAAACTCAAATCAAGGTAGGAGTTTCATGGTGAATGAAAGGGTCTTAAGGAGTGCAGTGGGCAGAGAGACTTGGTGTTCAGGTGCACACGGTTCTCTAACAGTGGAGTCACAGGTAAACAGGGCAGTGAAGAAGGCGTTTGGCACATTGGGAATTTATGTTGCAGTTCCGAAGGACTTCGGTAAGGCCGCACTTGGAGTATTGTAGTCATTTTTGTCACCTTGTTATAGGGGGAATGTTATGCAATTAGAAAGAGTGGAGAAGAGATTTACAAAGACTTTGCAAGGACCCAATTGTCTGAGATATAGGGAGAAGTTGGGCAAGCTAGGACATTTACTGTTGCGTGTAGGAGACTGAGGGAGTCCTTATAGAGCTGTATAAGATCCTTATAGAGCTGTATGGATAGGGTTAATGCGCTCAGTCTTTTTCCAAGGTGTAGAGAATCGAGGATTAGATGGGATCAGTTTCAGGTTAAAGGGGAAGGAATAATAGGGAACCTGACAGGCCACGTCTTTACACAGAGGATGATACGTGGTTGAGCTGCCAGCTGATGTGGCTGAGGAGGTACATTAACAACATTTCAAAAACATTTGCATAAATATGTGGATAGGAAAGGACTGGAAGGATATGGGACAACCGCAGGGAAATGGGGTGAGCGTGGATGGACATTTACAAGGTAGAGTCGAACCCCTCTGTTAATTAAAAACAACCACCCAGAAAAGCTCGCCTCACCTCATAATCTATTAAAATATGAGCGACACAGATCTCCTACATTCCACTATTTAAACAAAAAAAAGTTAGTTTCTTAACTTTAACAGTGAACACTAAACAACAGCTGTTCACAAATATAAGCCCCTCTTTTCTTAGCTACTTACTATCTGACTCCAACTCTGTAAAAAATATGCTAGTCCAACAACCCACATATTAAGCATTACAATCTCAAGACCACACATTCTCCATATTCCCCACTGTGTTCACTCTTTCCAGCTGCTGATCCCCCTGGGTCATTTTTTTTATTACAAGTAGCTTTTACATGGACATGTATCTTTGATAGAAAGTGTTTCAGATAGCCAGTTAGCAATCCTGCGCTACAGCAGTTATTCTGCTGTTGGGTGTAAGTGGCTCTCCCTCTAGTTTCAAAATGGTGGGTTTATATACTTCCCATGACAAAATAATTCTCATAATTTGATTGCCTTCCAGGTATCCAAATTCTGTTGGCTTCTGATATCCTGAGCGTTATCTAAACTCTTCGGTTGTATTTGAATTGTTGTCAAAACAACAGCCAAAACTCAGGTATCCATTTCCCAGCTAATGGAGACATGTGGAACAGTCTGACCTTTAGCTGGCATCTGTGACTGTACTTTCTATTCAGAAAAACCCGTTCTGTCTTAAAGTGACCGGACATGCTTTCGGCTTCATAACACCTCCCCGCTTCAGAAAAAAAAGGACATGAACCAGCAGAATGAAGATATGGCTTCATTTATTTTGCTCTAATTCTTAATCCCATTATTATGACTTACAAAAGTATTAATCTCAGTTTTATCATACATATTAATTCTGCACACATACATAACACTGCAATATGTCAAACCTTATCTAAACCTTTTCCTTTAACTCTGCGATAACACATCTGCTATCACATTTTAGGACCCATAGCATGTACATTTTGTAAGGTTAAAGTCGGTAAGATAAGACTCCAAGTAAATACTCTCACATTCTGGCCTTTAAATATTCTAAAAAAAAGCGAGAGTTTTGTCGTTATCCACAATCAACTCCGACAATTTATTTGTCATATAAACATTAAAATATTGTCAGTCCAGTGCGAAACTTAATCATTCTTTTTCAATAATGGAGATTTTGTATTTTTTTTTCTTTTGGATATTGAGATTTTTTGACAAGTAGCCAATTGGCCATTCAATTCCATCATCATTTTTCTGTTTCAATACATCTCTGACCACAATATCCCAAGCACCAAACACAATTTTCAAAGTGGTTCAAAATATTTGGTGTGGCAAAAACTGGTGCAGTGATCAAACTTGCTTTAAAATTCTCAAATACCTCCTGGCATTGTTCTGTCCACCACAATTCTGTGTTCTCCTTTAATAAATCCAGCAGTGGTGCCAATACACTGCTGAAGTTTGCAACAAACTTCCGGTATAATCTATTAAGTTCCAAAAATTGAAGCTCTTCTTTCTTCAAGGATGGTCGTGGAAATTCCTCAAAGCTCTTCGTCTTTGTGTTCCATGGGGTGAACCTTACATGTTCAATGTAATGTCCCAATGACATCACCTCTGCCTTCGGGAATTCTATTTTCTTTAGGCTTATTATCAGTTTTGTTTCTTGTCATCGTTCAACATGTTCTGCCTACTGTAACATGTGAGTTTTCAATCACTTGCTAAAGATCACTGCATCATACAGATAACCTGAACAATTTGTTCATCTGGCCACAACTCTGTTCCTGAGTCTTAAATGTGGCTGGTACATTATTCATTCACATGACATACTCAATAACGTTTATGTCATATCCGATATCTTGACCAGATTGTTTAACTGACTCAATATTTTGTTTTTAATTTGAAAGGGGCCACTAAACCTGGCTTTGAAAGGATTTCCTACCACTGGTGGCAATACTAATACGTCATCCCCATGGGAAATCGTGAAAGTTTCAGAGTTTTCATCTACCACCTGCTTCATTCTATACTGTGCCCTCTTCAGGTACTATTTAGCTAACTCACCTACTCGGTCTAATCTCTCCCTAACCTCACATACGTAATCCAACTGTGAGATCGCCGACTTTGGTCTTGTCATTTTATATTTAATTAATGTCAAAGGACCTCTCACTTCATGTAGAAAATTAATTCAAAGGAAGTAAACTGAGTAGATTTATTTGGGGCTTATCCGATTACAAGCAATTTAATGGGGCACCTTTATCCCAATCATTCGGTTAATCCTGACAGTAGGCTGTTAAGCGGCTGAAGCTAACTTTCCAAGTCTCCCTGGGATTCACTTGATTTCAAGTGCTGCATGCCTGCGCTATCCATGACTTTCTTAAACAGCTGAGCGGTAAAATGACACCCTTGGTCTGACTGAATCTCATTGCTTGGCCCACAGCGAGTAAAGAAAGCTACGAACCCCTCCACCTCCCTTCTTGCCTTAACACTGTAATGGAATTGTCTTTAGCAATCTAGTAGACACATCTATTATGGTCAGAAAATATTGGTTTCCACTTTTACGTTAGAAAGAGAAACTCCACAATTAATCATAACCCATGTGAAAGATTATTCGAATGCAGGATTTGGTGACAAAGGTGCTGGTTTTATTATTGCCAGTGACTTACCTACCATTTAGGAGAAAGCGAGGACTGCAGATGCTGGGGATCAGAGCTTAAAAAATGTGTTGCTGTAAAAGCGTAGTGATGCTGCCTGATCTGCTGCGCTTACCTACCATTTGGCATGTTTGATATGTACAACAAAATTAACCACGTCATTGTGCATTCCAGGCCACTAGAAATGCTTCTGTACCTTAGCCTGAGTCATCCGTACACCCAAGAAACCGCCTGCAGTTAGTTCATGTACTACCAGTAACACTGTATGCTACCAGAAACTCAAGCTGGTGCACCTCACAGAGTTCCCTCCTGCACTAACCTGTCCTGGCCTCCATTTTAATTCTAGAATTTTATCTTTAAGTGAGTAACGTTCAACAATATATTTAAATACCTTGTCTGTGTGTGTGTGTGTGTGTGTGTGTGTGTGTGTGTGTGTGTGTGTGTGTGTGTGTGTGTGTGTGTGTGTGTGTGTGTGTGTGTGTGTGTGTGTGTGTGTGTGTGTTTTCTAAGTCCATTAGCCTTTCTGGACGAAACACCTCTGCCTGACCCTCTGCCCGTTCAGGTTTTTACTGCACCGTGACATCAACCAAGGTGTCAGGTAATTGAACATCATCTCCTTTGTCTTTTTCTTTCGTTTTTCCTTCTTGCTGTAGCTTATAACAATGGGATCTTGTTACTACATTGTCTGGAAAAATTCCTGGGTATTTTTCTTTTTATTCCCCAGTTCCCTCGTCTTCCTTAGCCTTCTCCTACACAAGGGGTGCCTCTCCCACCTTCATTCCCAACTACAAGAACAAACTGTATTCCTGGAACTGACACTCTGTCGCACACTCTCACTGTTACTTCCCCAATTTTGATTTGGCACCGCAACCTGATGTTCCACAAGGGAATGCTTCCTTTCTGTCTCCATTACGTAAATTACCACACTCTTGAATAACATGTCAGAAAGAGTGATAATACTTCCATCTCTTACTATTAGAGGAAGAGGGAAAGTGAGGACTGCAGATGCTGGAGATCCCAAGTTGAAAAGTGTGGGGTTGGAAAAACACAGTAAGTCAAACAGCATCAAGAGGTAGGAGGGTTAACGTTTCAGCCATCAATCCTTCATCATGATAGGGAGGGGTAAGGGAGGGGTAAGGGAGCTGAGAAATAAATAGGAGGGTATGGCTGGAGCTAGATGGACGGGCGTTTGGTAGGCGATAAGTAGATGCAGGTGGGCTGTGATATGTAGGTGATGAGGGTGAAGTGGATAAGTGGTAGGACAGCTGGAAACCTCAAACTATACAGCATTATCATCAACTTCACCAATTTCCAAATCTCCCCTCCACAAACCTCATCACAGATTCAACTGTTCAAATTAGCACCGCGCTCTTGAACTGTCTTAATTGTCCATCTTCCTTCCCACCTATCCACTCCACCCTCCCCTCTGACATATCACTCTCACTCCCAACTACATCTTCCTATCACCCTTCCAGTGACCTCTCCCCAGCCCATTTACTACCCTACTATTTATCTTTCAGCCCCCCCTTCCCCCCACCACATTCCTGATGATGGGTTTATACCTGATATTTCTATTGTCCTGCTCTTAGGATGCTGCTTGATCTATTGTGCTTTTCTGTAAACTCACTTCTCAACTATTAGAGACTGAGCCGATCCCGTATCTCACAAAATTATAATTTATTTTCCTCCCCCACCCCCGACCTTTAGAGTAAACTTTATCCACAGAGGCGAATACTTTATAGAGTTCAGGCACTGACTGTATACCTAGGCTGTGCACTCTCCTACACCTGATTGGAGACTTATTTTTAACCAGTTTCACTAATGCCACTGACTTAACATCTTTTACCACATATTTTCCCAAAGTGTCTTCCTTCAATGTCCATCACTGTGTGCACAGCTGACTGCAGTTAAAACATCTTTTCCCAGTGCCCTTCTTAAACCATCCGCCCTGCAATTCTCTGTTCCACTCGCTTATAGTGAGAATACCTGAGGTCTTGTACCACCTTTCAACCCCCTTGAGCTTATTTTTCACCTGTGGTAAACTATTGACAGTGTGCTTTACTCTATGTTTTGCAGTGTAGGATCTTCCCTTCTCCCAATTTCTATCCCTCACAGGATGAAAATCCTCCCAGAAGCTAAATTTCATCTCGTGCAGCAATGCATATTTACCTGCCATTTCTGACGCGCTTCTCACTTCTTGAACTTTCTGTTCATTTACATGACTTCTTACCATCTTTGGAAGTGAGTCTTTAAACTCCTCCAGCAGAATAATCTCCCTTCGAGCCTCAAGGCTATTATCCATTTTTATGGCCCGCAACCATCTATCAAAATGATTGTGTTTAATTCTTTCAAACTCAGCATAAGCCTGTCTGGTTGTCTCTCTATTTTTCTGAATCTCTGTCTATAATCTTCTAGTACCAATGAATAACCACTGCACTTCTCTGTTTCTCTGATACATCAAAGTGCTCGACCAGCTCCATTACAATTTCAGATTTCCTTTTGTCCCTGGTTAAACCCCATTCCAACCTATTTGATAGTTCTAAAAAAATGTCCTGGTGTCTTTCTAAACATCTTTGGCAACTTTGGGAACATCTTTAGTAATGTTAAAAGTCATTTCTCTCACTTGTAATTTAACCATGCACAGATAAACAAAATTAAACGAATTTTCCCACTGGTTTTATTTGAAGATCTAGGTCACTAATTGCCACGTGTTGGAGTCTGCTGGGACCTTTTGTACCCCAGATCTGTTCAGATCTGTCCAAGTCCCCAGCAAGGTCGCAAAATGTTATGACATCAATGTCGAACCCCTCTGTTAATTAAAACGACATCCCAGAAAAGCGTACCTCACATCATAATCTGTTGAAACATGAGAACTACCAAATTCCACTAATAAAAGTAAAATAACAGTTTATATGTATGCAAGTTAGCTCAATGTGCTTGAAGGTTTGTTTTCAGATGTTTCGATACCATGACTAGGTAACATCATCAATGAGAGTCTCCACTGAAGTGCTGGTGTTATGTCCCTCCTCTCTACTTATAGGTCTTGGTTTCTCAAGGTGGGTGATGTCATTTCAACTTCTTTTGTTTTACAAGAGAAGGTAGATAAGATCTAAATTGACATGTTTATTGATGGACTTCTGGTTAGAATGCTATTCCTCTGAGAACGTCTTTGCGTCGTAGGATCTGTGTGTGCTGTCTCAATCAAAGTGGTAACTTTCTTTGTCTGTCTGTATGGAACATAGTGGTCATGGGTCGTATCTTTTGGTGGCAAGTTGGTGGTCATGTGTCCTGGTAGCACGACAACAGGACCATTTCAATGGCGGAAAAATGATTTTACATACATTGTTTAATCAATGTGTGTGTGTAGATAAGTAACATTTTTCATATGTGCACAACACTTTCTAAATGAACAACGGACACTCAGTTAACGAAAAATGATGCACATGATGTATAAACTTTATAAAACATCAAAACATTATTTGATGCTCATCTAAAGTGATATGTTCCCCTTCTCTCAATGTTCCCTCCTTTTCTGGAATTCCGTAATCTCTCATTCAAATCAGGATGTGTGTTACAAATTCTTGCTTCATGTATCCTAAATTATTTCAGTTAATCCCCTTTCTACCGGGAATTCAATATATTGGTCCTGCTGGGTTCTTTCCAAAGTTAGTGTCTGTCGTATCATAGGAGATAAAAATTCTGCCATCTGATCCAGCATTTGAACACATTGCTCTCTCGTACATGCATTATACAAAGGACCACTGCACACAGGCTTTGCCAAAACATTTGGGGATGTATATCTTATCCTTTCAATAATCACGTTTTCTCATTTTTCACATTTCTTCATCTCTATCCTCTCTCTCGTTCTCTCTTTGTAGCTAGTTAAGAAATTTACCAATTATTCTTCACATCCCTTCTCGCAAAACTCCTTCTTTTGGTTTATATATATTGCTCTCTTCTTGATGTAATGTGATTGCAATTGAGCAATGCAACGACAATGACATGTTGGAGGACGGGCCAGAGTTAATTGGAAGGGGATCCGAGCAGGCAGTGCCATGGAGCAGCAATGGCAGGTGTTTCTGGGGATAATTCGGAGGATATCAGAAATTCATCCCAAAGGGGTTGAGACATATTCATAGGAGGACAAGGCAGCCATGAGTGATAAGGTAGCCAATCAAAAGAGGAAGCATACAATGTCGTGAAGATGATTGGGAATCCAGAGAATTCATTAGCTCTGAAATTACTTAAGCCTGGCACCACTGACACTACATAGCTCTTAATCATGATCAGATAGAGAAACAGACGGAAAGACTTTCATTTTAAACACATAAGATGGTATTTCTCAAGGAAAAAAAGATTCAGATTAATTAAATAATTGAATTAAAATTAGTTTATTGGTTTTGCAGAATGCGTCAGATTAGAAGAATGACCCGGGGAGAGACCCTTAGCAAAATGAGAATACGAAAATGGAAGAGTTACCACATCAGAAACCAGAGTAGGTCACTGAGTACAGGGTTGATGGGTGAATGGGTCTCAATGTGAACCAAGGGACAGACATGAGAATTGCATTGCAGATATTGCAGCGCAAACCTGCGTATTTATGTAGTGTGTAGTCTACAGCAGCAGGACAATCAGAACAACATTCAACCACAATGTGTAACATTTTGCCCGGGATAATCTCCTCAGTCTGCCGTTACCATCAACACAATCTATGGCTGAGTGACGAGTGTGGGTGATCCTGTCAGGGTCAGGACCACGTGAAGCTAAACGTGATGTCAACACATTAAAGCTACCGCACTTGACCAACAGATCTGATCGAAGCTCCGCAGTCCTGCCACATTCAGTCATAAATGGTGATAGACGATTAAACAAATGACTGGAGGACAGGATTCCATACATATCCCCATGCTGCAAAACAGAACTGCCCTGTACACCAGTGTAAAACACAAGGATGTGGTATCTGTAACATTCTCAGCCAGAAGTGTTGATTTGAAGATCCACCTCACTCTCGCCATGTTGCCCACAGACTCACCAATTCGATTCACTGCACGTGACATAAAGAAGCAGCTGAACACAGTAGATCCGACAAAGGCAATGGGCCCTGACCCCATTCCTGCAATAGGTCTGAAGACTTGTGCTGCACAACAAGCCGTGTACCTGGGGAAGCTGTTTCATTCCAGCTCCAACTCTGACATCTCCCTGACAATGAGCAAACTTACTCAGCTATGTCCCGTCCCCTAAGAGGAGAATAATTACAATCTGACCAATTACCATCTCCTCAGTACAATCATGATAATCACATTGGTGGGAGTTATTTTTGATAGAGCTGCCAAGCAGCACAGAAATACCCTGCTCCGTGTGGTTTCCGATAGGTTACCATGTGGAGATGGTGCTGTTGTGGAAATGTCACTGGATTACTAATCCAGACCAGGCTACTGCACTGGCAACTGGTGGAAGTTAAAAATAATTAATAAAATATTAAGATGCAAAATCTGGTGTCAGTAACAGTGACTTTGAAACCAATGTAGATTGCAAACACCAATTTCTTTCCCCAATGTAGGTTTAGGAAGTGAGTCTCCCGTGCTTTCATGGTCTGGCCTAGACGTGACTCCAGACGCACAGACATGTGATAAACTCTTCAATAGTCTCTGAATCGCCTAAGCTAGACACTCTATTGTATCAAACTGCTTCGAGGTCTTAACGGGTAAACCGGGACAGAACTCCTAGCCCCAGCCACTATTAGAAAAGGCAACAGGAAACACAGTCCAGTTAACCCTGAAGAGACCTCCTCCCTAACATCTGAGAGTTTGTGACAACATTTACAGAGCTTTCCCACAGACTGCACAGAAACATCGGAAAAGGACACAATGAGCCTTCCTCATTGTCGTTCATTTTCAAACATCTACACAGTGCAATTATTCCAAACAATGAATATATCCGTTATTATGATTCACCTTGGGAAGCTATAAAATAGGAAGTGCAGTAGACTCTTTGATCTGTCGACTTTGCTACCCAATTCAATATAATGATGGCTGGCCGTCACCATCCACACACCGCCCCCATGACCCCCTCTGCAGTCCACACACTGTCCCAAGCCTGACCATAAACGCTGTACAACGCTACCCGCTGCCTGACGATAACTGCTTTACAACGCCGCCCTCAGCCTGAAACTTACTGCCGTCCAACACCGCCCCAAAACTGACTGTAACCATCAGCCATCACCACGCAGGGCCTGACACTCACCGCAGTCCACCCACCACCCCAAGCCTAACCCTCACCGCATTCCAACACTGCCCCTAGCCTGACCCTCACTGCCATCCAACGCTGCATCCAGCCTGACCACCTCCACTGTCCACACACCACTCCCAACCTGACCCCCACCGCCGTCCACACACCGCCCCCAGCCTGACCGTAACCGCCATCCACATTCCGACTCCAGCCTGACCCTCAACACCATCCAACGCGCCCCCAGCCTGACCACTGCTACCTTACACGCACCACCCCCAGCATGACACTCAACCACGTCCAAAACCGCCCCCAGCCTGACTCTCACTGCCGTCCACAAACCGGCCCCCGCCTGACCACTACCACGATCCACACACCACCCCCAGCCGGAGTCTCTCCGTCATCCACACACCGCCCCAAGCCTGACCCTAAATGCTGTACAACGCCACCCCCTGCCTGACCCTCACCGCCTTACATCCCCGCCCTAATCCTGAAACCCACCTCCGTCCAACACAGCCCCAAGCCTGGCCCTCACCATCGTCCAACATCCCCCAGCATGACACTCACTGCCGTCCAACACTGCCACTAGCCTGACCCTCCCAATCTCCACATACCGTCCCCAGCCTGACCCTCACCAGCATCCAACTCCAGCCCAAGCCTGACCCTCGCCAATATCCTCATACTGCCCCCAGCCTGACCCTCACCACCGTCCACTCACTGCCCCCAGTCTGACCCTCACCATTTTCCAACATTGTCCCCAGCCTGTCCCTCAACACCACCCACTCTGACCTTCACCATCGTCCAATACCACCACCAGTCTTGCACTCAACACCGCCCACATACCGCACCAATTCTGACCCTCACCATCGTCCAATACCGCCACCAGCCTTGCACTCACCATCTCCCACACACCGCCCCCAGCCTGAACGTCACCACCGTCCAACGCCTCTCCAGCCTGACCCACAACGCCACCCACACGCTGCCCCCAGCCTGACCCTCACCACTGTCTGCGAACCGTCCCCAGCAAGACTCTCACCGCCATCCAATCCCGAACCAGCCTGATCCTCAAGGCTGCCCACACATCGCACAAAGTCTGACCCTCACCATCTTCCAACACTGTCCCCAGCCTGAGCCTCACCACTGTCCACACTCTGCCCCCAGCCTGTCCCACAACACCGCCCACACACCGCCCCCAGGCTGACCGTCACCGACGTCCACCCACCGACCCAGCCTGACACTCACTGTTTTCCAACAATGACCCCAGCCTGTCCCTTACCACAGTCCGCACACTGCCCCCAGCCTGACCCTCACCGCCATCCAACCCCGCTCCTAGCCTGACCCTCAACACCGCCCACACACCGCACCCAGCCTGACCCTCACCGTCGTCCAAAGCTGCCACCAGCCTGGCCCTCACTGGTGTCCTACTCCGTCCCCAGACTGACACCCACTGCCACCCAATGCTGCCCCAGCCTGATCCTCAATGCCGCCCACACAACGCACACAGCCTGACCCTCACTATCGTCCAATACCGTCACCAGACTAATATTCAGCACAGTCCACACTCTGCCCAGCCTGACCATCACCGCTGTCCAACGCCGCCCCCAGCCTGACCCTCACTGCCGTCCAAAGCTGGCCCCAGCCTGACCCTCCACACCATCCAACGCCGCCCCGTCATCGCTGGCCTCACACCGCCCCCAGCCTGAGTCTCACCTCCGCCCAACAACACCCACAGCCTGACACTCACCGCCATCCACACACCAACCCAAGCCTGACACTCAACGCCGTCCACCCACTGCCCCAGCCTGAACCAGCGCCAGCGTTGACACACCACCCACACCCTGTCGCTCAACACCGCTCACACACCGTCTCCAGCCTGAACCTCACCACTGTCCAATGCTGCCCCCAGCCAGACCCTTTCTGCTGTCGCACACTACCCCCAGCCTGACCCTCTCCATCATTCATTCACCGCTGCCAGCCTGACCCTCACTGCTGTTCGCACACCACCAGCAGCCTGATCCTCACCATCCTCTGACACCGGCCCAAGCCTGACCCTCACTGCCACCCATGCAACACCCCCAGCTTGTCCCTCAACAGCGCCCACACACTGCCCGCAGCCTGACCCTCCCTGCCGTCCACGCACAACCCCCAGCCTGACACTCACCGCTGTCCACACACAGCCCCCAGCCTGACCATCACCGCCATCCACACACCGCCCCCAGCCAGACACTCACCGTCGTCTGCACACCATCCTCATCCTGACCCCCGCCACCATCTACACACCGCTCCCCTGACCTCTCTGCCATCCATACACCGCCCCAAGCTAGACCCACTTCGCTGTACAATGCCGCCCACTGCCTGACCCTCACCACCTCACAACACCGCCCTCAGCCTGAAATTTACCACTGTCCAACACCGTCCGAAGCCTGACTCTCAGCAATGTCCAACACTGCCCAGGACCTAACACTCACCGCTGTCCATCCACCACCCTCAGTCGGACCTTCACCACATTCCGACACTGCCTCCACCCTGACCCTCACTGCTGTCCCCGTCCCGCCCCCAGTCTGACCCTCATCACCGTCCAACGCCAGCTCCAGCCTGACCCTCACCACCGTACATGCTATGCCCCGTCTCACCCACACCGCTGTTGCACACCACCGCCAGCCTGACCCTCAGCGCCATCCAACACCACCCCCAGCCTAACCCTCACCACCGTAAACCCCCCGCCACCAGCCTGACCCCCACCACTGTCCAGAGACCGACCTCAGCCTGACCTCAACCACCGCCCAACACTGCCCCCAGCCTGACCGCCAACGCCATTCAACACCGTCCCTGCCTGACACTCAACACTGTCCAACACCATCCCCAGCGAACCCTCACTGCTGTTAAACACCGCACACAACCTGATCCTCACCGCCACCCCACATTGCCCTCAGCCTGACCTTCATCACCCCCAGCCTGACCCTCACCACCGCTAGCCTGATCCCCTCTGCCGTCCACACGCTGTCCCCAGCCTGACTCTCACCGCCACCCCCACACCGCCTCCAGCGTGACCCGGACCACCATCCA
Source organism: Hemiscyllium ocellatum (assembly GCF_020745735.1). Taxonomy (NCBI): domain Eukaryota; kingdom Metazoa; phylum Chordata; class Chondrichthyes; order Orectolobiformes; family Hemiscylliidae; genus Hemiscyllium; species Hemiscyllium ocellatum. Next base: position 27,889,407 of record NC_083446.1, read on the forward strand.
CACACTGTCACCAGCCTGACCCTCACCGCCGCCCACACGCCGCCCTGAGCGTGACCCCGACCGCCGTCCTCATACCACCCCTCGATTGATGCTCACCGCCGTACACACTGCCCACAGCCTGGCCCTCACTGCGGCCCACACACCGCCCCCACCACCCTCACCCCGTCCAACAATGTCATTAACCTGTCCCTCATCACTGCTAACACCGACCCCAGCCTAACTCTCTAAGCCATAAACACACCGCCCCAGTCTGACCCTCACCGCTGTCCACACATGGCCTACAGTCTGACCCTCACCGCTCCAAGCCTGACCCTCACCCCGTTCATCAACGTCCCTAGTCTTACTCTCACTGCCACCAACACACTGGCCCCAGCCTGAATCTCATCGCCGACCACACACCATCCCCAATCTGATCCTCACTGCCGTTCAACACATCCCCCAGCCTGATCCTCGTCATTGTCCAAAACTTCCCACAGCCTGACTCTCACCTCCGTCCACACACTGCCCAAAGCCTGACACTCAACGCCGTCCATACACTTGCCCAAGCCAGACCATCATCACCGACCACACAGCTCACCCAGTCTGACCCTCACCGCATTCCACACACTGCCACCAGCCTGACCCACATCACCGTCCACACACTGCCCACAGCATGACCCTCAGCTCCCGTACAGCAGTGCCCTCATCCTGGCCCTCAAACCCCCCCCCGACACACCACCCCCAGCCTGACCTTCACTGCCGTCCAGACACCGCCCCCAGCCTGACAAACACTGCCGACAACACACCACCCCCGACCTGGCCCTCACCACCGTCGACATTGTCCACAGTGTAACCCTCACCGCTGTCCAATTCCGCGCCCAGCCTGACTCTTACCGCAGCCCACGCACCGCCCCCAGCCTGAATCTCACTGCTACCCTCACATCGCCCCCTGCCTGACCCACACCATTGCCCAACATCGCCCCATCCCTGCCCTCACACCCGCCCACACATGACTGCCAGCCTGCCCTTCACTGTCGTCCACACAACCAACCCAGCCTGATCCTCACTACCATCCAACACCGCCCCAATCCTACCCGTCACCCGCGTCCACTCACCACCCCCAGCCTGACCTTCACTGCAGTCCACACATCGCCCCCATCCTGACCCTCACCCACGTCTGCACATTGCCACCAGCATGACCCTCACCGCTCCAGCCTGACCACCACTGCTGTCTACACACCGCCCCCATTCTGACCTACACCGCTCCCAGCCTGACCCTCACCACTCCCAGCCTCACCCACTCCAATGTCCACGCACTTCCCCCTGTATGACCCTTGCCGCCGACCCACACTGCCCCCAGCCTGGCCACTGCAACCGTCCACACAACACCCCCAGCCTGACCCTCTTTGCCGTCCACACACCCCCCGCCTGACACTCACTGCCGTCCACACGCCGCCCCCAGCATTACCCTCACCGCTGTCCCCACCTGACCCTCAGCGCCACCCAACACCTCCCCCAGCATGACCCTCACTGCCGTCCACACACTGCCTCCAGCCTGACCCACACCACTGACCAGCACCTTCCCCAGACTGACCATCACCGCCATCCACATTCCACCCCCAGCATGACCCTCACCACTGTCCATGCACTGCGCCCAGCCGGACCCATACCACTGTCCCACACCACCCCTAGCCTGTCTCTAAATGCCGTCCACACACAGCACACAACCTGACCCCCACCTCCTTCCAACACCACCTGCAGCCTGACCCTCACTGCTGTCCACCCACCGCCCCGAGCCTGACCCTCACCGCTGAACAACAAACCGACCCCAGCCTGAACCTCAAAGCTGTCCAATGCTGCCCCCAGCTTGAACCTCACCACCGTCTGCACACCGCTCCCAGCCTGAACCTCACCACCATCTGCACACCGCTCCCAGCCTGAACCTCACCACCATCTGCACACCGCTCCCAGCCTGAACCTCACCACTGTCTACACACCACCCCCAGGCTGACCCTTATAGCTGTTCACTCACTGTACCGAGCCTAACCACTGCCACCATCCACACACTGCCCCCAGCCCAGCCTGACCACCTCCACGGTCCACACACCACTCCCAGCCTGACCCACACTAACGTCCAACCTTCGCACCCAGCCTGACCACCGTCACCGTCCACACACCGCCCCCACCATGACCCTCACCGCCGTCCCCATCCCGCCCCAAGGCTGATGGACACCACCGTCCAATACCACCCCAGCCTGTCTCTCAACGCTGCCCACATGCCGCCGTCCCCAGCCTGACCCTCACGTGATCCGACACCACCACGAGCCTGCCCTTCACTGCCGTCCACACACTGCCTGCAGCCTGACCCTCACCACCGTCCACACACCACCTCCAGCCTGATCATCACCAGCGTCCACAAACCGACCCCAGTTAGACCCTCATCACTGTCCACTCACTGCCCTCAGCCTGACCACTGCCACCGTCCACACACCGCCCCCGCCTGACCCACTCTGCCGCCCACACACCGCCCCTAGCCTATCCCTCACAGCTGTCCAACAAGTCCCCAGCCCGACCCTCACTGCTGTGCGCACCTTGCCCCCAGCAAGTCTCTCACCGCCATCCAACCCCCAACCCATCCTGACCTTCAACACCACGCACACACCGCACGCAGCCTGACCCTCACTGCCGTCCACTCCCCGCTCGAGAATGACCCTCACCGCCATTCACTCACTGCCCCCACCCTGACCCCCACTGCCACCCAACACCATCTCCGGGATGAACCTCACCGCCGTCCACACAGCACCCCCAGCCTACCCTCACTGCTGTCCAACACCACCCCAAACCCTGATCCTCAATGCTGCCCACAAACTGCCACCCACTCACCGCTGTCCACATACCGTCCCCAGCCTGACCCTCAGAGACGCCCTCTCACTGCCCCCAAACTGATACCCATCAGTGTCCAACACCACACCAGCCTGACCCTCACCAGCGTCCACACACTGCACACAGCCTGACCCTCACCTCCATCCAACAGCACCCCCAGCCTGACCGTCACCACCATGTAACACTGTCACCAGCCTGACCCTCATCACTGCCCACTCACCACACACCCTGATCTTTGCCACCACCTTCACACCTCCCCCAGCCTGACACTCAACATCGCTCACACACAGCCGCCAGCCTGACCCTCCCCACCATCCACACACCACCCCCAGCCTCACTGTCATCGCAGTTCATCACCGCCCCCAGCCTGACACTCACCTCTGTCCAAATACCGCCCCAGCCTGATCATCACGGCCATCCACTCAGCGCCCCCAGCCTGACCCCCACCGCCGTCCACATGCCAACCCAAGCCTGACGCCCATCGCAGTCCAACACCACCATAGCCTGACCTTAACCGCCGTTCAATACCATCCCTACTCTAACCCCCACCATCATCCAACATCACTCCCAGCCTGACCCACATCACCATCCACACACCACACCCAGCCTGACCCCCACTGCCATCCAACACTGCCCCCAGCCAGACAATCAATGCCGTCCAATACAGCCACAGCCTAACCCTCACTGCTGTCCACACACCTGATCCTTACCACCATCCAATACCACCCCCAGCCAGGCCTTCACCACCGTCCACACAACGCCCCAACCTGACCCTCACTGCCAACCACACACCGCCCCCAGCCTGGCATTCAACGCCATCCAACACCGCCCCCACCCTGACCCTCACTGTCATCCACCCACCGTACCGAGTCTGATCCTCGCCACAGTCCAATACCTCCGCCGCCAGACCCTCACTACCATCCACACACCGCGCCTAGCCTGTCCCTTCCACATTCCAACGCCGCCAACAGCCTGACCCTCACTGCTGTCCACACATCGCACACAAGCTGACCCTCACTGCTGTCACAAGCCGCCACCAGCCTGACCCTCACCACCATCCACAACCCTCACCCCCGTCCTCGCATCACCCACAGCCTGACCCTCACTGCTGCCCAAATCAATGCCCCAGACTGACCCTCATTGCCTCTAGCATGACCCTCACTGCCCCCAGCCTGACACTCACCACAGTTCAAAACCAGCCCCAGCATTGCCCATGCATCGCTCATGCCTTACCCTCACTGCCGCCCACACACGGACCCCTTACTGAACCTCCCACCGGCCACACGCTGCCCTTAGCCTGAAACTCACTGCCGTCTACACAAAGTCCCTAGCCTGACCCAGACTGCAGTCCAACACCGCCTCCAGCATGACCCTCAACGCTGTCCAACATACCCCGTAGAATGACCCTCACTGCTCTCCACACACCGTCCCTAGCCTGACCCTCACTGACGCCCACTCACCGCACCCAGCCTGACACTCACCACCGTCCAACACTGACCCCAGCCTGAGCCTCACTTCCGTCCACACACCGCTTCCAGCCTGACCCTCACCACAACCACACATTGCCCTTAGCCTGACCCTCACTGCCATGCACACACCGCCCAGAGAATGATCTTCACTGACGTCCACACACCGCCCAATAATCTGACCCTCACGCCGTCCTACACCGCCCCCAACTGGACCCTCGCTGCCATCCAACACCACCACCAACCTGACTGTTGCTGGCATCCTCAGACCGCCCCCAGCTTGGCCTTCACCCTCGTCCACACACCGCCCACTGCCTGTCCCTCACTGCCGTTTACACACCGCCCCCATCTTGACCATCACCACTGCCACACATTGGCCCCAGCCTGACTCTCACCACCATCCAACACTCTCCTCAGCCTACGCCTCACCACTGTACAAAACTGCTCGCTGCCCATCCCTCACCGCCTCTCACACACTGTCCCCAGTCTGACCCTCACCGCTTGCACACACTGACCCCAACCTGATCCTCACCAACATCCAACACCGCCTCCAGCCTGATCCACGCTGCTGTCCACACAGGCCCCTGAGCATGAAGCTCACCGCCATCCAACACCGTGCCCAGCCTGAACCTCACTGCCATCCACACACCGCCACCAGCTTAAACCTCACCACTGTCCACAGACTGCCCCCAGTCTGACCCTCAGCACAGTCCAACACCACCCCCAGACTGTCGCTTACCACTATCCACACACCGCTCCCAGCCTGAACCTCACCGCAGACCAACACTGCCCCCAGCCGGACCATCACCGCCATCAAACACCGCCACCTCTCTCAACCCCTTCCACACCGCCTCGCCGCCAATCACTGCCCCCTCCCCAACCTCATACAACAACCCCCTCCCCAACCCCTCCCAACACCGCCACCACCCCCCAACCTCGTCCAATATCGCCCCCTTCCCCAACAATGTCTAACACCGCACCTGCCCCAACCCCATCCAACACCACCCCTACCCAACTCTGTCCAACTCTACCCCCTCCCCAAACCCGTCCTACACCTCCGCATCCCCAAACCCCTCCAGCACAGTCCATTCCTCCGACCTAGTCCAACACTGCACCGCTCACCCAACCTCGTCCAACACCACCCCACCCCAACCCCTTCCAATACCGCCCCATCACCATAATCCCGTCCAATTCTGCCCCCTCACACAAACCCTTCCTACTCCTCCCCTCCCCAAAACCCTCCAGCACCACCCATTACCCCATCCAAGCCAACACTGCCTTCTCACCCAACCCTGTCCAACACCACCCAACCCCAACCTCAAACAACCCCGCACCCTCCGCCAACACCGTCAAACACCGCCCGCTCCCCCAACCCGTCCAAAACCGCTCCCTCTCCAACCCTATCCAACACCGGCCCCTCCCCAAACACGTCTTGCACCGCCCCTCCCCAAACCCATCCAACACCGCCATCTCACCCAACCCTGTCCAATACTGCCCCCTCCACAACGCCGTCCAACACAAACGCCTCCCCAATCCCATCCAACACTGCCCCTCCCCAACCCCTTCCAACACAGCACCCTCCCCTAAGTCCCGTCAAACACCGCTCCATCCCCCCAATACTGCCCCCTCCACAACGCCGTCCAACACAAACGCCTCCCCAATCCCATCCAACACTGCCCCTCCCCAACCCCTTCCAACACAGCACCCTCCCCTAAGTCCCGTCAAACACCGCTCCATCCCCCCAACACCGCCGACTCTCCAAACCTGTTCAACACCGCCCCCTCCCCAACCCCGTCCAACATCACTGCCTCCCCCAACATAGTCCAAACCGCCCCTTTCCCAACCACATCCAACACGGCCCCCTTTCCAACCCTGTCCAACATCGACCCCTCCCCCAACACCGTCCAACAACGCCCCCTCCCCAACCTCATCTCACACCGTCACCTTGGCCAACACTGTCCAACACTGACCCTGACCGCCAAACTGAACCCCCTTCTCTCTTTCTCTGTCTCGCCCTCTCTTGCCCCCTTGGTTCGCTCTCTCATTCACCCTGTCCCTCTCCCACCCCCTCGACCCCCATCTCACACACTCGTCACTCCATTGTGCCCTTCTTCTCTTGCACCATCTCTCTCTCGCCCTTGCCCTCTCTCTCGTCCAGTCTCTCTCTCTCTCTAGCTCTCCCCTGTCTCCCTCTCTCGCCCTCCCCTCTCTCTTGTCCCCCCTCGCACTCTCCTCTCTCACACTGCCTCTCTCGCTCTCCCCCCACTCGCCCTCCCCCTTGCCCTCCATTCTCTCGCACTCCCCTGTCCCTCGCCTCCACTCTCTCATCCTCCCCTGTCTCTCACCCTCCCCTCATTCTCGCCCTCACCTCTCTCGCCCTCCCCTTTGCTGCCCTCCCCCTCTCACCCTCCCCTGTCTATCCCTCTCCCCCATCTCGACCACCACATCCTCGAACTTCCCTCTCTCGAGCTGCCCTCTCTCGCCCTCCCTTTCTCGCTTGCGACCATCTCACCTTCCCCTCTCACCCTCCCACTCTCTTGTCCTCCCCTCTCTCGCGCTTCTTTCTCTCACCCTCCAGTCTTCCATCCTCCACTTTGTCGCCCTCCATTCTCTCGCCCTCATCTCTACCACCCTCCCATCTCTCTCGCCCTACCCTTCTCTCGACCCCCATCTTGGCATCCCTCCTCTCGTCCTCCCCATCTCGCCATTCCCTTTTTTGCCATCCCCCTTTCGCTCTGGCCTCACTCGCCCTCCACCCTCTCGCCATTCCTCCTTTCACCCACTCCCTCTCACCCTCCCCTGTCTCTCTCCCCCTCTCTCGACCTCCACTCTCTCGCCCTGCCCTCTCTCACCCTGCCCACTCTCGCCCTGCACACTCTCGCGCCCTCTCACATCCTGCCCTTTCTCTTCCTGCCCTCTCTCACCCTCCCTCCCTCGCCTACCACCCACTCGCCTTCCCCTCTCACGCCCTCCTTCTGTCTCACCTTCCCCTCTCTCTCGCCCTCCCCTCTCTCTCGCCCTCCCATCTCTCGCCCTCCACTCTCTCGCGCTCCACTCTCTTGTCCTCCATGATCTCGCCCTCCAGTCTCTCGCCCTCCCATCTGTCACCCTCCCCTCTCTCTCACACTCCCCCTATCTCAACCCCCGTCTCGGCATCACCCCTCTCGTCTGCCCCACCTCGCTCTCTCCACTCTCGCCCGCCCCCTCTCTTCCTCCCACCACTCGCACTCAAACCTCTCGCCCTCCCCCTTTCGCAATCCCCCGCTTGCCCTTCCCAATTTCGCTCTCCCCTCTTGCCCTCCCGTCTCTCGTCGTCATCTCTCTCTCTCACCCTCCCTTCTCTCTCACCCTTCCCTCTCTCGCCCTCCCCTCTGTCGTCACCCCCTCACCCTCTCCTGTCTCACTCCCACCTGTCGACCTCCCCTCTCTCGCCCTGCCCTCTCTCGACCTTCCCTCTTTCTCGCCCTCTCACGTACTGCCTTTTCTCGTCCTCCCTCTCTCGACTTGCACCCTCTCACCCTCCCCACCGCGCTCTCCCCACTCGCCCTCCACCCTCTCGCCCTCCCGCCTTTCACCCACCCCCCGCTCGCCCTTCCCCCTCTCGCTCTCCCCCTCTTGCACTCTCCTCTCTCGCCACCCCTCTCTGTCGCTCTCCCCTCTCTCGCCCAACCACTCTCACCCTCCCCTATGTCTATCCCCATCTCTCGCCCTCCCATACTCTCGCTCTCCAATCTCTTTGGCTCCTCTCTCTCTCACCCTCCAGTCTCTCATCCTCCACTATCTCGACTTACACTCTCTCGCCCTCCCCTCTCTCGCCCTCCCCTCTCACGTCCTCCCCTCTCTCTAGCTCTCCCCCTCTCTCGACCCCCATCTTGGCATCCACCCTCTCGCCCTCCCGCTCTCGCCTTCCACGCTCTTGTTTTCCCCTCTCTCTCGCTCTCCCCTCCCTCTTGCTCTCCCGTCTCTGGCCCTCCCCTCTCTAGCCCTCCTGCTCTTGCTCTCCCCACACTCCGGCTCCACCCTCTCACTCTCCCCGTTTGCCCTCCCCTTCTTACCCTTGCCTCTACATCGCCCTCCCCACTCTCGCCCTTACCTCTCTATCGCCCTGCCCTCTCTCGCTCTCCCCATCTCTCGCTCTCCCCTCGTTCTTGCCCTCTCCTCTCTCGCCCTCCCCTCTCTCTCCATCCCCTCTCTCCCCATCCTCTCTCTCTCTAGCCCTCCCCTCTCTCGCCCTGCCCACTCTCGTCTTGCCCTCTCTCGACCTGCCCCCTCTCGCTCTCTCACATCCTGCCCTTTCTCGTCTGGCTCTCTCTCGCCCTCCCCTCTCGCCTTCCACTCTCTCGTCCTCCCCTCTCTCGCGGCTATCACCTCTCGACATCCCATCTCTCGATCTCCCATCTCTCACCCTTCCCCTCTCGCCATCCTCATCTCTCACCCTGCCCTCTCTCGCCCTCCCCTCCTCGCCATCCATTGTCTCGCCCTCTCCTCTCTCATCCTCCATTCTCGCGCTCTCCCCTCTCTATCATCCTGCCCTCTCTCACACTCTCTCTCTTGCACTTCCCTCCCTCTCCCTCTCCACTCTCCCTCCCTCCCTCCCCTCTCTCTCACTCCCCTCTCATTCTCCCTCCCCTCTCTCGCCCTCCCTTCTGCCAACAACCCCTCTCTCCCGACCCTCTCTCTCGCCCTCCCCTCTCTCACCCTCTCCTCTCTCTCTTCCCCTCTCTCGCTGACCCCTCTTGCCTACTCCCCTCTCTTGCTTGCCAATTGCACACTATCCCGTCTCTCGTCTCCGTCCCGTCCCTCCCCCTCTCACTCTCTCAACCCCTCTCCATCGCCCTCCTCTCTCTCCCGCACTCCTATCTCTCCCGCCCCTTCTCTCGCTCCACTCTCTCGCCCTCCACTCCCTCTCCCGCCCCTCTCTCGCCCTTCCACCTCTCGCCCTTCCCTCTTTCGCCATTCTGTCTCTCGCCCTCCGCTTTCTCACGCTCCTATCTCTCGCCTTCCACTCTCTCGTCCTCCATTATCTCGCCCTCCTTTCGATCGTCCTCCCCTTTCATCTTCCCCTCTCTCTCCCCCCTCTTGCTCTCCCCTCTCTCACCCTCCCTCCCCTCTCTCGCCCATCCCTCTCTCTTGCCTTCCCCTCTCTCTCACCCTCCCCTCTCTCGCTCTCCACTCTCTTGCGCTCCTCTCTCTCGCCCTCAACTCTCTCGTCCTCCATTATCTCGCCCTCCACTCTCTCACCCTCCCCCTTTCATCGTCTCCTCTCTCTCGCTCTCCCCCTCTCTTGCTCTCCCCTCTCTCGACCCCCCTCTCCCCATCCCTCTCTCTCGCCCTCCACTCTCTCGCCTTCCACTATCTCATCCTCCACTATCTTGACCTCAGCTCTCTGGCCCTCCCCTCTGTCACCCTTCTCTCCCTCTCTCGTCCTTCCCAATCTCGCCTTCCCCTCTCTAGCTCTCCAATCTCTCCCGCGCGTCTCTCGTCCTTACCTCTCTCGCACTTTCCGCTCTCGCCCTCCGCGCTCTCGCCCCTATCACCTTTCGACATCCCATCTCTCGACCTCCCATCTCTCGCCTTCCCCTCTCTCGTCCTCCAATCTCTTGCTCTCTCCTCTCTCTCTCGTCCTGCCCTCTCTCATCCTCCCTCTCTCTCGCACTTCCCCATCTCTCCCTCTCCCCCTCCCTCCATCCCCTCTCTCTCACTCCTCCTCACTCTCCCTCCCCTCTCGCCCTCCCTTCTCTCGACCTCCCTCTCTCCCCACCCTCTCTCTTGTCCACCCTTCTTTCCACCTCTCTCCCTATGCTCTCTCGCCCTCCCCTCTCTCGCCCGCCCCTCTCTCTCTTTGCCCGGCTTTCGCCCTCCCCTCTCTTGCCCACTCACCTCTCTTGCTCTCCACTTGCATGCCATTCCCTCTCTCGTCGCCGTCCCCTCTCTCGCCCTCCACTCTCTCAACCCCTCGCACTCTCCCGCCCCCTCACTCTCTCAACCCCTCTCCCTCTCTCTCCCCTCTCTCCCCTCCCATCTCTCGACCTCCCCCTCTCGCCCGCCCCCTCTCTCGCGCTCCATTCTCTCGCTCACTCCTCTCCCTCGCCCTGCCCACTCTCGCCCTCCCCTCTCTGGTGCCTCTCCCTTTCTCACCCTTCACTCTCTCGCCCATCCCACACTCGCCTTCCCCCTCTCACTCTCCACTCTCTCTCCCGCCCCTCTCTCGCCCTTTCCCCTCTCGCCATTAACTCTCTCGCTCTTCCCTCTCTTGCCCTCCGCTCTCTTGCCCTCTGTCAATCTCTCCTCTTCCCTCTTTCGTCCTCTGCTCTCTCTCCCCCTCCCCTCCCTCTCGCCCTCCCCTCTCTAGCCCCTATCACCTCTCGACATGCCACCTCTCGACGTCCCATCTCTCACCCTCCTCATTCTTGCCCTCCCCTCTCTCGCCGTCCCCTGTCTCGCCCTCTCCTCTCTCGTCCTCCATTCTCTCACTCTCCCCCTCTATCGTCGTGCCCTATCTCGCCCTCCCTCTCACTCTCGCACTTCCCCCTCTCTCTCCCTCTCCCCTAGCCCTTCCTCCCCTCTCTCTCACTCCCCTCTCACTGTCCCTCCCCTCTCTCGCCCTCCCTTCTCTCGACCTCCCCTCTCTCAACCTCCGCTCTCTCGCCCTCCCCTCTCTCGCCATCCCCTCTCTTGCCCACTCCCCTCACTTGGTCTCCACTTGCACGCCATCCCCTCTCTCGTCGACCTCCCTTCTCTCGCCCTCAACTCTCTCACCCCTTCTCACTCTCCTGCCCCCTCTCACTCTCTCAATCCCTCACCCTCTCTCTCCCCTCTCTACCCTCTCTCTCCCTCCCATCTCTCCACCTCCCATCTGTCGCCCTCCCCTCACTCGCCCTCCACTCTCTCGCTTTCCCCTCTCTCGCCATCCTTTCTCTCGTCTTCCCACTCTCTCGCCCTCCATTCAATCGTTCACTCCTCTCTCTCGTACTCCCCTCTCTCGCACTCCCCCTCTCTTCCCCGCTCTCGCATCCCCTCTCTCTCGTCCTCCACTCTCTCGCCCTCCCCGCCCTCTCGCCCTCCACTCTCTCGCCCTCCACACTCTCCGTCTACCCTCTCTCACCCTCCTCTCCCTCTCTCGCACTTGCCTCGCTCGCCCAGCCCGCTCTCTCTTGCCCTCCCCCTCTCTTGTCCTCCATTCTTTCACCCACTCCTGTCTCTCGCCCTCCACTCTCTCGCCCTCCCCTCTCCCACACTCGCTTCTCTCTCTTCCCCTCTCTCGCCCTCCCCACTCTCTCGCCCTCCCCGCTCTCTCTCCCTTCCCTCTCTCACCCTCCTCTCCTTCTCTCGAAATTCCCTTGTTCGCCCTCCCCTCTGTCGGCCTCACCTCTCTCTTGACTTCCATTCTCTCGCTCACTCCTTTCTCTCACTCTTCCCTCTCTCGCCCTCCCCTCTCTCGCACTCTCCTCTCTCTCTTCCCCTCTCTCGCCCTCCCCGCTCTCTCGCCTTTCCCTCTGTCACCCTCCTCTCCCTCTCTCGAAATTCCCTCTCTCGGCCTCCCCTGTCTCACCCTCCCCTCTCTCTCCCTCCACTCTTTCCCCCTCCCCTTTCTCACTCTCCTCTTTCTCGCCCCCTCTCACTCTCTCGGCCCAATTCACTCTCTCGCCTTTCCCACTCTCGCCTTCTCCTCTCTACCTCTCCACACTCCCTCCCGCCCCTCTCTCGCCCTACCCCTTCTCGCCCTTCCCTCTCTCGAAATTCCCTCTCTCGCCATCCCCTCCCGGCCCTTCCCACTCTCCCCTTCCCCTGTCTCGCTCTCCACTCTCTCTGCCGCCCCTTTCTCGCCCTTCCCCTCTCGCCCTTCCCTCTCCCGACCTCCGCTCTCTCGCCCTCTCTCAATCTCTCGCCCTTCCCTCTCTCGCCCTACCCTCTCTCTCACACTTCCTACTCTCTCGAACTCCACACTCTTTTGCACTCCCCTCTCTCTCCCCCTCCTCTGCCTCTCGCCCTCTCCCTCTCGCACCTCTCACCCTCTGGACATCCCAGCTCTCGTCCTTCCATCTCTCGCCCACCTCTCTTTCGCCCTCCCCCCCTCGCCTTTCCCCTCTCTCACCCTCCCCTCTCTCGCCCTCTCTCGCTCTCCCCTCGCTCGCCGTCCCCTGTCTCTCCCTCTCCTCGCTCCCTCCCTCCCCTCTCTCTCAATCCTCTCTCATACTCCACCTCCCCTCCCTCACCCTCCGATCTCTCGCCCTTCCCCTCTCTCTGTCCCCTCTCTCCCCTCCCCTGTCTTGGCCACTCCCCTCTCTTGCTCTCCACTTGCACGCCATCCCCTCTCTCGTCGCCATCCCCTCTCTTGTCCTCCACTCTCTCGCCCCCTCTCACTCTCTCGCCCCCTCTCACTCTCTCAACCCCTCTCCCTCTCTCTCCCCTCTCTCCCGCTCCCATCTCTCGACCTCCCCTCTCTCGCCCTCCCCTCTCTCGGCCTCCTCTCTCTCACCCTCCCTCTCTCTCGTCCTCCATTCTCTCGCTCACTCCTGTTTCTCGTCTTCACCTCTCTCACCCTCCCCTCTCTCGCACTCCTCACACTCTCTTCCCCTCTCTCGCCCTCCCCGGTCTCTCGCCCTTCACTCTCTCATCCTCCCTGCTCTCTCGCCCTTCCGTCTCTCACCCTCCTCTCCCTCTCTCGAAATTCCCTCACTCGCCCTCCCCTCTCTCGCCCTCTCTTCTCTCGACCTCCCCTCTCTCCCCACCCTCTCTGTTGTCTACCCCTCTTTCCACCTCCCCTCTCTCTCTCCCTCCGCTCTCTCGCCCTCCCCTCTCTCGACCTCTCCTCTCTCTCTCCCTATGCTCTCTCGCCCTCCCCTCTCTCGCCCTCCCCTCTCTCTCTTTTCCCCTCTTTCGCCCTCCCATCTCTTGCCCACTCACCTCTCTTGCTCTCCACTTGCATGCCATTCCCTCTCTCATTGCCCTCCCCTCTCTCGCCCTCCACTCTCTCAACCCCTCGCACTCTACCGCCCCCTCTCACTCTCTCAACCCATCTCCCTCTCTCTCCCCTCTCTTCCCTCTCTCCCCTCCCATCTCTCGACCTCCCCTCTCTCGCCCTCCATTCTCTCGCTCACTCCTCTCTCTCGCCCTCCCCTGTCTGGTCCCTCTCCCTTTCTCACCCTTCACTCTCTCGCCCTTCCCACACTCGCCTTCCGTTCTCTCGCTCTCCGCTCTCTTGCCCTCTGTCAATCTCTCCTCTTCCCTCTTTCGCCCTCCGCTCTCTCTACCCCTCCCCTCCCTCTCGCCCTCCCCTCTCTAGCCCCTATCACCTCTCGACATGCCACCTCTCGACGTCCCATCTCTCACCCTCCCCACTCTTGCCCTCCCCTCGCTTGCCGTCCCCTGTCTCGCCCTCTCCTCTCTCGTCCTCCATTCTCTCGCTCTCCCCTCTATCGTCGTGCCCTATCTCGCCCTCCCTCTCACTCTCACACTTCCCTCTCTCTCTCCCTCTCCACTAACCCTTCCTCTCCTCTCTCTTACTCCCCTCTCACTGTCCTCCCTTCACTGCCCTCCCTTCTCTCGTCCTCCCCTCTCTCACCCTCCGCGCTCTCGCCCTCCCCTCCCTCTCCCTCCCCTCTCTTGCCCACTCCCCTCTCTTGCTCTCCACTTGCATGCCATCCCCTCTCTCTTCGCCCTCCCCTCTCTCGCCCTCTACTCTCTCGCCCCTTCTCACTCTCTCAACCCCTCACCCTCTCTCTCCCCTCTCTCCCCCTCCCATCTCTCCACTTCTCATGTCTCGCCCTCCCCTCACTACTCCTCCCCTCTCTCGCTCTCCCCTCTCTTGCCATCCTCTCTCTCGTCCTCCCACTCTCTCGCCCTCCATTCAATCGCTCACTCCTCTTTCTCGTACTCCCTCTCTCGCACTCCCCTCTCTCGCACTCCCTTCTCTCTTCCCCGCTTTTGCATCCCCTCTCTCTCGTCCTCCACTCTGTCGCCCTCCCCGCTCTCTTGCTCTCCACTCTCTCGTCCCTCCACTTTCTCCCCTTACCCTCTCTCACCCTCCTCCCCCTCTCTCGCACTTGCCTCGCTCGCCCTGCCCTCTCTCTCGCCCTTCCCCTCTCTTGTCCACCATTCTTTCGCCCACTCCTGTCTCTCGCCCTCCACTCTCTCGCCCTCCCCTCTCCCACCCTCGCTTCTCTCTCTTCCCCTCTCTCGCCCTCCACTCTCTCGGCCTCACATCTCACTTGACTTCCATTCTCTCGCTCACTCCTGTCTCTCGCTTTCCCCTCTCTCGCCCTTCCCTCTCTCTCGCCCTTCACTCTCTCGCCCTTCCCTCTCTCACCCTCCTCTCCCTCTCTCGAAATTCCCTCACTTGCCCTTCCCTCTCTCGCCCACCCCCCACCCCGGCCTACCCTCTCTCGCCCTCCCCTCTCTTCCACTGCCTTCTCGCGTCCAGCCCTCTCTCGCTCTGCCCACTCTCGCCCTCCCCTCTCTGGTCCGTCTCCCTCTCTCGCCCTTCCCTCTCTCGCCCTTTCATATCTCGCCTTCCCCTCTATCGCACTCCCAGTTCTCGCCTTCCCCTCACTCTTGCACTCCACCGTCTTTTACTCCCTTCTCTTGCCGCCTTCTCTTGTCCTGCCGTCTTTCGCCCTCCCCTCTCCCTCTCTCCCTTCCCACTCTCTTGCCCTCCCCTCTCTCTCGCCCTCCCCCTCTCCCGCCCTCCCCTCTCGCTCGCCATCCCGTCTCTCTTGCCCTCCCCTCTCTTACCCACCCCTCTCTCCCTCTACTCTCTCGCCGCCCATCTCTCGCCCTCCCCTCTCTCGCCCGTCTCACTCTCACGCCCCATCTCACTCTCTCGCCCTTTCCTCTCTCACCCTCCCCTCTCTCTTTCCCTCTCTCTCTCGCCCCCTCTCACTCTCTTGTCCTCTCCTCTCTCGCCTTCCCCTCTATCGGCCTCCCCTCTCTGCTCTTCCCTCTTTCCCTCTTTCCCTTTCTCCTCTTTCGCCCTCCTCTCTCTTTCCCCCTCCCCTCACCTTCACACTCCGCCATCATCACACACACTGCCTCACACCACCCCCACCGTCACGCTCACACCCACACAGTCCACCACACTCACACACACTTTCCCGCCCCACCCGCCAGCATCACACTCACACGCCCACGCAGTCTCTCACCATCACACTCCTCACACACCTTAAACTGAGCTACTGACTGTGAACACCGACCCAGTTGATCTCTAAATGTCCTTTAAACCCATCCCCATTCTTTTCCCTGATTAACAGACAGTGGGTCCCAGACAATGTGTTCTGTTTGTGATATCCTCTTGTACCAGTCTCAGCCACAACCTATGGTGCCACTCCACCTGTTACCCCCCAGTAACGACTCGTGTTCTCACACCCACTATGTCCCTGAGCAATGGCGTTTTGCCCAAGCTCCATACTGTTGCCCAAGCAATGGCCTGACATGCCGTCCCAAACTCTCTTCTCTGACATTGGCCTTAAGTTTGACAATCCTCTTCTGTTCCCCCAGCACCGAAGGATTCTGTGAAGACAGTAACATTGGGAGGTTATGATCACAAGATGGAGAGAGAGTGAATGAGAACAAGGTGAATTCTGCTGAGAGCCAAATTGGAGTGGGAGACCCAGAGGTGAAAGTAAGGACAGAGAGAGTTAAACCCAGCTCCTGAGTCCTTTCCCTGAGGACGAGGACTTAGGGCAGAATCTGTCTCTCTCCAGCTCAGCTTCTCCAACACAAAGACACACAACAACTTCGGTCTCTCTGCTGCTCGGCACGCTTTAATGAACATTTTTATTGGTTACAAATGGAAGTGATGGATACAGTCAGTGGGTTAGTGCCTTTTCTCACTGGCCACTGAGTTGTGAGAAACACTGAAATGGGCCCCTGTAAGCCCCCTGTGGAATACGGATGGACAAACCAGCCCTACCCTCAGTCTGGTCCCAGAGCGACAGGCTGCTCCATCGCAGAAACAATGAACTGAAATGAGAAAATCCCGGATGATGTGATTAATTAGGGAATTTAATGGATGGATGGATTTGGGAGAAGGGATATTTCAGCACATTCTTCAGCTGCTGCCTGAACTTCGTCTGGGTCACAGCATAAATTGCGGTGTTTGTGCAGCTACTGAGGAGCTGCAACATGAAGCCTAATTCCAGCACAAAGTAATGGAGATGCACAGGGGTTTCCACAATAAAATCCATCCGGTACCATATAGAATACAGCATGAACGTTGACCATAACAGGATGAAATTGGCCGAGATCACAAACAGGAAAATGATGGATTTTTTTCGGTTTCTCATTTCAGTGTCAGACTGAGCGTCCCCATTTGTGTCAGCGCGGAGTCTCCTGCGTGCTCTGCTGGTCACTAAAATGTGCCTGACGGTGAGAACATTGAGCAGCAGAATCAGGAGAAATGGGACACACGGGGTTAGAATGTGGTGGAGGAAATCGATTGTCACCCAGACACTGGAGAGTGCAACACTGTCTGTTACATCACAAAACCAGGGGCGGTTCCCCAGCAAATACTGAGCCTTGAGCATAAAATACCAGGAAACGTTCTTTAAACAGCTCAGCACAGTCACTGCTCCCAGAACCACAGCCGCTGTTTTCTCACTGCAGTACTTACATTTGAGCTTCTGGCAACAAATGGCCACAAACCGATCAAAGGTGAAAGTGACGGTGAACCAGACAGAGCAGTCAGTGGCTGCATAAAGCAGGACAGCGTGGATATTACACACGGGGACGGAGTCGTTCAGGAAATAAAACTGGTCCAGATAAACAATGGGAATGTGTCTCAGTATCAGGTCGAGGATAATGACCAGGAGATCCGCCACTGCCATGGCCCCCAGGTAACGTCTGACACATGGAGACAATCCACAATCTTTATAAAGCAGGACGTAGATGGTCACTACGTTAACTGTGAGGAAGGAAAACAAACCCATTATCCATCAGCCTGGAGGCAAAGGGATTCGTTTGATTGGGGACACAGTGAGCTTTTCAAATGTGTCCCTGTATTCAGGGATTTATTAAAATAATTGGAGCTGGAATGACAAATGGGAAGGTCGGAATGACTGACAAAAGTCGTTTTCTAATGTGTAGAGAATCGAGGACTAGAGGGGATCAGTTTAAAGTTAGAGGGGAAGGAATGAAAGCGAAACTGAGGAGCTATTTCTTTACACAGAGGGATGGCAAATGGATGAGCTGCAAGCAGATTTGGTTGATGGGGATACATTAACAACATTTCAAATGCAATTGGATAAATATGTGGATAAGAAAGGACTCGAAGGATATGGGCAAACTGCAGGGAAATGGGGATGGCGTGGATGGACACTTACAAATTGGAGTGGAACTAAACACGCAGGAAAGCTGGCCTCATCTCATAATCTGTTAAAAAATGGGCGACACAGATCTCCTACATTCCACTATTTAAAGTAAAATAACAAGTTAGTTTCAAAACCACAACTATTCACGTTTACAAGCTCCTCTTTTCTTAACTAATTAATATCTGACTCCAACTGTGTAAAAATATGCTGTTCCAACAACCCATATATTAACATTACAATCTCAAGACCATCTTCAGTCTCCATCTTCCCTGCTGTGTTTACCCTTCCAGCTGCTGATCTCCCTGGGTCATGTTTTGTTTACTGCAAGTCGATTTGACATGAAAATGTATCTTTGATATAGAGTGTTTCAGATGGCCAGTTAGCACTTCTGCTCTACAGCAGTTTCTCTGCTGTTGTATGGCAGTGGCTCTCCATCTAGTGTTCAAAATGCTGGCTTTATAAACTCCCCATGATGCAATAATTGCCATAATTTGATTGCTTTCCAGGTGTCCAAAACATAATATTCAAATTCCGTTGGCTTCTGGTATCCTGAGCGTTATTTAAACTCCTTGATTGCATTTGAATTGCTGTCAAAACAGCAACCGAAACCCTGGTATTCATTTCCCAGCTAAAGGTGAGATTTGGAATAGTTACATTTGGAACAGTCTGACCTTTAGCGGGCATCTGTGGTTGTACTTTCTATTCAGTAAATCCTGTTCTGACTTAAAGTGACCCGACATGCTTTCAGCTTCATAACATCTCCACCCTTCAGGGAAAAAGAAATAAACCATCCGAGTGAAAAGATGGCTTCATTTATTTTCCTCTAATTCGTAGTCCCATTTCTATAAAATTTAAAAGCATTAATCTCACTTAAACCATTCATATTGATTCTGCGCGCATATATAACACTGGAATGAGTCAAATTTTATCTACACTTCTACATGCAACAGCATACCCATTTTGTAAGTTTAAAGTCGGTAACATAAGACTCCAAATGAAATTGTCTCATATTTTAGTCTTTAAATATCCCCAGAAAATACGAGAGGATTGTTGTTGTTGTCCACAACTGTCTCCAGCAATTGATTTATCATGTAAACATTAAAATACTGTCAGGTCAGAACTCAATCATTCTTTTTCAATAATGGAGATGTTGTATTTATTTCTGGTGGATATTGAGCTTTTTTGACAAGTAGCCAATTGGCCATTCAGTTCCATCATCATCCTTCTCAATCAATACATCTCCGAAACCTATATCCCTAACATCAGACACAATTTCAAAGGGTTTCAACATATTTGATGCAGATAAAACTTCTGCAATGACTAAACCTGCTTTAAAATTCTCAAATGCTGCCTGGCATTGTTCTGTCCACCACAATTCTGTGTTCTCCTTTCATAATTTGTTGTGGTTCTGTCCGCCGAGCTGGGAATTTGTTTTGCAGACATTTCGTCCCCTGTCTAGGTGACATCCTCAGTGCTTGGGAGCTTCCTGTGAAGCGCTTCTGTGATCTTTCCTCCTGCATTTACACTGGAAGCGGCAGATTCAAACCATTATAAATGCCGGAGGAAAGCTCACAGAAGCGCTTCACATTAGGCTCCCAAGCACTGAGGATGTCACCTAGACAGGGGACGAAACGTATGCAACACAAATTCCCAGTTCGGCGAACAGAACCACAATAATGAGCACCCATGCTACAAATCTTCGAACAAACTTCTGTAATAAACTCATCAGTGCTACCAATACGCTGCTGAAGTTTGCAAAAAAAACTTCCGATTGAATCCGCTCAGCTCGAATAACTGAAGCACCTTTTTCTTCGAGATTGGTCGTGGAAATTCCTCAAAGCCCTTCGTCTTTGTGTTCCTTTTGGTCAACCTTCCACGTCCAATTTAATGTCCCAAGAACATCACCTCTGCCTTCACGAATTCTGTTTTCTTTAAGTTTATTACCAAATTTGCTTCTTGTAATCGTTCAACATGCTCTGCCAACTGTAGCATGTGAGTTTTCAATCACTTGCTAAAGATCATTACATCATACAGCTAAAATACACAATTTGTTCATCTGGCCACAACTCTGTTCCTGAGTGTTAAATGTGGCTGGAGCATTATTCATTCACATGACATACTCGATAACGTTTTTGTCATATTTGGTATCATTACCAGATAGTTTAATTGACTCAACATTTTTTTTAATTTGAAAAGGGCCACTAAACCTGGCTTTGAAGGGATTTCCAACCACAAGTGGCAATACTAATACGTCATCCCCACCTGCTTCACTCTATACTGTGCCCTCTTCAGATGCAGCTTAGCTAACTGACCTACTCAGTATAACTTCTCTGTCACCTCACATACATAATCCAAGTGTGAGTTCTCCGACTTCTGTCCTGTCAATTTATATTTAATATACTTCTAAGGACCGCTCACTTCATCTACGAATATTAACTCAAAGGAAGTAAACAGCGTAGATTTATTTGGAGCATCTTCGATGATAAGCAATCTAATGAGACACCTTTATCCCAATCATTTGGCAATCCTGACAGTACGCTGTTAACATGGTCTTCAGTGTCTGATGCTAACTTGCCAATGCTCCCTTGGATTCAGGATGGGACGTACTTGATTTGAAGTGCTGTATGCCTTAGGTGTCCATGAATTCCTAAAACAGCTGAATGGTAAAATGAGACCCTCGGCCTGACTGAATCTCTCTCGGTAGGCAACAGCGAGTTAAAAAAGCTATCAACCCCTCCACCTCCCGTTTTACCTTAACACTCCGAAATGGAATTGCCTCTGGAAATCTGGGAGACATATATATTATGGACAGCAAATATTGGCTTCCACGATTATTTTGGAAAGGGGAGCTACACAACTCATCATCACCCACGTGAAAGGTTATTCGAATGTAGGAATTGCCAACAAAGGTGCTGGTTTTATTACTGCCTGTGACTTCCCTACCATTTGGCATGTATGACACGTAAAACAAAAATTATCCACATCCGTGTGCATTCCAGGCTGCTACAAATGCTTCTGTACCTTAGCCTGAGTCTAACCCTGTATGCTACCGGAAACACGATCTCGTGCACTTCGACCTGTTTCCATTCAGAGCTAAACTACCATTTCTGTCCACGTTCAGGTGTGTTACTGCGCCATTACATCAAACAGGGTGTCAGTTTACTGAGCATCCACTCCTCTCTCTTTTTCTTTTGTTTTTCCTTCGTGTTGTAACTTATGGCAGTGTGATCTTGTTAGTGCACAGTGTGGAAAAATTCCTTGGTATATTTCTTTTACCTCATCAGTTCCCGAGTTTTCATTTGACTTCTCCACCACAAGGGATGTCTCTCCAACCTTGGATCCTGCAAAACCATTTCCAAGAACAAACTGTATTCCTGGGACTGACAGTCTGTCACTCACACGCAGTTTTACTACCCCAATCTTGATTTGGCATTCCGACCTGATGTTTCTGCCCCCCAACGTTAAATTCTGTCTCCATTCCACAGATTATCACGCTCTTGAGTAACATGTCAGAAAGAGTGAAAATACTTTCATGTCTTACTCTTCAGGGCTGAGAGAAAGGGAGGACTGCAGATCCTGGAGGTCCGAGTTGAAAACTGGAGGAATGGAAAAGCACAGCAGGTCAGGCAGTATCCGGGAGGCAGGAAAGTTGACGTTTCAGGCACAAGTTCTTCATCAAGGGGGTAATGGAGGGGGAACGGGGCTGAGAAATAAATAAGAGGGTGGCGGTAGAGCTGGGTGGGAGTAGCTTGGAAGGTTATAGGTAGATGCAGGCGGGGTGTGGTGGCGATAGGTCGGAGAGGAGGGAGAAGTGGATAGGTGGTAAGATGGCTGGACCCCTCAAACTATACAGCATCAACATCGACTTCAACAATTTCCAAAACTCCCCTCCCCAACCTCATCCCAGATCCAACCGTTCAAATTAGCACTGCCCTCTAGAACTTAATTGTCCATCTTCCTTCCCACCTATCGATTCCATCGTCCCCTTGCTCATATCACTATCACTCCCAGCTACATCTTCTTGAAGCCTTCCCAGTGACACTTCTGCCAGCCCAGCTCCTACCCTCCTATGTATTTTTCAGCCCCCTTTTCCCCAAGCCACATTCCTGACGATGGGTTTATGCCTGATATATCGAATGTCCTGCTCTTCAGATGCTACCTGATCTGTTGTGCTTTTCGGACGCCTCACTACTCAAGTATTAGAGATTGAGCAGATCTCGGATCTCACAAAATTATAATTGCTTGTCCGTCCTTTCCCCACCCCCCGCCCTTTCTGAGTAAAATTTAATCACAAAGGCAAATTCTTTACACAGATCAGGTACTACCTCAATACCTAGCCCTTTCCTCGTATGTTCACACTCTCCTGCAGTTCTTCAACACCACTTGTGGTCCCCTTTACCAGTTTCACTAATGCCACTGGCTTTGCCTCTTTTCCCACATCTTTTCCCAGTGTCTTCCTTCAATGCCCAGCACGGTGTGTCCCAGCTTATTGCAGTGAAAACACCTTTTTTTCCCTGAGCCTTTCTTAAACCATCGACATGTAATTTTATGGGTTCCACTCCCACATAGTGAGAACACCTGAGGCCTTTCACCTCCTTTCAACCTCCTTGGGCTTCTTTTTTCACCTGTGGCAAACTATTGTCAGTGTGCTCTACTTTTCACTTTGTTGTGTAGGATCTCCCCTTCTCCCAATTTCTGTACCTCACCGGATGAAAATCCTCCCAGAAGCTACGCTTCATCTCATGCACTAATGCGTTTTTTACCCGCCATTTCTGCAACGCTTCTCACTTCTTGAACTTTCTATTCATTTTCATGAATTCTTACCGTCTCTGGAAGTGAGTCTTTTAACTCCTCCAGCAGAATAATCTCCCTTCGAGCCTCAGAGGTCTTATCCATTTTTAAGGCCATCACCCATCTATCAACATGACTGTGGTTAATTCTTTCAAACCAACATGAAATGACCTGGTCTCGTCTCTATATTTCTGAACCTCTGTCTCTATTTTTCTAGACCCAATGCAAATCCAAACAAAATAGCCAGTTTGACATCAGCATAATCTTTTGACCCTTCATCTGATAGTGCTGCACATACCTCACTCGTTGTGCCCACCCACTTAGTCTGAACAAGCATTGCTCACAAGTTCACTGGACACGCCATTGGCCGAGCCATTTTTTTCAAATGAAATAAAAACAGATTTTTACATTTTTCTCACCGATGTATGGCAATGTATTAACAGAGCTATACATCCCGACTTTCTCCCTTCACCTCGATCCTGTTAATTTAACTTTCTTGTTTAATTCCCAACTTCGGAATTTCAAGTTTTCTCTCTCTCTTTCCTCTCTGTCCCTCTCTCTTCGTTCTCTCTCTGTTTCCGTCCTTTTTTTCACCTTCTAATTCCAGTTGCCATATTTGCAATTTAAGTATTTTCTAACTCTACTGCAGTTGCCTGTTTCTCTGACACACAAAAAGTGCTTGACCAACTCCGTTACAATTTCAGCTTTCCTTTTGTCCCTGGTTTAGCACAATTCCAACCTATTTGCTAATTCTAAAAATGTTCCTTCTTCTGTCTTTGTAATCTTCCTTGGCAAATTTGGAACCCTCTTCAGTAATGTTAAAAGTCATTTCTCTCATTTTTAATTCAACCAACCACAAGTAAAGAAAATTAATGATTTTTCCCACCGGTTTTATTTGAATAACTAGGTCACTAATTGTCACGTGTTGGAATCTGCTGGAACCTTTTGTACCCCAAATATGTTCAAATCTGTTCAAAGGCTGCAAAATGTTATGACGTCATTGTCAATCCCCTCTGTTAGTTAAAACCATACACCCAGAAAGCTGACCTCACATTAAAATCTGTTAAAACGTGGGTGACACAGAACTCCTAAATTCCACTAATTAACGAAAAATAACAATTTATATTTATGCAGGTTAGCTCGATGAATTTGAAATTTTGTTTTCAGACATTTCGTCACCATGACGAGGTGACGTCATCAGTGAGCGTCTTGCTGAAGTGCTGGTGGTATGTCCCGCCTCTCTATTTATAGGCCTTGGTTTCTTAAGGTGGGTGATGTCATTTCCGATTTTTCTTATTACAAGAGAAGGTAGATAGGACATAAATTGATGTGTTTATTGATGGTCTTCGGGTTAGAATGCCATTCCTCTAAGAATGTCCTTGCGTGTCTTAGCATGTGCGTGTGTTGTTCCAGTCAAAGTAGTATCTTTCTTTATCTGCATGTATGGAACATAGTGACAATGGGTCAAGTTCTTTGGTGGCCAGTTAGTGTTCATGCATCCTGGTAACACGACAACAGGACCATTTCAATGGCGGAAAAATATTTTATATACACTGTTTAATAACTGTGTGTGCGCAGATAAGTAACATTTTTCATATATGCACAACACATTCTAAATGAACAACGGAGACACAGTTCATGAAACGTGATGTGTATGATGTATATAATTTATACAATATTAAAACATTATTTGATCCTCTTCTAAAGTGATATGTTCCCATTCTCTGAATGTTCCCTCCATTTCTGTGATTCTCTACTCTTGTCTCTCACTCTTATCCAGATGTGTGTTATAAATTCTTGGTGTCCAACTCATTTCAGTTAATCCACTTTCTACCAAGAATGAAATATATTAGCCTGTTGGGTTCTTTCCAAAGCTAGAGTCTGTCATACTATTGGGGATAAAACTTCTGGCATTAGACCCAGCATTTGAACATGTTACTCTGTTGTACATGTACTGTACAAAGGACCACAGCACACAGGAGTTGCCAAAATATTGGGGGATGCACATCTACTTCTGTCAATAATCTAGTTTTCTCATTTTTCACATTTCGTCATCTATATCCTCTCTCTCTCTTTCTCTCATTGTAGCGAGTTAAGGAATTTACCAATTATTCTTCACGTGCCTGCTCTCAAAACTTCTTCTTTCAGTTTATATCAATTGCTCTCTTCTTGGTGTAATGCGATTATAATTGCGCAAAGTAACTACAAAGACATGTGGGAGGAGCTGGCCAGAGATAATTGGAAGGGGAGCCGAGCAGAGGAGACAATGGAGCAGCAAAGCAAGAGTTTCTATGGAATATTCGGAGGATATCAGAAATTTATCTCAAAGTAGATGAAAGATGCACATGGGAGGACAACGCGGCCTTGAGAGATAAGGCAAGTCAGGGATAGCATTAAAAGAAAAGAGGAAACATACAATGTGGTGAGGATGATTGGGAATCCAGAGAATTCATTGACTCTGAAACTACATTAGGCTGGCATCACTGACAGTACAGAGCTCTAAACCATGGTCAGGGAGAGAAACAGAGGGAAATACATTCACCTCAAACACAGAAGATCGTATTACTCAAGGAAAGAAATTCAGATGCATGGAACAATTGAATTAAAATCAGTTAATTGGTTTTGCAGATTGTGTCAGGTTGGAAGCATGACCCGGGAATGAGAGTATGAAAATGGAAGAATTGCCACATTAGAGCCAGAGTAGGTCACTGAGTACATGACTGATGGGTGAATGGGTCTCGATTTGAACTAAGGGACAAGCTTCAGAATTGCATTGCAGAGATTGCAGCTCAAAACTGCGTATTTATGTAGTGCTGTAGACCACATCAGCAGGGGAAGCAGACCTGCATTCAAGCACAACCTGTAAGGTTTTGCACGTGATAAGCTCCTCAGTCTGCCAATACCATCAAGATGATCTATGGTTCAGTGACGAGTGTGGGTGAACGTGTCAGGGTCAGAACCACGTGAACCTAAACCTCAGGCTAACACGTTAAATCTACCACACTGGACCAACAGATGTGATCGAAGCTCCACAGTCCTGTCACATTCAGTCATAAATGGTGAAGGACGATTGAACAAATGACTAGAGGAAAGGGCCTAACAAATATCCCCATCCTAAATAATAGAAACGCCCTGTTCATTAGTGTAAAAGACCAGGATGCACTATCTGCACCATTCTCAGCCAGAAATTTCGAGTTGATTATCTAACTCATCATCGTCACGATGCCCACAGAATCATAGATGTCAGTCTTCAAACAATTCGATTTGCTGCACGTGACATGAGGAAACAGCTGAACACAGTGGATACGACAAACGCAATGGGCCCTGACACCATTCCTGCATTAGGACTGAAGACTTGTACTGCACAACAGCCGTGTTCCTGGGGAAGCTGCTTCATTCTAGCTCCAACTCTGCCATCTCCCTGGCAATGTGGAAAATTGCTCAGCTATGTCCAGCCTCCTAAGAGGAGAATAATTGCAGTCTGACCAATTGCTCGTACATCAGTCCCATCACAATAGACAAATTGATATGAATTCTTTTTTAAAGAGCTATCAAGCAGCACAGATATAACCTGCTGAGTGTGGTATTCGATAGTTCTCCATATGGAGATGGTGCTGTTGTGGAAATGTCACTGGATTGTATGGAATATAAAAAAACACGAGAGCGTGGGAAGGGGGAAAGCATGAAGACCATGGGCAATCCGTGGTGAGTGGAAGGCAAGGTGGAATAAGATTAATGGAATGTTCTTTCACCAATTAGCAGAGTAAAGTTAAGGCTGAAAAGTCACTATGGCGAGATGAGATAACACAAGTATAAAAACAAGTTTCTCTGTTAAGTTTATTATGACAATATTGGGACTCTAAATATTTGGTACATGGTATCAAATAATTAATTACTAGTTTGTAGTGTCAGCTTGAGACAGGATACTATTGTAACAGATGGAATAGCCAAATAGCTATTATGACACGTTAGTCTGTAATTGAAGATCACTCTAGCAGAATTAGCAATAAATATCTAACCATGACATTAGAATAACATTAAGTATAATGTACAACTGAAGAGATAATGGGAACGAACATCACTGGTTTATTGTGTAGCTAGAGTGAGGTACTTTGATTAACATAGTTGGACATGCTAATAAGCTAGCAGAAAAATGATAAAACAGAGATATAAAAATCCACGGACCCTGACGTTCGGGGGCATTTGAGAATCTGCTTTCTCAGTGTCACGGTTTTTTGTGTGAAAATAAAAGACCTACTTCATGAACAACTCTCTGCGTCGCCTGAAGATTCTCTGTATATTCTCCACAACAATTGCTAATCCTGACCAGGCTACTGTTCTGGCAGCTGGTGGAAGATAAAAGTAATTAATAAAATATCGAGATGTAAAATCTGGTGTCAGTAACATTGACCTTGAACAGATGTCATTTGTAAACACCAATTTCCTTCCCCAATACACTTTCAGGAAGTGAGTCTCCCGTGCTTTCCTGGTCTGGTCTAAAAGTGACTGCAGACACACGGACATGTGATAAACTCTTCAATGGTCTTTGAATCGGCCAAGCAAGTCACTGTATTGTATCAAGCTGCTCCGAGTTCTTAAAGGATAAAACTGGAAGAACACCCGACCCCAGCCTCGGTATTGAAAAAAGGGAAAAGGAAACAGAGTCGTGTTGACCCTGTAGAGACCTCCTTCCTAACATCTGAGAACTTGTGACAACATTTACAGAGCTTGTCCATAGACTGCACATCAGCATCGGGAAAGGAGGAGGTCATTCAATACATTACGCCTTCCCCATTCTAGTTTTTGCTCAAACGTCTCCTGAATGCAATTATCCTACAAAATAAAAATACCTGTCAATGTGATTAACCTTGGGAAGCTGTAAAATAAGAAGTTCAGTCGACCCTTTGATCCATTGAGTTGGTTACCCAATTCAATATAATGATGACTGACCCTTTATTTCAACACGTTACTCCTGCCCTCCCCTAATCCTTATAGTGTCTAAAAATTCATATTTATATTCTGGGTTTCCATGCACGAGTACATTCTCCAGGTTCACCAGCTGAGTGCAAATATTTCGTCTCATCTCAATGCAGAGTGCCCTACCTGTACCTAATACTGTGGACCCTTGTTTTAGACGTCCCAGCTTCGAATTATCATCCCTGCTTCGAATCTGTCACGCCCTGTCAGAGTTTTATATATTTCATTGAGATCTCCACTTATTTTCCTAAGTCCCATAGAATACACGCCCTGTCGCCCCAAACTAAACTCCAAAAACAAGCTTGTCATCCCAGAGATCAGCCTGGTCATCCTTCGCTGCTCTCCGTCAATGCCAGGTTTGTCCTTTATCAGGTACGGATACCAAAACTACGCACAATACTGCACACTGTTCGAGATGGGGTATCATCAAAATCGTGTGCAGCTGCAGTGAGGCACCCTTACTCCAGGACACAAATACTCCTGAAATGAAGGTCAACACATCATTCACCTTCCTAACTGCTTTCTGTTACTGCAATATTGTTTTCAGTGACTAGTGTACAGGGCAATGTTACAGCTCCCCACTTGGAAGTTATGTGTACACTGGTGGGTGTTCCAACGCCATTCCCAGTATTGACTTCTGAGTTCAGAATTCACTGTGCTGGAGGGACCTCGGAGGTTTTTGTGGAAGGATACGTCCCTTTGTAGATCAACAAGTTTCAGCCAATCCTTTATCAAACGATAGGCTGCCAATCTATTTTTTTCCACCAAAGAGCACACCATCACTTCTAGTCACACTGTTCTTCATCTGCCACGCACTTGCTCATTCACTCCATTTGTCTCAGTCATCTTGGAGCCTTTTTACAACCTCCTCACCCACTCACAATCCAACATCCTTTCGTGCTGTCAGCAGCTGGGATTTATTGTCCTGATTCTCGCAACCAAACATATAATGAGTATTGTGAACAGCTGAGGCCCAAGCATCGATCCCGACATTACCTCAGCAATCTTCCTCTGTTAAAAAAATGTTTTCTAAAAAAATTATTTATTTCGTGAATCTGGGTGTGACTGGTCGGGAGAGCATTTATTGCCTTCCCTAGTTGCCCTTGAGAAGGTGGTGATGAGCTGCCTTATTGCACTGCTGTAGTCCACCTGCTATGGTTGTCCCTCAATACCAGAAGGGAGGTAATCCCAGGATTCTGACCCAGTGACTGGAATGGAATGGTGATATATTTCCAAGTCAGAATAGTGAACGGCTCGGAGGGGAACTTGAAGATGATGGTGTTACCATTCATCTGCTGCCCTTGTCCTTCCAGATAGACGTGATCGTGAGTTGAGAAGATGGTGTTTGAGGATCTTTGGTGAATCACTTCAGTGCAGCTTGTGGATAGTAAAAAAACTGCTGCTGTTGAGCGTTGAATGTGTAGCATGGTAGGTGAACTGACAGTCAAACCTGCTGCTATCTCCTGGATGGTATAAAGCATCTAGAGTGTTGTTGGAGCTGCATTCATTCAGGCAAATGGGGAGTACTCTATCACACTTCTGGCCTTGAAATGGAGCGAGGGTCATTGATGAAGCAGCCCTGAAAATGTTTGGGCCGATGCCACTGCCCGAGGGATTCTTCAAGACTTGTCCTGGAGCTGAGTTGACTGACCTTAATCAACTATTATCACTTTCCTACGTGTAAGGTATGATTCTAAACCGCGGGGAGTTTGCTCCTGATACCCATTAATCCCAGTATTTCTAAGGCCTTTTGGTACCACACTTGGTCGAAGACAGCCTTGCTTTAAAGGGCTGTCACTTTCAACCCACCTCTGGAATTCACTTCTTTTGTCCATGTTTGAATCAAGGTAATGAGCTCAGGAGCTGAGTGGTCGAAACCAAACTGGGCGTCATTGACAACGTTATTGCTGAGCAGGTGCTGCTTGAAAGCACTGACACATTCCATCACTTTACCAATGACTGAGAGTAGACTGATGGGTTGGTAATTGGCTGGATTGGATTTGTTCTGCTTTCTAGTATAGGAGATACTTGGGGTAATTTTCCACATAATCGGGTAAATGCTGTTGTAACTGTATTGGACAAGCTTGGCTCGGGCAGTGGAAAGTTCTGGAGCACAAGATTTCAGTACCATTGCCTGAATGTTGACAAGTTATGTACCCTTTGGAGGATCCAGTGTCTCCAACTGTTTCCGTATATCCCGTGGTCTGAATCGAATTTGCTGACGACTGGTAACTGAATTGCTGAGGACTACTGGAGGAGGTCGAGATGGATCTTACCCTCAGCACTTCTAATTTTAGATTGTTGCAAATGTATCAACCTTATCTTTAACACTGAAGTGCTGGGCTCTTCCATCATTAAGGATGGGGATAATTGTGGAATCTCCTTCTCCAATGGCTTGTTTAAATGTCCACAATTATTCTCAACTAGAGGTGGAAGGACTGCAGAGCTAAGATCTGAACCGGTACTTGGGAGATCAATCAGATCTGTCTATCACTTAGTGCTTATGTTGTCCCGTGCACATGTGGTCTTATATGATGACTTCACCAGGCTGGCACCTCATTTTCAGGTATGCCCGGTGCTGCTCCTGCACTCCTGCACACTCCATTGAACCAAGGTTGATCTTCTGGCTTGATTGTAATTATTGTGAGCGGGATATGCCTGGCCATACGTTTGCACTGGAGTACAATTCTGCTGGTAGTGTGGACCCACAGCACCTTATGGAAACCCAGACTTGAGCTGCTAGATCTGTTTGAAGTCCGTCTTATTTAGCACCGTGATAGTGCCACCCGATATGATGGAGGTTATTCTCAACGTGAAGGCGGGACGCTTACCGATACTGGCATGGGCAGATACTTCGGCAACTGGCAGATTAGTAAGGGTGTGATCAAGTATGTTCTTTTCCTCCTGTTTGTTCCTTCATCACCTGCTGTGGACCCAGTCCAGCAGTTATATCCTTTAGGATCAGACCAGCTCGATCAGTAATGCTGCAGCTGAGCTACTCTTGGTGGTGGACATTGAAATCCCCCACCCAGAGTACATTTTGCGTCCTTGGCACCCTCAGTGCTTCCTTCAAGTGTTGGTCAGCATGGAGGAGTGCTGATTCATCGATTGAGAGAGGCTGGTCCATGGCAATCAGCAGGAGGTTTCCTTTCCCATGTGTAAACTAACTCAATGAGACTTCATGGGATACAGAGGACTCCCAGAGCAATTCCCTTCCATTTGTATCCCATTGTGTCACCACATCTGCTGTGATTGTCCTGCTGGTGAGACAGGAGATATCCAGGGATAATAATAGCGGTGTCTGAGAAATAGTCATACTCACAGAATCAAACCTTCCAGACAATGTCAGGCTGTTGCTTGATGATACTATTTATTTATATTCACTGTTTCATGCCAGCTATCCCTTTCTAGAAAGATGTCCATGTATTAGCCCGATTCACTCAGATTTGATTTTGCAATCGAGACTTGGAGCTTTACCGAAATGTTCATGAAAATACAAATGTTTCACATCTATTGCTTCTCTTTCATTTGTCTCACAGTCTGTTTGTCAAACATAATTCCCATTTCATAAATCTATGTTAGTGTTGTCTATGACCATTATAGCCATTCCCAATAATTTCTCCTCAATCATTTACTTACTATATTCTCCGATCCATGTACTAGATCCTTTTCCCACACCAGACTTGGTTTTCCTAGTATTGTTAGTAAGTTCTGTGAAGTAGCAGCTTCATCGTTCTGCCATTTCCCTGGTCTCCATTCTCCATTCTCTGGTTTCAGATTGTAAGGACGCTGCACTTGTTTTCTCATTTCTCACATTGACATAACTGGACAAGATATTACAGGTCCCTCTTATAACCCATGTGAATATACTCTTCTGAAACCCATCAATTCCTGTCCTAAGCTGCTCAATGATTGACGTTCCACACCATACACTCACAGGAGCATTGACCACGCCAACAGAAATACGAAACGATCTATATTTGTCCCACTTTCCGACACCAGGCCCATAGCCTGGAATGTTAGGACACTTCCAATTGGTCGTCCAAGTACATTTAAAGGGTATGAGTTTACCTGTAATAATTCCCCTCTCAGGAAGTATATCCCAGAACCCAGCATTCTCTGGGTGAAAAGCAAACTATCGTTAAATCCTCTCTCAACCTCAAACCCTTCACTTTAAATGTGTGCTCCCTTGTTCTTGACTCTCTGGCTAAAAGGAACAGCTACTGTCCATCTCGCCTCGTCATGCTCCTCATAATCTTATTCTTCCGAATCACGTCCCCCTCAGCCTCCTTTGCTCCAAAGGAAACAACCCGAGCTTATCCAGCCTCTCTCCATAGCTGACATGCTCCATCCCAGCGAACATCCTGGTGAATCTCCTCTGCACCCCCTCCAGTACAATCACGTCCTTCCTGTAATGAGGCTCCCAGAATTACACACAGTACTCCATATTGACCCAACCAAATCCCTGTAAAGCTCTTTTAATCTACACAACGATTAATAAATGCTACACCCAAGGCCCACTTCTTAACTAACCTATTACCCTATGCAGTCACATTCAGGGATGAACGGAGAAGCAATCTCTGAGCTTCCTAGTGTGCTGTCATTCATTGAGTACTCCCCTGCCTGCTTCTTTCTTCCAAAGTGCGTCACCTCATCCATATCAGTTTTACTTTCAGGTTGCACTTTCCAACTGCAATTGATGACTGCTCATCTGACCAATTCATCTGTATCTTTCTGTAACATAAGACCTTCCTCCTCAATGCCAATCAACCAGGCAAACACCAACTTACTTATCACATCCCCCACCCCCTACACCCAACGCCCACCATTCACGTCTGCACCATTTATGAATACTACAAATAATAAGGGACGCAGCACTGATGTCTGTGGTACATCAGGGGACACTGGTCTCCAGTCACACATACAGCCTTCTTCCACCACCCTGTCTCCTACCACTAAGACAATTTTCTTTGTAACTCGTCAACTTATCATTGATTCCATGAGATTTTACTTTGTTCTTCACTTTCCCATGCGGAGATTTGTCAATGTCCTTACTGCAAATCTAAATAAGCGAACTCCTCAAACGAACGCAAAATCGTTAGATTTGATGTCCCTCTGATAAAGTCATGATAATTATCCCTGATCAAACCTTGCCACTCTGATTGGAGTTCAATTTTCTCCTTCTCTATTTTCTCCAGCAGTTTCCCTAACAGTGATCCAATACTCGCTTGCCTATAGTTCCCTGGTCTATCTCTCCCACCCTTACTGTGAAGTGGAATCGCATTAGCTGTTCTCCACTCCTCTGGAACCTCGCCTATGGTCATATTCTAGTTAACATTTCCGGTCAGGGTGTTTCCTCCCTTGTTTCCAACAGCAGCCTGTGATACAACTCATTTAGACCTGGCAATCAGTCCAATTTTCGACCAGACAAAGCCTCAAATTCCGACCAGCATTTTAGATAAATCTGCTTAAGAGCATCCTCATCCATCTTCTCGAATTCTGCCCCTGCATCCTCCTTCTGCCAAGTAAAACAGTTGTGAAACTCTCATGTCACAATCTCTCAATGTTGTCCAGCTTCATACACAGATTTCCCCCTTGTTTTCTGATAGACACAAACTGTTCCCTGATTAATCTGTTCTACTTGTTGTCCCTGTGGAATATTATGGGTTTCTCCCTAATCGTGCCTGCGTGCACTTCTCCATGTTCCTCTGTTTTCCAGTTCCCTCTATGATTCTAAGTTTCTAAGATTCACTACGATCACTTCTCATTATTTGAATTTCAGATCACAAGCTTGAGTTTCCCAGACAGACAAT
This sequence comes from Hemiscyllium ocellatum, assembly GCF_020745735.1. Classification (NCBI taxonomy): domain Eukaryota; kingdom Metazoa; phylum Chordata; class Chondrichthyes; order Orectolobiformes; family Hemiscylliidae; genus Hemiscyllium; species Hemiscyllium ocellatum. The sequence continues at coordinate 27,922,623 of NC_083446.1, forward strand.
CTTGTCATCCGAGGGATTCATCTGGAGAATGCCTTTTGCAATTTCTCTGTACTCAGTATATTCTTTCTTAGTTGGGGACTCCAAAACAGTACACAATTCTCTCATTTTTGTCTCAGCATCACGCTATGCAAAGGGTGCACGACATCTTCTACATTCCAATTATATTCACATGAATGTAAACCTAATTTTTAATTTCCCATTCGCATATGTTCTTCCCAATGCCTTTTGCTTTAACTTTGCTACTGATATTAATGTGTGGGTTCATAAAATATCCACCTGAATATCCAACTATACATTATCCATTGGTTCCTCATTACTGATGTCAACAAAAATCATCTTCAAACCATTCCAATAACAAATGTTTGCCACTTACGGTTTTCCTTTTATCCATCATCATCCATGCATTATCCTACTTCCCAGTTTTGTCATTCTCTTCTGTATACCTAGTGGCATTTTCTTTGTAACAGAGTCCAACAGACACTCAACTGCAGATGACAAGTTACCTGGTCTGTAGTTCTCCGCTCTCCATCGTCATCCTTACTTAAACTGGCAGATAATATTTAAAACCATCCCTTATCCCTACTGGCTACCTGCCTTTCGGGAATATTTCGGTAAATGACGTGAAAATCCACAATGCAATCAACATGACAATTGCAGCTTCCACAGAAATGTTTGTATGAAGTAAATCTGGCCTGTCAGATTTATCAACACTCAATCCAGCTGTCTTTTCAAATGCTACCTCATCACCGAAAAGAATGATCTTACTGTTTACTTACACACGTCCCATGGTCACTTGATATTTCTGGGATAATTTCTGGATAGTCTTCCATGAAGACAGACACAAAGAAACTGTTTCATTTCCCTTTAATGTCTCTCTTCCTTACACAAAATCACCCTATCCTCAAAATCACTGTTCCAAGATTGACCTCGTTTTCATTTTTGTTTAATACATTAATGAAAGCTTTTTTTAGCAGTCTTTATGTTTTTTTTTGTTTGCATGCTTTTTCTCCTGATGATTTTTTTCTCAGTTTTTTTTGTCCTCCTTTGCTGGGTCCTTCATTTCTCTGAATGCACTGGCTTACTGCAATACATGGCATTTTTCTAAGCTGCTTCCTGTGATCTGATAGGCGGGGGGGCGTTGATGTGAAAGTGATAGGTCGAAGAGGAGGGTGGAGCGGATACTTGGGAAGGAAGATGGACTCATAGGAACATCCAAAAGGGCGGTACTGTTGGAAGGTTGGACTGGGATAAGGTGGGAGGAGGGGAAATGGGGAAACTGGTGAATTCTACATTGATCCCCTTGTAGTCGGAGGGTCCCATGGCAGACAATGAGGCGTTCTTCCTCCTTTACTCAGGTGGTTAGGGTTTGGCGATGGATGAGGCTCAGGACCTGCATATCCTTTGTGGAACAGGAGTGGGAGTTAAAGTGCTCAGCCACAAGGCATTCAAGTTGGCCAATTAGGCTGTACCAGCGATGGTCTATGAAACGATCCACAAGTTGACGTCCTGCCCCACCACTGTGGAGAAGACCATAGCGGGCTTAATGAATGCAGGAGATGATGCGTTCTGTCTCCCTTCATCACTTACCACTTTCAACCCGTCATACTCCCTTCACATTTATTTTGTGCTTTTGGGCCACAAGCCTCATTCCTGATGAAGGTCTTATGCCTGAAATGTCGATTCTCATGCTACTAATATGCCGGCTGACCGGCTGTGCTTTTCTACCACCACATGCTCGAATCTGATCCCCAGAGTCTGCAGTCTCCACAGTCTTCTCACACCTTCATGGCTTGTAGGGTGCAGATTTTTCACGGTTACTTGAAATTAAATCACAACTGTTCATGTACTCAAACATCAGAAAACCAACAGAGGCAGCACCGTGGTTCATTGTCTAGCACTGCTGCCTCGCAATAACAGGGACACCTGTTTGATTTCAGCCTTGGGTGACTGTCTGTGTGGAGCTTACACATTCTCACCTCATCTGTGTGGGTTTCCTCCGGGGCTCCGGTTTCCTCCCACAGTCCAAAGATGTGCAGGTCAAGTGAATTGGCCATAGTAAACTGCCCACAGCGGGAGGTGTATTAATCAGAGGGACATCGGTCTGGGTGATTAACTCTTTGGAGGATTTTTGTGGGCATTTTGGTCCGAAGCGTCTGTTTCCATAATGTAGGGAATCTAATCTTAAATAAAATAGTTGAGATCACTGTCTCCAAAAGGTCACTTGCAGCGACGATTTCAATTAGGGCCGCACTGTGGCACAGTGGTTAGCACTGCTGCCTCACAGCGCCAGGGACCTGGGTTCATTTCCCCCCTCAGGCGACTGACTGTGTGGAGTTTGCACGTTCTCCCTGTGTCTGCGTGGGTTTGCTCCGGTTTCCTCCCACAGTCCAAAGATGTGCGGATCAGGTGAATTGGCCATATAAATTGCCCGTAGTGTTAGGTAAGGGGTAAATATAGGGGTATGGGTGGGTTGCGATTCGGCGGGTCGGTGCGAACTTGTTGGGCCGAAGGGCCTGTTTCCACACTGTAAGTAATCTCATCTTTAGCTCTTCTGATCAACCAACACCAATTCCTAAATAACCTGATGTCGACCTCGGTGCTCGAAATAATGTTAATCCATCTCAAGCATGCTCATGAAATCTATTTTCCCAGCATTAGCATTCAGTTGGGTTAACACAGCTTAGACATTATTTAAACAGTACATTATTACTATGGTACACACAAACGTGTCTGTCCCATTTCCTGCTTTGTGACACGTCCAACGTTTGTATTGGAGCTTTAACTTTGATATATGACTCCCACCAATGTTTGCCTCTCATTGCTGTTTCTGAGATCCACTTTACATGATTCAGTGAAATCTCAGTGAAGATGGTTTTGGGGAGATTAATGGTAGAAATCATCTCACCACATCATTTATGCTCTTCTCAAGCTTCATTGTGAGATTTTCTTCAGAGCTCCCGTTTTGCTGGTGGAGTAGAGAAGGTCAAGGAAGTTTCAACAACGTTGTGTATTCCTCCAGATATCAGAGAGACTGCTCTAACCTGTGTGGGAGACTTACAGCAGTCTGGTGAAGCGTTGCTGCTGCTGTGCAGGATCTTAGTGAGTTCTCATCTGGAGTAGCGTGTACAGATTCAATCTCCTCACTGAAGAAAGAATATTGTTACATTGGAAGCAGTTCTGAAATGGTGGAATGAGGCTGTTAGTTTAAAATGAAAGGATGGTCAGGTTGGACTAATATACATTAGACTTTACAAGAATGAAAGATGATTCTATTTCAGCATAGATGACCAGACGGAGTCAGCAACAGAAGTCAATCACACACATAATGGAGAAATCCATGCCATTCTCCAGTCTGTTCGACAGGAACAACAGAAGGATATTCCGGCCTTGTTACATCAGAACAGGACGAAACAATTCAGCCCCTGGAGCCTGATGTGCAGTTACAGGATGAGGCCAATAATCCCATCGAGCCTATTACACTGAACCCAGAGTAGGCGATAACGGACCAGTATCGTATTACACAGCAACAGGATCAGTCCATTCAGCCTCCTCAAACCTGTTCCACAAGAACTAGAAGAGACGACACAGTGACTGGAGATTGTTACACTGGGATAACATTCAGCCCCACTGAGCCTATTGTAAATGAATTGGATAAGGATACAAACTCTCTGTGACTTCTTTATGAAAAAGGAGGTAATTCAGACACGTGACTGTTGTTAGGGAACAGGAGAAGACCAATTCTCCCTCGGTCCCATTTCAGGGATGCATGAAGAGACTGTTCAGTTCCTTCAGACTATTATGGAGGAATATGAGAAGACCCATCCTCCACTCGAACTGTTAATATATCGAAAAAGACTGGGTAGTAGGACTAACTTTTGGATTGGACCCTTAAAGAGCAAAATTACAAGAATGTGAACATGAAATAAACGTATTTTCCGATCAACTGAAATGGTGTATTTCATCAAATTTTGAATCGGCTTCAGAGATCACTTCAAGCAGCATAAACTGGGACAAAGTGATGGACTAACACGGTGAACTCTGCAGGCCATGCTAATGTATTGCTCAGTAATCTGGATTATCTGGCCGGCTTGTTAACATTGCTATTATATGGGAACGATGCACATACCACATACACACAGCAGGGGAAGGTTTCTATCTCCATTCAATCTGTATGAGGTGTAAGGTGTTTGTGTGTGTGTGTGTGTGTGTGTGTGTGTGTTTGGGGTGGTTGAATATGAAAGACATTGTTTGAGAGAAAATGCACTTGAAGGAAACCAGGTTAAATATGAACAACTAGCAGGGATTTAGATAATCGAAACAGAGAGATTGAGGGAAGTTTCATTACCAAATAAGTTATAGTGCTTATGATTATTAAAATAAAGTCATTGCCAGACACAATAGCGATATAGATCGGGATGCACAGGTATATCAGATGGATTGGTTTTTGGGATGAGTATGAATCAGATTTGTTTCTGCAGGCTTCAACCAGAGAGTGTCAGCAGCAGATTGTTGTCATCATTAAGTCTGTAGTTCACAGCTCAAGTTCGAAACAGCAGATGGGTTAAGACAGTGAAGGACATTCTGGAGCAGTGTGTAGTTAAAGTTAATAATGGCCAGGGCATGGTGTCAGGAATCAGCTCATGACCAGTTGTGATTGGTCTGTGTCAATCAACACCTGTATGTTTCACCTCGCACCGCCACACACAGCTCACTCCCCCCCCTCCCTCCCCCGCCCTCCCCAAGCCACTCATCGTGCTGATTTGGAAATATACTGCTGTTCCTTCACAGTCGTTGGGTCAACATACTGGAATTCCCACCCTACTAGAATTGTGGGTCAACCAACAGCAAGTGGACTGTAGCGATTCAAGAAGGCAGCTCACCTTCACCTTCTCAAGGGCAAACAGAAATGAGCTATCAATGTTGGCCAACGAGCAACACCCAAGTCCCAGAAATGAATTTTAAAAAAGATACTGGCCAGGGATGTGATGGAATCCCTGTGAGAAAATGGAGTTTGTAAACACAATAGAGGGCAATGAACTTCACAATCCCAATATTTAATTAACAAGGGTAGAGAGACGATGATTCACATCTGAGAGTGAGTAGGTCAACATAGAGACCCATGAGTAATACAGCCAGACGCAAAGAGGCAGACAGGAATTGAACTGGATTCAAAATATCACATTAGTGGTGGCAAGAAGTGTAGACTATATGAATGAATAGAAATGCAGTCGTAACTGGTTTATAGAAAAAAATCTGGACGTGAGACTTACCAGGGACACCAACGGTAGACAGGAGAGGATAATAAATATATTGTATAATGCGAAGAGCATAATAGATCCGCCATGATAACGACAACCGTACATAATATGAAGAAAGATACCAAACAGAATTGGATACACCCCTGTCCATTGTTGGAATATTCCAGTCTAATGTTCTCAGATTCTGATCCATTATTGGAACATTCCAGTCTAATGTTCTCAGATTCTGATCTCTCTTGTCCCTCTCTCTGGAGCCACTGAATCCTGTTCGTGCTGTCGGTGATGATCCCACTCATATTGTGGAATAACATGTTGATGGAACCCATTTATAAGTAAAAGATGGAAACTCTCCACTGCAATAACTACAATCCATGGAGACTGACATTAACCACGGTCACTGGACAAACAGGTTCACTTAACCCCTTCCTTACATCTCATTTCATATCATAATACAAGGGAATATTTACTCAGTCTGGATGGAATGGATGAGGGTTACTGATGGACCGACTATAAATCTTTCAATCTTTCTTTTTACCATTTCCTTGTATCAGGGAGAATTTCCAGAGCTGTGCAAGGCTGTATAAGTTCCATTCTATTTATAATAGGAGACTGGGATAAAATAACTTACCAGCTGCATACAATGTCTGGTGGGGAAATTTCTGAATACACTAACTCAAGGGAGAAAGTGAGGATGGCAGATGCTGAACGTCAGAGTCGAGAATGTGCTGCTGGAAAAGCACAGCCCTTCCAGCAGCATCCGAAGAGCAGAAGAATCCACATTTTGTGTGTCAGCCCTTCTTCAAGAATGAGACTTGTCGCCCAAATGTGCTGAGAGATAAATGGGAAGGGCATGGGAATGGGGGAAGGTAGCTGAGAATGTCTTAGGTAGATGAAGTTGGAGGTAGAGGTGATACGTCGGAGAGGAGGGTGGAGCAGAAAGGTGGGAATGAAGATGGGCAGGTAGGACAGGTCATGGAGGCTCTGCTGAGTTGGAAGGTTAACGTGTGGGAAAGGAAAATGAGGAAACTAGTGAAATCCACATTGATCCTGTGTGGTTGCAGGATCCCAAGTGGAAGTTGAGACTTTCTCGCTCCAAGCATCAGGTGGTTAGGGGGTGGTGGTGGAGGAGGCCTGGGACATTGGCGGATTGGGAGGGTGTGCTGAAATGTTCGGCCATGGGGCAGTGGTTTGGTTGGTGCGGGTGTCCTGAAGATGTTCTGTGATGTGTGCCGCAGGTTAGCATCCTGTCTCCCCAATGTGGAAGAGACAACATCAGAAGCAATAGATACAGTCGGTGCTGTGTCTGGAAGTGCAAGTAAGACCCAGATAGATGTGGAAGGATCCTCTGGTGCCTTGGACGGAGACGAGAGTGGAGGTGAGGACGCAGGTTTTGCAATTCCTGCGGTGGCAGGGGAAGGAGCTGCGAGGGGAGAGTGTTTTGTTTGGGGATGTTGACCCGATGAGGTAGTCACGGAGGGAATGGACTTTTTGAATGCAGATAGAGGTGGTGAGGGAAATATATATCTGGTGGTGGGATCTGTTTGTAGTTGGCGCAAATGGGGGAGGAAAATAGATTGTATCTGAAGGTTTGGTGGAGTGGAAGCTGAGGAACAGGGATGTTATTTTTCTGTTTAATTAGGACGGGTGGGATTCGAAGGCAGAGGTGTGGGAAGTGGATAAGGTGTGCTGCAGGGCATCGTCGACCATGTGGGAGGGGGAATTGCGGCTTTGGAAGAAGAGGGCCATCTGAGATGCACACTGGATTCATAGCGTGGTGCTGGAAATGGAGGCTAGATCAGACATAATGCGAGGAGCAGGAAAATCGATGTTTTGAGCAAATAACTTCAACAGGAATCGGACGTTTGCCCGAAACATTGGCTTTTCTGCTCATCGGATGCTGCCTGACATGCTGTGCCTTTCCAGACCACACTCTTACCTCTAATCTCGAGCATCTGCCTTACTCAATTTCGCCCACTCACTAGATTCAGCCAGTTCTGTAATACTGCATTGAACTTTGACCTCCCTGCTATAGAAAATATGTTAATCTTGAAAGGGTGCAGTAAAGATTTACAAGTATATTGCTGATGTTGGGGGAGTGGGTGATGTTGAGCTACACAGAGAATGTGAATGGGATGGGGCTTTGTTGCCTGGAGCGTTAAGTCTGAGGAGTGACCTTACTGAAATTTATCGTGGTGAATCCCAGTGCTCCAGGGTGAGCAACGTTAAAGACCAAGGAAATAGACCGGACAGTTATTCATATTATAACTAGACAATTACTCATGGGACAAGTTGCCAAAATATGCAAGTAGACTGAAGAATGCGACTGGCCGGAGGATTCACATTTGGAGAGCCCAATCACAAGAATGAGATCAAAAATAAAGTCATTGCCATATCGACTGGAACAATTACTTATATCACATTCTCAATCCACCTCAAAGAACCAGCTCTGACGTCATAAATCCGGAGGAGATATCTGATCAGCATGAAGCACTGTGCAGAGCAGACTCGTGTACTGCTGAACACAACCCTGCAATTGTTCCAGCGTGGAACACTGGGCAGACCAGAGCAGTGCATTGATCTATAAACCCAGATCAAAAATGTTTTCAGCATGGAGCACTGTGCAGACCGGGCTGATGTACAGTACAATGAAAGCGACAATCTACCCAGGGAGGAAAAATATGCAGACCACAGCAGTGCATTGATCTATAATCGCAGGTTAGACATGTTACCAGGGTGCCAAACGGTGTCCACCATCCCAGTACATTGCTCAGTAACACTGTTTTAGATCACTGACCAACGCGGGGAAACTTGCAGCCCATGCTGGGCAGGACAGAATGTGCAACTCCCAACTATTTACAGCTCCACATCTACACTGTGCCATGAAAGGGGTACTGTGGGTGTGAACATGACTGCCAGAGAACGATCGCGTGGGAATCAGTTAAAATACAAACAAATGGGAGGAGTTTGACGTATACACAGAGAGGGCGAAATTGAGAGACAATGCCATGGATAGATGTGTTCCGAGGTTTCAGAATGTTGAAATGTAAACTTTTCAACAGTATCCTGCAACATAAACCAGTGTTTCCAGGACTGATTGGTGAACGGGATATTGCTGAGAGGTTGATGGAAAGTATTAGACGAGCAATTGTTCTGCAGCTTTGTAACTTGGAGAAGGGTCAGCACAGACTTCGACTCATTGGGCTGAATCTAACAATAACTTGTCTCAGTGACATTTTTATTGAGTGTGACAGAGAGATTGTCTGCACGAGGTCGTGTTAGTTTACTGGTACTACCTTATTGAACTCACCTCATTTACTACCCACCCCACCCCATGGTGTCCCTCTCATTCAATGCCAGCCCGATTTTCCCACCCATCATGGTAGAGGTACTCATCATCACCCGGCTATCCCTAGATAATACATGATCCCTGGCACTGGTGCCATCTTCAAAAGGCCAATGCGCACACGGTTCAGCTTTCTCAATTCAGAGCTGTCCTGCATAGTTTACCCCGACCAGGGCAGATAAGCGGCAGATATACGATGCTCCATCACTCTCACTGCATTGCCTTTTCTGTCCCCTCCCTCCTCTCTCTCTCTCTCTCTCTCTCGCTCCTCCCATTCACTACACTCCCTCCGCTAACAACATTGCATGGACTCATCACTGTGGACTGACTCCATCCGGACACCTCACTATGTCCATCATCCTCACTTGCATCAGCACTAAGAGCAAGACCACACACTCCCACCCTCATTCCCACCCTCCTTCCTCCCATTCCAGGAGAAACAGCCTGGAACAGGACAGAAGGAGCCAAGTTGGTTGGAGGAGTGCCCGATATCCGTTCCCTTTTACCCCCTCCCTCCGCCATGTGGGGAGGACCCTGGTACGTTTCAGAGAGGACCAGGACGCTTCGTGTGGAGATTCTGAAACATCCACGTCCCACCGACCGAGTAAGGAGCAATGTTCAGTGAAGGGGAATTCTCAATTAAACCCACTGGCAATTTCATTTACCCCCGGCACAACTTAGAACCGTGGCCCTGATGTCATCTCCCTTCTTTGTTGAGCTGGTACAACTGGAATCCCCACGGTCTCGGTGGGCAGGAGGGTGGGCTCACAACATATCATCACCACCACTTCCCAGGAAGGGGGCACGGAGACCCCCTCCTCCACCTCCTCCTCTAAACAGCTCAGGTACTGAAACTAATCTGTGATAGTTAATGCTCTCCCCATTTGTCCTGACATATTCAATAATCTGTGCTCATATACATGCAGCGCCCTCTTCTCCTGCACCCCGATTATAAAGGTGCAGCCTGTTTTATATTGTATTTCAATGTTCTTCCTACCGAAGTGTATCACCTCACACTGCTCTGCATTGAACCTCAGCTGCCATAAACCTGAAAACGACATCAACGTGTGATTGGCCAGTTGGAGTTCCACACTGTCCATTACAAACTTTATCATTCTTCCAGGTTTGGTATCTGCAAACATTGAAATCGTCCTACAGTCACTCGCCGCGCAGAAATACTGACTCACTCACTATTGTGGTCAAATACAATACTAACAAACTCCCTGAGGACAGAATTAAATACCGACACGCACCAGACAGTGTAAGTGAAATATTGACAAGAAAAACATGTATCAAGAGAATTACTGACAGACACTCCATGTCCGTATTATTTTCCGTGTATAAGTGAGTGTCTCTATGTCTCTGTATTAGTGTTGTGAGTATCAGTGTGTATCAATGTGGGGCCAGTCTAGCGGTCCCTATGGTGCTTAAAGTGATGTAATATCCCTCTGATATGAGTTCTGAGGAAGGGTCACTCTACCTGAAGCTTTAACTTTCATTTCTGTCCACAGATGCTGTCGGACTTGCTGGGGGGTGAGTGGAGGGGGTGGGGGATGTGATAAGTAAGTTTGTGTTCGCCTGGTTGGTTGGTATTGAGGAGGAAGGTCTTATGTTACAGAAAGACACAGATGGATTGGTCAGATGAGCAGTCATCAATTGCAGTTGGAAAGTAAACCTGATATGTATGAGGTGACGGATTTGGAAGAAGGAAGCAGGCAGGGGAGTACTCAATGAATGACAGCACACTAGGAATTTCAGAGATTGCTTCTCCATTCATCCCTGAATGTGACTGCTTAGGATAATAGGTTAGTTAAGAAGTGGACCTTGGGTGTAGCATTTATTAATCGGTGCATAGATTATAAGAGCTGTACAGGGCTTTGGTTAGGCCAATATGGAGTACTGTGTGTAATTCTGGGTCTGCCTGAGGGAATGGGTCTGTAGGAGTGCGCGAGTCTGTCAGCGTGTGTGTCAGAGTATGTGTCTCTCTGTCGGAGTATCTGCGTGTCTCTGTGCGTGTATCTGTGTGTGTTTGTGTCTCTGGGTGGGTGTCCTGTGCAGTGAGGTCACCTGTAATGTGGCAATAACTCAAGGTTCCGCTTGAAGCCATCCCCATGCTTACCAAACTTGGCTATCAGCCTCAGCTCATACGCTTTGCATTGTTGACTGTCCAGAAGTCCGCCTTGGAAGATGGTCACGGGAGGGTCCGAGGTCGAATGCCCCGGACTGCTGAAGTGTTCTTTGACTGGGAGAGAATCGTCCTGTCTTGTGATTGTTGTGATTCATCCATTGTTGTAGCCTCTGCTCGATGTCGCCAATGTACCATGCCTCAAGGCATCTTCGTCTGCAGCGTATGAGACAGACAGTGTTGGAGGAGTCGCCACGTACATGGTGGGAGGTATCCCCACTTGCAATGTAGTACACTTCCTACCATGTACGTGGCAGGTACTCATGTGGCTGGGCCACCTTGTCTATCTCCAGAGGCTGTGGAGGTTGCATCGAATACTGCATGTTGAATACTGAGATTGATAGATTTCTACAATACATTAAAGGCTCAGGGGAGAGTGCAAGGTAAAGTTGAAGCATATGTTTCAATAGCAATGTAGTTTCTCATCTGTTGCTTTACCAAACTCCCCACACAAGACAGTATCTCCTTGCTGCAGAATATCCCATAAAGCCAGTTCCCAGACCCGGAATCAGAGAAACAGTGCCACAGAAACATGTGTCCTTGCATATTACTAAGGCAGGTAGAGAAAGCTACTGCTCGGCAACGGGGTTGAAATTTCAAGCACAGACGGGAATAGGGATTTGGAGTCTGCTAGAAATTCGAATCGGATTGGTCCACATTAGCACCAAAAACTATAATGATAACTTTGACAAATGAGAATCTAATCATATCCCATTGATATTCAATGGCTTATTGTAACTGAATTCCTTCGTATAATCGTCCAGAGAACAAGTATTTGTAAGAAACAGAACTTCAACAGCTATATAAATACTACAAAAGGATTCATTCAAATCTCTCAGCTGCGAAGACATCAATGCATTCCCACCAGCGAGAGGCAATTCAGATGCTCAGTGTGTGGAAAAGGATTCACTCAGTTGTCTGATCTGCTGAAACACCAGGAAGTCCACACTGGGCAGATGTCATTCAGATGATCAGTGTGTGAGAAGGATTTCAATGATTCATCCCTCCTGCTGAGACACCAGAAGGTTCACACTGGGTAGGAGCTGTTTCCCTCTCCGTGAGACAAGGGAGTTGCTGAGTCTTCAACACGACTGAGAGACCCCTGAATGGACACAAGGAAGTGGTCACCACCACGTTTTTGTTAGAGTTTACACATCACTGCAGGACTCTGATTCTGCAGTTACTGTTCGTCAGAGTCAGGACAACATCTTGTACATGATGACACTGTTGGAGTATTGATGTTGTTGTTAACCACATTAACTAGGCTGGTGTTGATTGAATATATATCACCACTTACTGAACCTCACGATGTCTCTCTGAGCACAAGACTACACAAACAGAAATGTGATAATGAGCAGGGATCATCTGTTTTGATTTAAATTGTGACTGTAGCACTGCTGCTTCACAGCATCATACACAAGGTTGGAGTCCAGCCTTGGTCGACGGCCTGTGTGGAGTTTGCACATTCTGCCCATGGTAGTGTGGGACCCTCCAGGTGCTCTGGTTTCCTCCCACAGCCCAAAGATGTGCAGGTTAGGTGGATCGGTCATGCTAAATTGTCCACAGTGTTCAGGAATGTGAGGATTAGGTCGATCAGCCATGGGAAAAGCAGTGTTACAGGGATGGAGTGCTCTGGGTGGGATGCTTTTCGGATGGTCGGTGGGATTTGAATGGGCAATGTTTCCCTTCCACACTGTCGGGTTTCTATTCTGTGATTGAGGATAAAGGCTGCACAGCAGGGTGTCCTTGGAGAAGGAGCAGGTGAAGTATATCTATGCTCTCGATGTCTTCACATAGAAGTGGGCAACGCAGGAGATATAGTATTTTATCTCCACTTCTGCCCGCTCCCCATCAACTCTACTTTGATTTAGTCGCTTTCCACTCTGTGACTTGTAATGGTTTGCTTTGCCCATTAAGGGCTTTGTTTGTAAATATTCAATTGGTTACACAGGTGGTTTGCTACTTGTGGTTATATACTAACAAAACTAAAATGGCGTCACAATGATTTTGATGGTGGGAAAGTTGCTCAGCTGTACGTGAAAACACTTCTGGGTAGGAGACATTGGGGAAAAAGAACGCTTCACACCTCAAAAGAATGAGGACTGAAAAGCAGTTAAGTCAAGCCAAAGGTTCAGTCAGGGAGGGAATATTTCCCTGGAGTTGAATAATTAGAAAGTGATGGTGTCCGGGATTCTTCAGGATTTTGTTTTACAGAGCGTTTGAAATGTTAAAACTGTTATATTTGGATAGTTTTGCTTCTTTTCTTTTCGTTTCATTTATCGTGGAAGAAGCCCTTAGATTTTTTAATACCAAATTTACAAACCTTGCTTTAAAGACAAATGTTAAATTCCATCAAACCGTCACTCACTGAAAACTGTGCAATCACCTGGAGAATCCCTGTCCTGCCTACTCCTTCCTACCCGGGTTCCAGGGCGACACACATACCTGGAAGATAGCAGCAGGAGGCCATTCGGCCTTTCAATCCTGCTCCACCTTTCAATGGGAAACAGCTGACTATCCAGCTCAGTCTCCTGTTCCTGCTGTGCTCCAATCCACTTTCATGACTTTACCTCTAAGAACTATATCAAAGTCATCCTTTGGCGTCGCTGCCTTTTGTTCCAGTGACGTTCCGGTTTTACTATGTGGGTGTAGGTGGGGGTAATGTGATGGTTCTGCCTCCTGGAGGCTGCACTCAGTGTCCCTCATCATCCTGCAGTAACATCATCCGGGTTTCAGCAACTAGAGATATAAACCATTTCCAGGATATGGGCATCACTTACTCAGCCAGCATTTATTACCCATCTCTCGTTGCTCTTGAGAAGATGGTAGTGAGCTGCTGTCTTGAACCATTCACAGTCAGTTTGGAGCAGATAGACCGATAATGTTGTGAGGGAGAGTGTTGTAGAATTTTGGCCAAGTGATTCTCCACCTTTGGTTCTTCAAATGCTGATTAAGTTAATCACGATCTGCACATGATTTTGAGATTTCAGCCTTCGAATATTCACCAGCTAACACACTGTATAAAGGAATATGTACAGGTTAGAAATTCAGAGCAGACCATTCTTGTTTCTCTGGAATATCTTTTTACCCTTTCCCCACCAAAGCTGGATCCCTCCAGCCAAATTACTTTCTCCCACCATTCTGACTCTGCTACCCCGAATGTACACCCTCCCCATTCTCATTCAGTTATTAATAAACAGATCCATGCCACCAATTCCCTTCCTGGTTAGACTCTGCACCCTTTCTGGGTTCACTTCCTTTCCCTTCAGTTGCTGCACGTCAATAATGTAACAGCAGAATAAAACAAAAGGAAACAGAAAGGGAGGTGGCAGATCCTGGACAGAAGAGGAACCTACAGACTGGGAGAATGGGTCAGATTCTTCCTTGTTTCCCATTGGTCGATTACCAGCGTTATGACGAATTGGGGATGGAGCTTGGTCTCACGTGGGTGTGGTGACACTTTGACCCCTCAGCAGATCAATACTTTAAGCAAATACGTTCCTCTTCCAACCAACCACAGTGTGGATTGCTTTCCGCTAGTTACCCCAAAGCACATTCTCCAAAGCCCACCCACATTCTGTACATGTACAGTGCGGGGTTTCCCCACACACGTGTTGCCCCTGCCTCAGGGATTATGGGAATTTTAGCCCCCATGAAGCCGTATCTCTGGAAAGTCAATGGAAAGTCTGGGTTGGAGGGTGTTGGGTATTGGAAATATGGGCTGTGAATGGGTTTTACTGAGGCAGCTACGTCCAAAACATGATTTCTGACGTCAGGAATATAGATTCATCCAATTAAGGGGCTGGAGAAGTTAATAAGGCGGAGCAAATTTTAAGCAGAGGTGGCTCAGTGGTTAGTATTCCTGCCTTACAGCGTCAGGGACCCGGGATTGATTCCAGTCTTAGACGAATATGTGGAGTTTACACATTCTCTCCGTGTCTGCATGGTTTTGTTCAGTGCTCCAGTTTTCTTCCCCCCACATGCCAAATGTATGCAGGTTAGGTGGATTGGCTATGCTAAATTGCCCACAGTGTCGATGCTTGTGCAGGTTAAGCCATTAACCATGGGAAATACAGGGAATGGGTGAGTCTGAATGGGACGCTCATCACAGGGTTTGTGTGGACTCAATAGATGACTACCCTGTTTCTGCACTGTAGGGACTCTATTCTATTCTCATTAGGAAGAATGCACCTATCTCGATGGGTTGTGAATCTGTGGAATTCCCTATTCAAAATGCAGTGAATGCCAGGCCAATGAGCAAATTTAATGAAGAGATACAGATGTTTAATTTCCAGTGAGTTGAAGGGTGAGAGAAAGCAGGCGGGAAAAATCCAGCTGAGACCGAGCTGAGTTCAATCATCAACGTATTAAATGGTGGGGCTGGTTCGAAGGGCTGCATTGCGTCTCCTGTGCCCAGTGCTTATATATTACGGTAATAACTGGAAAGCGGAAACCTAAACTGACCGCCTTCACCAAAGGAGATTTTCGGAAAAAAACAGGATAGTCAGGTGGATTCGTGTTCCAAACTTAGATAGTGAGGAAGCATGTGGGAGATAATGATGTTGCAATTTTAAACTGAGGGGAGACAGTGATCTTTGGTTTTAGACTGTGTAGGACATTCACAGCGTCCAGAATAATCTGTTGTGAATATTTATCCTATACTTTATTTCAATGCCAAGGTCTCTGACAATGAAAACCCAAACACCCAGGAAACATAATCTCACCTCCTAATCTGATAAAAGACTTGTGATAAATCTGCTTGAATACAGATCGAAAGTGGGAAGATTAAATCCAATCCCAAGATCTTGTGCTTAAACAAAGGAGACTACAATAGGATGAGGCAGGAGTTGGCTAATGTAGACTGGAAGCAATGACTTTACGGTGGGACAGCTGATGGACAGAGGAGGAATATCAAAGCAATTTTTCAAAGTTCTCAGCAAAAGTATATATCTATGAAAAGGAAGGATTGTAGGAATAGGTGGAATCTGGCATGGTTGTCTAAGGAAAAAAGGAAGTCTATCAAATTGAAATAGAAGGCATACAAATCGGCAAAGGCCAGCGAGAAACTAGGAGATTGAAAAAATATCAAAGATTAACAGAAAGCTAGATGGGATTTGTGGAGAAAAGTGATGAGTAGCTATCCCCAGGGCCAGAGTAGCAGTTTACACTGCTAGAGGGGAACCTATTGTATGGGGAACATATGTCCTATGTAATTGTTGAAGCACATAACTGTTCCCATAGAGATAATCCTGATCATGTTAAAAATCGCAGCACAATCCAAAAGTTTGTACTTCTAAATAAACCTGTTGGATTACAACCTGGTGTTGTGTGATTTTTAACTTTGTCCACCACACCCAACACATGCTGCTCCACATCAGAATCCTGAAAGACAACTCCACTGAAACTGAAGAGTCTGTCAGGTGCTTGAGTGAACCGTGGGGGAGGGGTGTGTGGCTTAACCACTAAGTGTTGAACTAAACTAGATGTTTTAAACTGCCAGTGCCATGGAGATAATCCTAATAGACAGGTTATATTCAAAACCACAAGTCACAAACGTAAAAGAATGGGAGCCGCACATTGGACAATTACATGATAATGCCTGGAGGTGTTTTGCATGTTCAAGATCCAGGTAACTGCCATGTCTCATCAATAAAGAGTCACAGAAGACCTCTCAGAGTTCGGTGCTTAGTTATTCGTATCCAGTAGAGTTCAGGACTATGAGTACACAGCAGTCAGTCTTCACAGTGGAGGGCACGAATAACATGCCAGTAACTGATAAGGAGACAGAAGAAGGTGAGGACCAAGACACAACCATTATCACGAGAGAGTTGGAGCTGGGCAAGCTAATGGAGCTAAAGGTAGACAAGTCTCCTTGCCCTGATGGAGTACATCCCAGGGTACTACCAAAGCTAGCGGGAGAAATAGCAAATATACTTAGAGGTATAGCGTCCTGCAATAGAGACAGATCCTTTGGCCCAAACTGGCCCATGCTGACCAGAATGTCCATCACGCTAACCTCATTTCCCTGCACTTGGTCCATCTGCTTCTGACGCTTTGCTATCCATGTATTTGTCCAAATGCCTTTTACATATTGTTAATGTAAAATCCTCAACCACTTCCACTGGCACCTCATTCCATACGTGTACCACCCTTGAAAAACAATTGCCCCTCAGGTTGCCTTGTATTCTTTCTCGACTACCTTAAACTGACGCCCGCCCCCCACCTCCCCCCCACCCCCCGTCGTTGATTCCCTGGGAATAAGACTGAGTGTATTGACTTTACCCAAGCTATTCATGGTCTTATCCACTTCTTTAAAAGACTCCCCCCTCTGTTTCTTCTGCTCTAAACAAAAATGTCCTCGCTTGTCCAACCTTTCCCGATCACTCAGATCCCGGAACCCTGGCAACATCCTTGTAAATTTATTCTGCACTTTTTACAATTTAATAACTGGAACCTACATTGTATTCATCACATTTCCAGGGTGTCCCCACGAGTCTGGAATCGACATGACAACCCCAATTGATTACAAGCCATGATCGATAATTCACTCCTTTACAAAATTCCTATTTTCATGTTTTTTTTCCCTGAAACAGGTATCATTGTGACTTTCTGGTTGCATGATTAATTCAAAACTTGCCCTCATACAAAATAAAGCTGTGGCTTAACTGTTCCTAGGAAATTTGCCAATAATTATTCAGACTTGTAAAAACAAATGAACGCTCACTCAACACTCACCCCACTACCATGCACTTGGCTGCGTCTCAATACTTTTTTCCAGTCACACTGACATCTGAAATATTCGCTCATGAACAGAATGCATCTTTCTTTCCACATAAAACGGCGAATGACATTTACTTGATCTGTGGCAATCTGAATACCAGATCTGAACATGAAGTTCAATTTGAATTTCTCAACCGCCAATTCACCCTTTCAGTTCCTTACAACAGAGAAACAAGTCACCACTGTTAATACAGAATTCGTAACATAATTGCAATATTACATTTTAGTTTCCTCGTTCCTCCAAAGCTTTAAATGTCAGTCTCAACTCTTTCTTCCGTGAACTGAAATCCAAACCAACCTCCTCACTCCTTGCCTCCACATGCAGTTTTCACTCTCTCTCTCTCTCCTCTGTTTGAATTCAATTTACGTGCTACTGCCTG
Organism: Hemiscyllium ocellatum; assembly: GCF_020745735.1. NCBI lineage: Eukaryota > Metazoa > Chordata > Chondrichthyes > Orectolobiformes > Hemiscylliidae > Hemiscyllium > Hemiscyllium ocellatum. The sequence continues at coordinate 27,940,569 of NC_083446.1, forward strand.
CAGGCTACAAACTAAATCAATGAGTCTGAATAGGAGCCTCCTGGGTGGTGGTGAATCTTCCCAACTGCCCCCGACCCCCCCCCCCCCCCACCCGCCCAGGGTTTCCTTCCTGGTCAGAACCACATTGGGGAAAAAATCAATCTGGAACCGCTTACTTATTTTCCCCAGCTCCACCCTCTGATGAGAACCATCCTGCGCACACTGCTTCCTGCACACTCTGTCCAAATCATATCTGGTTGAATTAAATGAACCAAATTAGAACTCTAATTGCATTTGCATCCTTATCCCTTTCATAAGGATCCTGAATCTTCACACGAGTTCTGATAATTTTCTGCAAAATGCTCCCCCACTAATACTTTGGCCATTCGTCAGGATACGAGGAGAGGGGCCATTCCCCTGGGTTGTGTTCTCAGAGGGAGGAAGGGAGGGAGCTGCCAATGACAGATTAATCCAACACACCCACAGTTTCTCTCCCTGGCACTGACCCGTACTGCACTTACGCTAATAATTGGCCAGCACTGCGCCCGTGCACTGGTCTCCCCTCCTACAGCACATGCTCCAGATCACAGAGGAGCCTGGAGATTGACAGCAGTTACTGCCCAATAGAGTGAAGGAGGCAGGGCTGGAGGACTGGGGCAATGGGATTGTAAACAATGAATGAATATGGAGGACACTGGGGGATGGACAGGTCAGTGAGGGACAGGAGCAGCGCAGCAACAGAAGGGGATCCTGGACAAACTGAGCAAGGGGAGAGTTTGACAGGAGAGAAACTACAGGAAGGTTGTGTTAGGAGGCTCGGATAGGGACAGCTGGGAGCCATTATGGCCTGGTGGCTTGGGTATGTTTACTAATCAGCCTCTTCAAATATGCTGTTACTCAACTCTGAACCCGGTCTTCCTGGTCCAGAGGTAAGGACACTACCACCAATTCCTGGTGGGCTAGTGGAATGAAGGGAAGATGTTCTCAATCTCACTCACGTGGAAACTCCATGAGCTCCTCACACTTACTGTCTACGGCGGGGATGGAGGGGAAAGAGCAGATGGGAGTGGGTTAGGGATATAGGGACTACATTTCAAAAGGAACTCACCGGTATCGGTGTTATTACCAAGACTCAACACACAGTTACCAATACAAAACTGGTGGACGTGAACTTTATACAGAATATTAACACATATACAGACCCTAATGTACAGAGTTAAGACCTGGATATTCATAACAGCTTTGTGCGTGGGAAATCATGTCTCAAGAACTGGACTGAGTTTACTGAAGTAGTAACACAGAGGATTGATGAGGGCAGAGCGGTGGACGTGATCTACATGGACTTCAGAAAGGCGTTTGGCAAGTTTCCTCATGGGAGACTGGTTTGCAAGGTTAGATCTCATGGAATACAGGGAAAACTAACCATTTAAATACAGAACTGGCTCAAAGTAGAAGACAGACGGTGGTGCCAGAGGGATGCTTTCCAGTCTGGAGGCCTGTGACCAGTGGACTGTCACAAGAATCGGTGCTGGATTCCCTACTTTTCTTCATTTATATCAATGATTTGGATGTGAGCATAACAGGTATTGTCAGTAAGCTTGCAGATGACATCAAAATTGGAGGTGTGGTGGATAGTGAAAAAGATTACCTCAATGTGCAAAGGGATCTGGATTAGATGGGTGAATGGGCTGAGGAGCTCAGTTTAGAAAAATGCGGGGGTGCTCCGTTTTAGATAAACAAACCTTACAGTTAATAGTAAGTTCCTGGGGAGTGTTGCAAAATAAAGAGACCTTGGAGTGCAGGTTCATAGTTCCTTGAAAGTAGAGTCGCAGGTAGATAGGATAGTGAAGAAGACAGTTAGTCCGCTTTCCTTTATTGATCAGAGCATTCAGTATAGGTGTTGGGATGTCATATTGCGGCTGGACAGAACATTTGGAATATTAGTTGCAATTCTGGTCTCCTTCCTATCAGAAGGGTGTTCTCATACTGGAAAGGGGTCAGAAAAGAATTACAAGGATGTTGCCAGGGTTGGATAGGGTGTTTTCCCTGGAGCGTCAGAGAATGAGGGGTGACCTTATAGCGATTTATAAAATCAGGCAGGGTATGAGTAGTGTAAATAGACAAAGGCTTTTCCCTGTGGTGAGGAGTATAGAACTAGGAGACACGGAGGGGAGGATAGGCAGAGAGAGGTGGGCAGAGGGTGTGTGTGGAAAGAGGGTTACTGGGATAGAGGAGGGTAACAGAGAGCCGGGGGGGGGGCAGAGCAGGGGGGAAACAGGGGAAAGAGAGAGGCAGAGGGGACAGAGAGTTATTTTATAGATCTACACCTCAACCCTTTTCCTGTTTTATTCTCCTCCACTTCAACCCCTCTGAAGGGCTCAGAACAACTTTACAGTTACTGGAAAGTAGAGTTTTAGGGAGATCAGGTGCTGAAGGTGGCATTTGGGACGCTGACCTTTATTGGTCTGTGCCCTAATCAATAAAAGGAACCTGGGTTCAATTCCACTGGGTGGTGTTTGCACATTCTCCCTCTATGTGTCTCCGTGGGCTTCCTCTGTGTGCTCTGATTTCCTCAAACAATCAGACGTCTTGCAGGTTAGGTGGATTAGCTGTGGGAAATGCTTGGTTGCATGGTTCAGGTGGAATGCTGTTCCAATGGTTGGTATGGTCTCATGGGCTGAATGGCCTGCTTCCACATTTAGGGATTCTGTCACTGAGTAAGGGGGTAGGAGGTCATGTTGTAACTCTGAAGATGGACGAGGGAGATCCAGTAGATGTAGTGTGTCTGGACTTTCAGAAAGCTTTTCATAAAGTTCCACAGAGGAGGTTAGTGAGTAAACTTAGGACGCATGGTATTGGGGACAAAGTACTAGATTGGATTGAAAATTGGTTGGCTGATAGGAAACAACAAAGGGTAGTGATTAATGGCAGGCAGTGACCAGTGGGGTAACGCAAGGATCCGTGCTGGGACTGCAGCTTTTTACAGTATATGTTAATTATATAGAAGATGGTATCAGCAATAACATTAGCAAATTTGCTGATGATACCAAGCTGGGTGGTAGGGTGAAATGTGATGAGGATGTTAGGAGATTACAGGTTGTCCTGGACAAGTTAGGTGAGTGGGCAGATGTATGGCAGATGCAGTTTAGTGTGGATAAATGTATGGTTATGCACTTTGGTGGCAAGAACAGGAAGGCAGATTACTACCTCAATTGAATTAATTTAGGTAAAGGGGCAGTACAGAGCGATCTGGGTGTTCTTGTACACCAGTCAATGAAGGCAAGCATGCACGTACAGCAGGTAGTGAAGAAGGCTAATAGCATGCTGGCCTTCATAACAATAGGGATTGAGTATAGTAGCAAAGATGTGCTTCTGCAGCTGTACACGCCCCTGGTGAGACCACACCTGGAGTACTGTGTGCAGTTCTGGTTGCCAAATTTGACGAAAGACATTTTGGCTATTGAGTGGGTGCAGCGTAGGTTCACGAGGTCAATTCCTGGAATAGAGGGATTACCTTACACTGAAAGTCTGAAGCGACTGGGCTTGTATACCCTTGAGTTCAGAGGACTGAGAGGGGATCTGATTGAGACATATACGATTATGAAAGGATTGGACACTCTGGCAGCAGGAAACATGTTTCTGCTGATGGGTGAGTGCCGAACCAGAGGACACAGCTTAAAAATACGGGGTAGACCATTTAGGACAGAGATGAGGAGAAACTTCTTCACCCAGAGAGTGGTGGCTGTGTGGAGGCCCAGTCTCTGGATTCATTTAAGAAAGAGTTGGATACAGCTCTCCAAGATAGTGGAATCAAGGGTTATGGAGATAAGTCAGGGAGCGGATACTGATTAGGAATGATCAGCCATGATCATATTGAATGGCGGTGCAGGCTCGAAGGGCTGAATGGCCTACTCCTGCACCTATTGTCTACTGTCTATTGGTTATTGTTGTGGCTGTATTGGGCATTGGTGAGGCCTGTTTTAGACTACTACATTAAATTCTAGTCCCCCGACTTCAGAAATATGTCACCAGAATAGGGCTCAACCCCATAATGACAAGTTCCTGGGAAGTTTTGTCGAACAAATAGACCTTGCAGTGTGGGTTGATAGTTCCTTGAAAGGGGGGTTGAAGGTAGACAGGTCGGTGAAGGTGGTGTTTGTTATGCTAGCTGTTATTGTGCAGTACATTGAGTATAGAAGTTGGGAGATCATGTTTCGGCTGTACAGTTCATTGGATTGGCCACTTTTGGAATGCCCATACTGCTTTCAATTCCAGTCTCCCTGCGATAGGAAGTATGTTTGGAAACCTGAAAGAGTTCAGAAAAGATTTACAACGGTGTTGCCAGTCTTGATATATGTGAACCACAGGGAGGAGCTGAGGATATGTTCCGTGGAGCAGTGGATGCTGTGGGATGGCATTATACAACTTCTTCAAGGCTGCAAAATTTCTTGCATCTGTCACCATTTCAGATGCTGCCAGACCTGCTGAGAATCTCCAGGACTTTTGGTTATATTGTAGATTTCCACCATTTTGCTGAAGCACTTAGAGTCAGAGAGCTGCACAGTTCCATGTTTTGTTGACTGATTCCTGGGATGGCAGGACTGATGGATGAAGAGGGACGCAATCCTCGTTTAATCCTCCTTTCCTTTGGCTATCCGAGCGACTGACTACATCACGAATATTCTACTTCCCATTCTCTGACCTGAATCTGACCCATCTAAGTGTACACTTTTGTTCCCATCCCCTGCCAGCGTATTTATAACCTCACCAATGGAACTGACAATAGCCCCCACCAGGAGATTTCTCCCAGTTCTGCCCAGGGGTACACGGTCAGGCTGGTACAGGTCCCACCCAGAAATGGCCCCAATGCCTGAAGAATCTAAACCCTTCTCTGATACACCATTTCTCCAGTCACACATCCAGCTGATCTTCCGTCTTATTCCTGCTCTCACGAGCACATGACACTGGGAGTCAGTCTGACATTATTGTATTTCAGGTGCCACATTATACTGTATCCCTGTCTCCCTGTATCCAGCTTTCAGGCCCTCATCCCTTTGTTTCGCGATGCCGTTGGTATCTGTGTGTTCCACCTCCACGGGCTGTTTACTCTCTAGCTCCCGAATGTCCTGCAGTCGCTCAATGATATCGTGGATCCTGGCACCACAGATGTAATATACCATTCTGGATTCACGGCTGTGGCCACACAAGTGCCTGCCCTAACCCTGGCTATTGAATCGCCTGTCACTATAACCCTACCACTGTCTTTCCTCCCTTTCTGTGCAGCACAGCTATCTGTGGTGTCATAAACCTGGCTGTTGCCGATTTCCTGAGAAGCCACCCCACGGCTTCACCCCCAACAGAATCCCAAGCGGTATATCTCTTTCTGTTTGAGAAAGGGATTATCACTGGGGACTTTTGCACTCCCTTCCTGATCTTCTTACTTGATCTGATGGTCACCCATTCCCTTTCTCCCTGGGAAACCCTCACCTGTCGTGTGACTAACTCACTAAACAAGCTATCCATAACATTCTCAGATGCTCCACAGTGAGTCCACCCACAGCTCCTGTTCAGAAAAGCAGTTTCCCAGTAGCTGCAGATGGACACACTTCCTGCACACATAGCCATCAGGGACACCGAAAGCGTCCATTATTTCCCACATTGTACAAGAGGAGCACACCAAAGGTCTGAAGTCTCCTGTCACAACGTCTCTCTACATTCAGCTAATTACTCCCATGAAGAGAATTTAAAAGAGCTATCAACCTTCCTTCACTTGAAACATTTCCATTATATACCAAAAGTCCCGATCTTTACTTAAGTGGTACGTTATACTTTAAAAACTTAACAAATATTCCGCAGGTATCACTTACAAATCGGCTGTTCCAGTTGGGACCATGTGAATTTCTGAATGGCCTGAACTAAAACTGAGCTTCACCTTCTCCCTTTCTCACCCCTCTCTGTTTTCAGCCAACTCCAAAACACTCATTGAGCCAAGCAGCACTCACAATGCAGCCCTGTCATTTTCATTGTCCGCTCACACCTACAGTGCCATCAGACTCCTGTACTGTACCAATGCATCTCAATGGGAGCTCAGGAACAGCATGTCATCTTTCAGTTCAGCCATTTGTAACCCCAAAGTCAACATGGACCTCAGCCGTTTCTGGATGAACAGACAGTTGTCAGAACTGGAACATTCCACCTGAAATAGTGCTGGAATTCGAGTTCATAAGGAATTTTCATGAGAATTTCGCAGGGAGTTGAAAACAGGGAGTTTACAGGTTGACATCATGAAATGGGCGATTGTGACTAAATCTGACAGTTCCTGCAATGAGACAAGGTGTAACTTGGATAAATCTGTGCTCCCTCTCAGGCCAAATCGCCATGGGTGATTCAACCACTAATTTGAACATCTTTCTGCATTTTGCTGGACGAAAGTATTGGAGATATTTTCCCAGAAACAGAACAGACAAACCTTTCTCCTTCCACAGTTAAATGCCAATGATATTCAGTTGACTGCAGAAATCTGTTTTTTTGAGATCCCATACTCAATTACTCTCAATTAATATCCTATAAAAAGAACTCACAAAACAAAACTCAATCAGTGCAGGATGAATTGGAAAGACAAATATTTCTCTGGTACGTGCCTGATGTGTAAATGCTCCTCTTCAAATCACCCCTCCCCCAGCCAGGAAGACGACATGTCCATGTGCCTCACTGTAATTTGCCCATAATAAAGATGGCAGCCATAACGCGGAACCTATTCCTGACTGACGCCCACAGCCATTTTCCCATTTATTGCAAACGTGTGACCAAGAGTTTTGAATTCAGGACTAACAACCTGTACAGAGGGGTAATTAAAACCTCCCAGTCTAAACTGAATCATTTTCTCCCAGATTCTGCTGCCACTCTCCCGCTTCCCATTTTCCAGCTCCTGCACACAAGATGGGCCATTCCGTGTCCAGTGACCCTTCCTCAGAACCGATGGTAGCTGGAAAGATTAGAATCCCTATAGTGTGGAAACAGGCCATTCAGCCCACCAAATCCACACTGACCCTCCGAAGAGTATCCCAACCAGACCCATTCCCCTGTTATTCTACGTTTCTCCTGACGAATGTACTTCACCTACACATCCCTGAACACGACGGGATTTTTAGCTTGGCCAATTCACCGAACCTACATATCTTTGGCCTGCAGGAGATAGTGGGGGAGTAAATAATAGGTCGAGATGGAGCAACCCTTCAAAAACATGGCATCAAGGTTTCCACATCTCCTCTCCCTGACGTTATCTCAGATCCAACCCTCCAACCTAGCACCGCCCTCAAACTGTCCCACCTGTCCATCTTCCTTCCCAATTATCCACTGCACCCCCTCGCCATTACCCCCACCTACAGTTTCTTACCGGTTTCCCATCTACTTTCCCACCTGCCCCACACACCCATCCTATTACCTGTCAGCCCTCCACCCCACCCCTCACATTACTGATGAAGTGCTTACGCCTAATATGTTAATTCTCCTGCTCCTTGGATACTGCCAGACCTGCTGTGCACATCCAGCACCACACTTTAACACAAGCTGGAAGAACATCACTTCATCTTGTACCTGGGGACCCTTCAGACCTCTGGCCTCAATAGTGGATTCCATAATTTTCGATCCTAAGTCTCCTACGTCCTAGTGTCCTAGCCCCCCATCCCATAGACCAGGCCCTATTATTACATCGCCTGCCATTAAACACTACCTATGGTTAGTCACTAACAATCTCCATAAACAGCTATTCACCCTCCCCCAGCCAGATCGTTATCCACTCCTTTGTCCAACTGCTACCATCTGTTTCTTTGGAATCTACCACCACCTATCATTTACACCTTAACCCCTACTTTCTGCATATAAACCGACATTGTTTCTCAGGAACATCGCTTCTGACGAAGGGTCATTGGATCAGAAATGTTAACTTTGACTTCTTCTCACAGATGCTGCCAGACCTGCTGAGCATTTTCAGGATCTTCCAGTTGTTGTTTCTGATTTACAGCATTCGCAATTCCTTTGGTTTTCATTTACTGCGAGTTTGTAATTCAGATCTAGCAGTCTTCATCGTGTGTTTATCAACTCACCCAGTACACAAACTCAACTTCTCTCCCAGACTCTGCAGTCTCTCCCACTCTCTTCACATTCACTGGGTACCCCCTCACAGTAACATTGCACCTGCACAGCTCATGGTCACGTGTTTGCCTGCTGGCCACACCCCTCATTCACTCCCATTGGTTGGAAGATTACACCAACTCCCCGTTTGGTCTGAAGCTGCATCAATCAGCCAGGCCCCATTGTGACTTGAGAGGTAGGAGGCTGAGGGGTGACCTCAGAGTTTTATAAAATCATAAGGGGCACGGATGGGATACAGAGACAAGGTCTTTTCCCTGGGGTTAGGAAGTCCAGAACGAGGAGGCATAGGTTTAAGGTGAGTGGAGAATGATATTAAAGGGACCTAAGGGGCAACTTTTTCATGTGTTTTTCATAGGTTTTTTTCAGTATGGAATCTACTGTCAGGGAATTGGTGAAAGCTGGTATAGTTACACCATTTGAAAGACAGCTGGATGGGTATATGAATAGGAAGGGCGTAGAGTGATATGGGCCAACTGCTGTCACGTAGGACTAGATTAGGTTGGGATATCTGGTCGGTGTGGACGAGTTTGACGAAAGGGTCTGTTTCCTTGCTGTACATGACTATGGCTCTGCCCTGGGATTAGCTTCATCATTCACAGTGAATGGGGCAGGATCACAGAGCACAGGATATGGGGGCTATTCAGCCCATTGGGGCTGTACTCTTCCTCTAGAGATGCTGCCAATCTTCCCTTACTCCCCACCCCTTTACCAGTAGCCCTCCACATTTATCCTCAAATACTTAAATTACGAATCTGTTTTGACAATAACTAAAGCTGCATCCAGCTGTGGTTCAAACTGTTCCAGATGCTAAGAACCTAATGAGTAAAATAACCTTCACATTTTCATCCTGCATTATTTGCCAATTACCTGAAAGTAGTTACTAAAAATTGTGACGTTAATAATTCTCCCTCTGTCTCTCTGTAAATTAAATATCCTGTAAACAAATCTGCTCCTGGTCCAAATCACTGCTTTACCATCTCAGTTCCAAGGAGAATTACCTGACCTTCTGCTTACTCTCCATAAAAGAGAAACTCATCTTAATTTTAATTTATTAGTGTCATGGAGATGGACAGCACAGAAACCAACACTTCGGTTCAACTCGTCCATGCCGCCCAGATATCCTAAATTAATCTCGTCAAGCTTGCCAACACTTGGCCCATATCCTTCTAAACGTTTCCTAAACACGTATCCAATTAGATGCCTTTTAAATGTTGTAATTGTACCTCCACACTTCCTCTGGCAGCTCATTCCATACTGTTCTATATTCAGCTTGAAAACATTGCTCCTCAGATCGCATTTAAATCTTTTCCCTCACACCCTCACGTCTGTGCCGTCTGGTTTTGGACTCACCAAACCTGGGAATAAGACCCTGGCTGTTCACCCTAATCATGTCCTTCATGATTTATCAACCTCGAACGTCACCTCTCAGCATCCTATGCTCCACTGAAAACAGCCCGAGCCCATTCAGCCTCTCTGTATAGGTCAAATCCTCAACCCTCGAAACATCTTTGCACATCTTTCCTGAATCCTTTCAAGTTTTGTAATATCATTGCGAGAGCAGGCAGACCAGGACAGAAAACGGGATTCCAGAAATGGCTGAATGAATGTGCTGTAGTGCTGCAAAATAATGTCGTAATTCCTATACTTAATGCACAGACCAATAAAGGCAAGTATACCAAACGCCTTCTTCACTACCCTGCCAATTCCATTTTCAAAGTACTATTGACCCCGCGCCTCAACGTCTCTTTGTTCAGCAACACTCCCCCGGACCTTCCAATTAAATGTATAAGTCCTGGCATGATTTGCTTTTCCAAAATGCAGCACCTCACATTTTTCTGAATTACACTACATCTGCCACTCCTCAGCCCAGTTGATTGAATTCTCATTGTACTCTGAGGTATCTTTCTTCCCTGTCCACTGCACCTCCAATTTTGGTGTCTATATAAAGTCACTAATCATAGCTCCTATATTCACATAGAAATCATTTATATAAATGATGAAAAGCAGTGGACCTAACTCCAATCCTTACACCATATTGCTCATCACAGGCCTCCAGTCCGAATAGCAACCCTCAACCATTATCCTCTGTCTCCGATCTTCCAGCCAATGTTGCCTAATTTGTTAACCAGTCTGTTATGTTGCACCTTGTTGAACGTCTTTCTGAAGTCCAAGTTAGTGATTTCCATGCACAAAGCCATGCTGACTATCCTAATTATTTCTTGCCATTCCAATTACATCCAAATCCTGTCCCTCAGAAGCGATTCCAACAGTTTGCCTGACTTCAGGCTCACCGGTGTATTGTTCCCTGGACTTTTCTCATCACCTTTCTCACAAAATGGCGCCTGTCTTGTAGCACCTCACCTGTGGCTATCAGTGATACAAATATCTCAGCAACGGGCCTGGCAATCACTTCCCTAACTTCCCAGAAAGTTCTGGGACACACCTGATCAGGTCCCAGGGACTTTTTCAGCTTTATGTATTATAAGATATTCAGTACCTCATTCTCTGTAATATGAACAATTGTCAAATAATCGCTATTTATTTTTCCAAACTCTCTCACTTCCACATCCTCTTTCAGTAAAAGCTTACATGAAATCCTCCCACCTCCGATGGTTCTACAGACAGCCTTGCTGATCTTTGAATGTCCCCCGTCTCTACCTGCTTACTCTTTTGTCCGAGGTGTATTTGTCGAATCTCTTTGGGTTCTCCTTAAACCTATTTCCCAAAACTGTCTCATGTCCCCTTCGCGACCTCATGGTTTCCCTCGACTATACTCCTAATGCCCTTATACTCCTGGAGGGATTCACGCAAACCCAGCTCTCAGTACCTGCCATATCCTTCTTCATTTTCTTTACCAGGCCCTCAATTTCTCTCGACAGGCAGCATTCCCTACACCTACCATCCTTGGCCTTAACAGGAACATACTCTCTGTGTACTCTCGTTGTCGCAGGCCTATGGATGTAATAGCAGATAAGGACAGAGAAACAATCATTCTCAGTAAAGAGGTGCTGTTGGGAAAACTAAGAACCTAAAGGTAGATGGGTCGCCTGGCCGTGATGGAGTGCATCCCAGGGGAGTATAACAGATGGCCGACGCCAAATAGCAAATGCACTCGTGATAATCCAGTAAAATGTGCTGGACTCTGGGACGGTCCTGATAGATTAGATAGCTGCAAATGTGATGCCAATATTTTAAAATGGATCTGTCAGCTTAACTTATGTAGTGGGAGAAACGCCCAATCTCTCAAGGAAGAAATAGGGAGCTATCTGGATAGAAATTGTCTCATCGAGCAGACACATAACCTATTAATGAAAGGTCGACTACACTAAGTTGAGAGGTAGAGCAATGTGTGCAGAGACCACTGTAAGTCTGCAGAGGGATGCCGTTAGGTTAAGAGAGTAGGTAAGGGTCTAGCAAATGAAGGACAATTTTGGGAAATGTGAGGTCATCCATTTTGGTCGGACTAACATCTAACTGATGAAATGGTGATAACTTGCAGCGTGCTGCTGCACAGAGGGAGCTGAGTTTCCTTGTGCATGGATCACAAAAAGCTGATTTGCAGGTGCAGCATATAATTAAGGCAGTGAAGGGAATATTGTCCTTCATTGCTAGAGGGATGGTTATGTTGCAGCTGTACAGGATGCTGGTGAGGCCACATCTGGAGTACGGTGTACAGGTTTAATCTCCTTACTTCAGGAAGGATTTACTAACAGTGGAGAGGATGCAGTGGAGGCTCACTAGTTTGTGTCAGGATTTCAGAGGGTTGGTTATGCGGAGAGATTGAGGAAACTACTCATTTGAATTTCGAAGTATGGGACGTTGGATAGGAAAAAAAAAATGAAATTATGAAGGGAGTAGATAAGGTAGAAGCCGGGAGGTGATTTCCACTGGGGATGGAGCAAACTAGGGAGCAGTGCGTCAAAATACGGGAATATCAGATTTAGAACTGAGTTTAGGATGGACTTCTTCAGATAATTCTGTGACTCTGTGGAATTTGCTGTTGAATGCAGCTGTTGACGTTATCAACTTGACTACCTTTAGTTCAAAAGGTAGATTTGTGAATAGGAAAGGAATTAAGAGTTATGGTGAGGCCATGAAAAGATCAGCCCTGACCTTATTGAATGGCATAGCAGGCGTCAGGGGCCAAATGGCCTACTCCTGCTTGTCTTCCTTATGTTCTTATGTTCCAACTTTCCAGCCGCCCCTTTATATCGGAATAGCAAAGAAATATTGAAAGTTCTTGCCTTGTACCGTCAGAATTCGCCTTTGTCCAATTTAGAACACCGTTTAGATCTGGTCTATTATTTTCTGTAACTATTTTAAAACTAGTAGAATTATCAGAGAATCCTGAGAGAGTGGAAGCAGCCCATTCGGCTCATCATATCTACACTGACCGTCAAAGCCTCCTACCTTAGCCCTGTAATGCTGCATATCCCATGGCTAATCCACCTTGCCTGCACATCCCTGAACAATATGGGCAATTCAGCCAGGAATATCCACCCAACCTGCATATACTTAGGTAGTGGGAGGAAACCAGAACAATCAGACGAATTCCACGCAGATAATAACAACAACTTGATCATACCTTTCTTATTTCCCAGTTCAACCCAAATAACTTCACTGGACGTAATCCCAGAATATCTTCCCACAGCACAACTGTAAACCTCCCCTTAATCAAAAAGGCCACTCCGCTTCCTCTCATGTCCCTCTTCCTATCCTTCCTCTTGCATCGATACCCTGGAACATTAAGCTACCAGTCCTACCCATCTCTGAGCAACGTTTATGTAATACTCGTGATATTTCAGTGCCACGTTCAAAACCATTACTCTGAGCTCATCTGCCTTCCCTGTCAGGCCTCTTGCATTGAAGTAAATGCAGTGTAACTATGAGTTCTCCCAGGTTCTGTGCCTTGCCCTTGCCTGCCTTGACTGTCTGACTTCTGAACTGTATCAGCTTCAGACTTACCACTTTTCTCACGATCTCTTTCAGTTTACCCACACTCCTTCACTGGTTTAATGACTCCTGTGCAGCACGAGCAAATCTCCCTGCCTGGATATCAGACAGCTTCCAATTCAGGTACAATCTATCCTTCTTATGCACGTCAACTCCAGTCCAGAGGAGTTACGATGATCATAAGATGTGAATCCTTCTGCCTTACACCAGCTCCTTAGCCAATCATTCAACTCCTCCAACCTTCTATTCCTACTCTCACTAGCATGTAGCACCTGGGGTAATCCAGATATTATGATCAAGGACCTTCTTTTGATATTCCAGGCTAATTTGCTATATTCTCTCATCAGGACTTCTATCGTTTCCTCTTCCTATGTCATTGGTAACAATGTACAATGACCTCCTACTGGTCATTCTTTCCTTTGAGAATATTCTGCTACCTGTCCGAAACATCCTTGACGCTGGCGCCAGGGAGGTACCACCCCATTCTGATGTCTCACTGTCAGCTGCATAAACAGCAGTTTGTGCCCGACTAGAGAGTCCCTTATCATCATTGAGCGTTTGGAATCTAATATATCTCTCATTATAGTAGAGCCAGTCTCAGTTCCAGTAACTTGGCTGTCAGCGCAACATTCCTCTGAGAGTCTATGACCACTTATATTATCCAAAACAGTATACTTGTTTGAGATGGGGATAGCCACAGGAGACTCACGACTGGAAAATGTGTTGCTGGAAAAGCGCAACTGGTCAGGCAGCATCAAAGGAGCAGGAGAACCGACGTTTCTGGCATAACCCTTCTCATGCCCGAAACGTCGATTCTCCTGCTCCGTTGATGCTGCCTGACCTGCTGCGCTTTTCCAGCACACATTTTTCAGCTCTGATCCCCAGCATCTGCAGTCCTCACTTTCACCACAGGAGACTTATGCTCTACCTACGTCCCTCTCCTAACTTTCTGAGGGGTAACCCTTCCACCTGACTGTATCTGCAGTTTTCCGGCTTGGAACTGCCACCTATCACACACCCCGACTCTTGTAAATTCTTCATTACCATTAAGCACAGCTCTATATAATCCATGCGATCCAAGAAGATTTGCACCAGCACTTCCTGCAGGCTATCATCAGGATCATTGAAACTCTCCCTAATCTCCTCCAGGAAGTGCACATCACTGTACGAATGGCCATCTCTGCACCTTAATCTGTAGACGCAGAAAAAGGCAGAGTCTTACAGTTTTACAAAAGACTACTCTCTAATACATTAGTGCCTGTATTTTATATTTAAAACATTCAACCAAAAGATCATAAGAGATGCACTTAAACTAATAAACACTTACCTTACTGAATGTTGCGGATTAAAAAACAAGTAAAGCAGAGTAAATCTTTTCCAAATACATGCAAATCCTGTCCCTCAGTGTTCCCTCCAACACCTAGTACAGCACCGACGTCAGTCTCACGCGTCTGTAGTTCCCAGACTTGTCTAAACCACGTTCGTTAAAAAGTAGCACCATCTTAACCAATCCTAGTCTTCTGGCACCTCAGCTGTGACAATCAATCATACAAAAATCTCAGCAAGAGGCCCATAAACCACTTCCATAGCTTCCTGTAGAATTTTAGGGTACACCTGATAAAAACCGGGGAATTGATCCACCTTTATTTATTTCAAGTCTTCCAGTTCTCGGTAATATGGACATTTTTCAAGATGTAACCATTTATTTCCCCACGTTCTGCATCTTCCATGTCCTTCTCCACAGTGAATACTGATGCAAAATATTACATTTTAATAAAACAAACAACGGAAGGACGTACACTAATGAGTACTGATATGAAACAAAGAGACTGACCGATTCAGATCTTTTTAGTCTATGTCACATGTCGACAGGGTGGTTAAGAAGGTGGTTAGCACACTTACCTTCATTGCTCAGATCACTGAGTATAGGGGTTGGGACTTTAGGTTGAGGCTGTACAGGATGTTGGGGAGGCCTCTTCTGGAATACTGTGTCCAGTTCTGGTTGTGCTGTTATAGGAAGGACATTATTAAATCGGAGCGGGTTTGGAAGAGACGAACAGGCATGTTGCCATGAATGGAGGATTGTGTCACAAGGAGAAGCTGGATAGTCTGGAACGCTTTTTCACTAGGGCGTAGGAGGTTGAGTGATGACCTTAGATGTTTATAAAACCACGAAGAGTGTCGATAAGGCGAATGGCCGGGGGAGGAGGGGGGGGGCTCTTTCAATACCTGGGTGCATACAATTTGAAAATAGATATGAACGGATTAAAAAATAAATAATTTCTTTTTACTTTTACATGTGTGAAGTGAACTCCCAGAAAAATAGGCAGCTGTGAATACAATCACAATGTTTTAAAGGCATTTAGACAAGTACATACATAGGAAATATCTGGACCAAGCGCAGGCATGTGCGATAAGATTATTTGGGAATGATGGTCGACACAGATTGGTTCGAACACAGGGTCTGTTTCCGTGCTGTATCACTTTATGACTAACTCTCGCTATCTCTGTGAATTCGTCCATCCACACAACTCCCCAGATCACTGTCACCTCATCCAGACTCAACTCTTCCTTATCTCTAGAAATCCTCTCTAGCCTCGGAACCATCACAATCTCTGGTATCACAAACATCCCAATCTCTGTAACATCCTCCAATCTCCTCCCGCCTCATCACCCTCACGAGCTCTAATCTTGACAACTCCCACGAATCTGTCCTTCTCCACAGTAAACACTGATGCTAAATACTCGCTTAGTATCTGCCTAGCCCCCTTCCCGCCCCACAACCCCACCTCCTGCGTCTCGACACACAGGCTGCCTTGCTGATCTTTGTGGAGGCCTATTGTCTCTCTAGGGACCCATTTGCTCTAAATGTATTTCGAAAAACCCTTTGGATTATCCTTGACCCTATTCGCCAAAGCTATGTCATGTCCCCTTTTTTGCCTTACTGATTTTCTTCTTAAGTATACTCCTACTGCTTTTATACTCGAAGGACGTTTTGGATTTTTGAATTGGAACAAATGCAAAATATTACATATTGATAAAACAAACGAGGCAGGAGTTACACTGATTAAAAGTCGGGTCTTGAATAGTGATATGGAACAAAGGAATCCAGGAGTTCAGGTCTTTGAAATTTATTCACGTGTAGACTGGGTGGTTCAGAAGGTGTTTAGCATATTTGGCTTCATTGCTCAGATCTTTGAGTATTGGAGTTGGGACGTTATGTTGAGGTTGTACAGTATGTAGGTGAGGTCTCTTCTGGTATTCTGTGTCCAGTTCTGGTTGTGCTGTTATAGGAAGGATATTAATAAATTGGAGCAGGTTCGGAAGAGATTTACCAGGATGTTGATGGGAAAGGATAGTTTGAATTATAAGCAGAGGCGGGATAGACTGCGACTTCTTTTACTGGAGCACAAGAGGCTGAGAGGTGATATTACTATTAGAGATTTATAAAATCCTGAAAAGTTTCGGTAATGTGAACAGCAGGTGTTCAAGAGACGCAACTGACTTATTAAGGTGAGAAAAGGAAGGCAGTAAAACGACGTTCCGGATTTTATTCTTTGTTTTTGTACAGAGTGTGGTTCACCTGTGGAATAAACCTGACGAGAACGTGATAGCTGTGAATACAATTAAAATTTCAGGGTGGCACAGTAGCTCAACAGTTAGCAATGCTACCTCACAGCGCCAGGGACACAGGTTTAATTCCTGTATTGGGTGACTGTGTGGAGTTTGCATATTCTTCCCCGTGTCAGCATGGGTTCTTCTGGGAGCTCTCGTTTCATCCCACAATCCATAGATGTACAGGGTAGGTGAACTAGCCGTGCTAAATTGCCCATAGTGTTCAGAGATGATTAGGTTTAGTGAAATTGTCAGGAGTAAATGCAGAGTAAAAAGCGAGGGGAATGGGATTCTAATAGGAAACGACATTTGGATTCGTATATCAATACGGAAAGCTAGGTTGCATTTGGACAAAGTCGAGGCAGATGTGATTAGTTCAGTTCAAAATTATAGTTGACATGGACTGGTTGGACCACAGGGTCTGTGTCAGTGCTGTATAAATTTATGACTCTAACGCTCGCTATCTCTGTAAATTCCTCTGTGCTCGGAACTCTCCCTGTCAATGCCACCTCCGCCAGCCTTACAGGTCTTGCTTATCTCGATAATGCCTCTCAAGCCTCAAAACGCAAAAACCTCTGTCACAAATGTCTCTATCTCTGTAACATCCTCCATCCTCACAATCCTTTCCAGATTTCATCTCCTCCAGCTTCATTATCTTCCCTAACTCTAATGCCCACCTGTCTCTCAAAGATCTGCGACATGTGTCTTTCTTTATTTTCGGCTTTCAGGATAGGCAATGTTTATTTCTCACTTAATGACGGTCCTTTCTGATTCCTGTGCTGAGCTTCTGAATTTCCTCTTAAACCTCTCAGTCTCACTTTCCTCCCAAAAACATCGACTAATCACGTGTCATCTATTCGAGTATCACCTTGTTTGACCTGATGTCCAATGGAGCCCGTCATATTCCTATAACAAACATCTCAGCGGTCTTCAGAACAGAAAAAAGTCTCTGGTGGTCCATCGGGTCTGTGACGAAGAAAATTACCACCGAACTATTCTCATCTATTTTCCAGTACTTGGGGAAACGTGTTATCTATCACAAGTGCATACTAAATGCATCTCAAATGTTTTCGGGATTATTGTGTCTCCCATCCTTCCAGAGAGTGAGGTTTAATGCAACTGTTGCTCTATCATGACATCACCCACAGAAACATAGAGCAGTTGGGTCTGTGCAAACCAGAGATCGCCCACACATTGGAAGGATGGCAGGGGGCACAGGAGATTTACCAGGATGGTTCAAGGAATGAGGGATTTTAGTTGCAGGGACATGGGTGTTGCTAATACATGTCAAGAACATCCATCTACAATAGATGGACTCTCCTTCTCAACCTCGCCTTGCCTGGGCTGTGGTAATCGCCAGGTTAAGCCACCATCAGCAATCTCTCCCTAAAGAGAGAGCAGCCCTATGGTCTGATAGGACAATGCTGACTTGACCTTTTACACAGTGATGCCAATGTGTCTCGAGGGTGGAGAGAGGTAATGCTGAGGGCGGTGGATGGGACACCACTTAGGCAGAGTGTTTTATCCTGGAGGATGTTGACTTTCTTTAATATTGTTGGGGGCTGCACTGATGCAGGCAAGTGGAGAACGTTCCAACACGATCCTGATGTGTGCCCTACAGACAGCAAACAGACATTGGGGAATCAGGGATTTGGAGAAACTGAGATTGTTCTCCTTGTAGCAAAGGAAATTGTGGGTGCCCTGTGACAGAGGGGTTTACAGAAATTATACATTAGAATAGTCGACCTTGCACTCATTACCTCATCATAAAAGGTTGACAAGACATATATGGAAGACTTCGGGAAGATCTATGGACAGGATGGTTTGATTCAAAGGAGAACTTTTATGCAGCAAATGGGATTGAGCTGGAACAAAATACTCACACACAGTGCAACTATCCAGGTCCTGATGAACTGAGTAATTCTGTCAGAGTTTGTTGTTACAATTACTGAGATTACCATCTGAACATTCACCTGTACTACAAGTTTATAAAGTCCGTCACTGTCAGTTCAGGTTAGAAACTCACACCAGCCCCTCCTCCTGGCCCAGGATGACTGTACACATTACCCCGTGTGGAGACCAGCAGTCAATTCAAGGGGTTTCTTTGTGTGCTTCTATGAGTTTCCAACTTGGGACATCATGTGAATGAACAGGGCAGATCGTTGACAGATGAGATAGAATGTTCCTCGAGTCTGAGATGTGGAAAGCATGTTTTGCTTCCTTTTCTTTCCTTCCGTGCTGCCGCTGTGCCTCCTCAATAAGTAATGGGGTGTGAAAGGCTCATGCAGCTTGATGGGCAAGATGTCTCCATTCTGACCAATGGGCAGCATGCTCTTCCCAGTCATTCCAAAGCGTATCCCGTAAAAGACAGCAACTCTGCATGCTTCCCACTGCTCCCAGGAAAAGTTTAGAAGAATGAGCGGGGAAATCTCCTAGAAAAGGCAGAACAGTAAAATTCCAAAAGGATTATAAACAGTTTATTGAGAGGGATTCAATGGAGAAGTGGGCAACAGGTTGGCGAATGAAGTATAACTTGGGAAATTGTGAAGTTGCTCATTTTGAAGGAGTTAATAAGAGAACAGGGGACTATTTAAATGGTGGAAACTGTAGGGAGCTGCACCACAGAAGGGACAAGGAGGTAATTGTGCAGGAAACACAGAAAGCTAGCACAAAGTTACAGCAGGGCATCAGGAAGGGGAATCAGATGTTGTTCCTGATTTCAAGGGGTTTTCACTATAAGGGTTTTGAGTAGATACCTGAGAGCAACTTTATGAAGAGTGAGTAAGACCACATCTGGAGTAATGAGAGAAGTTTTGGTCCCTTTATTTAAGGAAATACATCACTTCATCTGTGGCATTTCACAGAAGATTGACTGGGATGATCCCTGCTATACAGAGTTTTTTTTAAAAAAAAGGCTGAATAAGTTGGGACTCTACTCAGTGGACTTGGGAAGAATGAGAGGTGATCTCGTTGAAACATATAGGCTTCTTAAGGGCGTTCACAGGGTAAATACTGAGAAGATATGTCCCATCATGAGGGAATCTGTAACCAGACTCTGGGTCAGTCACGGAATCAAGGCTTCTGTTTTGGATTCGTTAAGTTTAAGGCAACATCGACACGGGGTAAGGGATTTCAGTAGCAATGGAGCTGGGGAGAGGTACAGACAATCAACATTTTAGAGATTGGAATTCCTGGTGTTTGTGATTGTGTAGATGTCTGATCAGAAGGTCACCTTGGGGTCAGAATAAGGGAGCAATATTGTGAAGAGTGTAGTTCTGCCTCAGACAGTTCCCAGTGAGAGGAAGGGGATCAGCAGTAAGGGAAAGTAATTTGTAATAGCAACTGAAGGCAATGGGTTTAATCATTGCAATGCTTCATTGGAGGAAATTGCAGTTAATTGAGTAGTGGTAAGCAGTTTGATAACTGTGTAACAGTGGAGCAATGGAGAGGAATGATGGGGAGGGAGAGCTGGGCACTGCCAGTGTACATATGAAAACTAACACGATGCGTTTGGACGGTGTCACCTCCTGGCAGTATGTAGGTGAGATAAAGGAGGGGACAAGGATAGATCCTGGAGGGACACTAAATACAAGGAACTTAGCAAATACGATGAGGTCAAATATTAGTTTTTAGCAGAGAACGTAAACAGAAAAGACAGACAGCACAAGGAACAATATCTGCGAATTGATGAGGGGGGAGTGATGAGGAAGAGGAGCCCAAATCCAAACTGCTATTTCTACATCAGTGACATCATCCAACTCCATCCTAGTCTGAGCTGATTTACTGAAATACTCGTCCCTCCTTATGTTATCTCCAGACTTAATGATCAAAATACACTATTGGCCAGCCTCCTACACTCAACTTACATTTTATCTCAAGAGTATTAAAACTCTACTGCCCATGTTCTCACTTGCACCAAAACGTGTTGATCCGTCAAAAGGCTCCTATTTATTCAACAATTTAAAATTCTCAACCTTGATATATCTCCTGGCTGTGAACATCCCTATCACTCTGCACCACACAGCCTGTGAGACCTCAACAACTGATTTTGTTTCAGACTCCCAACGATGCATTTATTCATTGCTTCACAGGTCTGGCTGTTTCTACTATTGCCAAGACAAGGTGGTCTGGAATTCCTACCCTTACCTTCTCAGACCTGCTTTCTTCCTTTACGGTATTCCTGAAAACGTGCTTACTTGGCAATGCTTTTGATCACCTGATCTAATATCTCAATTTGTGGCCTTATGTCAGAAGCTGTCAAGAGTATTTCTGTGGCATTATAAACATGAAAAAAAAACTGTTGTTGATTTGCACATACAATATCAACTCTTCACAGTCACTGAGCGAATAATCTGTAACATCTCTAACCCAACCACATTGTGGGAGCACCTCCACCACACGAACTGCAGCAGTACAAGGAAGTCAAACGTCACCCTCTCCACAAGCAATAGGGCTTTGGCATTGATCACTGGTATCTGTGAAGGGAGAAAAACATTTGATACGCATTTCAGGGAATTAAAATGTTGCAGAAATGGTCAGAAATGGAATGAAAATGCACACTTTTGTTGCAAAAACGAATTATTCACTGGCAAAGATATTGTGGAAAATTCAGTCCGTTAAGAGAGCAGCACATTGTCAGGGGTTGGGCAGCAGAGGAAAATTAACTTACAAAATGTCTCTGAGAATAACAGTAAAATACTAAACAACCCAAACACCCAGTGTCCAAAGACATTAATCCCCTTCCCGCTCTACCAACGACATACAGGTCCTGGGCCGTCTCCACCGCCAAATCCCAGGCATCTGATGCCTGGAGGAAGAACGCCTCAATTTCTGTGTTCGGATCCTCCAACCACATGGGATCAATGAGGATTTCACCAGTTTCCTTATTTCCACTCCTCCCACCTTATCCCAGATCCAGCGTTCCAACTCGGCCCCGCCCTCTTGACCTGTCCTATGTGTCCATCTTCCTTCCCATTGATCAGCTGCTGCCTGACCTGCTGTGCCTTTCCACTCTTCGACATTGAAAACATCCTGCCTCTGACTCTCTGTAAATCCTGCCCTATCACTCCCTTCCTGGGAAGGCTGTGCATGCGTCCACCTGCAGCTTGCCCCTCACAAAGTTGGCGGCCACACACGTGCCCCTTCGATCACTGCCCCATTAAAGGTGGCGGCGCTCACTTGGACCATTCACCATTTGAAACATTTTCCCGTTTGCTACAAACACAGGCCTAGGATTTTCAAATTTGCGTTTTCTGATGCGCACTAAGTTCTGTAAAACCTCTCAGCCCATTCCATTAAAATTTCCTTCTTTTCCTGGTCAATATGTCTTTCGTTAACGATGTCCTGCACCTTCACACATTTCTAATACCTTGGTCAAAACAACCCTGTGCTTCCAGTGAAGCTTATCACGTGGTTGTGTATAGCCACGCCCCTCATTCACTCATTGGTTGGAGTACCAACCGGAACTGCCTGGTCTTCCAGTCCCGTCCCCATTATCTTATTGGTCCTGCACTGAGATCAATCACCAGTGGCCGTTTGTGGGCTGGAGCATGCTCAGTGCTTCCTGCGTTTGGTGCTGTTCATCAGGTATAAGGGTTCATTCCTGTTTCTCCTAATGTCAAACATTAACAACAACTGCCTGCATTTTATGGAGCCTTTCACACTGACGAACCTCCTAAAGTGCTTCCCGAATGCTGGAAACGTTGATTAAAGAGAACAACTTTATACTACATCTTTGAGAAGGATGCAGGGGGTTAGGAAGGATATCCAAGAGGTTGTTTTTTTTTAGATTAGATTACTTACGGTGTGGAAACAGACCCTTTGACCCAAGAAGCCCACGACAACCCTCTAAAGAGAAACCTACCCAGACCCATTCCCCTACATCTAACACTCCGGGCAATTGAGCATGGCCAATTCACCTAACCTGCATATTTTTGGATTGTGGGAGGAAACCGGAGCACATAGAGCAAACCCACGCAGACACGTGTAAAACGCGCAAACTCCACACAGACAGTTGCCTGAGGTCTAAATAGAACCTGGGTCTCTGGTGCTGTGAGGTAGCAGTGCCACCATACCACCCATCTGCAGCTCCAATCATGGAGTGATGTATCTGGGGAACAGCTTGCAATGGCGACAGTTAGTGGCTAACCATAGTTTAACAACCCTATGTCCTAGCCCCCTACCACACACGCCAGGGTTGTGATTATGGCCTGTCATTACACACTACCTATGGTTAGCCACTAACAGTCTCCATTAAGAGCCATTCACCCTTCCAGCCTGATCGTTATCCACTCCTTTATTCAACCGTTCTTCTCGCTTTATCCCCACCTACCCTTCACTCCTTACATCCTCCCCCCACCCATCTTCTGCATATAAACCAACATGTTTTTCTCTCAGTAACATCAGTTCTAAGGAAGGGACACCGGATCTGAAATGTTAACTCTGATTTCTCTTCACAGATGCTGCTAGACCTGCTGAGCTTTTCCAGAACCTCCTGGTTGTTGTTTCTGATTTACAGCATCCGCAGTTCTTTTGGTTTTAATTTACCGGGAGATTGTAATTCAGGTTCAACAACCTCTGTCCAATTCTCTGCTGTCTCCCCACCCAGTGACACTGCGCCAGCACAGCTCATAGACATGTGTCGTCTTGCTGGCCACACCCCTCATTCACTTCCATTGTCTGCAGGACCACAGAGACTGTCCTCCCACTGGTCTGGAGCTGCCGTCAATCAAGCGATCCCCCTTTGTGAAGTGAGTGGTGGGCTCCTCCCTCTCTCTGCCTTGGGATGAGCTTCATCATTCACAGTGAATGGGGCAGTATCACAAAGCACAGGGGCTGAGACTTTTCAGCACATTGGGGCTGTACCCTCTCCCTCAGGAGATGCTGCAAATCTGTGCCAACTCCCCACACATTTGCCCACAGTCGCCCAGTCTTTCTGTAAAAAGTAAAATTGCAAATCTGTTTGAGAACACCTGCTGATTCTGTGTCCACCTGCTGTTCAGACACTCCTAGATGCTCAGAATGTTCTCAGTAAAATATAGGTCACATATTGCATTATTTGACAATTAACTTAAAGTAGTCAATAAAATTCTGACATTGTTAACAATTCCCGTCTCTCTTCAAAACAAATATGTTGGAAACAAATCTACACCAGGTTGAAATCACTGCTTAACCTTCTCAGATCCAAGGAGAATTATCCGTGCTAAAGTGTACAGCACAGAAACAATAGTCTAATTCGCCCATGCCAACTACGAATCCCATTTGCCAGCTATTGGTCTGAATTCCTCAAAAACGTCCTATCCACGTAACCAATCGGATGCCTTTTAAATGTTGTAAATGTATCAGCCTCCTCTACTTCATCTGGCAGGTCATTCCATTCACACACCATACTCAGCTTAAAAACGTTGCCCCTTAGATCCCATTTAAATCTTTGCCCCCTTAACTTTAACCCACGTGGTCTTGCTTTAGACCCACCTAATGAGGGGAAAAAAGATCCCGGCTGTTCACCGTATCCATGCTCTGCATGATTTTATAAATTTCCCAAAAGTCACCTCTCAGTCTTTGACTCTCATGGGAAATTAACCCCAGCCTATTCAGCCTCTCCCCGTAGCCCAAATCTTTCAAATGTTGCAAATCTTTGTAAATCTTGTCTGAACCATTTCAAGTTTCACAACATCCTTCCCAGAACAGGGAAATTCGAACGGAAAACGGAATTACTGAAATGGCTTAATCATTGAACTGTCTAGCCACAGTATGACGTCCCAGCTTCTCTATTCAATGCATTGACCAATAAAGATAAGCTACCAAATA